>NC_056074.1:28556941-29157722 GCF_016772045.2 Ovis aries | reverse complement strand
AGGGTTGGTGCTCAAAAAAGTGTGTTATTGAGAGCTATATTCCATACTATAGTCAAGGAAGAGATGCTAGATAATCTGGATTCTAGATGAGGTGGGGGGTGGGCAGGATAGAAAAACAAATCCATCAGTGTGTCAAATTAACAAATCAATTCTTGGTATAGTTGTCTTTCCAGCAGCGGAAAAAATTACTGCAATACTTCTGGTTCACAGAAGGCAGGAAAGGCCAACTGGGAGTAAGGGTGAGAAAGTTGGTAATGCGAAAGTGGCTTTTACTTTAGTTGATGAAAAGGGATGAAAGATCAGGCTAGGAGGGAGATATATAATATTATCAACTTTGAGAATAGATGCATTCTAGGATAGATGCATTCTAGAATAGATGCATTCTAGAAGTCATTCAGCTTCTCAAATGGCGCTGGTGGTAAAGAACCCGCCTGCCGATGTAGGAGACATAAGAGACATGGATTCTATCCCTCGGTCAGAAAGATCCCCGGGAGGAGGGCCATGCAACCCACTCCAGTATTCTTGCCTGGAGAACCTCATGGACAGAGGAGCCTGGCAGGCTACAGTCCATGGGGTCACAAAGAGTCAGACACGACTGAAGCAACTTAGCACACACGCATGCAGGATAGTCGTATTAGGGTGTGTGTGTGTTAGTTACTTAGTCGTCCAACTCTCTGTGACCCCATGGACTGCACCCCGCCAGGCTCCCCTGTCCATGGGATTCTCCAGGCAAGAACACTGGAGTGGGTTGCCATTTCCTTCTTCAAGTTATATTGATAAAAAATGGTAATTTATAAAAATATGGTAGGTAAAAGAAAGAATCAAAATCGAGGATATTAAAGAAAAGGAAGAGCACTTTTATTGCAACAGGAAAATATGGGAGAGAAGTTCAGATGGATGTTGAAAACTTTTTATTTTGATAATATTATATCTTAGTATACCTAAAATGTGATGTGCTAAAATTCACAAATAGAAATTGATTGAAAAGTTGTCAATGGGACAATAGTGCAGAAAGGAAAGAACGGATTGGTGTAAGTAATGCTACATGATTTTTTTTTTTTTTTTGAGTCTCCTGTGGGTACGTTGGGGCTTCCTTGTGGCTCAGACAGTAAAGAAGAATCCACTTGCCAGTGCAGAAGACCTGGGTTCGATCCCTGGGTCTGGAAGATGCCCTGGGGGAAAGAAATGGCTACCCACTCCAGTATTCTTGCCTGGAGAATCCCATAGACAGAGGAGCCTGGTGGGTGGGCTACAGTCCATGGGTACGTTACTTCCAGCATTAGCTTTCATTGAAACAACAATAGCAAGAGACCCTAGTGACTTTAAAATGAGGTAACTGATACCAATATATGCTGGCAATCAAGGCACAATTAGCATTCAAAGATTTAGTACTAAGTTAAAAGCATTTTGAATCAACCATATCTTATGTTCATAAAAGATAATATTTTAAAAGGCATTCTCCCTGGAGATACTGATTTTCTGATATCTTCATCTCTCAGCTATCTACAGAAGCATGGGGAAAAAATAAACCAAAGTATAAATAAATGAGAGAGAATGAATTTTATCCTCATCTATATATGGAAAACATGGAAATAATAACACACGTCTTTTCTAGACCATACTTCCAGATTATGAAAATGAATGAGAAAGGAGAGAAAGTTAACTTTGGCAAATAAATATGTTTGGAGTCTTTCAAATTTCTTGGCTTTTCTTATTTTTCAAGTGATTATTAAGAAAGGATTAGGGAGCCTCAGTATGTTGTGGATAAGGCTTTCAGAATTGGATTTAGGAGACTTGAGGGCCTTTTTTTTTTTTAAACCCAGGCAAGATAGCAGTGACCCTGAACAAAGCAATTCAGCCCTGGGTCTCAGTGTCTTCACCTCCCAAAAAAGAAGTTGTGCTAGATGACAATTGAGTTACTTTCTGACATGTGATTTGAAAACTTGGGTAGTGATAATATGACCCACTTATCCAAATGGGAAGACGCAAGGGGTAGAAACCATGAGAGCAAAGGAACTGTCCAGGGTGCTTAGAAGCACTCGGTCCATTCATTCTCTGGAATTATGACCAGAAGCCACAGTAAGACTCCATCTGTTATTCATCCAGCGTTTCTACTATGTTAAACACATAGCAAACTATTCTGTCAGTATCAGGTGGATATAATTCAATATGAGTCTATTTCTTTTTGCTTAAGGGGAAAATTGCATATTTAGAATCATCTTTGTTCTGTCTCCAGTTAGTTGCTGGTCTTCAGACCAGTCATTCCATCCACTGTTTATTTAAAATAAGATCAGTTCAGTTCAGTCACTCGGTTGTGTTCAGCTCTTTGTGATCCCATGGACTGCAGCATGCCAGGCTTCCATGTCCATTACCAACTCCTGGAGCTTGCTCAAAATCATGTCCATTGAGTCGGTGATGCCATCCAACCATCTCATCAAGATATCACAGTAGATTTCATGGCATATTTGGAACACTGATTTTTCAAGAGTAATCTTGGCAGAGGTGAGAATGTGTATACTCTTAAAGAAGTGGAAGGGACAGAGATGGGAAAACACACCTTTGACCAAGGTACAAAAATGAAGATAAAGGAAAGAGGAAGAGGGAGGCTTCTAAGACAGACAAGGGAGGTAATTATAATTAAGCAATCCTCAGTTGCTTGACCAGACCACACTGAAGGGAGTTGTGGAAGAGTGTGCATGGGCTGTATTAGCTTGTCACAGCAGAACCTGTTACTCCAGCACAAGTTGCCACAGCTTCTTGCTGACAGCCAACTTTGGGGCAGGGAAAGGTGCATTGAGAACCTGCTGCTGGTGAATCTTGGTGAGACATAAGCTTACTGGGTGGAAAGAGGGGATGTGAGAACTCCTTGAAGTTGCATTACTCGTACCAAATCTGTATCTTATTCCTTTCTATGATGGAAGAAAAGGTGCATAAGCAGTCATCTTTCGGGCACTGTTGCTGCTGCTGCTGCTAAGTCGCTTCAGTCTTGTCTGACTCTGCGCGATCCCATAGACGGCAGCCCACTAGGCGCCTCTATCCCTGGGATTCTCCAAGCAAGAATACTGGAGTGGGTTGCCATTTCCTTTTCCAGTACTGCTGCTGCTGCTGCTGCTAAGTTGCTTCAGTTGTGTCCAACTCTGCGCTACCCCATAGACGGCAGCCCACCAGGCTCTGCTGTCCCTGGGATTCTCCAGGTAAGAACACTGGAGTGGGTTGCCATTTCCTTCTCCAGAAGCCCTGCTACATGGACTCATTAAATGGGAAGAATGTATAGGAATTTACCCTATAGGCATATGGATGCCAGGCCACTTCTCAGGCCTGCTGAATACCAGATTACAGCAGGGAACTGGGGAGGAGGAAGGGAAAGGGTGCTCAGAAATTGTGAGAATGACTGACTGAAAGATTTGTGATTCCATTTGCTTAGTCTGAGAAAGAATGAGAGGGGATATTTGGGAAAAGAGCTGTTTGGCACTTTTTTTTTTTTTTTTAGCATATTAAGTTTGAGATTTTTACATTGTCAAAGAAGACTGTGCAGCAGGTGGTCAGAGTATGAATTTGAATTTTGCTTGAGAAACAGCCTCAGGATGATACAACAGCCTGTATCCTGACTTTGATTTTCCTCCTACCTGTAAGTCTCTTGAGTGTTTTTTTAATTTTTTCTCCAGAAATTTCTTTGATATTTATCCCAAGTTTTAGGGTCTTTGTAGCTGGGAGGTTTTCAGATTCTCAGTTAGTCATGTATTTGGAAGCAGCCTTGGCACATTGGGCACGTAATCAATACTATAGGGTAAATGAGTAAATTGAAACCGAGGGTTATGAGTACATGTGATGGGAAGATTAAATGAAAATACCTGGCTGATAGAAAAGTAAAAATACCTGGCAGAGTCACCAGCATCGCTGAGTGACAGAAGGGAAGGGGGAGGACACGAGAGTGTTCAGCTACAGTGAACAAGGAAAGTGATCCGAGATTTGGAGGAGTACTGGAGAATTATTAGGTCAGTCGTTTTAAAAAAAAATATTTATTGGAGTATAGTTGATTTACAATGTCATGTTTTCTGTTGCATAGAAAAGTGAATCAGTTATACATATCCATACCTTTTAAAGATTCTCTTTCCACATAGACCATTACAGAGTATTGAGCAGAGTTCCCTGTGCTATACAGTAGGTCCTTATCAGTTGTCTCTGTTATATATAGTAGTGTGTCAATCCCAGTCTTCCACTTTATCCCTCTCCTCCTTACCCCGTGGTAACCATAAACTTGTTTTGTACATTGTGACTCTATTTCTGGTCACTTTTAAGAAGCCCAGTTTCTATAGGTGATGAAAGAAGAGCCTGGTGACAAAGGTTTGGGGAACGCGTGGGAGGAGAGCGAGAAATGTGGCTGAGAAGAGAAGGTGAGAGGTGAAATAGCAGTTTGTGTGGGAAGCAGATTTGGGGAGAGTTTCTTGAAGATAAGGGAGACCAGAAATTGGAAGTTTTATTCTCACCACCACTAAGTGTTATCTAGAGTTTCAGGATAAAGCAAAGTTTGTTGATTAACTGACTTTGTTGATATCGCATCTTCAATGATTATTAAAATTTGTGGTGTTGTGCATGAAAAGATGACACCTAAGGGCATAGGTTAGAAAATACAATAGGGATCTAAAGCTTTATACTGTTTAAAAACACAGTTAAATCCTCTACAGATGAACCTTCAAGTTGCAAACTTTCAAAGGCGTGAGCATGCATTTGTATGTCCAGTCTCTAAGTTAGTTTGTGTGTCTGACGTGCATGGTCAGGTACGTGCATCCCCTGCAAGTGGTTGCGCTTTTGTTTACTTCCCTGTACAGCACTGTATAGAGTGGGCTTCCCTGGTGGCTCAGCGGTAAAGAATCCACTTGCCAGTGCAGGAGACACAAGGTCAATCCCTGGTTCAGGATGACCCCCTGGAGAAGGAAATGGCAACCCACCCCAGTGTTCTTGCCTGGGAAATCCCATGGACAGAGGAGCCTGGTGGGCTACAGTCCATGGAGTCACAAAAGAGTCGGACACGACTTAGTGACTAAACAACAACAGCTGTATAAGGTACAGTATTGCAGCATCTTTATTTCAAGCCCAGGATGTCTGGAAGCAGCCATAAAAGCAGCGATGATGTAGCTGGTACTACTGTACTTTTCAAGGTTCTGCACTGTAAGATTAAAAAAATGTTTTCTTTATTTCTTGTGTTTGTTTTTTTTATGTATTACTTGTGTGAAAAATATTATAAACCTATTACAACACAGTACTATATAGCTGATTGAGTTAGTTGGGTACCCAGGCTGACTTTGTTGGATTTCTGAACAAATTGGACTAAGGAACGAAACTCATTCAAATGTAGGAGCTTTTTATTCACTTTTGCGTAACTTACAGATGATTACAGAAATTCAGAGATGCTGGTGAATCGAGCTGTATCCATTTGAACTATCCTAATTTTAACGTTAAAATGCCTACAACATCGAACAGCAAGGTGCTAAGCATGGGTGAGCTAGAGGGTTTGGAGAAGAGCCTGTATTCCCTTTCCCGAGCTCTCATAAGAACTCTTGAATATTTACTCAAGGGGATGTCATAGTTTGATTTTGTCCAGGAATATTTAGCTCTACTCAGAGTTCATTAAACCCAGCTGTTTGCTCAAAGCACCAGCTGAAGGAAGTGGCAGAAGTGGTGACAGAAAGGCAGAATTAGAAGACCAGAACAGGTGAGAAAGCAAGTGTAAAACAAGAGGGGTGATCACAGTTTCACGCTGTTTATAGCGTTTGTTTACTCTTGAATTCTCCGAGTAGGTGATTTATTAAATAAGGCGCTTTGCAATTACACCACTGACTTCTTCACCAAAAGTAGGACGGGGCTGGTTTGAACTTTCTGGAAATCTCATATAAATTAGCATCAGATGCCTCTGCTGTCTTCTGACTGTGTGAGGTTTTGGACTCTGTCCGTTCCTACTAAGCTCTTTGGCTTCAGGGCCACTGACACACTCCTCTCACCATCAGCCTGGCAGAGCCCATCAGGGCTCAGTCTCTAGTGGGGTGGGCGAGGCCCCCAATCTCTCTGGTGACAAAGCCAAGTGCCACAAGGAATCACCATGCCATGTGGTGGCCAAATGTCGTGAGACCTAAAGCTGCTTGTGGTAGTCTGCTGTTTGCTAGGATAAGACTAATTAGGGAACAGGATAAACATGCATGTTGCTTTGGGATAAGTGGAGGACAGTCAACTGAGGCCAGGCTTTTAGCCTGTCTCACAGCCATGGCTTACCCCCAGGGCTCGTGTAAACACACACGCTCACTCATGCTTAATGAAAACTTGTCTCCAGCCCGAAATGGAGCCGGCAGAGAGTATAGAAGGCAAAGACACAGTAAAATTCCTTTTCTCCAATTCTCAAATTCCGTTACACCATCTAAAGAAACAGATCCTATTATAACCTGTCCTTGAAAGTTGGATAACAGCAAGTTGAAGCGGCAAATGCATTTCTACTTAGGATGTAAACTGGAGAAAATAGTTAAATAATTTCCCACGTGGAAAAATCGATCAGAATGTATGAATTCTTTCAAGGTTATTCGACAGTGGTGTTACTGTTTCTTTCTAGGGGGCATAGCTATTTTCAACAGTCTGATGAAAAACTATGGATAGTTTTTCCCAGACATATGCATGCATACTTACACACACACAAACATACAGACATACATATAGACGGAGAGAGAACTTTGGATGCTATTTCAAAGGGACTGTTCTTTCTCTGTAGCTTATTTATGAACCAATCTATGGGTTTGGGATAAGATGTCCTGGCATAGTATATCATGATTAGGCACTTGGTGGACATTATTTCCAATTTTTGTAACTATACTGAACAGTAGGGACCATGTGTGGTCAGTCTGACTCTTTGAGACCCCGTGAACTGCAGCCCGCCAGGCTCCCCCTGTCCATGGGATTTTCCAGGCAGGAATACTGGAGTGGGTTACTGTGCCCTTCTCCAGGGGATCTTCCCGACCCAAGGATCGAACCTGTGTCTCTTGTGTCTAAGCTGCATTGGCAGGTGGGTTCTTTACCACTAACCTCTCTTTTATAGAGGAGAAAGTTGAGGCTAAGGGAGAGAATCTTAGTTGGCAGGAAAGAGTATTTCCTAGTGTTTAGGAGCCCAGACTCTGTGGGCAGATTGCTTGGGTTCAAAGCTTGTTTTCCCTCCACCTATCAGTTAGAAAATTCTGGGTGAGTTTCTCATCCCTTGGTGTCTTTCCTTCCTGAGCCATTAGTGAGCATAACAATGGAAGGTAACTTCATGAACTCTTGCTGTTGCTGTTCAGTCATTGAGTTGTGTCCGATTCTTTTGTGACCCCGTGGACTATAGCCTACCAGGCTCCTCTGTGCAAGGAATTTCCCAGGCAAGAATACTGGAGTGGGTTGCCATTCCCTTTTCTAGGGGATCTTCCTGACTCAGGGATTGAACCTGGGTCTCCTGCATTGGCAGGTGGATTCTTTCCCACTGAGCCACCAGGGAAGGTCCCATAAGGTCTTATGAAGATTCAATAATACAAGACATGCCAAGGGCTTAGAACATCGACTGGCACGTAGTGAGCACTAAATAATTGTTGTAATACCATGGTTAAAGACCACAAAACTAGTAAGTAGAGGATCCAAGAATCAAACTAAGTTCTGTCTCGCTGGAGCCAGACCCCTAATGCCACCACACACATTTTCAAACTTGTTTTATGTTTGTCCTTTGGCAAATCATGTGTTTCCCAATTTTAGTTTCTGTATCCCTAAGATACAGATGATGATAGTAATAATAAAGCATCTTCTTCCTTTTGGGGAGGATTATATAAGACCTGGCTTCCCTGGTGGCACAGATGGTAAAGAATCTGTCTGCAATGTGGGAGACCTGGGTTCAATTCCTGGTTTGGGAAGATTCCCTGGAGAAGGGAAAGGCTGCCTACTCCAGTATTCTTGCCCGAAGATTCCATGGACAGAGGAGCCTGGCGGGCTATAGTCCGGGGGTTGACAAAGAGTTGGATAGGACTGAGTGACTAACACTTTCACTTTCACATATAAGATACCAGTAAGTACAGTTGGGTAAACTGTTAGGCACTGTGCCTATATTCATTATGATTAAAAAACCAATTTGCGGACTTCCCTGGTGATCCAGTGGTTAAGACTTCACCTTCCAATGCAGGGGGTATGGGTTTGATCCCTGGTTGGGGAACTAAGATCCCATATGCCTCCTGACCAAAAAAATCACAACAAAAAACACAAGCAACATGGTAACATATTCAATAAAACTTTAAAATACAAAAAAGAAAAAAGAAAGAAAAGAATTTGACTCAAAGTAAAGAGTCTTATGTTTTCCCTTCTACGTTTATTGTAAATAAATTAAATTTGCACTCACCTCCAAATCTACTTAAAAGATACAAATCACTGGAGGTGATCACAGTTATGAAATGAGCACTCCATCATCTTAATGTCTCTCAAAGTGGGATAGAAAGGAGAGGTCAGCACTGCTCTGGACCTTCAATAACATTTGCCTAAGGTAGGGAGAAAAAACAAAAAGTGCTTTTATTAGAACAAATATTAGGGAATCACATTTATGTTTATTCCAAAACCAAGAGAACACAGTAGTATCCAGCAAGTTCATTATGTTGGCAGAGAAACTTATATTTTGTTAAACATCGAGTTCATTGTCCTCAGCTGGAATGCATGATTTCAGTTGGTTTTCAAAAGGTCAGTTTATTTCTGGGAGTAATATTTCTGCAATGCTAAGAATCGGAGGCCAAAAGGGGAAAGAGGACATGGCCTGTAGAATAGATTACATCCCTTTCTGGAGTCCCCGAGGGAAGCTTAGAAATGAAAGCTTAGCTGTGCTAAAGTGGAGACTTCCACAACGCAGTGGAATGATGATGTTGCAAGAGACTCATTTAATCAAATTTAGTTCTATCTTGCTCACAGAGTCTAATTCCCTTAGATATCAATTCAGGTCTTTCTGCCAATTCTTGTCCATCAGCCCCTCTGAAAAATAATTCCATTTGATAACCAGGTGTATGCATGCATGCTAAAGTGCTTCAGTCATGTCTGACTCTTTGCAAATCTATGGACTGTAGCCCGCCAGGCTCCTCTGTCCATGGAATTCACCAGGCAAGAATACTGGAGTGGGTTGCCATGCTCTCCTACAGGGGATCTTCCCTACCAAGGGGTTGAACGCACGTCTCCTGTGTTGCAGGCAGATTCTTTACCGCTGAGCCACTGGGGAAGCCCCGACCAGTCGTATATTGGGTGCCTAATACGTACGAGGTGTGTACACTAGTCCAAGAGGAAAGACACTGTTTCTTCCCCAAGTTGTTCAGCCTGATGGAAGAGATCATGCTGCCAAAAGCCCATCTCAGGACTTGCAGTGTGGTAGGGACGCAATACATCTCTGCTGAAGGGTTGAATTCATGGCAATAAAAGTATAATGTGCTATAGGAGAAATGTTGCTGGGAAATGCACTGTTTTTGTGGCAGGTGGTCAGGGAAGAATTACCAAGGGCAGCAATATATGCACAATGTTGGTAGAAATGTAGGAAATTGCTGGGTGAGAAGTGAGTGGGAGTTGGAGGGGGAGAGTGAACCTGCAGATTGGGCTAAATGCCCACCAAGCAGCAAGATATGCCGGAACAAACCATCACTGCGTTAATGTTCTCCATAAAAGAAAGTGCAAGTTTATGCTGTCCTTCAGAGGAGTCCCATGAATCTTCACAAGATTCATCTCTTCCTTTTTTTGTTTTTTGTTTTGGCCACGCCACGTGGTATGCAGAATCTGAGTTCTCTGGAGTACCAGAGGAGTCTCTTTTATTTTTTCTCCTTTTTTCATCTCTTTCATTTGTCCTTTTAGCACTTCACATCCACAGGAAACTATTGACGTTCTGTCCACGTGAGCAGAGAGTTTCGGTTCTATGTCTGAGTCGGATATTAAAAGCCAGTCCCCACTCCGCCCCAAGGGTCGAGTTCACACCCTTCATTTCCCCACCTACGAGTTCTTCTCCTCGATGCTGCCCTCTTCCATGAGTGACTAAGGGCTGGGAGGTCGAGTGGCTGAGGCTGGGAGCATCACAGAGCTGGGGCTGCTGAAGGGGCAGGCAACAGGGTTGAGCCAGCACTCACCTGAATGGGGGCCAAGTGGCTGCTGGAACCAGCATCTTCAGGAAAGACAGGCGAGAACCACAGTGGCTGGTCTGCAGCCAGAATACCTGGCCATAAAGTGGATGAAGGAAGGGATCCAAGACAGGAACATAAGTGACCTACGGGAAGTTTGCAGAGGCCATTGGAAAGGATGGCAAGTCTGGATGAATTTCCTGGGGTGGTCTGGATACTTGTGATGCTTTGGAAGAATTGCCTCAGGCCTCCTTCAGGGATGGAGGAGATGAGTAAAGGGATTAATTTATACACTGGATGGTTAGAACCTCTTTTGTGAGCTTCTATGCTATGGTACACTGTGAGTGTCTATCAAGCTAGTAATCAGTTCTTTTTTTTAAACTTTCTATTTTGTATTGGAGTATAGATTAACAATGTTGTGTTAGTTTCAGGTGTATATCAAAGTAATTCAGATCTATATGTATATAAATGTATCTATTCTTTTTCAAATTCTTTCCCTATTTAAGTTACATAATATTGAGTCGAGTTCCCTGTGCTATACATAAGGTCCTGGTTGGTTAGTCATTTTAAACAAAGCGATTTCTTAATGGCTGTATCCCTAACAGCAGGAACTGTGGCTGCTGGACCTTTCAGACTGTGTTAGCTCCATAGGCGCTCAATCAGTATTATTGAACAATTCATGGGATGGGTGGGTGGCTGGCCTGGCTCTCTCGTCTAGCCCTGCAGGTATGTAATTGGTGGCTTTGTTGAGATGGGAAGGAGAGGTGAAATCTTGATTAAAACTTGGATCCGTTGGAGCTCTTTCCCCAAGGAAAGGAAGCTGCTGCCTTTTGAAGTGGTACTGAGGGACCTGAAGAGAACCTTGCCCATTCATCGTTCTACCAGAGAACATGATCCTCCCCTGAACTTCCTGCTCCCACAGATGAGGACTGGGGGTTTTTCTTTGTGTAGCAGACGCTCAGGAAATGCCTGTTGACTTGACTTTTCAATGTGCCATACAAGAAAACAAAAGGCAAGACATTTGAGATTTTTCTGAAATGAAGGAAGCAATTTGGATAAAGGTCATAAGAAGGAAGAGGACTTTTTTTACTAGCACAAATTTAGATTTGGAAGTTAGCCTCACCCTCATTTCATTGATACGTGTGGGGATCCTGAGACCCAGGGGGTGAAATTCTTTTCTCATCCACACAAACACATAATGTTTGTGTGTCTGTGCACCACATCAATGTTGGTTTTTATTTGCACACCCAACGCTTGAACCCAACTCCCTGATTGCCTCTTAGATTCAGACTTTCTCCTTTCTCAGGAGGAAGAAGGTAGGCATGCCTATGACCAAATGTGGAGAAGGTAGCTGAATAAGAAGCCCAGAATATGCACCTTATTAGCTCTGATTTCCTCTTCACTTTGAAGTCCTCTCCAGGGCTTTGAGAGGTTTCTTTTATTCATCCACATGCAGCTCTGTACCCCCAGACAGCTCTCCAGCTCCACACACATACGTATCTCTGATTCTAAGACAGCTTTGATGGATGTCCGTGAGACCACATGTTCTGCCATTCATGGTTTTCCCTTCTCTTAAATATTTATAAAGGTTCACAAGCAGAAATTAAAGTCCTTCAGATTCAGAGCCAACTAAAAATAGCACCTCCATTCCTTGCCAGGCAATCTGGCATCAATCAAGGCCATCGGAAAGATGCTAGGGAGGAAAGAAGAGGAGCTGATAACCTTTTTATCCAGTTTTTTTTTAAGTTATCCCCCTCTGTTATTAATAAGTTAGCAGGACAGACAGCTTGGGATGCAACCCAGATGTTTTCTGGGTTCCCACTGCTGAAGATAGCTGTTGCTTCAGGGTTTTTCTGATAAAATGTGTCCATGTGGAGAGAAGGCTTTTGAACTAGCTAACTGCCAGAGGAGTCTAGTTGTTGGGCAAGGGTAAGGATGGGGTGGAATCTTCAGGATGGGGTGGGGACCCTGTGAATTCTCTAGAAAACCACTACTTCTATTTATTGGGTTTAGGCTTGCTTTGGGTCATGTATCTGGAGAAGGGAATGGCAACCCACTCCAGTATTGTTGCCTAGAGAATCCCATGGTCAGGGCAGCTTGGTGGGCTACAGTCGATGGGGTCACAAAGAGTCGGATGCGACTGAGAGACTTTTACTCACTCGCTCACACGCGGGGTCATGTATATGGAGCTGTCGTTGACTCAGTAATAGCTATTTTATAGCTCACTTGTCAGTACTGGGCTTCTTTTCCAGTCTTGCAGTTTCCCAGGGCTCTAACATTGGGAAGCTGGACAGTCATCCCATCTGCTCTGGGGCTCCCCCTTCACTGGCTCTGGCAGACAATTTTGAGGTTTTCCCTTGGGATTCAGGTCCCTTCCTCTCTCCTTGGGTGCTGATGTAGTTGGTGAAGGCCCTTTTCAGAGAACTACCAACCCTAAATTCCAGCCACCTTTCTCTGAAACATTATTTTTGGATTATGATGCATTCTTTTTTATTTTTTTCTGCTGCTTCTTGAAATTTTGGTTTATGTGTTCAAAAGTTTTGACTTTTGATACATTTATTGCTGACAAGGCTTTTAAAGGCAGATTTGCAAATTTAATGTCTTGAATTTGACTCTTAGATTTTATCTGAATCAACTAGTCTCTGCGAGTGTGCTAAGTCGCTTCAAGTGTGTTCAACTCTTTGAGACCCTATGAATTTGTGGCCCACCAGGCTCCTCTGTCCAGTGGATTCTCCAGGCAAGAATACTGGAGTGGGTTGCCATGCCTTTGTCCAGGGGATCTTTCTGACCTAGGGATTGAGCTCATATCTCATGTCTCCTACATTGGCAGGAGGATTCTTTACCTCTCGTGCCACCGGGGAAGCCCACTCTCGTCAGGAAAGTGCATATAATTATTACTACTGCCTGAATGGTAATAAAACAGCAAGGACAGAGAGTGATGAGTACAGAAGAGAACAACCCTAGGTAATAGCTTGAAGTTTTATCCTGTTATACAATCGATAGTACCTTTCTCTTATCTATTTATTCCTTTTAATTCAGAAATAGTCACTGAGAAGGAGAAAGCAGAAAAACAATTCTTTATATGTGGATGGATATGGGTCTGCAAGTGGGGAAAACAGAGAATTTTGAAACAAATTCAAATCTGAGCCAGGTAAGTGACTTTATTAACCATCTACACCGTCCATACTGTGCACTTGGATTTCCTCTCAGGAACGTTTATTTCTTTGGTTCCAGCTGAATTGACTGAAGGAAAGAAGAGGTGCTTGCAATCTTTTTCACTATTTCATTTTATATATATATATATATATATATATATATATATTTATATTTTGGTTCAGAAGCTGAATGCCTTTCATGGTCACAAATAAAAGTGGAATAAGTGAGGGGTTCTTAATTATACCCACTTCCCATTTTCCATTACATGAGCTGTTTTGAGCCAGAGAGCACGTGGCTGAGACCTTATCTTTATGGTATTTTCTGTTTGTTTCCCTACAATAGAAAAAAAGTTTACCTAAGCTTATAAAATTCAGGGAAGATATGGGTGGGTGTGAAAATGCGTTAAAAGACCTAGAGAACCATTTCCTTGGGAGAAAAAGTAGTGTGGTTGTTACTGATAAAGCTAATCACGGAAATATGCAGGCTTGAACATATTAGAACTTTTCTCTGTGTCTCCTACTGTCCCCTCACTGATGGATTTCAGCTCACACCACTCCTCAGTGCCTTGGGGTTGTTCCACAACATTACGTGATACTTGCTTTTGTGCAAATATAGGCTTCTATCGTCTCCTTGATGTAGATTGGAAGAGCTGTTTATTGGTTTCACACAGGCCACCTCTCGTGTTGAAGACTCTTAGAATTACTGCCTTTCTCTCTGACTCGCCTTCAGATTTTTGAAGCAATGTCAAGCAACGTCAGTTTCTTCATGCATCTGTAGGACTCACGAGCATGTTACGTTCATTTTCCCAATTTTACTGAGAAATAATTGACCTGCATCATTGTATAAATTTAAGGCATACAATATAGTGGTTTGATTTATGCTTATTGTAAAGTGATTACAATAGGTTTAGGTATTCATCAACTCATATAGAAGTGAAAAACTAATTCTCCTCATATTGAGAACTCTCAGAGTCTACTCTTTAAACAACTTGATACATACCACACAGCAGGGTTAACTACGGTTGCCACGCTACACATCTTAGCATTTATCTTATAACTGGAAGTTGGTGCCTTTTGACCACCTTCCTCCAATCTTCCTCTTCCCTCCATTTTACCTTTTGGTTATGTGATCCCTGGATACTTTCTTCTGCTACAGAAACCCATTCACTCGATACACTGTTGTCATTCATCCGCTCAGTCCTGTCTGACTCTTCTGCAACCCCGTGCACTGTAGGCTCCTCCGTCCATGGGATTCTCCAGGCAAGAATACTGGAGTGGGTTGCCATTTCCTCCTTCAGGGGATCTTCACAACCCAGGGACTGAACCTGTGTCTCTTAAGTCTCCTGCATTGACAGGCTATTTTTTTTTTTTTAACCTGGGAAGCCCCTTCTCAACAGTTAACATGTATAATCCTTACTCAGAATTCTCTTGTATCCAGATCTCAACAGGAAACAAAAGGAGTACTTGAACTGGGCAGTTAGAGTGGAGCAGAAGACAGCTCATAAATGTATGCGCAGAGTGTGGGAAAAGCGCAAGAAAGGTCACAATACTATCGGCTTCATAAGAGTAGGCTGTTGGCCTCCCCAGAGGGGTGAAGGTGCTAGTGGGTTCTGGAACTCAGGCACAGAGAGCTGAAGTGGAGGATGATAGACCCTCAGCCCTGCTCCTGTTGACATCACAGGAGTAAAAAGAAATCTTTATCGGGATTTTCCCGGTGGTCCAGTGGTTAAGACTTCACCTTCCGATGCAGGGGGTGTGGGTTTGATTCCTTGTCAGGAAGCTAAGATCCCACATGCTTCACAGCCAGAAAACCAAAACATGAAACAGAAGCTCTGTTGTAACAAATTCAATCAAGACTTTTAAAATGGCCCACATAAAAAAAAAATCTTAAAAATAAAAAAAGAATCATTATCTTGGCCTCATTCTCCTCTTCTGTATGAGCTCCCTGATGATCAAACACAAGAGGAAGTCTGAGGGGAGGTGAGCATTGGCAGCAGGGTGCATGGTTCAGCCTTCCAGGGCACAAAATGGGGGAAAGTGAAGGGGGAAAATAAAATCCATCTTCATTCCAGCCCAGGGATGGGATGTTCTGGCCTTGAAAAGTCATTTGGCAGAGATATTTACAGTTTCCAGAAAACACACGTGCTCCCCAAATTTCTCAACCCCTTGTTGCCAGGTGAGGTCATGTGGCTAGTTCTGAAAAACGGTGAGTGGACGCTGTGTATGTTACCTCTGGGCTGAAACACATAAGGGATAGCATTGGACCCTGTGGCTTCCTCTTTCTTTACTCTGCAACGTGGAGGCTGTGTGTGCTGTAGAAGAGTGTTGGAGAAATAGGCTGGAGCCTGAACTACCTCCCGAAGGGGAGTCAGCCTGGAGAGACGCTGGACCTGGAGCAGACTTTGCGTAGTTAGAAATAAAACTTTGTGGGTGGGCTACTGAGATTCTGGGGGCTAATTTCTTCTTGCAGAATAACTTATTCATCCTGACTAACACAGCTAGGAAACTTCTGGCCTCAAACACTGACCTCTCAAAAAAGAAATTGACAGGTACCATATACTGAAGAAGACTTTACCAGTATAGGAGGCTGTGTGACGCATTAAGAAAGAAGATCGACCACCGCCAGCTGGATACTTCTCTCCGTGAGATTGCCAGCGGCGTTTACTGATCCTTGCGTTCTTATCCCTCAGTTTGTTTGATGATCCTGTTTCTGAACGTGCTTCTTCCCCAGTTTCCCCCTCCTCACACTTCCCATCCAGATGTAAGCAAGTTAGGTTCAGAAATCCCACCCTCTTTTTTTTTGAGGTTAACAGTTACTATTTTCTTTGTTTAAAATGTATTTTATCAATGTATAGTTGATTTACAATGTGGTGTTTATTTCTGCTGTACAGCAAAGTGATTCAGTTATACATATGTATATATTCTTTTTCACATTCTTTGCCATTATGATTTCTCACAGAATATTGAATATAGTTGCCTATGCTATACAGTAGGACCTCATTGTTTATCCATTCCGTATATAATAGTTTGCATCTGCTGATCCCAAACTTCCAGTCTGTTCTCCCAGTGCCCCCTCCCCCATGAGGACTAGAACCACAAGTCTGTTCTCTATGTCTGCAGAATCACTGCCTCTTGAAATATACCTGTCAAATTAACTTCTTGATGATACCCTAGAAACAGATTATCAATATGAAATCATAGAATCTCCCTACAGACTATGGGAAGAACTTGGATTTTGCAGCCAGCCCTCCCAGTGTTTGAGTTTCATTCCAGTCACTTATTAACTCTGTGACCTTGTGTATATTATTTAACTGAGCTTTAATTTCTTTTTCTCATCTGTCAAATGAGGTTTTATTATCACTTTTATCAAAGTAGGATAAAACCTACCTTGCAAGATTATAGTAGGCATTTAAAAAGATAAGACATAGAAAACAGACTTATGGTTACCAAAGGGGAAATGGAGGGGGAGGGATAAATTAGGAGCTTGGGATTGACATAGACACACTATTTTATATATATATATAATACCAGCTCAATATTTTGTTGTAACCTATAAGAGAAAAGTATCTGAAAAAAATTGTATAACTGAATCACTTTGCCATACACCTGAAACTCAGGCAGTATTGTAAATTCAATACACTTCAATTGAAAAAAAAAGAAAAAGAAAATAGCACAGTGGTTGCCTGATATTTAGAAACTAGATGATTGAAAATCTTTATTTTCAGTTTGTGAGAATTCAGCTGAGTTTGTGGCTGACGGTAGTTGAGTTTACCGTAACATCATCACAAGTCTTTACCTCATGTTTGGTTATGTTGGTTGGGCCATGTCATGGAGCTTTGTGGGCTTCTTGGAAATGTAACATAGATGTTTTAACCTTGTGTGCTAGTTTAAAACTGCTGAATTTCTGAGAGCATCATTCCTGTTGGCAAGTTGACTGCAAAGTTATAGCTCCTGACTCACTGCTCTCAATTGAGAGGTTATGGAGAGTATTCTATAATGAATAATGTTCTATTAAAAATGCAAAATACTGTTTTATTGAGGCTATTTGGAATATTGGATTAGAAATTAGTTTGAGAGCCAAAAGATGTGGTTGCTCCCATCTCTCACAAATTTTAGACATGTAATCATTGCTAATGGAGAAGGCAATGGCAACCCACTCCAGTACCCTTGCCTGGAAAGTCCCATGGATGGAGGAACCTGGCAGGCTGCAGTCCATGGGGTCTCGAAGAGTCGGACATGACTGACCGACTTCACTTTCACTTTCCACTTTCATGCTCTGGAGAAGGAAATGGCAACCCACTCCAGTGTTCTTGCTTGGAGAATCTCATGAACGGGGGAGCCTGGTGGGCTGCTGTCTATGGGGTCGCACAGAGTTGGACGCAACTGAAGCAACTTAGCAGCAGTAGCAGCAATCATTGCTAAATCATTTTTTCTCATCAGTTCCTAGTACTATTCTCTTTATTAAAACGTGGAAACAGGCATGTCTGACTTGCCTACATTCACAAGGTTATTAGGAGACTCAGAGAAATAGCACATATGCCAGGCTTTGTAGAATGATTTGCTATCTAGCATAGCGCCTTGCGTGTGACTAAATATTTGCTGAATGGCGAAGGTTGGATAATTAAAAACTGAATCAAAAGAAATAGAACAGACTCAAATTACAGTCAGTTTCCCCTGAGGATGGAGAAGCAAATATAGATAGCCTCAAGCCTAGAATATTTAAGTCCTACTAACCTGGCTGAACTTAGTGACTTAGAGCTACAAAATTCCACACTGGAGAGAACTTTGAAAGTCAACAAATTCAGTCCTCTTTATCCATGAGTACATCAACGGGAAGGTGGCTTGTGGATAGTGGTAAAGTGGGAGTCCCAGCCTTTATCTTCTAAATGTAAGGTGAGTGCTGGATTCACGCCACCACTTGGCGTCCTTCTAGGCTTGGTGATATCCCCTTGAGTCCGGAGACTGCAGATTCTAAGGGAAGGTGTCTGATTCTTGTGAGCACACATACGGATGAGATTCGATTCACGTGCTTTGCTTTAGATCCACAAACAACACAATCCTTAACCCACACACATTTTGTCCCAAATAAACCCCAAGGGTGTCTATGGTTGTATTCTGAGAATTCAAGGGTGATGGGGAGATTTTACCATTCTCTCAGGCTCCTCCCACACTCTCAAGGTCCCCAGGTTCCTCTTCAAATGAATAGAGGCTTTCACATGTTGACAAAACCTGTTCCATGTGGTCTGGTGTTTCCAGGCATAGACAGAGATTCAGGTGCAGGGATGATGTCACCTTCTGTCACAGGGCTGTCATAAATGCACTCTCCATGGTGAATCACTCTTGCATGAGGGGTCCTGAGACAACACTGCGGCTTGCTTCTGTCTCAGACTGCCCCATAGCCCGTAGGGCTAAAACTTCCGTACCCATAAAAGTTGCTGCTTCTGACAGCATCAATCTTGTTGGCAAATAGGCTGTGAAGTTACCGCTCCTGACTCACCACTCTCAATTGAGAGTGTGAAAGTACATGTGGGTGTGGACACAAGATCATTTGCACCACGCCTGGAAATGGATTATGAATCGGACGGCGCTCTTTCTTGCCATTGGTGGTTCCTTACTATAAATTGGAAGCAGCCCAATGCTGGATTTCAGTATAGCTCTGGAGTATTTGCTACCTGGGAAACAGAAGTTCTGCTCTGTGGGTTCTTTACTTCCTTTAGTGCTGAAGAATGAGCGGAAAATTCAAATTTTTCTTTACCTTCGATAGGATTCCAGATTGTCTGTTCCAATAAAATGCCATGACTTGATTACAAGGGTCTTTACCCTGAAGTGTGGGTTGCACCTGGGTCTCCAAAGCAGAATGCAAGTTGAAAGAATTTCAAACATCCTCGTGGAAAAACAGGTTCACTTTCATTTACTCGTAGGCGTGGGTGTCTTTCATGAAAACATCACAAACAGTTATTCTTGATTATATAATTGCAACAGTACTTTCTATAAAATACCCCTTCTTTGGGTCAAAATTCCCCTTTGGTGTCGATAGGTTTGACATGATAGATGGATAGTGTGTGTGTGTGTGTGTGTGTGTGTGTGTGTGTGTGTGTGTGTGTGTGTGTGTGTGTTTGGGGGAAATAAACGTAAAGCTGAACATGGGTCCATTGGGTGAAAAAATTGATGAGAAATGAAGGACCAGAAAAGGAGCAAGGTAGATCTGTGTGTTCCTTATGCCTGGAAGAGAAGAGAGGTGGATTTGAAGAAGTGTGGACATTTTGGTTAAACCGGACAGAAGGTAGATCATTGAACAATCCCCTTTTCTGCTCCCCATCTAAATATTATGAAAACACAATAAATCCAATTCCACTTTCAGCTTTTAACCTTATTTAAAAATTTTTTCTTCTTATCATTATTTCTAACCTTTTACTCAAGTGACTTACTGGAGCTGAGGATAATAAGCTGGTGGTCTTTCATTTTCCCATATTTTGTGTCCCTGGGATCCAGTAGCTATGAGTTTTACTTCCTACCTTTGCTCTCCAGTTGCTGGATGATCTCAGCAACTCTCAGGATCTCTCTTTGGATCTGAAAAAGAAAAACCAATGAAATGAATCTACATCTCAAGTGTTAGGTCCCCCAAAGTAGCACATTTCAACATTCCCCCTGACAGATAAGTCTGAGGTGAGGCAACTTTATCGTCCACTTTGCAGGAAAGCAGGAAGTGTAAAGACAAGGACAGAAAGACAAAAAAATGAGAGAGTGAATCACACCTTCCTTTAATTTTAACTTTTCAGCAGTCTGAGAATTAGGTGAGCACGCATGTCAGTGCCTTTGGTAGGGACACGCGCAAGAGAAAAAGAGCCAGCTTGCGGTGAGTATCTTTTGACGAGAAAAAAAACAAATTCAGGTATCTGTGGTAACACTGTTTGTCTCCTTGTTTATCTCCTGAAACATCCCTTGATCTACACAGAACCACCAGAGAAAAACCACTGCCCCAAATAGGTCTTAGAGAGCTGACCTGAAAATTGAGATGGAAATTCCGTGACTGGACCAGGGTGCAGTGCGCCCAGGGTGACCTTGGTTGTTGTTGGATACCCCTCCCATCTCAGATATGCCTGCATTCTTCCTACTGAGTTTTCTTCAATTTGGGAAAGCTGGCCCGAGCCCTAATTCAGAATCCACCCTCTTTACTCTGTTAACCAGGTCAGGCAATTCACAGAAATGACTCCTGACAATAAAGGGATTATACAAAATATCAAACACATTATCTAATGATTACTCTGCTGTTGAGAACAAAATCTGAAATTCCCTGCAAAGAGTCTGAAAAGATGTTCCTTTGCAGGGTTGAGGCTTAGAATTCTGCCCCTACTTAATAGATGGGATGTGGAGTGCTGACATTTTAGAGCTGAACGTCACCAAAGGCTTAGAGGAGAAAAACATACATGAAGCCCACTGATTTTCAGTTCTGTGGTTGCATGGCCTGGAAACTCCCATAACTGTGAATTTGATGCCATCCCCCAAAGGGGAGATTCTAGATCTAATATGAATGAATGCTCCCCAAACTTGTTCTGAAACAAACAAACAATAAAGCCCAAAGAAACACACATCAGCTTAGTTTTACTACAGGCATGTTGTCCGGAGCAGAATTTAAGGTTTTCGCAAGTGTCCAGATAGATTCTTTTTCTAATTTTCCCTGAGTCTACAAAGCCATATTCCTTCCACACATACCTATTTTGTGCCTGTTCTGTACCGAGTTGTGATCTAAGGCGTTGGGTACCCAAGGTAATGTGATGATTCCAGGGAGCTTAAAGCTGGCATTATTTTTCTTTCTATAGTAAAGAAAACCCACTGCAGTTTCTGTACCCTTTTCCCTGTCTTGGTCGCATGGACCAAGTTTCACCTTGGTCTCCCATAACTGCCACCATGATGTGAGTGACTCTTAAGTCATTTTCAGGACTTTTGAAATCTCTCCTAAGCCGTGGTCTAAGATTTTCAGCTTTCTGCTGTTTGCACTTACGTTCACCTCAAGCTCAGACTCACTGACACTGTACACAGATCTTCCTTTCTTGCCTGCCAACCAGATCATTCTCATAACTTTTCTCGTTCTCTTAAAGGCACAATATTCCCCAGCTGCCTAGCTGGGCTCCCCTCTGTGGGCCCTTACATGGCAGCATGTCAGATGGTCCTTTTAATTCAGCCTCCCCTAGGTGTTCCCCATCACCCCTTCACTCCCATCACCATCTCATTCTGGTTTGACTTATTATCTCCTGCCAGCTCTGTGATAGTTCCTCAGTTTGTCCCCCATTTTCCCCTCTCTTTTCTGTTTTTGGCTCTGCTTTGTCTCTGTTGCACGGGCTTTCTCAAGATGCTTCAGGTGGCCTTAGATGCCCCTAGGCATGTGGGATCTTTGTTCCCCCACCAGGGATTGAACTCATGTCCCCAGCTTTGGAATGTAGATTCTTAACCACTGGACCACCAAGGAAGTTCCTCCTCTCTTTCTTCATCTTAAACATAACGCTCACTGCCGATTGCTTTTAACAAAGCATCGTTTCTTCAGCACTCAGCCTTCTTTATGTTCCAGCTCTCACATCCATACATGACTACTGGAAAAACCATAGCTTTGACTATACGGACCTTTATCAACTAAGTGATGTCTCTGCTTTTAATACACTATCTAATTTTGCTGAATAATCATTTTGCTCCTATCGACTTTCTTTTGGCCACAAATAAACCCTAAACTAAGTATTATTCTTTTTTATGTCTATCTTAATTTCATGGTGTCTAGCCAAATATCTTGCCATGTTAGATACTCCAGACTATTTTGTGAATAAAAAAACAGAGAATTCCTTAGTCAATTGATTAATGGGAGATAGTAAGAGAAGGGGTAGATTAGGGCTCTGTGGTCAGATGTCAGGCTTCAAATACATGCTACTAGCCTTGTGACCTTTGTTGTTGTTCGGTTGCCAAGTCGTGTCTTTCTTTGCAACCTCATGAACTGCAGCACGCCAGGCTTCCTTGTCCTTCACTTTCTCCCTTAATTTGCTCAAACTCATGTCCATTGAGTCATTGATGCCATCCAATCATCTTATCCTCTGTCACCCCCTTCTCCTCCTGACCTCAGTCTTTCCCAACATCAGGGTCTAAGTTGGCTCTTTGCATCAGGTGGCCAAAGTACTGGAGCTTCAGCTTTAGCATCAGTCCTTCCAATGAATATTCAGGGTTGATTTCTTCTAGGATTGAATGGTTTGATTTCCTTGCAGTCCCAGGGACTCCTAAGAGTCTTCTGTAGCACCACAATTCAAAAGCATCATTTCGTCAGCATTCAGCCTTCTTTATAGTCCAGCTCTCACATTCATACATGACTACTGGAAAAACCATAGCTTTGACTATATGGACCTTTATCAACAAAGTGATATCTCTGCTTTTAATATGCTATATAGGTTTGTCATAGCTTTTCTTCCAAGGAGGTACTTACATGTTGTTTAATCTCTCCATACTGCAGTATGAAGACCCATGCAAGGAGGATAGCGTTAATAGATTGAGGTTGTTGGGAAGAGTAGTTATGTTCATTTATGTGGAGTGTTTAGAATAATGCCTGGTGCAGGGTGGACACTCAGGAAGCTCTAGTTAGCAATTTCTACTACTGTTGTTTCAAGTGTTGGAATTCAGAGAAGAGCAAATTCGGTGCAAACTGGAGTAACTGGAAGAAGCTTCCTGCAGAAGGTAGGACAGGAGTTGTGATCCTGAATGATGTTCGGGAGGAGAAGGCGCACTGCCCTTTGCTTTCCTCGAGATCGCAGAGCGAGGCATGCAGATGGCGCAATAGGTCATCAGCCACAGAAGTGGCGCTGCTTTTCAATCCTTTTGTTCAATAAAACAAGGACTTTTTAGGGCGTTTTTATCTCCTCTGCACCTGGCCCACATTTTCAGTGAAGACCATCAGGACGCAGAGTCCAGGGCCTCCTCCCGGCGCCAAAACCCCTGCTCTCAGCCTTGCTCAGTCCGTCAGCCCAGGAAACATCTGCGAGGGCGGCTGCTCTGTGACACATCTCAGCATAAGCCAGACTGGCCGAGGGCGGCCTGCTGGGCTCACCTCCTCCGGACCACAGCGGGGAGGCCCAGGAAAGAGAGCTGGGAGGCCGGGCTTGTCACCTGGACACAGAGGGCTCCTATGACGTGATCCTATTGTTTAAAGAGCAGCCGTCTAATGTTTTGTTCCTGTTAGTAAAATAAATAGAGCCTCCCATTTCTATGGAAATGCCTGAGCCGCCTGCCCAAAACAGGCCTGATGGTCCCACCTGGACGCAGTTGCCTGGACTCTCTGTGAGGAGCAAGTGGGAGACTAATGACTTGCACAGCTCTGGCCTGATGAATAGCTTTGGAGGGAACTTCCTGGAGTGGGCGGGGGATGCTCCACCCAGGCATCTTGATTGCAGAGGCTATTTTGCAGCTTTTTTCTTTTTGACTCCCAGAGGGACAACCAATTGACAGAGACAGATTTTCTTTGGAGGCTGTTCATGGCTCACTCACCTTTCACCTCAACACGCATCCGCTGGGCCAATGCACCTCCCACTCCATCAATGCTCCCCCATTCCATCAGTGCTCCCTCCACTGCATTAGTGTTCCCCCCACTCCCTCAGTGATCCCCCCACTGCATCAGTGCTCCCCCATCCCACCAATGTTCTCTCCACCGCAGCAGTGCTCCCCCACTCCATCAGTGTTCCCCCCACTCCACCAGTATTCCCCCCACCCCATCGGTGCTCCGCCACACATCAGTGCTCTCTCCACCCCATCAGTGGGTTCTCCCCAAGGAAGCCTCATCTAGGAGAGTGTCTGGGTGGTACTCTCAGTGGCCTGG
This sequence comes from Ovis aries, assembly GCF_016772045.2. Taxonomy (NCBI): domain Eukaryota; kingdom Metazoa; phylum Chordata; class Mammalia; order Artiodactyla; family Bovidae; genus Ovis; species Ovis aries. The sequence continues at coordinate 29,133,594 of NC_056074.1, read as the reverse complement.
TTTCCTGCATCCAGCCTGCTTTCTGCTTCTCTTCCAACTCTTGTCATTCTTACTGTGAATGGGTTCAGCCACAGCTGGAGATGAGGAAAGATTTTTATGTTCAGAAAATCAATTCCTTCTCCATCTCCAGCATCCCATGCCTGTGAACCGCAGGGGGAAAAGTTTTCTGTTTCCAGTGGCCCTGGAAACCACTAGTTTTCCTTGTGAGAAAGGTAGAACAGAGCTCTGTCTTCTGAGTTGTTTTACCTTGTCTCTGCTCATGGACTATGCCAATCAGTCCTGCAATGCATTTCCTAGAGGGTATGAATGGCAGTGCCGGGGTGGGATGGCCTGATGGGTTGGTCAGTAGATGATTTGTAACTGGGGACAAGAGAAATGAGGTCTGAGGCGCTTGAGCTGGGAGTTCCTTGTAAACATGTACCCAGGAGCCCATCACTCCCTTCTCTCACTGGGGACCCCTGTGATCCGTGTGTGTTTCCCTTTGAAATGGAAATGTGCACATGGCTCCAGGCTGGAGGCCAGGAACTCACAGCTTCAGGAGGAGGCTCAGGTTGAAAGTAGGAGAGCAGAATTCATCTGCTCTCTACTTTGACTTCCTTCCTCCACACTTTGTCTGAAGTTTTGTTTCTCTTCTGGTGTTCTCTTTCCCAGCTCACATTCTTTCTGGTGCTTAGGGACCCCGTCCCATTTTCAAAAGAAAATAAACGAAGCCACAGAACAGGCTTACCCCACTCTTAAAAATACCCAGGGGGTGGGGATGGGGGTAAAAATGTCTAAATCTTAAACCTAAAGTGTGATTTGGGAGATGGGTGCTCTATGCTCTGCCATGAATAATTCAGAGCAATAAGGAGATTCTCCTTTCTGAATGGCTTTAGATGAACTAAAAGAACACATTGGATGGGGTATCAGGCAGCAGAGCCAAGGCAAGGAAACTCAAGAAGGCAGTTACCAGGGACTTGTGCAGCATTTCCTCCAGGTGAGAGATACCACATCTGAATTCAGAGGCTTTTACGTAATGGGGCTAAAGGTTGTTTTCTTTGTTAAAAAATTAGGGGATAGTTGCTCTACGGTGTTGTCTTAGTTTCTGCTCTCCAACCACATGGATCAGCTGTGAGTATCCACAAATCGCCTCCCTCTTGAGCCTCCCATTCCCTTTCCCTGTCCCAGTCCTCCAGGTCATCACAGAGGCGAGCTCCCTGTGCTGTGTGGCGGCTTCCCACAAGCTCTCTAGTTTACACACGGTCGTGTGTATCTGTCAGTCCCAATTTCCCTGTTTCATTCCCCACCCTCCACGCCCGCCAGTGTATGTGCGCATCTCTGTTTTTGCCCTGGAAATAGCTTCGTCTGTACCATTTTTCTAGATTCTACATATATGTGTTAATGCAGAGATGTGAATGGACCTAGAGCCCATCATACAGAGTGAAATAAGTCAGAAAGAAAAAAAAAAAAAGGTTGTTTTTCAAAGTGCAGTCTTCATTTGGGGAGACTTTCTACTTATTCCAACTGCGGAATTCTAAACTTTTCTGGGGCCCCTCCTTTGGGTATCACAGTTGTAGTGTCCCTGCAGTCCTAGAGTTTTATAAAGCCCTAGAAGATAATATTTAAGACTAGAAAAAAGTTCCTGTTTCTCTAATTAAAAAATAAGACTGTAAATAAAATAATAAGTTTATTACTTATTATGCCAAATAATCTACAGCAATTCAACACAGAGATGACCTATAAGCTCTAGATATGTAATATGTAGGTACCCTATAATATGTTTGATGTATTATGATGTAGCGTCTCCAGTATTTAATAAGTTTAATTTGTAGGAAGTTAGTATGATGACCTGGCTTCAGGCCTGTGTGATGAGACATCAGTTTAAAATTCTGAATTGCAGAGGAATAGAGCAGCATAATAGTAAAGAACTCAGGTCCTGGATTTAAACTCAGTTAAAATTCACAATTTTTATATGACCTCGGGCAAATTCTTTACCTCTCAAGCTTCTTTTTCTCATTAATCAAGTAGAAATCAAAATAATTGCATTTCTTTTATAGAATTTTTTGAAGGAGAAAAGTCCTTTTGTACAGTAATTGGAACACAGAAAGCATTCAGCAAGCTTTTAATTGCAATTCTTGTTTTTCTGTTGATCAAAAATGGTTTGCCCTAGAGGATTGCTATTAGTACTCTTCACCCTGGGCTCTAATAGAGATTTAGGCTGCCTCTAGAAATCAAATTCACACCTAAAGGAATAAAAATGAACCAGTAGTGGGACTTCCCTGGTGGCCCAGTGATTAAGACTCCTCGCTTCCAGTGCAGGGGGCGTGGGTTCAATCCCTGGCTGAGGAACTAAGATCTACAAGCGACAAGGCATGGCCAAAAAAGTAAAAAAAAAAAAAAAAAAGAACCAGTAGTAAGAAGATTTAGAACGACGAGGTTCGGATCTTGATGACAATGCTGTTATCATTTCCAACTGCCCTATGTAATGTGAGCATCTCTGAATGACATACCTCGAAACATGTCTCTTGGACCAGAAATCTCTCACTTGGCTGCTTTATTCTAGCACTTTTGGCTTAAAGAACAAAACTCCACATAAGAAATAAGCTATGTTTATTGTTGCTTGGAAATATTTGGACTAACAGCTGTTTCCATTGTCTAATTGTCCTCTTGAAGTCTAACAGATTCACTACACTATCTCATCACTTTCTCATTACACAGACGTCACAGCCTTCCTGGACTCTTTTTGGACCTATTGCCTTCTTTCTTTATCTGACTTACTCCTCTTCATCCTTCCAAACCCTGCTCAGATGTGTCTCCAAAAAAGCCGTGCCTAACTCCATCAGTTTGCACTGAGGACAGTGTTTTTCAGCTTCCTGTGATATCATCCAGTTTCTCTTATGTCAGACTGTCTGAGTTCAGTCAAATCAAAACTGATAAATGCATTACTCAATATCTGTGTTTGTGCATGCTCAGTCACTCAGTCCATGGCATTCTCCAGGCAAGGCTGCTGGAGTGGGTTGTGGTTTTCTCCTCCAGGTGATCTGCCTGACCCAGGGATCAAACCTGCATCTCCTGCGTCTCTTGCGTCGGCAAGTGGATTCTTTACCACTGAGCCACGTGTTGTTGTTGTTCACTCACTCACCCGTCTCTGACGCTTTGTGACCCCATCGACTGCAGCACGCCAGGCCTCCCTGTCCATCACCAACTTCTGGAGCTTACTCACACTCATGTCCAGTGAGTCGGTGATGCCATCCAACCATCTCATCCTCTGTCATCCCCTTCTCCTCCCGCCTTCAGTCTTTCCCAGCATCAGGGTCTTTTCCAATGAGTCAGCTCTTCGCATCAGGTGGTCAAAGTATTGAAGTTTCAGCTTCAGCATCAGTCTTTCCAATGAATATTCAGGACTGATTTCCTTTAGGATGGACTGGTTGGATCTCCTTGCAGTCCGAGGGACTCTCAAGAGTCTTCTCCAACACCACAGTTCAAAAGCATCAATTCTTTGGTGCTCAGCTTTCTTTATAGTCCAACTCTCATATCCATATATGACTACTGGAAAAATCATAGCTTTGACTAGACAGACCTTTGTGGGCAAAGTAATGCTTCTGCTTTTTAATATGCTGTCTAGGTTGGTCGTAGCTTTTCTTCCAAGGAGCAAGCTTCTTTTAATTTAACGGCTGCAGTCACCATCTGCAGCAACCTGGAGTCACCTGGGAAGCTCAATTAAATACCTGCAAAGTGTTGTATTAATGTTACTTAAACCTAGTCAGTTGCAACTTAATTCACATAGCTCTGTATGTACTATATTCAATGTGTATGATTTATGAGTATTTTAATATGAAACGTAAGAACGAGTCTCTGAAAATAAAAACCTCCCAGGCATGGAAAGATCTTAAAAGACAAAGCTATTAATAATCAAGCCCTTGAGAGTTCTCACAAAGAGTAGTATAGAATAGGGAATATCTCTGTAAGACTAGGGACAACACTGTCTGGGTTTGAATCAGTTTTCTACTAGTTAGTAACTGTATGAGTTAGGTGAGTCATTTAATTTCTCTAAACCTCAATTTTCCCATCAGGAAAACTGGAAAAATAATAGTAATGAACATTGTGGTTTCTTCTGAGCCTGAGTGCCACATGACATTAATGACCACATCTAATGGATGGAGAGTTCCCAGGAAGCGCTCTGCCAGGAAGACTGTGTCATTCGGCAGACCACTGCATGTACCGGGCCCAGAACCCGGCCTGGGAATGCGGAACTTCTCGTTAGTGTTGGTTGACTGCAGTACTGGTACCCATCAGGCATTCAGTGAAGGGAAGTTCATCTGGGCTGTTCCACAGCCTCCTAGTTGCCTGTCTCACCTCACTTCATTTTTCACTCAAGAATCAGAATGTTTGCTCATTGCAAACTTAGTCCTAGGATTCCTTCTAGCCAATTATTTCTTGGAGCTCCAGTACCTTGAGGATAATGTTCATGCTCTTGAGCGTGGCGTTCCGGGACGCCACCGGGAGAGCCGTGCTTCTCTCCTGCTCCTCTTGCGCTGCTCTTCTCTTGTCTCTGGGCAACGCGAGACCCCTCTTTCCTCTGCTCCTCCTGTCTGCTGTGTCTCCCAGCTCCCAGCCTACACCCTGGAGCGTGTCATCATGAAAAACTCGCTCTAATACTCTTTCCTCTCTGCAGGTATTTTTGATATTCTCCTTGTCCATCCCAAGCAGTTTTAGGCTCTCTGCGTACATCACAATTTTATGTATGTGTGTGTGAACATATATGTATGTGATATATGTATATCAGGCTGTACCGTTTTCAGTGTGTCTGTTATCCCCTGCAAACTGTAAGCTCCAATGTTCAGTCTCAGAAGAATTACCTGACATCTAGTAGAGTGTCTGACATAAAGTGTATTATAAATAAATGTAGATCGAATCTTGCTACATCTCTTTACTGAGTGAAGGATTGGGTTGAGGGAATGACTTGACTCACTGATTGGCTGAATCAGTGAATAGTCTTATATGGTAAAGGCTTCTCTGGTGGCTTAGTTGGTAAAGAATCTGCCTGCAAGGCAGGAGACCTCCTGCAGGAGACCCAGGTTTGATCCCTGGGTCAGAAAGAACCCCTGGACAAGGAAATGGCAACCCACTCCAGTAATCTTGCTTGGCAAACTCCATGGACAGAGGAGCCTGGCGGGCTAAATTCATGGGGTTGCAAGAGTCAGATACGACTTAGTGACTCAGCTACCATATGGCAAGGACTGTACGTACAGTCTAGTTTGAGTTGAGGGCTGTTGGTGTGATTACACAAGTAGGGACATACTTATGGGTTTAATGAGAGTTTTATGGTGGATGGTGTTGTTCTTTTCCTCTTTCTAGTATTTATTGCTATGGCTGTATGACTAGCTTTTTAAACATTTATTTTTAACCGAAGGATAATTGCTTTATGATATTGTGTTGGTTTCTGTCATACAGCAACATGAATGAGCCATGGGTATACATATGTCCCCTCCCTCTGGAACCTCCCTCCCACCCTATCCTACCCCTCTAAGTTGTCGCAAAGCACCAGTTTGAGCTCCCTGGGCCTCTTTATATAAATTAGATTAGGGTGACGGGGAGAGGGGAGATTGGTCCCCAGGCCTGGTGCTTCTGGTCTACCTTTTCTTCCCACTTGCAAGTAAGGATGTGTCTATTTGGGTGAGAAGCTCTTTTCTGACATTTTACTCTCTTATTCTTTGGAAGCTAATTTGAGAAACAGGGAGAGCCCAGTGTCAGCAGCTCATACTTGCAACTTGCCCTGCTGCTGCCCAGGGGGGCCTTTTCCAGACACGGGGACATAATGTAATTGAGGAGGTCACTGGGGTGGGCAGGAGGGTTGTGTGCAGATTCCAGCAGGCCACTTGAGCCCTCTGGACCTTTTCCCCCTCACTTATTAAAGGAGAGGTCACTGTGCCCTCTCCAGCTTGGACCTTCTAGAGTTCTGAGATGACTGCAGTGCTGATAAGTATGATCACCTGTTGGTGGTGACCTTAGGAGGGGGTCAGTGATGGGTTCAAGTCCTCCAGGCAAACTCTGGCCCTCGTGGCATAAAATCAAAGAGGGTACATTTTGTTAATGTGCTTTATCTTGCCCATCAGCTCTGGGAACTCATTCCACTGGGTGATCACAGCGAGGCGGCCTCCTCATGTAAGGAGACTCGATCCCAGGAGCAGCTGCCCTCTGACCCCAAGCATTACTCACCCTGTCACTAGTCCCCAGACTGGCCCACTGCCTGTCGGGAGCTGCAGCTGGGCCAGAAATGAAACAGGATGCTTGCTGGGAGAGGGGGCAGGGTGGAGACCAATGGGCTGGAGGAAGATGCAGCCTGGACCAAACACACATACATGCTCAGCTTGAGGGCTTGAGGAAATGTGACTGCATCGTGATCTGGGACAAAGACGTGGCCAGACGGGCCCCTGGGAGAAAAGTGTCTGGATGCTGGTACCCAGACAGGAGGAAAAGATCGTAGCTGTGCCAAACCAAACAGTCAAAGCATGAGGGGCAGCCTTGCCTGATGGGTTGGTGGCTCCAGTCACCTTTGCCTGTGTTTCTCTTCTAATGCAGAGATCTGCCTGCAATAACAAACAACAGGGAGCAGCCCAGATCTCAGTTCCTGATGGGCTCCGTGGTGGGAGAGAGAACAAACATTACAAAAAGCCAGCCCGGGCTAGGGCCGCGTTTAACAAGGAGCAAGCTCATTCCAGTGGACGGAGCCTTGAATGTTCTCCAGCAGCGGTGGGTCTGGAGGGCTCAACAATAAATCCTTCCAAGAGGAGGTCATGCATTTTGGTAGACGTTACCCCAGGTACCCTATCCTGCTCCCAGAGACTAATGAACGGTGGGAGGAGGTGATGGGGAGATGCTGGGGACACAGAAGGAAGAAAGGTTTGAATAATATGAAGAAGGAGTCAGCGACCAAAGCTGTAAACCACCATGCTTTCAGGTTGGACCCGGGCTCTGCAACTGGCTCGTGACCTCGAGCAAGTTCATTAATCACATGGACTGAGCGTCAGTTCTCATCTTGCTTGGAAATGGAAGGAAATCCCTATTGAATTAAGTTTGAAAACAGACGGTGAACTGAGACATTTCAAATATGATAGCCACAGATACACAGAAGTACTGCTCTTTCCTTCACTAAAGTATATGATTGAGTTCATTCTTCTCACGTTGCAGACAGTTCTTCTATGGAGAGCAAAGACAAGAACTAGAAAAGAGAGAGATGCCATATTTGTGTAAAGGACATGTTTGCCTTCCCTGGTGTTTGCCCACAAGGGCAGAGATTTTGAGGGGGGCATTAGAGATCACTCTGGCAGGACACACCCTCAGAGATTCTCTAAACTTGAGAATAAAGTGGAGATGGCCACCAGTTCTATATCCTAGGAAACAGAAGGAAATAGGCTGTGTGTGTTATCTCTCCAAGCCCAACCTCTTTGATTCGGGTTTTGACTCAGGACACCTGCAACTTAACCCAGAGACTGAAACACCTTCTGAGATCCCAGCTCACGACACAGAGGCCCTGCGCTCTTCCTTCTGGTTTGGCGCAGCTGCTCTGCTGGACTGAAGGCAGGGCTGAAGCAGTGCTGGCGGACTCTGCCAGAGGAGAGGCCAGAGAGATGCTCACGGAACACAGTAAACAGGACATGGAGGAAGTCAGGAGCTGGACTTGGGCTGTTACTGAGCCCCCCCACCTCCCCCCAGCTGCCCTGCTCATTGTCAGGAAACGGGGGAGCTGAGAGCCACTGAGCACACATTGATGCTGCGGGAAGTGGCCTTTATAAATACGCAGGGGTCAGGGCCAAGCCCGGCAAACAATAGGGGGAATGGTGATGGAGGGCAGTGGGTGTGGAGTGTAGGGAAGGCCAGGATGACTCCATCAGTGACAATAGCTGAGCAGGCAGTTGGAGCGGGGTGGAAGTGCACAGGGAGGCTGGGGGCTGGGAAACAAACAATGCAAATTGCCCGCAACTCTGTAGCCACAACAAAGGGCAGTGGGTTCTGTAAATAGTCCGCAGAGTGTCCCATTGTTTCTTCGAGAACTTCTCCCTGGCCCCTACACGTCGGAGATCACTGTTTTGCTCTATTTACTGGAAGCTGCCCCTGATTTAGAGAATGCTGCTCCTTACCAGCGGTTTGGTCACATTTTCTGCCTTGAGTTCGTCCTTTTAAGCAAATAGGCACCAAAGCCAGCTTGGGAAGGCTGGTGTGGAAGGGACAGAGGACAACAGGCAGTGCTCCCTGACATGCTCTTTGATGTAATCTCTCTCGATTCACTTGGAGGGATAGATGGATGGATAGACCCATGGGGATGGATGGATGAGAATGTCACCCTCATTTGCCATATAGGGAGATACAGCTACCAAGTAGAACTTCCCTGGTGGTTCAGTAGTAAATAATCTGCCTACCAATGCAGACCCATGGGGATGGATGAATGAGAATGTCACCCTCATTTGCCATATAGGGAGATACAGCTACCAAGTAGAACTTCCCTGGTGGTTGAGTAGTAAATAATCTGCCTACCAATGCAGGAGACACGGATTCGATCTCTGCATCAGGAAGATCCCCTGGAGAAGGCAATGGCTACCCACTCCAGTAATCTTGCCTGGAGGATCCCATGGACAGAGGAGCCTGACGGGCTACAGTCCATGGGGTCGCAAAGAGTCAGACACAAGTTAGTGACTGAACAACAGCAACAACCACCACGTGCAAAGACGGCTTTGTGGTTATGGCTCAAGTCAAAATTGTAAACTCAGCAGATCAAATGTTCTGTCCATCCGTCATTATTCTGTTTTCCAGGGCTTCGTTGTAAATATAATTACACGTTTAATTGGGTAATGAACTATTCCATGGTCACCCCTTTCTCTGAAATGGGAGCTTTTTGAAGGCTGATGCTAGATCTCTCCCGTTGATGTGGTTTTCCCAGGACTCAACATAGTTCCTCTTATGAAATTGGCCCTGAGTTAATATTCATTAACTAGAGGATGCATGCTTTTTTGCTGGTGAGTCCCCTCCCTGTACAGCCTATACTAGGAGCCAGCTGGACCCTGTGACCTGGGCTGGCTTTATCAGAGCAGCCTTGGCACAGGTCATCTAGATCTAGGAAGGCTTGACCATGGGTGTGTCCTCAGGGTGCTCTCTCAGGACAAATGGAGTTGGCTATGCCAGCAAAGGAGGTGCTCCTTAAATATCTTGTAGCATACATAATTAATTAAAATGGTATCTGAACTGGGGTGAAATAAAAGGTATATGAAATTCAAATGGAGATTAAGCCACTTTTTATCTATTTAATAATTGTTTACAACATACATTAAAAAAAAAACATAGGGTTTGCCTTTTAGTGAGAAAATACTAAACAAAATGCAAATTTAGAGCTTGCTAAAGGTAGCTTAACTCTAACCTGAACCTTCACATTCTGCTGGTGAAAGTAGAAGCAGCCATATATTTCCTAGCAAGCCATTTTGTATAAGGTATCTCAAAAGCCTGAAAATATTCAGCTTCTTCAACCCAGCAGTTTTATTCCAGGACTCTTTCATGAAAATGCAGACAAAAAATTATAACCAAAGATGTTTATCATAGCTTTATAGTAACAATTCTTAAAGTAGGAAATAATTTTTCTAATAACAGGGGATATTAAATTAAATTACTAGTGTGAAAAAAGAGTAGAATATTATGATGCCACTGAGTTAAGTTAATTACATTAATGGTGTGCTGTGCTGTGTTCAGGCAATGGCACCCCACTCCAGTACTCTTGCCTGGAAAATCCCATGGACAGAGGAGCCTGGTGGGCTGCAGTCCATGGGGTCGCAAAGAGTCAGACACGACTCAGTGATCACTTTCACTTTTCACTTTCATGCATTGGAGAGCGAAATGGCAACCCACTCCAGTGTTCTTGCCTGGAGAATCCCATGGACGGGGGAGCCTGGTGGGCTGCCGTCTATGGGGTCGCACAGAGTCAGACACGACTGGAGCGACTTAGCAGCAGCAGCAGCAGCAGTGCTGTGCTCAGTGGTGTCCGACTCTTTACAATCCTGTGGACTGTGGCCCACCAGGCTCCTTCGTCCATGGGGATTCTCCAGGTAAGAATACTGGAGCCGGTTGCCATTTCCTCCTCCAGGGGATCTTCCTGACCCAGGGATGGAACTCGCGTCCCCTGTGTCTCCTGCATTGACAGGCAGGTTCTTTACCACTAGCGCCATGTGGGAAGCCTCTCAATTAAATTAATGATATCTTGAAAACTTACACATACTTTGGGTCAGTGATCATTATTTGACAAAATGAAAAAATGTAGGTGCAAAATATATACAGCTTATATTCTCCACTATGAAAAAACACATTTAAATCTAAAAAAGACTGTAAACAATGGTTTAAACTACTAGTGATGATGCTATCAAGATGTCAGGATAGTGGTTTACTATTTTTTTCTTGATATGTTTTTCTGCTTTTTATAAAAGTGAGAATGTATTTATAAACATGTATTTTATAATTGGTTTTTGAAAGTTTTGCTCTGGTAAGTTTACTTTTTAAGTTCCAAATTTTCTCTGTGAACCTCTGGAAGGAGTGAAATGTTGGAGTGAGTCTCTCCAAAAAAAAACAAAGAGAAAGAGAGAGGCTTAGTTGTTGAAGGAAATATCCTTTTGATTTGGGGGAAGATCATGAGGGAATCTCAATTGTAATATGGGAAGACATTCTAAGTGTCCACATTCTTTTTTTCCCTCCCTGCTGCTAAGCTGTGAATGAAGAACGTGTTTAGCAGAGGCTGTGGAAAGTGGCAGCCACATGACAACTTGAGCTGAAGAAGGCATGGTCTCAGCTGCTAGAGGTTGTTGTGGTCTTTGATACGAGAAGGCTTTTGGGTAGAAGTCTGTCTTGATGGAAGGGTGAGAGGCAGGCACCATAGGATGAAACTGACGAACCAAAGTCACGTCAAGAAATAAGAGTTAACATTGATTGCATACCCACCACATGCCAGGCACTGTTTTGAGTATTTAGTATGTTAATTCCTTTTATCTTAGTGGCAAATCCATGACCTGCATCCTATTACTATCCTCATTTTAGAGATTAGTGAGTGGAGGCATAACAGGCAAGTAATTTGCCCAAGGTCACAGGACTAGTGGATAAATCAGGAATTGAATTCAGGAGGTCTATCTGAGAACCCTAGCTTTTTCATCATGATCTAACCCCTCACTAATAAAAGCTCTGAACAATAGAGAGGTAGTACATTAGTCCCAGGTGTTCACAGTTCTCATAGCCCCGGGACACATTCATCAGAACAAGAAATGACACTTAAATAGAAAATAGTATTGTAAAAGGAAATAGCTAGTGTTCCCTTAAAACCTCAAGTCCTATTCACTACTTGTTTGTTTAATAAATATTTATAGAGGGCAGGATGTCCTGGAAGGGGTGATAAAAGACTGACTCTAGAAAGACAGACACACAAGTAAGTAAATGGTGGTGGGCCCTGAGAGCCCCTGGTGGACTGACACGATTGATGTGATTACGTGGATATTTTAGAGAAGACACTGACAATCACTACAACAGCTGGGAGCCTGCAGGGAGACAGATCAGAAAGTAATACAGCAATCAGGTCAGATGTACTGAGGGCTTAAAGTGCAGTCATCGGAGATGAATGGAAAACACAGAATTGGTGACTATATAGTAGTTGGGGTACCATCAGGAAAGAGATGGCACAGTCTAGCTGGGAGTTGTTATAAGTTTAATATAGGGATGACATATGATCCAGAAGGATATATGCACTTCAATGCTCATTGCAGCTCTGTTTACAGTAGGCAAGACTTGGAAGTAACATAAATGTCCATCAACAGAGGGATGGATAAAGAAAATGTGGTTGTTGTTCAGTTGTGTCCAACTCTTAGTGAGTCCATGGTACATATATACAGTGGAATATTATGCAGCCATCAAAAAGAATGGAATTTAAAAAACCAAAATAATGTCATTTGCAGCAGCATGGATGCACCCAGAAATTGTCATACTGAATGAAGTAGGTCAGACAGAGAAGGAGAAATATCATATGACATCCCTTATATGTGGAATCTAAAGAGAAATGATGCAGATGAGCTTACAGAACAGAGACTCACAGACTTAGTTAGAGAAAGAACTTAATGGTTGCCAGGGGAAAGGATGGGTGGAAGGGATAATTAGAGAGTTTGGGATGGACGCGTACACTCTGTTATATTTAAAAGGGATAGCCAACGAGGACCTACTGTAGAACACGGGGAACTCTGCTCAATGTTATGTGGCAGCCTGGATGGGAGGGAAATTTGGGAGAGAGTGGATGCATATATATGTATGGCTGAGTCCCTTTGCTGTTCACCTGAAACTATCACAGCATTGTTAATCAGCTTTACCCCAATACAAAATAAAAAAGTTTTTAAAAACATGTAAGGATGATTTGCAGAGTGTAAGAGTGGGGATTGAGCAGAACCCTGAGATTGGTAACATCAGGAGGCAGGAGGCTTTACTTCCTCAGAGTTCGATGAGCAACAGGGAGGGATGGTTATCAGAACCCAGAACAAGCCATGTGGAAAGGAGTCTGTGATGGGCTCCGGCCTTATGTCCAGAATATAGCCGGTCCACGGGGACCTGACAGGGAAGGAGAAGGGAAATAAATAAAACACCTTTCCTCTCCTGACTCCTTCGAGTCTCTAGGCAGTGCTCACTAAAGGCCAAGTGCAACTGGCAGGCAGACTTCAAAGGAGCTCAATGGTTTGTGTCACATCAGCCAGTCTCCTTGGGGGTGTGTTTGGGACGGGGAAGTGAGTCTGGATGGAGGGGCGTCTGGAAGGCGTCTGGTTCACTTACGTATGAGCTTCCCGGCTAGCTCAGTTGGTAATCTGCCTGCAATGCAGGAGACCCCAGTCTGACTCCTGGGTTGGGAAGATCCCCTGGAGAAGGAATAGGCTACCCACTCCAGAATTCATGGGCTTCCCTGGTGGCTCAGACAGTAAAGAATCTGTCTGCAATGCAGGAGGCCTGAGTTGGATCCCTGGGTTGGGAAGGTGCCCTGGAGGAGGGCATGGCAACCCACTCCAGTATTCTTGCCTGGAGAATCCTAATGGACAGAGGAGCCTGGAGGGCTACAAGCCGATGGGGTCGCAAAGAGTCAGACATGACTGAGCAACTAAGCTCAGTGTATACTACTGTATATGAGTACTGCTGCTGCTACTGCTAAGTTGCTTCAGTCGTGTCCGACTCTGTGCGACCCCATAGATGGCAGCCCACCGGGCTCCCTTGTGTCTGGGATTCTCTAGGCGAGAATACTGGAGTGGGTTGCCATTTCCTTCTCCAAGTATATGAGTAAGCACTCATATATGGTAGTGATGGTGTCACAAGTCCCTGGTTTCTCTGATGCTTCATTATTTCTAGGTCCTAAAATAGGGAATATAGGAAGATGTACAGAGCGAGGATGAATGTGGTGTGTTCTGCTTGGAATGCATTTTTGAAGTGCATGTGACAAATTCATGTAAAACATCTAATACACAGTTATTATATATTCAGCTAAGAAGAGAGGATGAGGGATGTGGAAACTGATAGTCACCATGAGCTATCTAGGCGAGAGTTAAAGCCATTGGGAGGTGGTTGGGGAGAATATGCACAGTGATGACTAAGGGCTGGAGGATGTCCAATCTTTATAGACGTGATGGAAACAAAGGCACCCAGAAGAAGCTCCCAGAGAAGCACAGAAGCTTCCAGATCCCTCTTAACCTGGCCACTGCCCGTGTGCCAGGATCCTTGGGTTTGTATTTCTGTACGTGGACTCCTGCCATTCCAAGGGTGTGGGATGTAGCGTGATGGGATCGTAAGCTGAGAAGGTTAAGACCTGAGCTTGTCTGCTGGGCCTCAGTATAGAAACTCACATGCTGACCTTTCCTCTTAAAGCCTTCCTCACTTTTTGGGAAGAGCACTGTTTGACCACATCCTACCTCTTGGGGTGTTTTTAAGGATAAATGAGATAACGTCTGTAAGGTCCCTGGAGAGGAAGTACCAGTGCAGATAAGCATATGCTTGGGTATTTTTAGCCGAGAGCATTGGGTGTTCAGGACGTGCCATTTAGCAATTCCTGGAGCCTTGAAAAGGAAAGAGAAAGGGGTGGGGAGACAGGGAATCAGAGGCAGACAACAAACATTGTTTTTCGAGAAATCCCTCCTACCCTGAGTGTAAGAATCCACGTCAAAGGAAGCAAACACCATGTGTAGATAGAACAGGAAGGTGACAGGCTTGCTTGCAACCAAGACGGGGTGATGCCAAAGGGCCGGTCCTGGCAGTTCGCTTGCCCTAGGGGGTGGAGGTCCAGTCGCCGCCTCCTCCACTGATAATGAAAGCAAGGTTAAGTGACTCTCTGTCCTGTACAGAATGGCAGGAAACACCTTCATCACCCATGACTCTTGGAGAGAGTGGCCCGGGTAGAGGTGGGGCGTGCATTTCCTGCCCAGATTCCAGAAAGGGTGCTCAGACTGTTTGGAGGCATGAACCTGCTGACCCAACAGATGCAAGGCTGTGGAGTGACTACGGGGCCTGGCCTGGCCCACCCATGTCAGTCCATATCTGCTTCATAAGCACAAAGCCTTCCGAACGTAATAACAGGAACCTTAGAAAGATAACTTACTTGGAGAAAGGTCTTAGAAGGGTTCATCTGACTGTTTCTTTCTTTAAAAAAAACCAACTTTTATTTATTTATTTATTTTTATTTTTGGCTGTGCTGGGTCTTCGTTGCTGCGTGTGGGTTTCTCTAGTTGTGGTATATGGGCTTCTCATCCCGGTGGCTTCTCCTGTTGCGTGGCATGAACTCTAGGACATACACCGGCTTCAGTAGTTGGGGTGCACGGGCTTAGTTGCTCTAAGGCATGTGGGATCTTTCCTGACCAGGGATCTTTCCTGACCTGTGTCTCTTACATTGCAAGGCAAGCTCTTAATCCCTGGACCACCAGAGAAGCCTCATCCAACTGCTTCTTCTGTGCTCCTTTCCATGCTGCAGTGAGATCCTTATTTCAGAAATAATGCATGCCCTCTGTAGGCACCTACATGCCATGCATTGGAGAAGGCAAAGAAGCTTGAGTACCTGTTATGCCATTGGATCTGAGTTAAACATTTTATACACATCATGTCATTGAACTCTACAAAACTTTAGTTTAGTTGCTGTTGATGCATCTTTATAGGTAAGTCAGCTGAGATAGGCATCCAGAGTTGACTTGAAATAATTAGATCCGGGTCCAAGTCCTATCTCTACTCTACATAGTGGAAGTGGCAGTCGCTCAGTCATGTCTGACTCTTTGCATACCCATGGACTATACAGTCCATGGAATTATCCAGGCCAGAATACTGGAGTGGGTAGCTGTTTCCTTCTCCAACTCTACATAAGCAGTGTGGTATTTGGTAAGTAATTTAACCTCTCCAGGCTCAGTTTATATACAAATTAGGGGACATAACTTTCTTCATGAGATTATTATGAAAGTTAAATAAGATACAGCAGACAAATTTTGAATTTAGTTTTATATTATGTCTATGTTCTTTCCATGACTACCCTGTTAAACACAGAAGTCCAAAATGACACAGAGTACCATTAGGATGCTTTTCACAAGCTGCTTTGCCCCAAAGATGCAAGTTTATTTCAAAGTAAAATGAACGGGAGAGTATAATTTTATTCAGAACATGGTCATCAACTAACAAGTTTTTGTTTTCTTAAAGTGGAAAGAGTATGCCCTCTGTAGACACCTTCAGAGATATCTAGACAGGATTTTTTTTGATTGTGTAAGATTATCACTTGGTTTGTGAAGGAGTGGCAGACAGAACATATTATAAAGAGACTGGGGATGAAGCTCACATCACATGCCCAGATCTTGCACGTTGAGTGGTTTGATATCAAGACAGCAATCACCTGTAAGATAAAAGATTGGGTGATATACAATTTCCTTAGAAGATGGGAAGGTTTTAATCACACGAAGCTGTGAAACATTTGCCTTACCAAAGACCCAGTTCTCTTAACTACAAATGAAGAAATTAGAAGCCAAGTCAGTCTTGCTCAAATCCTAACAGTCAGCTAAGTGCAGAGCTAGGATGGGCATTCCTCACCCTTGACCCAAGGCTTTTTCTACTATATCATACACCCCTTTTTGCATTTTATATCTCTTAAATCTTAGCTTCTCCTCTCCCCTTTTCTGGGTATTTCCCCCTAAAGGGGTTTGTAATAGTGCCTTGCCAAGAGAAGTGTTCATAAAATGTTTGTCCCAAAGATGAACAACAGCATATCTGGAGGCATTTTATTCAAATGTTTTCTCAAATCTCTGACTGGCTCTCCTCTTTGGTTTGGGTTTGAGTCAGTTCACATAATATAAACAGCAGTTCACTTAGAAAATGAAGAAAAATTGTTGTTTTATTTTTTAAGGATTTTTTTTAAATGAGGATTTGTTACAATATCGCTTCTGCTTTATGTTTTTGGATTTGGGGTCACCAGACCTGTGGGATCTTAGGTCCCCAACCAGGGGTCAAACCTGTATCCCCTGCTTTGGAAGGTGAAGTTTTAACCACTGGATTACCAAGAAAGTCTCAACTGTTCCTTTAAAAAAAATGTTCCATTCTTCTTATACTCTCAGGATCACCTCTTATTTGAGGAATATTAAATATTTATCCAAAAGCCAACAATGATACCCCCAGTGCCAAGTCTCTGACAGTGACTGCTTCTTACCAACGGAGAATTAGATGAAATGACAGGGTCAGTTCCCAACGGGACACCAGGTGTTGGTGATGAGAAACTATTGCTGACCTGGGAGACGCATCAATTACTCTCCTGACAGTCCGAATGGAGTGGAGGAAGGGTTTCATCTGTGCCTAGCATATTACCTCCTTTCATCATTTATCAAAGCCTTTGATGTTCTTCACGATGTGAGTAGGAGGAAATCAAGGTGCTTTCTTCCAACCCGAGTTTGGAAATTCCATTTGTGCGAAGTTTGCAAATGACTGGGCAGAAGTGAGCGCTTCACATGAAGAGGAGAGGCCAGCATCAGCATATCCCATGTAACTTGAGTCTGCTCTTCTCGAAGGCCTCACCAGGATTCACTAGGCCCCAAGGGAACTTGCGGCCTACGGAGTGGAAAGGTTAAATGAGTTTTATCGTCTTCTCACAAAAATGACAATTCTTGTGTCAAGTTTCATTGGGGTGATAAATGTCATGGTGGGAAGGGACAGCAGTGAGCCCTTCGCCTTGCTCATCAGCCTGCCCGCGAGATGGCCAAGGGGAAGGACATGGCGGGAGAGCTGGAAGGGATGGCAAATAGCCCGCCGTGCTCTGGAAGAAGGGTCCCACCTGACAGTGACTGAGAGATCTCTGGTCTCAAAACACAGCTGTGTTGAGTTCCAGACCAATCCCTGCCATATAAATTTATGTCCGGAACAATATATGTTCCCCACCCATGAGAAAACATTGACAGAGACAGCAGATCCAGAAGTCTGGATACTGACATTGCTATCTTGGTTGAGTTCCTTTCACAGACTCTCTGAGTATTTACACCAGATATAAAATGGTTACCCAGCTTCCAAACAATTGCAATCTGTGAAATTAGTTGTCTGTGAACACTGTTTTTTTTTTTTTTGTTTTTTTTTTTTTTAGTAAGGAAGGGGTGGTGAATGCTTAATATGAGCCAACTTCGTGGTGGATACTCAGTAAATTTAAGTGGAATAAAAAAGGTGAACTGAACTTCATGTTGCGGAATTTGATTCCTCCCTTTAAGACTGTGCCACTTGAAATGTGATCCAGCATCCTCATTATCTGGGCAATTGTTACCAAAAGTGCCAAATCTCAGGGCTCACTCCAAACCAATTGGATGAGTATCTGCATTTTAGCCAAATCCTCAAGAGATGGATACGCACATTAAAGTCTGAGAACCTCAGCTTGAAGATGCTGAGCCCATGAGTTGGGTGGTTTCCACAGGGCCAATGATGGTGCTTTTTACATCTTTTAATCTCAATGATAAAGACCCTCCCAGACCTAGATAACTGAAACAAGCAAGCATCTCTGTAGCACAAAGTCAACTTGCATTCTTTTCTAGGAAAAAAAAAAAGTGTAGCTTCTAAAATAACTTAATACTAAATCTCTCATTCCTCCTTTCAAATGTTACAATTCTTTATGTATCAACACGCCTTAGTCCCTTAAAAAAGTTTCGAGCTCTTGGAAAGTAAGGGTCATATTTCAGGTATTTCTATGTATCTGCACATTTTATACATAATAGCTGGTTTTAAAACGCTTTTTTAATAGTCTCAGACCTTCCCGTAAAAATAAGATATTCTCCCTCATTGCACTACACAGTCTCTGGGAAATAAAAATCAACATTTGTAACTATGTATTTCAGTGTCTACTTTCTTAATGTCTTCTCCCCCTACTAGATACAAAAATTTATATGAGAATAAGACAAGGTATGCCTCATTCACTTTGGTGCAATGTTTGCCAAGTAGATAAACGCTCAGGAGAAGCAAGCCTACAGTTAGACATTTCAAAGGCTAATTAATCAAGTCATGATTTGCCTTTCTACTTCTAGAAGCAAAAAACAACCCAACTTCTGTATATACAATCTTTCTATAAAAAGATACATAATCTGTTTAACAGATTGAAAATATCCATCCATCGCCTCCTTGAAGACCTGAATTTGGACCCTTCTTTCTCCATTGAACTTCATCTTCAGAAAGAAATTGTTTTCGATTTTCTAAAGTAGAAACTCTCAGTTTCAAGTCCTGAGAACTGTCGGTTTTATTTTCCTCCCAGAACTACCCTCCCCAAAGGAAGCCCTGTAGCATTCATCCCTCTGTGGGGACACCTCAGTGCCCCAGTTCCTCTGCCATCCAGCCAGCCCTCCGTCTCCATTTTTGGCTTGTTTATGGGCACACGAACCGACCCTCTGGTGTGCTGAGACTTTGGGGTTAAACTTGGTTTGGGGGTGTGTGTGTGTGTATGTGTGTATGTTGCTCTGTGTCTTGTGGTGTTTCTTTGCAGCCCTTACCATCTGTGGGTGTTTTCTCCATCTGCCTTGGAACCACTGACTGTCAGCAGCAGCGGCTGTTTGTGCAGTTCTCTGCAAAAAATGGCTTCAAGTGTTACCTTGCCTGCTCCACTTTGGGGCGACCACAATGATGACAGGCACGAACCCCTTGACACATGCAAGCCGCCTCCCCAGCAGGGCCGATAAGATCAAGTATGAGGGCGGCGAGCGGTCTGGCATGCTCTGTGCGTTCTGCGCAGAGCTGATGCTCAGCCCCCCGTATGCCTTCTCAGGGCTACTGGCGTTGCTAGGCTCCCCGGCTCCCCGTTTTGGTCCCCCAGCTGGTGAGGGCCCTGCCTGAGTTTCCAGGGGGAGGCCTGAGGGTGCATTTCAGACACAGAGAAGGGCCTAGAAAAACTCATATCTTGTCAGTTTGGTTGTTTATTTTTTAATGTAGACATTTAAAATTTTCTTCTTTTTTTCTTCTTCTGGCCACATGGCATGAAGGGTCTTTGTTCCCCCACCAGGGCTCCATTGGAAGCTTGGAGTCTTAACCATTGGACCACTAGGGAAGTCTCCACTCTGATGGCTGATGTCCACCTTTGGCTATTTCTCCTCCTCTGCTAATAACAATAATGAAGACCAATTTCTCCCATGGTGAGCATTTTTACTGAGCCAGGTTCTATGCTGAGGCATTTGTAAATATATGTATATAAATATTCCCTGTTGGCCACCTCTCCACCTCTGAGCTCACAGGCAGAACCCCACACACACCAGCATCTAAACGAGAGTGAGGAGAGCTGGCTG
The DNA here is from genome assembly GCF_016772045.2 of Ovis aries. Lineage (NCBI taxonomy): Eukaryota > Metazoa > Chordata > Mammalia > Artiodactyla > Bovidae > Ovis > Ovis aries. Next base: position 29,113,810 of record NC_056074.1, on the reverse strand, counting down.
TCCTTGCAGCCCACTCTGGGGCTGCTGTAGCTGGTGGTATTTCTGATAGGCTTTTCAAGCTCTTATTTTTCTTCTAATAAGAATTCTGTCTGACTCGAAAGACAAGCAACCTGTGATGGAGGCAGGGTTAGATCGTAATCGTGTTGTGGGCAAAAATCATCTGGGTCTGATCTTTATGACCAAAGCCATACTCAGTAAACTCTAACTGACACTGTTGATGGTGCAACACTCAATATTAAGAATCTGATGACCCCGGACACAGGAAACCCTGAGAATCACTCTTACTTGGGAGAAGATGTAGGATCCAGGGCTGGGTGTGGTGGGCAGCTCAGGGAATTTTGTTCAGTTGAACTGAAGATGCTAGGTGGTGGGAATTTTTTTTCACAGATGAGAAAATTGAGGCAAAGAGCAGAAAGCGGACTGGATCAGGATCTGCAGGGAGTTAGCCACGGAATCAGTCATCAAGAAAGTTGCCGTGGCAAGGGAACTGTTTTTCCCCTAACTGCAAAAGATGGCTACTCATGAAAAGAAGTTATTCATTTTCTTTTCCAGAAAGAAGCCGAAAAAACAAAATTATCAAGGGTCACACAGAAACATAGGGAAATGCGTTTCTTGAACATCTGTGATGTTCCAGGTTCCTCAACTCTTTTTTAATGTTTTCATTTATTTATTTATTTGGCTGCACGCGGTCTTAGTTGCGGCATGCAGGATCTTTTGTTGCGGCATGGGAATTCTTAGTTGCAGCATGTGGGGTCTAATTCCCTGACTAGGGATCAAACCTGGGCCCCCTGCACTGGGAGTGTGGGGTCTTGGCCACGGCAGCACTAGGGAAGTCCCAGGTTCCTAAACTTTGAATTGAGGTATTTTGAACTTTGTTTCATAGATGGAGAACTTGAAGGTTGAAGAGGGTGAGTAACTTGCCCAAGGTTGCCCAGACAATAAGTAGGGGGATTTGATAAGGGTGCTGCCATGTGTAACTATCACTTGGGCTGCCTCCCCACGTCTGAAATGCAAAACAGACAGACAGGCTCTAACTCGGCGTATTGAGAGCTCACAACCCATGGTAAGGCCTCTGGTCATCCATGTCCCAGCCTATGAGCTGGGCCCTCTTCCTTAGGCATCTTCCGGTGCCTGGGAAGTTGTAGCTGTTCCTGCGAGGGGGATGCTGAGGCCTTTCATCCATTGTCAACAGCTACCTGCTTCTTCCCAGGCTGAGCCACTCTTCAGCCACAGACGGTTGGCCCAATGTTTTCACGTTTGGTCCCCAGAGTCAGAGAAATAGTGTGTCCTGTTAGTAATTGTGAGAGTCCGAAAGACACCCACCAACCATCGCAGCAGTCTCGGTAGCAGCAAGGATGAAATCCAGCCCCCACAAACCAGGCAGCAGCATCTTTGATTGTAAAAAAGAACCAGAGCAGCAGGAGTTGTGATGGGCAGGATTTCGGAAGGCATGGGGAGAGCCCAAGAAGGGCAGTTTGGAGAGACTTCATGTCATGGTCTGTATGCGGGTTGGAAAAGGATTTCCAGACACAGCATTTCAGAAAGAAGTGAGTTTTTTAAGAACAAATGATGACATGCATGCGTAGTCGTGTCTGACCCCCCCAGTGGATTGTAGCCCGCCAGGCTCCCCTGTCCATGGGATTCTCCAGGCAGGAATACTGGAGTGGGTTGCCATTTCTTACTCCACGGTATCATCTCGACCCAGGGATCAAACTCAGGTCTCTTGCATCTCCTGCTTTGGCAGATGGGTTTTTTACCATTGCACCATCTAGGAAGCCCATTAAGAACAAAGAGCAGAGATAAAGTGGGCATTGCAAGCACAATGCCAGCTGACCTGAGAGATCAGAGAGAGCTGATGCTTTTTGTGGGTTATTAGCCAAGTTTTATAGACTCAAGACAAAGAAAATTCCTGCTGGAAGGGTGGCATTAGGTGATTGTTTAGGGCACTATAGGGTGAGAACCTGGCTGGACATTTTTACCTAATACAGCGTCAAGGAGCGGGATCATTTCGATCAGATGGGCTCATGACAGTGTTTGCGATGGGGCTCAGTCAGTTCCGAGATGAACTTGATTCTGGGTTCCTCGTCTGTGGCCTTGTTACAGGCCTCGAACCTGTGACCTCGGTATGGGGCTCCACACTTAAGAAAGTTGCTATGCTTTGATCACTGGGTTCATCTTGTAAAGGGCAGCTCTAGCAAAGGGGCCCCCCCTGTCCCGAGCTTGGTGCATTGCTATCTCATCCCATCTCTGTTGCCTCTGGGTCACCTGGCAGGCGGCCGCTTTCCCTCTTGCTGGGCTGCTTCCAATTGTTAGAATCCCAGAGTCCAAAGTTCCAACAATCATGTCAGCTTACTCAAAATCATGAGTTTCTCCAGGGGAGTTTTTGTTTGGAAAAAGGGTCAGGAATGGCGGGTTGGGAGAAAAGCGGGGAGAAAGCAAGGGGGCATCAACAACCCCACCTCCCTCATCTCCTCTGAACACCCAGCTTGCTCTGGTCACAGTTTCCTTTGCTTCAAGCATAATGAGTGATGGGACAGGAGCCATTCACACACACATGAAAGAACAGAATCGCTTCTGACTGCCTCCCAGATACCACTTTCCTCTCAATACTCCCCCTCTTCAGAGGAGCGGAAAAGTTAAGTCATATTTTCTGGCTTTCCGAAGCTTACTTTGAGTCATCCTAGGGCCAGACCTTTATTTAAAAAATTCGAGCTGCAAAAAATTGCAAGCCTTACCCCCAAGGAGTGTGGCCATTCAAATATTTTCTGACAGGATGGTCGTGTTTTAGTCAGTAGTGCTGCGCTCAATTTCTAAATCATGTCCGACTCTTTGCAACCTCGTGGATTTCCCAGGCAAGAATACTGGAGTAGATTGCCATTTCCTTCTCCAGGGGATCTTCCTGACCCACAGATTGAACCTGAATCTCCTGCATTCCCACTGAACCACCTGGGAAGTCCTTTATAAAGTCACAGAGTTTCAAAGCTGGAGAAGCCCTTAGAGTCTTTTCCTTCTAATTCTGTCCCTTGACAAATGGTGAATGGAGGCAAGAGATGAAAGTGACAGGGCTGTCACACAGGAAATGACCGGCCCTCTGGCCTCAGACCCCCAGCCTCACATGCCGAAGACCCTTCTTTCTTTTTATGGGGTGTAGCATCAGAAAAGGAAGGCTTTATAGCAATGCAGCAGGCTGGACATTCTTGTCACCTTCTCCTGCCTATTCTTCTTGTATTCAGTTACAAATCTGGCTCTGACCCTTGTTGAAAGGGGTCACTAAACCTAGGGAAGGGCAGAGAGAGCTACAGGCTTGGTCATGACCAAGTCAGTCCACGGTTACTTAGTTTCTTGGGACTGGAGCCTCTTTTTACAAGGTCAAGACATGGAAGTGGAGGGAAAGCAGGGGCTCTGGACATAGGATCCAGGGAAGTGGGTGGACAGCTGGCCACGCCATTAGTTCTGGGATCATACACAACCCCCATGGCCCCTATTCAGCTCTCAGTGGCAAAGCAAAACCCACAGAAGAAATTGATTGTCCAGCAGTTTCAGTGTAGATTTCGTTCTGTCACTGACTAAAAGAGCCAGGAAGAAAAAAGATAATCTGAAAAACAGTTGCTAGGAATATCCTAAAAATAGTCGTTCTTAAATTTTAGAAGTTATTAAAAATAGGGCTTGTTATACCCCTGTACCCCCACTCCAGACATTCTGATACATTTAAGAGTAGAGGCCAGAAATGTCTTTTTCTTGTTGGTGGTGATACTGGTGTGTTCATCTACTTGCCCAATGGTGGGGTTTTTTGTTTGTCTGTTTGTTTTCTTTTTTTTAGAGGTTTTTTTTTTTTTTTTTTTTTGATGTGGACTATTTTAATGTCTTGACTAAATCTGTTACAATATTGCTTCTGTTTTAGATTTTGGTTTTTTGACCACTAGACATGTGAGGGGCTTCCCTGGTGGCTCAGAGGTTAAAGCGTCTGCCTGCAATGTGGGAGACCTGGGTTAGATCCCTGGATCGGGAAGATCCCCTGGACAAGGAAATGACAACCCACTCCAGTACTCTTGCCTGGAGAATCCCATGGAGGGAGGAGCCTGGTGGGCTACAGTCCATGGGGTCACAAAGAGTTGGACACGAATGAGCAACTTCACTTTCAGGCACGTGAGATCTTAGCTCACTGACCGGGGATTGAACCTGTACCTCTTGCCTGGAAAATCCCATGGACAGAGGAGCCTGGTAGGCTACAGTCCATGGGGTCGCAGAGAGTCGGACACGACTAAGTGACTTCACTCACTCACTTGCATTGGAGGCCAGGTCTCGTCCACTGGGTCCCCAGGGAGGTCCCCTAATAGTGTTTTTATGGCTATTTTTAAAATAAACCTTTTTAGGGAGAATCATTTTAGATTTACAAAAATGTTGCAAATAGAGCATCAGGAATTCTTTGTATCCTTCATCCCATTTCCCCTGATGTTAATTTCCTTTTTTAAAAAAAGTTTTGAAAAAAAAAAAGTTTTGGTAAAATACACATGATATGCAGTTTACCACTTAACCATTTTTAAACATGCAGTTCAGTGGCATTAAATAGATTCACATGGTTGTACTAGCATCATCACCATCCGTCTGTAGAGCACTATTATCTTCCCAATCTGAAATTCTCTCCATTAAAGAACAACCCACCACTGCCTTCCAGCCCCAGAGCGACCCCTGACACACCACCATTCTTAAGATCTTACAGAAAAACCCAAACGAACTTTTGGGCCATCCGGTACTTTCTGTCTCTATGAATCTGACTAGTCTGGGGACCTCATATAAGTGGAAATCAGGCAACATGTGCTGTTTTGGGACTGGTTTATCTCACTTCACATAATGTCTTCAAAGTACATCCATGCGGTAGCCTGTGTTAGAATTTTCTTCCTTTTAAAGGCCGAGTAATAATCCATACACACAGATAAACATACACACATCATTTATTCTTTCTTCTACCAATGGACTACTTGGATGGCTTCCACCTTCTGGCAACTGTAAATGGTATGTCTATGTACATGGTGTGCAAATATCCATTTGAATCCCTGCTTTCAGTTATTTGGGGATATTACCCAGAAGCCTAATATTCATTTGTTACATAACCGTGGCACATCACTCTTCACTCACCTACAGACTATTCAGATTTCACTGACTTTTCTGGTAGAACATACTCTTTTAATAATCTCTCCAGGTGACTCTGGTTTGCTGGGCTTTTAGAAACATTGATTTTAATTTTATTTTTCTAATGTGAGATTCACTCCAGAAAACAGGGCACTGTTGGGAAGTCAGTCTTGCACAGGGGGCCTGTATGCTGGATCTTATTTCATTCCAGTGCCTTTCACTGGACCGAATGTTCCCCAACTTTCAAAGAAGAATGCTAGAATAAATGGGCTGGAATTATCTGGAATGTTCTAGAGAGAAGTTCCAGGATGTAAAGTTCTCAAGGTAGCAATTTCCAGACAGCAGCTGGCAAAGGAAAAATTTGCCAGTGTTTCTAAAATCTTAGAAGCAAATTCAGTAACAGAAAAAAACTTTGAAAGGAATATGCCTGGAGGTTTTCTGTATTTCTTGTTTGTCTGGTGTTGTCTAAATACAGGGTCCATTCAGACATGTGACATCTGCCTTCCATTGCCACAGAGGACAGCAGCAGAAGAAATGTACCTTAGTTGCAGCGGTTGAGATACACATTAGCCTTGAAGCTCTTTCTGATATGAGAGCGGGTGACCCAAATCATTCGGGCCCTGATTTTGCATTCCCAAGTGAATGAATCTTCTGTAGTTTCTCAAGTAACTAATGCTAATTTTATTTTTTAATTTACCCAACACACATTTATTAATTAGTAAGTATATACCTGAGCTTTGCTAGGTGATGAGGATGCAGACGCTGCTTCATAGAACCTCTGCCTTTAAAACACATGCAGGTTGGTAGAAAAAATAATGGTCCATGTCAGTACCCTGGAGAGCAGCGGTTATTTCAAATTGCAAATGATTTTTGCTTGAATTAAGTGTGGTTTTGACTAAATGTCAAGAGTTCTTGCCTGCCAATGCAGGAGATCTAAGAAATGTGTGTTCCATCCCTCGGTTGGGATGATCCCCTGGAGAAAGGCATGGTAACCCACTCCAGTATTTGTGCCTAGAGAATCCCATGAACAGAGAAGCCTGATGGGTTACAGTCCATAAGGTCGTGGAGTCAGACATGACTGAAGCACCTTAGGATGCACGCACATGAGTTCTAGGGTCCTTTGACAGATACATTGGGTCCTTACAAAACAGCATGGGAGTATTTTTCTATAGGAACCAGCCCCAAATAGCCTTACCACATGGAGCCTTTGCAGATGAGCATTGAGACTAAGTATGATGGAGAAGAGCAAAGGTCTAGAAACATGTGAACCAGCTTCATTAGGGCTGCGCCAGGCGTGTGGTACTCTCCAATCATCCTTTTACTCAGACTTTTCATGAAAAGGATGTAGGAGAAAATGTAAATTGAACCTGGGGTGGGGGGACTTTTTTAGGATGCAGCCCTGAATGTAGCACGTGCCTTTCGTGGTGGAAGCACATGAAGCCCGAAACAGGCAACCCAAGATGCTCCAGGTAGGCACTAAAAACAGAGAAGCAGGAAGTGCTCAGCAAGAGAGGAGGACCTGGACTGAAATCTGGTTTAGATTCTCTTAATCTCAGTGGCTTGGGAAAAGCCCTGGAGGGTCATTAGCTAAGCGAGGGGCGGTCATGACCTCAGCACTAACATCTTTGCATCTTTTTGGAGTGGTGTCAATTCCTGGGGACCCCCTTGAGGCAGCCCTGACTCAGAAAGAAACTCACCAGCTACTACATCACATCATCTTAGACCACTTCCTGAAGGGCTCTGGGTTTTCCCTAGAAGGCATGTACAGGTCCTGTTCAAGCATAGATCCTGCCAGGAACAGACAGGGGATCAAGAGGTAGGCAGGCCAATTTGAAACTGAGGTCTTCTACATAATAAACATACACACCACAACACACAAATGGAGCAGATAGCTCTAGAGATAGGGGGATAAAGCAGAAGTTATGCCTTCCTGTGTGTTTCTGTATATACACATATACACATGCAGGGGCTTTCCAGGTGGCTCGGCGGTAAAGAAATCCACTTGCCAATGAAGGAGACGCAGGTCTGAGCCCTGGGTCAGTAAGATCCGCTGGAGAAGGAGATGGCAACCCATTCCAGTATTCTTGCCTGGGAAATCCCATGGACAGAGGAGCTTGACAGGCTACACAGTCAGACACAACTTAACAGCAACAGCAAGACGCATGCAGATACACCCACACTCACAATTTATTTAGTATCTGTGCTTTCTAATATATATGTAAAAAGTAGATTCCGAAGTAGAAAAATAATCCCTCTAGAAGAGGGAGAGAAAAAGTCATTCCATGACCTAGGTCAGGCTTTCCCAACTTTCTTTCAAGATAATTATGCAAAAGCAGAATTCTGTAATCAAATAACCTTAGGAGAGGTTGGATAAACCAAATTCAGGCTTTGATTGCTGGGCCTCTTAAGATGGTTAATATGCTAGTGGAATCGTAAATCTCTTTTCTCATACTTGTTGCCGTTAGTTGTGTTTTGTGAAAAACATCTTCAGAGGTGGTCTGCAGGGCATCACTTTGGGAAATACTGACCTGGTCTGATGCAGCTGCCTTATTAGAACGTTAGCTCTGCCAGGGCAGTCTGGCAGGCAAGGCAGTGAAAAGAAATATGATGGGTCATAGTTTTTTCATCAAATAGAAACCTATCTTTCCCACATACTCCATTGAAATGGATTTTTGGATGTAAGGAGGTCATTGAACTACAAAATGAATTATCTAGTTAACAATGGCTTAATGGAAAATGTAGAATAATAATAATTATATTATTAATTACAGTAATAACATTATTATTATTATATGTATTTCAACCATATTAAATGTTGTGCATAAGCCAAGAACGTGGCCTGAAACTTTAACTTAGGAAAAGACATTTTGTACTGGGGGAAGGAGAGTAGGCCTGTTGCTTTCCAATAATCCTATGTAATAAAAATGATTAAATTTAGAATACCTTGAATACTCATTCATTTATCTATGATTTGGAGAGGAGTTGAAGTTCAACAATTTACATTTCAAATCTGTAGCTGGTTCCACAGCTGTTTTGTGTTTTTTTAATATCATGTAATTTTTTTCATTTTTAAAAAATTGAATAATAATTGCTTTACAATATTGAGTTGGTTTCTTCCATATATCAACATGAGTCAGCCGTAGGTATACACATGTCCCCTGTGCCCTGAAGCCCCCTCCCATCTACCTGAAGTAAGTCAGAAAGAGAAAGACAAATACTGTATATTAACTCATGCATATGGAATCTAGAAAGATGGTACTGATGAACCTGTTTGCAGGGCAGCAATGGAGATGCAGACATAGAGAGCAGACTTGTGGACACAGTAGGGGAAGGAGGGGCTGGGATGATAGCATGGAAACATATATATTACCATATGTAAAATAGATAGCAAGTGGGAATTTGCTGTGTGACGCAGGTGGCTCAACCCAGACCTGCTTTTTGACTGAAGGAATAATTTGCACACATTTTTAACAGGATATGCAGATGACAATGTTTGCACATTCTATTAGACATTTGAGAAGGTGGCCTCTTCTTTTACCAAATAAAAGTCCTTTCAACCCCTCCAAGGATGAACCCATGGGGAATCCTGCAGGCAAGACCACAATTCTCTTCAGAGCCATCTCAGATCTTCTCAGATGCTCAGAGAGATGCTTGAGTGGATGAACAGACTGACAGGGGTGGTTGGCAGAATAACCACAGCACCGTGGCATCGAAGTTAAGGAAGAGAGTTTCCCTTTTTGGATGGCAGAGTTTCTTAGAAAGTAAAGAAGTGCAGAGAATCTTCATCACAGCTGTCTTATCCCCTTGATCTCCTTTGTCTTCATTAGCACAAACCATTTGGGACAGTTAGAGTGAAAGTCCTGATAAGCAAGAAATCATCACTTTCAAACTAATCTAGCACATCTGTCGTGAGATGGTGATAAACAAGAGAGGTCTAATTATTAAACAATCAATAACATAGATCTGTATTTGGAGCCAGACTACGAGTTCCTCCCTAACTAACTCTCCCACCATCCTTACCAGACAAGACACACAGGCACACACAGAGACTTTAACCAAGCAGAGTCTGTTTCTTTTTTCTTTTTTTTCTTTTTTTGTACCCATGGTATCCTGTGTTTCTGTTTATCAGAGAACTTCCCACATGATGTTGAAATGAACTGTTTATGCGTTCACTAAACACAAAATGTTGCCCTCTTCAAAGATAGGCTCAGTATAATCATCTTAAAACCCTACTGACCAGTGGAAAAAGTTCTTACAAATGTGTTGAGTATACTACCTCTAGACAAGTCCCATACACACTCATTTATGCCGTACTCACTGATGAATTTGACAGATGTTTTCTTCCTTGAAGTAATCCACTCTTTTTTAGATGAGTAGCCAATGAGAAAATAAACTTTCAGTCCAGATTGTCAAACAGAGGTAACACCTCTAAAGAACTTTTATCTTTCTAGGAGAACTATAACTTTGAAACATGACAAGAGTAAAAAAAAAAAAAAAATTGAGACAAACTAGGTCAGTCTTGTTTGTGAACTCAGTCAAATCCAAGAAAATCGGAATGATTGTGTGCCAGATAATAGAAAAATAAATTAGTCCTTTTGTCATCATCTTGCTCCCAAGTCCACTCTATGTTCTACCAAAATTCCTCTGTTTCATACCTGGTAAAGAACGGAATTAAAGGTCCATGTAAGGACTGCCCTGGTGGTCCAGTGATTAAGACTTCACCATCTAATGCAGGGGGTGCATGTTCAATCCCTGGTCAGAGAGCTATGATCCTGCATGCTTCGTGGCCAAACCCCCGCCAAACATAAAACAGAAGCAATATTGTAATAAATTCAATAAAGACCAAAAAAAATGGTCCACATTAAAAAAAAAAAAACTTCATGTAAAAGTGAATTTATTTTCTAAAATCTTCCTTCCTTACCTGCAAGTAATATGAACTCCTTGGAAGAGAATTAAGAGATTGGGCTCTTTACATTTTGCTTGCATCCTTAAATTGCCCCCACCCCCCCCCCCAAATATTTTTAGGCATGAGAGTATTATATTCAAGAACAGCATTGTTCAGTATAAATATAATTGACCCACATGTGTAATTTTAAATTATCTAGTAGCCTTGTTTAAAAAGTAAGAAAAAGCTTTAAGAATATGTTTCGTTTAACTCAGTACATCCAAAATGTTATTTTAACGTGTGGTCAATAGAAAACTGCATCATGAGGTATTTTGCAATCTTGTTTCTGTATGGCTTCTTTGACATCTTGTGTATATTCTATATTTGCAGCACATCTCAATTTGGGCTGCTCACATTTCAGAGTTCAGAAGCATGTGTGCAGGTGGTTACTATTTTGGACAGTAGCAGTCTGTAAAACCCATCACATCAGAGCAAAGATCTCTGTTTGTTTTTTTTTTTAATGGTATTTATGGTTTTGTTGAGAATATATTAGTACCTGAATTGGTGAGTCTAATTGTGCTGAGTTGAGATACAGTATCTAATAACAAATATTTATTGAGTTTTTAATGTGTTCTTAGCTTTGCTCTAGGCATTGAGAATGTGGTTGTGAAAAAAAAAGTCAAAATTTCCTCCCTCATGGAGCTAGTGTTCTGTCAGTAGGAGACAGACAATAAAATAGACAAACTTCTTTAAATATCAATAAATGGTAAGGAAAAAGCTTAAAGTAGGTGAAGAGGTATAGAGAGTAGTGACCAAAGAATTTATGTTTAAGGAACAGCTATCAGGCCAAGTCTCACTCAGAAGGTAGAGTAATTGGTTAAAGACTCTCATGTTGGCAGTATTTCAGGAAAATCATGGTCTTGGGTAACTTTCCATTTTATTTTAGTAAAGAAGATTGATCATGCAATGTATACATTAATTTTCTGATTAAAGTTTTTTAATTAAAAAGTTTTATGTATCTATAAAACTGAATGAATTGGGACAAAAATTCTCTCATTCAGCAAATAGCTTGGGAAAGGGAACCACATACTAGTGTTGGGGATGCAATGGTGAGGAAAATAAACAGTTTCTGCTCTTCTGGGGTTTGCATCCTAGAGAGACAATTAATGTACTAATTACATATTCATGCCAATAAATATGCAATTAAAACTGGAGTTGGTACCATGATCTCATACCATGAAAGGACCCAAACCAGACCTAAGTGACAGTGGACGGAGGCGCCAGTTCCCTGAGCCAGGACTGATGGGAGAAGTGTAGAGAACATTCCTGGAGGAAGGCACAGGATGTGGGAATGTTCTTGGCAGTGAGCCGAAGAGTCAAAACTGTAGCTTGTCTGTCCAGAGGGAGGGGACGATTCTACAAAATGAACCTGAGATTTAGGCTGGGATCCACAGGAACTTGTAGGCCAATTTCCTTCACAAAAAATCCACCTTAAGTGTCCTGGTCCATTGTGACAATGGCTAAAAAGAATTTTCAGTTCTTAGGGACCAAACTGAGAAACACTGAGGGTGATCTTCCAACGGTCTTTGGACAGGACAGGGCTTCCCTGGTGGCTCAGGTGATTAAGAATCTGCCTGCAAGGTGGGAGATCCGAGTTTGATCCCTGGGTTAGGGAGATCCCCTGGAGAAGATAATGGAAACCCACTCCAGTATTCTTGCCTGGAGAATTCCATGGACAGAGGAGCCTGGTAGGCTATAGTCTATAGGGTCAAAAAGAGTCACACGTGATTGAGCGACTAACACTTTCACTTTCTGGACAGTAAAAGATATAAAAGACCTGCCAGGGAAAAATGAAGGAAAGAAATTTACAAAAAGTTTACTTACAGAGGGTGGAAGTTACTTGCTCTGGGACTCCGTTTGATGCCGCCAGTTAGTCCAACACACTCCACTCTGTCCATTGCCCTGTCTGCAGGCTCTTCTGCCTTCAACCTATGACTTGGTCCATCCCGTGGCTCCCAGACCTGAGGTGGGGGCAGGGGTGGAGGTTATGTCACCAAGAACAAAGGGGAGAGAGGTCAATTATAAGAGATAAAGATGGGGTGCTGGAAGCCCAGGCGAATTTCTGGAAATAATCCCCAGTTCTTTCACTTGTTCTTTTATTCTTGTGGGACTCTTAAGCCAGATCCATAAGAACTTTTTGTGTGTGCTAAGTTGCTTCAGTCATGTCCGACTCTTTGTGACCCTTTGGACTGTAGCCTGCCAGAGTCCTCTGTCCATGGGATTCTCCAGGCAAGAATACTGCAGTGGGTTGCCATGCTCTCCTCCAGGGCATCTTCCTGACCCAGGGATTGAACCCAAGTCTCTTGTTTGGGTCTCCTGCATTGGCAGGTGGATTCTTAACCACTGTGCCACCTGGAAAGACAAGTTTCCATTGTACCCAGGGTTTATTGAGACTGCACCTTCATTTGTTGCTGTTGTTTTTGTATCTGTCCAGTAGAGTGTAAGCTTCCAGAGGGCAGGGCATTGCCTTGTTATCCCTGTATCCTCGATGAGCAGAATGCAGCCTAGTGTATAGTAGATGCTCAAGAAGCACTGATTAAATACACGCTTATGTAGCTAAAATTTAATTAGCAAATGATTGAATGCCCAAATGCATCAATTTAGCACTCAGTTTATCATTGAGTTGTCATTTGTCACTGAAAGTGTTTGAAAACACCTTGAAAACAACTTTGAAAGTGTTTCATAGATTCGAGAGGAAAGAGAGAGAGAGAGGGAAACGAAATTGAGAGCATTTGTGTACCAAGATATGGTTTTCTATTTTTGTTCCTAAAGTCCTGGGTAAAGTCCTGGAGACCTCACCCTCAGTTCAGTCTCACACTTCCACAGGCTTGAGACATGTGGCGAAAGTATCAGCACAGTGACCCACTTTCCTTTGACAGAACCACCATACCAGGACCTTATGACAGAATAAAAGCGTATCCTCTCCCACACAGAATCCACGCCAGGGCAAGTTGCGCGGCTTTCTGTATGGTGTGATTCCGCAGGTCCTCAAGGTGTTGTCAACAACTGATCTTGTCTGCCAGCTTGCCAATAGGTATGACATTTCTGCAACTGAAATTGTTCCTTTCGCATAAGATGGTATCTTCCGAAATTACACACAAAGCAGGTCCCCAGGATGGATATCACGTTCAAGGTTAATGAACAGGATGGCTTGGCAGAATTAGTTCCTACCGCTAAAGAATGCGCCTTAGAGAAGATGCCCTAGGAGAATGGGCCACGAGAAGGTTCTTGGTGACGAATTTGATGTCGGGAAATTTGAGCCTGAAGTACTGAGAGCAGGTGGTGATGGGAGACTCAGGTGTGAAGCTTAGCTGTGTGTAGTAGCTCAAAGGCTCAGGGGTCCATTTGAAAAAAAAGGGGGAACGTGGATCTGGATGGACCCACTTCTCTGAGTCTTCACAGCATGTTCTTGCTTGCTCTTAAGTTGAGTTCTCAAGGTTAGTACACGTTTTTCATGATGCGTATGAGATATTACAAGACATCTTGGTTTCTCTGTTTTCTTGCAAAAGTGTAAAACTCTCTCTTTCCAGGGTGTGTCTCGTTGCCACAATTGAGAAGTGTAACGTTTGACAGCAGTAGCACCTTTGATAATAGAATGGAACTTTGTGGCCACTTATCTCTTATGATTGTGCTGAAAGAAAACAAAAAACAGGTTCAATGTTATGCAGGAAAGGCCTGAATCAAGCAACAAAATGTTTTTTGGAAGAGATGATTAACATGGCAGGGTCACAAGCTTTCATTGGCCCAAGCAGAGGAGCTCTGCTAAATCCTGTCCTGTGAAGTGCCTTACCTTTTCTACTGCGTGACATGGGAGAGACTCTGTGTGAGCATTGTCCCCTAAGAGCAAAGATACTGATGAGATGTCCAGTGTAATTAATTAGCACAAATAATTGAAACAAGGGACTGAAAACTTGGGATCTCCATTCCCTAAAAATTTCAGGTTAATTACCTGAATTGTCAGCCTTGCTCTTTCGTGTCCGATTCTTTGTGACCCCATGGACTGCAGCCTACTAGGCTTCTCAGTCCATGGGATTTTCCAGGCAAGAGTCCTGGAGTGGGTTGCCATTTCCTTCTGCAGGGGGTCTTCCTGACTCAGGGATCGAACCCAGGTCTCCCACATTGTAGGCAGATGCTTTACCCTCTGAGCCACCAGGGAAGCCCTAAAACCCACTGCTGTTGCTGCTGCTAAGTCGCTAGTTCCTGCTAATCACCTATTTGCTTATCTATGCCAACCTGGACTTGGGAGTTTGAGGAAGACCTAATTTTCCAGATACTCACCATGTGGTTTGTTTTTTTTTTAAACTTACAAGTGTAGACTCAAAACAATTTGTTGTTGTTGTTCAATCATTAAGTTATTTCTAACTCTTGACAACCCCATGGACTGTATCACGCCAGGCTTCCCTGCCCTTCACTACCTCCTGGAGTTTGCTCAAACTCACATTCATTGAGTCACTGATGCCATCCAACCCTCTCAATCCCTGTCACCCTCTTCTCCTCCTGCCCTCTGTCTTTCCCAACATCTGGTTCTCATCAATCATTTGTCTTTCTCTAGAACTTATTGGAAGCCCAAGAAGTATTTTTTTCTAAGGAAAAAAAAAAAGATGTCTAATGCAAGGAGTGAAAAATGAGCTTTTTATGTTTTACACTGACCACAACACACAGTTGGGAAAATTTGAATAACTCTAGCTCAATGTGGAAAGGTGCTTCCAAACCCTATGAAGTGCTTTCCGATGTGTTTTCCTCATTTGATTCTTCTAAATTTGTGAAAGAGTGCTTACCACTTGTCAGATATGAGATACTGGGGCTCAGAGAAGTGGAGCAGTGAGGAACAAGGCCATGCAACGCAGAAGGCTTTGAGCTGACACCAAAACTTGACTGCAGGTTGTGTAGCTTCAAGCCTCACCAACAAGAGAGACAAAGATGTCTTGGCCACCCAAGGGTTTCTTTTGATGCATTTTTAAACTCCAGGCCAACAAGCAGACAAACAAAACTCCCCACTGAACGCTGAAACATCCCCAACCAAATGCAAACAACCAAAAATGGGAATTACTTTTTCCTTAGAGGAGGCAGATAGAGATGGGTACCTGCCTGGTGGGTCAGCAACAACGCTCAGCTCCAACTGGCCCCCTGCTTCCCCTCAATTTTCCTCTATCAAGCCTCTGCTGCTGCTGCTGCTGGTGCTAAGTCACTTCAGTCGTGTACAACTCTGTGCGACCCCATAGACGGCAGCCCACCAGGCTCCCCCGTCCCTGGGATTCTCCAGGCAAGAACACTGGAGTGGGTTGCCATTTCCTTCTCCAATGCATGAAAATGAGAAGTGAAAGTGAAGTCGCTCAGCCGTGTCCGACTCTTAGCGACCCCATGGACTGCAGCCTACCAGGCTTCTCCGCCCATGGGATTTTCCAGGCAAGAGTACTAGAGTGGGGTGCCATTGCCTTCTCTGCAACAAAGCCTCTGAGGCTCTAATTAATCAGACTGAAGGTCTGGGAATTTATCACTCTCCCATCAGTATTCTTGCTGACGACTGATTTAAAGATATGAATCTCCTTGATTATCTAAGAGTTAGGGAGAACTAAATCCAAATTTCACTGACAGGGAGATGAGAACCCAGGGCAGTACCTAGGACTATGACTGGCAATTAATTAGACAGATAGCATCTTACTTTTGCAAAGGACCTTAGAGGTTGAATCCAATCTCCTTCCTAGTGCAGGAAGCAAGACAAATAGCCATCAGGCATTTGCTGCTGGGACAGGAATTTTCCTGTGTCTCCATTATTGTTAGTTGGGCCCTTGTGAGAACATCTTGCCTTCAAGGAATTGAATTCAAACCCCTCTTACGCTGTAAATCTATGTTCTGACCTCATTCTGCCCTCTGGCACTTTAACGAATATGGTTACTTGTCCATTTGTATGTTCTTTCCTGGATATTTGAAGTTAGCTGTCTTGGCTTTCTTAAAACATCTCTTCTCTAGCAAAACATACTCAGCTTCTCCAACTGTTTCTGTATTTGCTGATTTTCATGACTCTTGACTCTCTCCAGATGGTCCCTTGTTTGGATTTTTTTTTTCTTCTTTTTTTTTTTTTTTTTTAAGTGAAATGTCCATAGCTGATTAGGGTCTGTTTTTCCTGCTTAATTTGTCCCAGTATTAATGTACTTTTAATACCTTTACTGGTCATGAGCTCACCAGTGGGGCTATGTATATGGTGGTCCGTGACAGGATCAGTTCCCCAGCTCTGTAACCCACCGGAGATTACCAAATGAGAACTGGTTTTCTTCATGTAATTTACCTCAGAAGCCACACTACGGGCAAGAGGACCAGGACGAATTGCCATGTGAAGGCCACAACTAACACACAATTGTCACTTAGAACCAGTTTTTGCTTCCATAAGCAAAACCAGCTTTTTTGTTTATCTAGGACTGCATCTCTCAAAATACAGAGAAAAACAGCTAAGAGACTAGTTTACCAACGACTTGACAAACAGCCTATGAGGGAGACTGACTGACATTTGGAAAGTTGGTAAAAGCCACCAGAGTCAAAGCAAATTCTGAAAAAGAAAAAAAAAAAAAAAAAAGATTGTGGCTGCGCTCTGCTCAACCAGGCCACACCTGTTTTCAGAAACCACCGAGTGTTCTGCAGATAAACAAAGATGCCAGCTCTGACAGTCTCTAAGGCAACGAGATACAGATCACCCCTGCACACGGACAAGATAGAAAGAGACACTGGTGACAAAACAGTGAGCCCAGTCTTCAGACTACTCATTGGTGTAGTAACAGCTGGAGTGAATCCTGTCCCAGGGGCTCGCCCCACATCCAGTCTCAAACCCTAAACTCTAGCTGTAATGGAGAGAACCCTACAGTTAGAGAAACACCTGCAGGATCTGGACCCCACTTCTTAAGCAATCATCTCATGACTCACGTGAGCCTGAAAATGAGCTTCTGGGGAAGGAAGACACGATGCATCTCTTCTCTGGGTTCTCATTTCCTCACCTGCAAAATAATGTTTTGTTGTTGTTCACTTGCTCAGTCATATCCAACTCTTTGTGACCTCATGGACTGCGGCACACCAGGCTTCCCTGTCCATCACTCTCTCCCAGAACTTGCTCAGACTCATGGGTCGGTGATGCCATCCAACCATCTCATCCTCTGTCATCCCCTTTTCCTCTTGCCCTCAATCTTTCCCACCATCAGGGTCTTTTCCAGTAAGTCAGCTTGTCACATCAGGTAGCCAAAGTATTGGAGCTTCAGCTTCAGCATCAGTCCTTCCAATGAAAATGATGTTTATGTGGCTAGGATTCATGAGGGTCTGCACTTGGTGGTAAGCCAGTGAATCTGGCTCCCTAATGAGCAGGTTGGATATAGGAAATCACCATTAAAATATAACAATGTCTCTGATTTCGGAGCATTTATGTCTATTAAAGTTGGATAATATCAGGCTTTCCCTTTTTGTGATATTTCCAACTTGAGATATTTTAAAAGGAGTAAAGGAAAGAAGTGGTTTGCAAGAAGTTGGCAGAAACGAAAGATGGGTCCGGGAGCTGGAATGGGGGCTTGTGTATTGTCTTGAAATCATTGTACTGGGGTTATTTATGCCTGCTTTTCTTGGTCCCTAGACTTTGAGCTGCTATGTCTTGTCCACAGGTGTCATTTCCACTCTCTTGACTGGTATGTTCCTCGCCTTGTTGGTACCCAAGAGATAACTGTTGAGTTGAATCACTGTGTTGCTTTGAGGAGATTCGGCTTGAAGATCACACGGATAAACTGGAATCTCATGGCTCAGGATATGGGAAACCACACTGCAAAGTCAAAATAATTAATAATTTAATGAACTTTGAAAAAATATCAGAATAATAAATGTCAATGACAAGTATTAGTTTAGGGAGCCTAATTATAAACAGCAGCAGAAATGTAACTTAAATGATCAGCTGATCAAATGGCAACCATCTTTAATTAAAAGGCCTGGCTGATTGGGATAAGAATTGTTAAGTGGAGATGACTGAGGGTCAAAATGTATAGAACTAATTATTATGGTAAATATAACCAGCTTTATATCAACACCAAGGTGTACGGTGGAGACATCAAAATAAAATTCTAAATCTCACCCTGTCAGTATTTATTTTATAGTTTATTGTCAAAAACTTATAAAATACAAACAACCAAAGAGACAAAACCGAAATTCACACAAAGTCCTACCAGCAAGAAATAAAATAGCTGTTTTAGTATTATGAAGGCATACATATTTTTTTAGTTTGTTTCTCTCTGCAAATATCACAATATATATCACACATTCATACAAACATTTTTGCTTTTTGTTTCTTTAAAAGTAAAACTGATACATACATTTGTTTTGTAATTACTATGTCGCTTAGTATAGCAGGGCATATTTTCATGTTATTTAAATATTCTCTACTTTTCATAGCTGTGTATTATTTCATTATATTTATGTATCATACATAGTATATTAATGGACATTCAGACTGACTCCAAAGTTTTTCTTCCCCCAGTGCGTTTTGGTTGTGTCTGGTCAAAACTTCTGCAAATATTGTCTTCTGGAAAGTTCATGCATTTTATTTTCCTTCTAGCAGTATATCTGGGGCCTGTTATCTTCTAATTTAAGAGGAAGTGTGGCTATCACTTTAAATGGCATGACACACATCTTCCTAATAATTAAAGAGCCTTTGCTATTAAAAATGAGAAGAATTTAGAGCAAGTGACTTAGTCATCAGATTGCTCTACATTGATTAGGCCCCCAAAGTCGATGGTTAGAACTCTCCAACACTGATTTTTAACATAAGATTTAAAATCAGGTCAAAATAGTATTACCCCAGGAAATTTTTACATCATCAAGAGTTCAATGAATATTATCACCCATAAGAGAAAAATTTCTCAAAGATGCGTTCTTATAATTAAAAAATGAGCAAAGAGAATTGAGGTGAAAATAATGAAATATAAATCAGTCTTCAGAGAGTATTTCTGCCTGGTGGTTGCACTCTCCCTGTGGTCTTACCACTTTTGACTTCTCTCCAGATACTTTCTATAAGCATCTTGCCGGTAGTCCATGCCCCAGAGACTTCACCGCCTACTATCTCAAAATTTCTCTTTTCCTCTTCTGCTGTGAAAGCCAGAATGACAATTTAGCTGGTGAGAACACAGGACTAGTGAGTGCAAAGCTGCCTGATTTGGGCTATTTAGCTTTGAGTAGGACAAAATAAATCAAAGCAGGAGACGTAAGAGATACATGTTCGATCCCTGGGTCGGGAAGATCCCTGGAGGAGGGCAGGGCAACCCACTCCAGTACTCTTGCCTGGAGAATCCCCATGGGCAGAGGAGCCTGGTAGGCTACAGTCCATAGGGTCACACAGAGTCAGACATGACTGAAACGACTTAGCATGAATGCATGCAGGACAAAATAAAACACTTCTCTGTAGACCCAGACCATCTATCTCTCACTCATAACAGCTCAACAGGGAAGAAAAGATGGCTGTTGGATGGCTCAGGACAACTTGTCACAACAGCTAGGAAAAATACTTATTGTCGAAGCCTAACTTGTACTGGGTCAGGAATATGATCACATGCAGAACACGGTAGCTTTCTCCCTCCACAGTCTTCCTGCAGGTCTTCCTGTGAAAATCCTTTGAAATATGATGACCAGTCAAAAGCCTATAGCTGGCAACCATACTGAGATAGAAACACAGCATAATTCTTATAGTCAAATGCCCCCATTCGTAAAGGGGAAAATCCTTACTTGAATTTGAAGACTGTTTCATTTAACTAGTGATGTTCGGCTTGTTGTTTAATCACTGAGCTGTGTCCAACTCTTTGTGACCCCATGGACTGTAGCTCACCAGGCTCCTCTGTCCTTGGAATTTCCCAGGTAAGAAGACTGGAGTGGGTTGCTATTTCCTTCTCCAGGGGATCTTCTTGATCCCAGGATTGAACCCACGTCTCCTGGGAGACCAATTCTTTACCACTGAGCCACCAGGGAAGCCCTGATGATGGGCTTAGTGTGAAATAAGTAACTCTTAACTCTGACCTTTCTCCATGCTTGACTTCCAGAATACAGGTAGAGCTTAGAGGGGCTTAGGGGCTGAGGCCTGATTGTACAGACCTGAGTCCTAGCTCTTCCACTGTGTGGCCCTGGTGACTCTTTCAACCTTTTTGGGCCTCAGCTTCCAGGTTAATCAAAAATGACTGATGACACCACTTACCTCCTAGGAGTGTCCTGAAGATGAAATCAGCAAACGCACGGAGCGCGCTTAGACCAGCGCCTGTCACATGCTCACTGTTCCCTAAGTGTTAGGGGCTCCTGTGGCCGTCATTCCTCTATTCTGACCGGTGTCTGGACACATGGCTTTGTCTAGGATTGCCCTGGCAGCCTTGGTGTTGTCTCACCACAGCTCATGTGAGTCTAGGAATATTTACTGAGAGCTGTAATTCTAAACCCCGAAGGGCCCCAAGGCATGAGCGAGGGCTGTGGGAAATGTGAGCAGGGCACCAGAGAGTCATTGCTTTCACTTAAACGGTTGCTGTTTCACCAGCCTTTTCCCACCCATTAGCACAAGACACATCCACAGGGTAATAAGAAACATGCCTGGCAGTTGGGTCAACAGAGCAGAGTGGAATGGAGCCCAGCCACAGACCCGCCCGCGCTGTTCAGCCTGCAAATACCTGGGGTGCCCACCCCTTCTCCTTCCTCCTGTGATGAGACGCACAAGCCATGCACGACCTTGTGAGCGCGTGTGCGCACACGACTCCCGCAACCACTTCAAGCAGTCCTGGTTTCTGATCTAGGGGAGCAGCTGCTTGGGTCAGATGAGGTGATTCCGTGATTTTCCTGGTTCCAGGCTCTGGGGAAAGGTGTGAAGGGAGAGGCTTCAGGGCAGGGCCCAGAGCAAGGTCTTGCCTGGAACATGTAACCCCCCACTTCTTCTCCCTCAGGTTCCCCAGCTCAGGGAAGCCAGGGCATGAGAAGAGTTGGTTAACTTGGCCGTGTCCCCACCTCCCTGTGTATTATTCCCTTTGGAGCCACACACCATCTATTGTGCTGACAACGTCTGTCCCTGGAGGCCATTCCAAATAGGCTTAAGAACATATTGTTTCTAGATTTATGGTGACTGCAGCCAATCAGTTGGAAAGAATCCCATTACATCAGAAAACACAGTTGGGAATTCAAATCTCTTTCCTTCAATGTTTGTCAGGCAGCGTCTCTTCTCACCTAGGTCCAACTTCCTTTCTGATAGTAAATGAGACAGAGTAAGGCTGAATTTTCAGCCAGATCAATGGCCAGAGTGACCAGGGAGATGATAGAATGCTTGTGAAAGGCCAGCACTGACCTGCAGCTGACTTCTCCAGGAGAAATAGAAACAACAGACCTCAAGCCTAATCTTAGAGTTCGTCAGAGCTCCACCGTTCTGCCAATGCAGGAGACGTAAGAGACATGGGTTCCACCCCTGCATTGGGAAAATCCCCTGGAGGAGGGCATGACAACTACTGAAGAATACTACTGAAGTATTCTTGCCCAGGAAATCCCATGGACAGAGGAACCTGGAGGGCTACAGTCCATAAGGTCGTAGAGAGTTGGATACGAATGAAGTGACTTAGCACATCCTCATAAAAACTGTCAGCATTAAGAACCCTTAACCTCAGTGTTTATTGCAGCACTATTTAACAATAGCCAAGACATAGAAGCAACCTAAATGACCTTCAACAGAGGATGGATAAAGAAGATATGGTACATGTATACAATGGAATGCTGCTGCTGCTGCTAAGTCGTTTCAGTCGTGTCTGACTCTGTGTGACCCCGTAGATGGCAGCCCACTAGGCTCCTCTGTCCCTGGGATTTTCCAGGCAAGAACACTGGAGTGGGTTGCCATTTCCTGCTCCAACGCATGAAAGTGAAAACTGAAAGTGAAGTCGCTCAGTCGTGCCCGACTCTTAGTGACCCCATGGACTGCAGCCCACCAGGCTTCTCTGCCCATGGGATTTTCCAGGCAAGAGTACTGGAGAGGGGTGCCATTGCCTTCTCTGACAATGGAATACTACTTAGCTATAAAAACACAATGAAACAATGCCATTTGCAACAACATGGATGGACCTGGAGATTATTTTACTAAGCAAAGTAAGTCAGAGAAAGAGGAATATCACATGATATCACATATGTGAATCTAAAGGGAAAAAATGACACAAATGAACTTCACAAAGCAGAAACAGACTCACAGAATTTGAAAACAAACTTATGGTTCACAGAAAGTTGATGGGGAGGGATATTTAGGAGGTTGGGATTTATGTATATACGCTATTGTGTATAAAATAGATAACCAATGAGGACATGCTGTATAGCACAAGGAACTCTACCCAATATTCTGTAATAACCTATATGAGAAAAGAATCTGAAAAAGAGTACATATATGGATATGGAAAGCTGAGCTACTTTGCTGTATGCCTGAAACTAACACAACATTGTAAATCAACTGTACTCCAATATAAAAGAAAAATTAAATTAAAAAAGAACTCACTACTTGTTTTACACTTCACCTCTACACAAAGCTTTCACATTCATTATGTATCTCATCTTCACAAGCCCAATAGATGGACACTCCCAGCTTGCCAGTTTAAAGGTGGTGGCTCAGATGGTAAAGAATCTGCCTGCAATGCAGGAGACCCTGGCTCGATGCTTGGGTAGGGAAGATCCCCCAGAGAATGGAATGACAACCCACTCCAGTATTTTTGCCTGGAGAATTCCATGGACAGAGGAGCCTAGCAGGGTCCATTCCATGGGGTCACAAACAGTCAGACACGACTGAGCAACTAACACACACACACATAGAGACGATCTCAAGGGCTTTCCTGATGGCTCAGCAGGGAAAGAATCCACTTGCCAATGCAGGAGTTGAGGGTTTGATCCTTGCTCCATGTTTCCACTGCGTGGGGGTGGGGGTGCAGATTCGATGCCCGGTCTGGGAACTAACACCCCACGCGCTATGCAGTGAGGTCAGAAAAGCAAAACAAAACAGAAGCATATACTAGAATGGGGAAATGGAGGCATGCATGTTTTAACAATTAGCACAAGGACCTATCCAAGGTCGGAGTGAGTCAGAGAGAAAAACTGAGCTCCTGGTGATCTGATCTGGTCCTAAAGATTCCCTGGGGAGAACCATCTCTGCAGAATACGTGCATGGCTAACACTTTGTGCCAGCAGATGTTTTATCAAGCCTACTGTACAATGAGGCCCACCCTGGCCTATCTATTCCTATCTGCTTTTATTATGCTTTGGGGCTGTAGCACGATAAGACCTCCCATATGGTACTTGTATTAACATTAAATAATGACCATTGTGTTGTGTATACTATCACCATAGAAATATTTACTTAGTGGAACACAGACACCGGTCAGGCATGGTGATTGAAAACAAGCTAATCATAAAAACCATTCATGCTCACATCTATTTATAAAATCTGTTTCTCTTGTGCCAGTTAAGTACAGGCTTTGTGCTAAACAAACACACGCAAACCTTCTGCACACCCAGGGACATGAAAGACAGCCCTTCCCCCCTCGGCCAGCCAGGCCCTGGGGTGTGGCCGCGTGTGAAATAGCAGGCGTGTTTCTGGGGCTTGACAAGTTTACTCGGAGGCTGAGGCTGGCCCATGCTTTCTGGGTTCCTTTCTTTTGTCCTGGTGCTGACGTCCCACCAGGGGCCATTCAGGCCTCGGGTTCTCAAACCTGGGTGTGCTCAAAAGCAGCAGGGCTACCTGTTGCAATCACAGTTTCCACTGCACACCCGAGAGCCCCTTTGAGTTGTGACAAGTGGGGCCTGGGAAATGGATTAATAGGAAACCCTCTGGTGGTTCTGGTTTTGAGAGTCTGTTTTCTTCACTTGAAAAAGGGTCCTGTCCTCTGGGCTGTGAGAGCAGGCCCCTACCTGCTGCTCTTCCCTGCCTATAGCAGATGCTAGGGAGCTCGGAGCCCTGGCTCCTGGGGCTGCTTTTGTGTTCTTTTCTTTCTTTTTTTCTTTTTTGTTTTTTAAGATGTTTTATTAGTTTTGGAACAAACTGGTATCAATCAAACTAGTGAATACATTTGCACTTTTGTTGCATATCCCAAATACTCAGATTCACTGATTCTTCACAATGAAATGATGTAGAAAATGGAACATCATATTGATGAACCTGAGGATCTGCTTTATCTTTTTGGTTAGCTTTTTGTTTTGTATTGGGGTATTAGCAATGATGTGATAGTCTCAGGTGAACAGCAAAGGGACTCAGTGATACACACATGTATCCATTCTCCTCCAAACTCCGCTCTCATCCAGGCTGCCACATAGCTCTGAGCATAGTTCCCCGTGCTTTAAAGTAGGTCCTTGTTGGCTATCCATTTAAAATATAGCACTGTGTCCATGTCCCTCCCAAACTCCCTAACTGTCCTGAGGGCTGCTTTTTGATGTCCTTGAATTTTGTTTCAAGAGATACCAGCGATTTCCATTAACACGAACTCGTTTAAGAACAGCCAAGTGGCTGAGAATCTGGATTTGCAGTCAGTTTGTATCTGTCTCTGCAACTTACTAACCACATGGCCTCTGCAATGATGGAGCCCCTCCTGACACCATATATATATATATATATATATATTTTTTTTTTTTTACTTGTAAAATGAGGATAATGATACCCCCTGCCCCATCGAGTTGATGGGAGAGTAGAGGTCATCATGCTTGTCTGGCACATAGCCCCTGTCATGAGCAGTTCTGTTTCAGAAATAGGTTGGGCAGGCCTTTCAGGTCAGGGCATGTG
This sequence comes from Ovis aries, assembly GCF_016772045.2. NCBI lineage: Eukaryota > Metazoa > Chordata > Mammalia > Artiodactyla > Bovidae > Ovis > Ovis aries. The sequence continues at coordinate 29,088,956 of NC_056074.1, read as the reverse complement.
GGAAGATGCCACCTGAGAGAGCACAGTGTAAAGAAAAGGGCAAAGAGCTGACCCTGCCACCAAAGGACAGTGACTGGGGGCTGGTCCCTGCCCCTCTCTGGGGGAATCTATGAAACGTTACCTGTGACATGAGTAGGCAGGTCCGCAGCAGTCATGTACAAACGACCTGAACAGGGGAGGCCTTTAGATGTGAAGAAAGTAACAGAGTGTCTGTGGTGTTTATACGCTCCTGTTCATTGACACATAGTGACAAAAGGTTTTCACATATTCTGTAATTTTAAACTTTATGTTAACATTTATTCACCCCAACCCTATTTACATTGATTTGGGAAATAGGCTTGTTTTGCATGACAGATGTTATTGATCAGACAATAGACAGTGTTTGACCAGTCATTAACGACGCCCAGTAGTTACGACTGTTTCAAGTGGGGGTCACCGGATGCGATGGTTGTTTTTCTAAATCTCTCAGCCACACCACATGGCACATGGGATGTTAGTTCCCAGATCCGAGATTGAACTCGCGCCCCACCTCTGCACTGGCAGCCTGGAGTCTTAGCCGCTGGACCACAGAGAAGGTTGCTTTTTACTAGATCACTCTTGGTTAAGTAATGGGATCTGAAAGCCCAAATTGTGAAACGAATTCCCTGGGAGCTGTTTCTCCCCTCACTTCTGATTTTTAGCCAGGAAAGATTTGTCAGGTGGCTCTGTTTACTCAATAAATCATTTCTGAGCACCTAGTGTAGGGAGGTGCAGTTCTAGAAGCTTGGGGCATGTCAGGGACACAAGCTCCACCCTTCCTAGTGAATGCATGCCTCTCTAGTCTCTCACAGGGGTCCCAGGTCTCGGAGGCTGAAATGCCTGGGAGGACCCAGGGGGAAGAAGTGAGGTTTGCTCAGGCCACTTGCTCTGTCCTTTTTCCCCTTCCACCCTTTTCAGTTACTTCTTTCTCTACCTTACTTTTTTTTTTTTTTTTAAACAAATCAGGAGCTTTCATTGTGACTAGACACAGATCTTTCTCTCTCCAAACTTTAGTTTCCTCATTTATAAGTACAGAGGTTGGCCTCTCAGATGCCAAGCTCCCCTCTAGCTCTGTAACTGAGTCTGATTCAACCAGCAAAAACAAAACACCCCATTTACCTCAACCATCTTGTCATCCTCTCCCCATTTGCCCCAATGAACACTTTGTGGTGCCTTAGAAACAAGCCAACGATATTGATATACATATATATATATTTTTTTTTTCTGCCACACCTTGGAATCTTAGTTCCCCAGCCCGGGATCGAACCCAGGTCATGCCAGTGAAAGTGCCAAGTCCTAATCACTGGACAGCCAGGGAATTCTCAGTGTTGTTTGTTCGCAGAAGCTATGTTTGTCTGCAGAGCTTAGGACTACTTCTCTCTCTAAATGTCAATTTCTCAGTCCTGACAATAGATACTTAAGAACATCTTTATTCTTAGGCTCAGCCAGGGGACTGATGGGAACTGAGGCCAAGGTCACGGCATCAAGAGTTTCTGAAGTAGTTGAGTATTAAATGCAAAACAGGGGGTGAAAGTGCTCCCCAACCTGCAGTCCCAGTCACACTGTCCTTTATTTCTTTCACTGGTGTGGCATCCATGTGCCTGTGTGGACTAGGTTTCTAGCATGCGGTAGATGCCCAGTTGGGAATATTTGTTGAATGAATGAGCAGACTCTAGCCTGGTTCATTTTTCCACTTGGTTTTTCCCACCCTTCATCAGCTGGCTCTGCTTTGGGAAGGAAAACACACGCTATCAGGCAGATTCATCTGCAAAAATGATGGAGGGTGGCTGAAGCCCACCCCATCTCTGTGCTGGTTACTCCATGCTCTGCTTCCTTTTTGCTTTGTGTTCTTACACACGCCCTGTTCAGCATCAGAGAAGTCAGCCAAGGGTCTTCTAAGGGGTCTAGAACTTTATCAAGGGCTAATGTCCTGGCCTCATCCTTGTGGGAATTAAGTGGCAAACCTTCAGATGGATAGTAATACACTCAATGCACCCCCCAGGTCTGCCCATGAGAGCTGGTAAGGCTGGTCCCTCAGGAGCAGGGATCAAGTGCCTGCATGCATGTGGTCTTGCAACCGTGTGCAGAGCTGATTTGCCTGGGTGTGTGTCTACTGTTGCAGCCAATAGTGTCCTGAGCAGAAGCCTGCTTTTGTCGACAGTTCTGTGGATTCAGAGGACTTCCTAGGAGGCGCTAATGGTAAAAAGCCTGCCTGCCATTGCAGGAGGCATTAGAGACACAGGTTCGATCCCTGGTTCAGGAAGATCTGCAGGAGGAGGGCATGGCAACCCACTCCAGTACTCCTGCCTGGAGAATTGCATGGGCAGAGGAGCCTGGCAAACTACAGTCCATAGGGTTGCAAAGAATTGGACACGACTAAAGAGACTTGACAACATACTCTCCTGTAATAAGTGAGTGGGGTTTTGGGGGCACATAGGCTCAGCCCATGCTGACTTCCACCTGCTGCCAGGATCAGCATTGATCCACTTCTCGTGTCCTGTCTCTGGCACTTCCAGGGGAGCACCCCCCCTTCGAGATGCTCCCACCCTGGAGAGGAATCTGATACATAAACCCTTGGGGCAGGCCTAGTGGATGCAAAGTGGTTACATTAAGGATTGGGGTTCTGTTTATTGACGAGGTCGCGGCCTCTCCTGGTTATGACCCCCGAGGGACCCCGGCATGGAAACGGGATTTGTAATGTAACACTAACAATAACACACTAGAGACAGCCGTGACAGGGCCCGTCTCTCCTACACGCTGCAGCTGGTTCAGGATGAGGATGGAGCAGATGGGCGGGCAAGCGGGCAACAGACAAAGGAGCAGAGATGGAGTCGATGTGGCTGGAGGTCCCGGGGCCAGGAGTCCAGCGGGGTTTTGGGGATCCCTGCGGCTGGAGAGCTTGCCCTCTGCTCATGAGCCTCCGTGGGCCTGTCTCCCTCCAGCGTCCAGGGACGTGCTGCTGGCTCTGTACCCTCTCACCAGGCTCCCAGCTACCCTCTCACCAAACAGGCCTGCTCACGGAGCCACCTCCTTCTTGCTCCTCATCCTTTGTTTGTGGACGTATTTGTGTCTCAGGGGTCAGGGAGGGAATGGGGCAGGAAGAGTGAAAACCTGAAGTCCCAGGACACTCATATGGATTTTTTTTTTTTTTCGTCCACAGGCAACCTGGACAGAACTGGAATAGATATTTTCTGCAATTTCTGCCCTGGCCTGTTAGGGAGAGGACTTGGGGGGCTGTAACATATTTTGATGGGGTATGACATAAGGGTTCTCTGAAATCCCACCATATGGGAAACACCCTCTTCCAGTGTTTCATCAACGGCTTCTCTTCTGGGCTATGTGAGATGAGAAATCTGTGTGCCCGCGTGGGACCTGACCGGGAGGATTTTCCCGTTATCCGATGACTAGCCCTGGACTCTGCTATTTTTTTTCCGTCAGGGCTGTGCTTTACCTCTCACCCACCCAGCGGGCCAGAAGCACCAGTGAGTGGAGATTCTAGAAGGGCCTGGCATCCCTTCAGGGGTGATTTCCAGAGGAAACAGTTAAGAACTCTTTTCTTCATCGTGTGCTCCGGGATTGTCCATTTCCTTGAACTGAGGTATCACGGTCCTCATTGGCAGCATCTCTGTGGTCTCAGACGAGGCCCTCCCTTCCTGAAATCCTCCAGGAGCTCAAGTTTCCAACTAATCTCCTTTTCTGAGGTTGTTTAACCAAGCCGGTGTCCCAGGTGTCACAGCAACCCTGCTTTTACCACGTGCTCTTGTCCTTTTGCGGGAGATGCCAACTAACTCAGTGCTATATTTGAAATATTAAAAAAAAAAAAAAAACAAAACCCTCAGAAGGGTATCCCTGGAAATTGCCTATACACATAGCATCATGTTGCATGGAGAGGTTGTAGTAGCGTCCTGACCCTTTATCACGGAACTAGACACCGGCAAGCTTCACAGACAAGATGAGGGAGCTTCATGCCCAAGTCATTCTGTCATCTCACCTGTTTTCCACATTCACTGATTATAACTTGAACTGGAAGAGACTTCTCTGGGCCTTTTCCTGGTTACTGTGCAGAGATTTGGGCCACAAAGGAATATAGTCTGTGTCTTTGGTTGGCTAATCGTGAGAGGAGGAGCCAGTTGACCAAATGTGATATTTTTCATGATTTCTTTTTTCAAAACACAGCCATCTGTCTACATGAACTCACACCTACTTCAGCACTCAATTTCCATCTCGCCTGTGAACGTCTTCTAGACCACTGTGGTTCCATCTCTGCCTATCTGACCTGTATAGAATCCAGGCCTTGCGTCACCCTTTGCACGGTTGCGTTGCCTATCGCCCACTGTTTCATGCACGCTCCCTACTTCCCTCGCGGTGGGCAGAGGCTTCAGGAACGCACATATCTCATCCTGGCGTTGTTCCCAGCCGGTTGGCCCATCCGTGTTTCTCATCACGCAGACAAGTCCCAGGTCCACATGGAAGTGTCGTGATGACTTGAAGTGCAGTGTTAGTTCAGAACGATAGCCAGGGATTGTCTGAGAGACAGTCAGAGAAGAAAGTCCCAGATGACATGTCATTTAGATAATATTTGCCTAATCTTTTGCATGAAACCTACATGATGATTGTCTGTTTTGTGCATCAGTGTTTATCTTCTTTCGGTCACTCTCTCTCTCACTCTCTTTCTTTCTCTGTCTCCCCCATCCCTTTCGCCCCTCTCTCTACCTCCCTTTTTGTAAAAGTAGAGACAAAAGTTACCGGAAGTCTCAATTGTCAGACTTCAAAGTCTCTGCTAAACATCTGACATTTGACAGTGTGTCTCCCTCCCCTTCCTCCTCACCCTCGGCTCGCTTGCATGGGCACAGCCTCACAGAGATAACCATATCGGGCAGAATAAATGAAGCCTGTTTCCTTCTAAATTTGCTTCCTCCCACACATGGTTCGACTGTGTACCCTGGGGCTGGCAAGCACTCTACCCGAGACTTTTCCCTACTGACTTCTGGGTGGAGGTGGTGGGCTGGATGTGGTCAGAGACTCTTCATTCACCAGGCAGAAATCGTGGAGTTTTTGAACCAGAAAAAGATCCCACACAGAGTCTCATCGAACTCTCTCACTTTATAGATGGCAGAGTGGAGGCTGGGAGGAGTTCATCGAATTGTCTGAAATCAGAGTTACATATGATCAGAGCAGGCCCTGGGAGCCAGAATGCTTTTATGACACAGGCTGGTCTTCTTTCTGCCTGAACACAGAGACTCAGACCCTGTACGTGGTGGAGTTAACACTCAAAGCTCAGAGGGTGGATTTCTCCAGTCTCCAGGTAGACTAAATCCTCCTGGGGCTTCATCAGGGTGAAGAGAGAAGTCCTGTCCTTGGCTCCCTGCCTTCGAGAGGACCCGGAAACCCAGCTGCCTACGTGCCTTGAGGTCCGTGGGAGAGGAAAGCAGCTGGTAGAAGGTGGTCTGTGCACTGGGGCCACCCATGTGCTCCACAGAACCACTCAGAACCTAGACTGGGGCCATCCCCTGTCCCCAGCCCAAGAGAGGGCAGTCACAGATGATTCTCCAGATGAAGCAAGCATGGCGGCAGCAGACAGGAAAGGAAAGAGGGGCTGCTGAGGCAGAGGGCTGGGCGTCTGAGGAGGAGAAACACACAGCTCCCCACTGGGATACCTGGAGTATCGCCCCCAACACGCTTCAGAAGACAAACTCCACTCGTGACGTTCCTTAAATTTACATCTTCAGGAGGTTTTAGAATGGAATCCATAGAAAATTACAAATTCCTTTAAAAATAGTAGAGAGACTTCCCTGGTGGCTCACATAGTTAAGCGACTGCCTGCAATGCGGGAGACCCGGGTTCAATCCCTGGGTTGGGAAGATCCCCTGGAGAAGGAAATGGCCAGCCACTCCAGCACTCTTGCCTGGCAAATCCCATGGATGGAGGAGCCTGGTAGGGTCCCAAGGAGTTGGACACGACTGAGCGACTTCACATTCTTTCTTCTTTCTTTCTTAAAAATGGCAAGACTTTAGGAGGAATTGGAAGGTTGAATAGAGAGAAAAGCTGGGTGAGGAAAATGCAAAGAACCTGTAAAATCTTGACTTTCTCCTCTTGCCACCTCCCATGCGTGGACACGCACACACACACACTCCCCCCAGCACAGGTTGGCAAAGCTCCTTTTCTCTGCCACTGTCTGGCTGAAGCAAACCTCTCACCAAGATCCACCCCCGATCGCCACCTGTAACGGGCACCCCAGCCTCAAATTGTTTCCTCCTCTCTGGGGGCTCAGCAGGGCTGGTCACACCTCCCAGCTGACCTTCTCCTTCTACCAGGCTTGGTGGCTCTGGCTTGCCACCTGCCTCGTGGGCACCTGCAGCCCTCCTCGCAGGTCAACTAGTTTTGTGCTGTTTTACTGCTTTCTCATCCCGCACGCCCAGCCTCCAGGGTCCTTGCGGGGCAGGAGTACTTCCCACTCGCTCACTGCTCTGCCTGTGTGCTTCCCAGCCTACGAGGGCAATTTTTCAGAAAACTATTTTTAGAAATAGTAACCTCAGAATAAACACAGCACACCAGATGTTGGTGTTTTTCTGGGGCAACTGAGCTGAGAATCATTTGTTTAAAGAGAAAGGTAAAACAGCCAACCTTGCTGTGCAGGCAGGGCCACGGGCTGCGGATTGCTGGGTTTTACTCCCTCTAGTGACAGGATCTCAGATGGCAATGAAGCCACCTTGACTCAGAGTAGCAAGACTTTATTATGGACTGTATTTTTACATGAATTCCATTTTACATGATATTTAGGCTTATAGTTTAGCAAAAGTGAGGACGACCGAGCATGTGATGGATGACAAAGCATAGATGGCATCCTAATTTTAAGGGTGTGTGCATGTGTGTAAAGTCGCTTCAGTTGTGTCCGACTCTTTGCAACACTGTGTTCTCTGTCCATGTGATTCTCCAGGCAAGAATACTGGAATGGGTTGCCATTTCCTCCTTCAGGGGATCTTCCTGACCCAGGGATCTAACTAGCATCTCCTGCATTGGCAGGTGGGTTCTTTTACCGCTAGTGCCACCTGGGAAGTCCAATTTTAAGGATACAAAACTCAGTTTTACTCGATATTCAGGCTTTTAGTTTAATGAAAAGTAGGGTTAGATGGTATCATAATTTTAAGGGAACAAAATGATATTAGGGCAGTTTCTCTGCATCTTTTCCTTATTGCAAGAAAGACTGATCACTGTATAGAACTGTATTTTGAAAACGAGGCTATGGCACAACTGCTGGAGACCTTTGGTTAAATAAAATGTTTTCCCTAAACAGAATCTGCCTGTAACAGGAAATGATTAGGGCAAATGCTGTGCTCTATGCCTCTTCCCTAAGCACGGGTCAGTTGTTCTGTCAGTTCCATGGAAGGTGGGATAAAAAGGGACAGGTTGGAAGGTGCATTTGTTGGTCTAATGTTGGAGAGACAGAACAAAACAACAACAAAGCTTTCTGATTGTAAAGCAGAGACCAGAACTATTACCTGAAAGCACCAAGAGTGTCCCTTTCAGAAAGTTTCAAGCATATTTCTTAGTGAATTTGGTGCAGCCTGCAAAAAGACATCGAAAGGGAACTGGAAGACTTTTGTAGACCTGAATTCTAGAACTCTACAATTTACAGCCTTAAGAGTCTTCTAACTGGAAGAAAGCTGTAAGTGAAAGGTCTTCACTGGCCTGAAGACTTTAGTGCTCAGATCAAAAATGCTTCTCAGTGTGGAAAGTAGCTGATGGATAATTATCTAGTCACATTGTCAGTGACAGGGTTTCTCCTACAACTGACTGTGGCTTGCTAGTATCAGGGTGATGGAGGAAAACCAAATGGCTGTGGCTGATAGGTGGGAAAACGTGCCGTAATCGATCAGTCTGATCATGCTCCATCTCTCAGCCAATTTTGAGTCAGACTTTGTGAATTATGGAACTGCGTTCATTCATTCTGCAGAAAGCTCTCCATTCACAAATTGTTCAGCTGAACTGACAATCAATGCATTGAGTTCTTTTGCTCGAGTGCTGACAGTTTTCCAAAGTAACAGCCTACTCTTTGACTGCCCTTTTCCCTTTGTTCACGTTGATTGTTTTCACTCACAACTTACCTAACTTCTAGCGAGTCCTGGGGGAGAGACCAGCACGTACTTCCCTCCATGGCCAGGAGCACCAGATGACACCATTTGTCCCCTAAAGGGACAATCACAAAGAGCATGTATTGCTGCTGGTTTTCCTATGTATATCCACAGAGAGAGGGGTTTCATCGTGAGGACTTGTAGCTTCACTACAGTCAGGAGGGACTAGACTTAGGGTTAAGATGAATTTCACAGACATGTTTTGCTCATTGACCATGTGCCTGACCATAAATGATTAACAAGACAGGCAAAATCCCTGCCCTCACGGAGTCATATTCTAGTAGTGGGAACAGAAGGCAGGGAGAGACAAAGAACAAAAATGGGGGAAACGTTAGGAGGTGATAATGCCTGACATAGAATGACATGATGGCAAGTCGTAACCACACACTGAGGGGGAAAGGAGGGTCTCTGAGGAAAGAACATTAAGCCAAGATCTGAATAACTGGGTGGAGGCAGGCATGGGTGAAGTGGTCGCGAGAGCATGGGGAATCCAAGGAAGAGAGGCCTCAGGGTAACTCAGGCTCAAGCTGCAGGTTGTCATTTGTATTAAGATGGGGAACACTACAGAGGGGCAGATTTTAAAGGGGGTGAACACTGGCGGGAAATCAAGAATTCTCTTTTGCCACAGGAAGTTTAAGATGTCCAGGGGTGGCCATGAAAACGAAGAAATTCTAAGTGTGAAGAGAGCACAAGGGGAGGCCAAAGAGGTGGTGAGGTTCAAACAGCACCAAGGATGAAGTCCCGCAGGTTGCAATGGGTCACAGACACCCTCCTTGGACTCGCCTGGTGCTCCAGTGGTTGAGCATCTGCCTGCCTGTGCAGGGGACCCAGCCTCCATTCCTGGTCTGCGGAGATTCCGCGTGCAACTAAGCTGATGTGCCTCAACCACTGAGCGTGCACTGTGAAGGCCATGTGCCACAGCTACTGAAGTCTGCACACTCTGAAGCCCACGCTCTGTAGCAGGAGAAGCCGCCTCAATGAGAAGCCTCCGCACCACCGCTAGAGAGTAGCCCCCATGTGCAGCAACAAAGAACCAGGGCAGCTGGAAATAAGATAAATTCATAAAAAATAAAATAAATGTTCAACCTAAAAATATCCTCATTGTGCAGGATCCTTGAGGTTATTACCCGGGGCGGGGCGGCGGGGGGGAGCAGGATTTTGGCTGTCGAAAAAAAACTTATAGAAGGAACTGAAATGATAAAGAATAAGGGCAAATTTTCTTGATAGATTCCTAGACGTTAGTGGACGATGGGGATGGTGACGATGAAGTAAAAATATAACCTGAAAAGTAGCTTAAGATGGTAATTGGTGAAGACGGTGTATATTCTTAATAATAATTACAATCATATTTCAGCAATTGAGCAAAGATGCTCTTTAGCACAGACTGCATCAAAGAATAAAATGTAAGAAGTGAGCGACCCTGAAGTATACAGTAATATCCTTATCTCATTAAGTATACCAATTTCTTGAGACAGAGTATTAAGAGAGATATTCAGATTATATTACCAATAATAAGAGCAGTGAGGGATCTCAGAAGATCCAGTCTGACTTGGAGCATTTCTTAACAAATTCAACCTAAGAATTCTTCTTCTCTGTATCTACTTTTCTGTGTGTGTTTTTGTGTGTGTTCTCAGCACAGATTTTGGCTACTATTTCTCTAAGAAAACATGTGATTCTAATGAAATTTGCTGAATTTCAAGCAGCCACACGTGTATGAAAGCTGCCCAAGTTGGATATTTGTGGAATGCTGATTTTTCATACATATCAACATTTGGTAATTATCATCAGAACTATTCATGCAAGTTTAAAAGTGGAAATAAAATTAAGAGAGCTTCAACAGGGACCTCAGATGGCCTAACGGGTAAGCCTTGGAGGTAATCAGTCCTTTCAGGGGGACCTATGTGAGTAGGCAGTCTTCCTAACTCAGTTTCTCCTGGAAATCTTGACAGAAACACCTGATATTTCTTCTTTAAACCACACACTGGGTGGACTAGGAGCGACAAGCAAATTATAATAAGCATGCCTCAAAATTCTCATAAGCTGGTGTTTGTCATAATTTTGTAAGTTTCCCAAGGCCTTCTCTTTCCTGTTTTGTTTTTTCATTCATCTCACTCAAAGGCTCAGCATATAGGTTTTAAATGTGTGTACCCTGGTAGCTTAACTGGTAAAGAATCCACCTGAAATGCAGGACACCCTGGTTCAGTTCCTGAGCTGAGAAGATCCTCTGGACAAGGAACAAGCTATCCACTCCAGTATTCTTGGGCTTCCCTGGTGACTCAGCTAGTAAAGAATCCACCTGCAATGAGGGAGACCTCGGTTTGATCCCTGGATTGGGAAGATCCCCTGGAGATGGAAACAGCTACCCACCCCAGTATTCTGGCCAGGAGAATTCCATGGACTGTATAGTTCATGGGGTTGAAAAGAGTCAGACATGACTGAACAAGTTTCACTTTCACCACTGGTGAAATGCATTGGTTATTGATCTCTATAACAAAGCACCCCCCAAATCTAGCTGCACTAAAGAATGAAAACTTATTTTCTGTACATTTCTGTGGGGCAGGAATCTGTAAGTGTATTATCTACATGGTTTATGACATAGGATCTGTCAGGAGGCCTCAGTCAGGTGTTGGCAGGGCCTGCAGCATCTCAGGGTTCAACTCTCAGAGGACCCAACTCCAGGATTGCATGTCTGGCTGTTGGTGATCCCCAGCTCCTTGTCCACAGGGCTGCCTCTCCATAGTAGCTGACTTCTCCCAGAGGGAAATGATCCTGAAGGGAGGAGAGGGAGAACCTGAGAGGGAAGTCAAGGTCTGCTTATAACCCAAGCATGGAAGTGATGTTCCATCATGGCTAGTTTTCTGTTCATTAAAAGCAAGTCAGTGACTGCAGCCAACACTGAAGGTAAAGGGAATGCACAAAGATGTGGATATGAAAAGGTCAGGCGCCATTGGGGACCATCTGGTAGCCAACCACACACAGATAGCAACACGAAGCAGTGACTGCAGAACAGCAATAAGAACAACATATACACCCCGAGTGTGTCGTATTCCCTTGAACTGCAGATGAGGAAACCGATCTTCAGGATTTTAAATTGTCCAAATCCACAGGTCTTACAGATGGAGCAAAAATGAATGTAAAATTTTGCAAAAGACATATCTGACAAAGCACTGTTATCCAAATATAAGAAGATTGTGCAAAACTCAATAATAAAAAAATATTAGAAAGTGGACCAGAAACCTTAACAGATACATTTGGAGGGTATTATCACAGAAAACTGATCTGTAGTTGTGGAATTTGAAATACCTTAACAGAAATTTTGTTAAAAATTTTAGGCTGAGCAGAAGTAGGAATGCCTCTGACTTTCTTTCAAAGTCCTAAGACTTCCAGATACACTTTTAAGCATTAAATATATAACATGTTGTTGTTGTTTAGTTGCTAAGTTGGGCCTGACTCTTTTGTGACCCCATGGACTGCCAGGTTCCTCTCTGCATGGAATTTCCCAGGCAAGAATACTGGAGTGGGTTGCCATTTCTTTCTCCAGGGGATCTTCCCAACCCAGGGATCAAACCCACGTCTCCTGCATTGCAGGCAGATTCTTGACCACTGAGCCACCAGGGAAACCCAAAACAAAGAAATGGAAAGTTTGTGAAAAATATAGAAAATGATTCTCAGTGCTGTCAGTTTATTCAGTTCAGTCGCTCAGTCATGTCCGACTCTTTGCCACCCCATGAATCGCAGCACACCAGGCCTCCCTGTCCATCACCAACTCCTGGAGTTCACTCACACTCACATCCATCGAGTCAGTGATGCCATCCAGCCATCTCATCCTCTGTCGTCCTCTTCTCCTCCTGCCCCCAATCCCTCCCAGCATCAGAGTCTTTTCCAATGAGTCAACTCTTTGCATGAGGTGGCCAAAGTACTGGAGTTTCAGCTTCAGCATCATTCTTTCCAAAGAAATCCCAGGGTTGATCTCCTTCAGAATGGACTGGTTGGATCTCCTTGCAGTCCAAGGGACTCTCAAGAGTCTTCTCCAACACCACAGTTCAAAAGCATCAATTCTTCGGCACTCAGCCTTCTTCACTGTCCAACTCTCACATCCATACATGACCACTGGAAAAACCATAGCCTTGACTAGACGGACCTTAGTCAGCAAAGTAATGTCTCTGCTTTTGAATATACTATCTAGGTTGGTCCTAACTTTTCTTCCAAGGAGTAAGCATCTTTTAATTTCATGGCTGCAGTCACCATCTGCAGTGATTTTGGAGCCCCCAAAAAGAAAGTCTGACACTGTTTCCACTATTTCCCCATCTATTTCCCATGAAGTGATGGGACCGGATGCCATGATCTTCGTTTTCTAAATGTTGAGGTTTAAGCCAACTTTTCACTCTCCACTTTCACTTTCATCAAGAGGCTTTTTAGTTCCTCTTCACTTTCTGCCATAAGGGTGGTGTCATCTGCATATCTGAGGTTATTGATATTTCTCCCAGCAACCTTGATTCCAGCTTGTGTTTCTTCCAGTCCAGCATTTCTCATGATGTACTCTGCATATAAGATGATCACAAATTAATGCTGATGTCAAAATAAATCACTACCACTTTACAATATAATTTTGTAGCATATGTCTAGGTTCATATAGTGTTTATAAGTTTTGATCTTCTAAACCCATTGGGGAATGTGTTTAAATAAAATCTTTTGAGAAATTAAGAGGAAAAACTATATATGTCAAATGTTCATTTGTGTGTGTGTGTGTGTGTGTGTGTGTGTGTCCAACTCTTTGCGACCCCATGGACTGTAGCCCACCAGGCTCCTCTGTCCATGGGATTCTCCAGGGAAGAAGACTAGAGTGTGTTACCATACCCTCCTGCAGAGGATCTTCCTGACCCAGGGATCGAACCTGAGTCTCCTGCCTTGGCAGGTGGATTCTTACCATTGAGCCACCTGGGAAGCCCCCATCACCCTTACAAGAAAACAGGAACTCATGTGTAGCTTTTGTGTTGTGAGACTGATGTTAACTCTGCTTTTCCAGAATTCAATCCTCCCCGCCCCCTCTGCCGCCCCCTTTGAAAAACAGAGTATGTCTGAATCTCTAACCTTCCATGAACTTTTTAATTTCCTAAAGCTTTTACAAGATTATAGATTGCATGTTGACAGTTACTCTTCCAAAGGCTTTCTATTTTCTGGGAAGGGATTATTCTAGGCATGAATTTACTAAATGTGGCTATAGATTCCTCCATCCTTTTCTCTCTCATTTAAATTTCTTATCCTTTTTTTTTTCTGATTTTTAAGTGTCTTTTTCAGTATCCGTAAGCAAAATGTTACTTGTTAAGTCTTCCCTTTTCTCTGCCATCTGATAACATTGTATCATTACTCCCAGCTAGTTACCTCTACTTCCATCTTCCTGTTCCAAATATAGCTTGAAAGGCCCTTTGGGTTTCCTTTGGCCTCAACCTTCCTGATTCCATTGTTGTCAGTCTATGGCCTCTGACATTCTACCATCCCTGGTTTTGCACCCCTCTGTTTCATTGTTGGTGTGCATACTTTTAAAATGCAGATTTCTTATAAAGTGATGTACACAGGCATGTTGAGTTTGTTCAATATCTCTCTTGTTAATTATCCCCAGATCATTCCCCTAAAGGGAGCTTCCTGATATTTGTGACCTTTTTCCAAAACTAAAATTTCAGGCAGAGATATCACATCTGATTGCTAAAGGTTTTGGAATAAAATCCAGTAGAGAAAGAAAATGGGAAATATGATTATTTTTAATTCGAAACAGTTTCCTTAAAGACATGCCAGTGAGCAGTACAAAAATATGTCTTTCGTTGTATAACAACGATCACTGAAAGAAGAAGGACTTTATGGGCTTATTTTCTCCGAGACATGTGGGAATCTTCCCAGTTCACAGGTGGAAACCTGTGTCTCCTGCACTGGCAGATGGACTCTTCACCGCTAAGCCACCAGGGATATCCATGACCGACTATTCTTTTATTAATCTGGGACACAGCTCTGCACAGAAGCACAGATAGGTGATTGTCAGGGAATCATGACTCTACGGAATTCTATGAGCTTTTTCAGGTCACTTATTTCTGATTGCATTGGCAAGTGGATTGCCTTCTGACTCCTAACTAGTTTTCTCATGCAGGGAGAACTGTTTATTTTGAGGATGCTTGTCAACTTCTCCTCAAGCATGTGTCCACAAATCAGTTTGATTAAAAGCAAAATAATGATATAGTGACTATTTTGTTTAGAAATATTTGGTATTCTAAACAAATAAAATAAAGCTTTGATTATTGGGAATGTCCATTGTCTCAGGCTATTCAAAGAGCAGTGGATGAATAATTTATTTTTTCTGTGTGCCTCCATCTTTGTCTTCCTTCAATAAGAGCTCAGTTTAAAACAATAGACTTCTCTGAGTATAACAAATTTATACTGATGTTAATGTTTAGAGAGCTTATTCCTACATTTTCCCTTATTCCAACATTTTCTGTTTCTAATATAAACTCAATAACACTTGTAGTAATGTGCTTTTCTGAATATTGGAGGATTTCATGATGCATTTGATCATCCTATAGGACACTGAATTTGTCATAGCATCCAAAATTTCAGTGTCACATGAATTCAACATAAAACCTTAAGCAGAATTTAGTGGGTTAATGCTATGTTTTCTAATGGAAACACAGTAACTCATGAAATAATTTCCAACCCTCCGCCAAGATTCCAACCTAAATTAAATTTCTTTGATCAGATATAGCATTCCCCTCCTTTTAAGCTCATGGAAAGGAGGTGAGTATCTGGGTTACACTAACTCAGAGAGCATTGAGGTGTTTATGTGAAAGTAAAAGTCAGTGGACCTCATAGATACAGAGACGACACACATACACAAGTATACGTATTGAATACACACATACATCTATGGGTAGTTATAGAGCTGTGATTTGTTGTTGTTTAGTAGCTAAGTCATGTCCTACTCTTTGTGACCCCATGTACTGTAGCCCACCAGGCTCCTCTGTCCATGGGACATTCCAGGCAAGAATACTGGAGTGGGTTGTGATTTCCTTCTCCAGGGGTCTTCCCAACCCAGGGATCGAACCTGAGTCTCCTGCATTGGCAGGCGGATTCTTTACCACTGAATCACCTGGGTAGCTCCTATAGCTATATATATACATTATTTTTTATAGCTATATTATAAAAATATAAATATTTTTATCTATTACACTTATAATTATAAAAAATAAATATTTTCTATATACTCTATTGGAGTATAGTTGTTTACAATGTTGGGTTAGATTCTGCTGTGCAGCAAAGTGAATCAACCATGTGTATGCACATACGCCCTCTTTTTTGGATTTCCTTCCCATCTGGATCGCCACAGAACATTGAGCAGAGTTAAGCAACTGAGGAGCAATCATCTCTCAGAGCATGTGAGCCTCCTGAGAACACTAACAGGCAGTGCTATTGGGGTGGTCCATGGAAGAAAGGGGTAAAAATTGTTTGGTCTTTGTCAAATTATTACCTGGCTTTTAGGTATCATGGGCTTCCCTGGTGGTTCAGAAGGTAAAGTAAAGTGTCTGCTTGCGATGCGGGAGACTCAGGTTTGATCCTGGGGTCGGGAAGATCCCCTGGAGAAGGAAATGGCAACCTACTCCAGTACTCTTGCCTGGAAAAGTCCATTGACAGGGGAGCCTGGTGGGCTACAGTTCATGGGGTCGCAAAGAGTTGGACGTGACTGAGCAACTTCACTTTCCTTTTCTTTTTAGGTGTCACTGAAAAGCATTCAAGAACCACCTCCTTTCTCCCATAACCCTAAGGAGGTAAGAGAACGGAGGGAGGAGCATCACGCCTGTTAAAGGAAGCAAGAGATCGAAGAGGAGAGGGAGAGGAAACTGAGGTCATCCCCATCTCCCCGGTGGGGGGCTTACGGAGGGTCACTGAGGGAAGAAAGGCTAATGAGACCACTGAAATACAGAGAGAAAAAGCGCAATCGGAGACAAGGAGTGAACCTCTTCCCTCACTAAGCTTAGTATACATCAAATAACCTTTCTGTTACTGTGTTGAATGATCTGTTTATGGTCTCATTGGCAACAAGCTGGCCTCACAATGAATCATCAGTCTGACTCACGGAGGTGATCCCCAAAGTGAGGCAACAATTGCTTCTAGGTAATGGATTTTCCTATAACATTTCTTAATTCCTTTAAGGCTCCTAACCTCTAAAGCTGGCTTCATGTCTCATGATGCAGATCTGACAATGCCTCGGTTTTGTGTTGCTTCATCAAATGTCTACTATTAATTTTTAGTCATTCTTTTGGTTTGAGGCATGGAGAGTTCTTAAATAGATGCATACTATTTTTTTTTTTTTTTTGAGGGGCTGCCCTGTGTCTTCCTTGCAGCTCACTGGCTCTTGAGTTCAACGACTTAGTAGCTATGGCTTAGTTGCCCTGCAGCATATGGAATCTTAGTTCCCAGACGAGGAAACAAACCCATGTCCCCTGCATTGGAAGGCAGATTCTCAGCCATTGGACCACCAGGGAAATCCCTAGATGCATACCATACTAATAGAACTGGTCAAGTTCTATTCAGTCTTTTTATGGGTGAGAGGACACTGTCCCAACTGACAAGCAACTTATCATGACTTAGTTTAGCAGATCTAAGGTGCAAGATAATTGACCAAGTCTAACTGAGTTCAGTTCAGTCGCTCAGCCGTGTCCAACTCTTTGTGACCCCATGGACTGCAGTATGCCAGGCTTCCCTGTTCATCACCAACTTTTGCAGCTTGCTCAAACTCATGTCCATTGAGTCAGTGATGCCATCCAACTGAGTAGGTGAGCTTAACAGCAAGAAGGGTGGCCAGTAACAGGGTAGGTTTCACTGTGGAGCCTGATACTCTGCCCAGGAGACCCAACCCTAGTGTGCCACCACCTACAGGGGGTTGGGGGCAGCCAACCAAATGCATGGGAAGTCTCCATGAACCAAGTTTACATAGAATTGGAAGGAGCATAAGACACCTCTGCTCTAGCTCCACAGATTTTAAATGAAAAATAATGAAGGCTGAGAGAAATAATGTCTTGCTTATGGTCATACAGGTTGACAAGGTCAGAACCAGAACTTCCTTGTCCTGACCCTCTGTCCAGATTTCTCTATACAGTGCCTCACTGCCTTCCTTCTCTCTGTGGGGATGCCCAGCGATCTAAATATTAGTCTGTGGATCTCAAAAACATTGTTTGGTGACTGTGAGCAATAACCATGGTATTTTTTTAAAACTATAATCATAGGTACTATTTTCCTCTTTGGTCAAAATTCAGAGACTGACAGAGAATTGCACAGTGGTCTTTTTTTTTTTTTTAATCAGTTTTTGGTGACACCCCTTAGCTTGTGGGATCTTAGTTCCCTGACCAAGGATTGAACCCTTTCCACTGGAAGACAGAGTCTTACTCACTGGACCACCAGGGAAGTCCCAGTCTTGGGTTTCTTTATGTCTCTAATCAACTTAAATCATCTTAGAACTCAGAGTGACCCACATAGGGGAAAGGAGCTGTGGAAAGTTCACCTCTAGAGTCAGTTTGGTAGATGAAGATTAGATTGAACTTGAGCTTAGTTCATTCTCATGAACTAGTTTTTCTGCTTGAACAGGTGCTTTGATTCTTTTTGGGGGGAATGGGGCGTTATCAGGGTGGCTGAACAGCTGACTGGCTCATGCTATCTAAGGTGCCTAAAAATATTATTTCCTTTGAACAAGAGAAAAAAAAAGAATGATATGAAGTACAGATCCTTTATTCTTGCATTTCCTATCACTGGCACGAAAGCCAGTAATCACTACCCATGGGGCATATATTCTGTAATGTAAGATGCTGTCATTTAAACCCAAATAACTGGGCTCTCATTTCCTGGAGATCTTACAGAGTCTGTGAGAACTGTTGAGAAACAAGAGGTCCTCTTGAACCCTGTCACTTTGTAGGGTGCTAAGAATGCCTTCTTGTAACTTTACAGCTTGGTATTGCTATAGCTATCATGACAGCTGCGAGAAAAACTAGAAAAATGAGAAAACAAGTACCTGTTCTTGATTATATAAAATTTTTTTAAATTATAGAAGTGATAAGTTAATTGTAGGGAAGAAAACACCACTAACAGGGGCCTTCAGTGATTAAAGTAGGTACAGAGTAATTTCAAGTAACATGAGGCAGGAAGAAACAATGACCAAATGCACAGATCTTCTCAACTCAACTCATTTCTGGTGAAAACTGGAGTAGAAATTTAAGTCTGAAGAATGTGTCAGTGAATTGTTCCAAAACAAACTTATTATCAGATTTGAAAATGAAATATATTTCATAGATGAGAGAGAATTCAGATAGCTCTCTTCCCTACTAGAAAACTAAAGCAATTTCAGCACAGAGGAAACAACAAAAATTACTGAATTGCTAAGCAACAGAGATCCTGTTTACATGCAAATATCGGTAGTAATAACAAAAAAGAAACAGCGCATGAATAACACAGGAAACATGATCTGAAAACAAAAATGCCTATAATAAAATATTTGGCCTTTGTTTTGGACCAGTTTGATTTTCCACAAGTCAACAGCTATTTATTTTGACACTATGTGAATTAGTCTGCCCCAAAGCTAACCTGCTGTTCAGCAATTTGTCTAAATGTCTAAAAATGAAGTTTATCTTGACAAAGACAAAGACCAAAAAGGTATTTTTGTATCAGCTTATCTTTACAAAGGACCTTAACAAGAAGGCCAAGTTTGTGGTGTCCAGACCATTCTTATTTACTCCTCAAATCTAAGGAACATTGGAGGATTAAATATTTACACTGTGATGTTGGTCCTTATACTATATTGTTTTATTCTTTTTAGGATAGACTTTTTACCTTCCAGGGGAATTTACAGAAGCTAAGCAATTTATCCTAAATTAATTTATATATTAATTTCAGAATAGATGTACTCTTAATCTAAGACATCCACTGAGGACTCTAGTATTTAGAATGCTGTTGCTACTGATAAAAAACATTACAAAAACATTTATGCATCATAACATCCATTCATGTATCAGTGTGAAACCTTGAGGTTAGCTGGTTCTAACTAAATTCACACCTGCATTTTTTTATCTTTAACAGTACTTTGGTTCTCCACCCACCGCTTCTTGATGGAAAAAAAAGACAACCTCTAAAAAATCATCTAATCTATTATGTTGCCACACTTTCCAAATAACTGGTATATGATAGTTTATTGGCTAGATAATCAGATTCTTGACTGACCTGGTACACTGAATGCACTCTGTCTCATTCATAGATATATTCATATACTCAGCAACTACCTACTGACCACCTACTATGTGCACATAACGTGTGAGGAGTTGCTTGCCCATGATGGTAGGATTTTATCGGGAGGACAGATAAGCAAATAATAATTAAACATGAATGAGTGCTTGTGACAAGGTACAACAGAAACATACATTAAACATCTCAGAAAGAAAGAGTTACATAAGCCAAGATGGCAAGGATGATTGGAGTGTTCAAGCAAACGGGACAGGAGCTGATAGAGGAACAGTGGCCAATATTCTACAGGCAAGTTTAAATGGTGTGTGCAAAGTCCAAAGAAAGAGAGAGCATGACAAAATTGAGCAACAGAGAGACGGTAAGCATGGCTAGAGCTTAGAGCAGGGTGTGGGGAGTGGAGGTAGACCAGGTTATTGAATGCTTTATAAGTCACTTCTTTGAAAACAGCATTAGATGCTCCTCTAAG
This sequence comes from Ovis aries, assembly GCF_016772045.2. Lineage (NCBI taxonomy): Eukaryota > Metazoa > Chordata > Mammalia > Artiodactyla > Bovidae > Ovis > Ovis aries. The sequence continues at coordinate 29,069,072 of NC_056074.1, read as the reverse complement.
TTTCAACCATACTTAGTTTTTATGTTCAAATAAAATGCATTTGTTGATTCACAGATCCAGAGGTAGAACAATTGTAGCTAGATTGAAGGAGACATACAGTTGACCCTTGAATAATATGTGTTTGAACTGCACATGTTCACTTATTCAAGGTTTTGGGGGGAGAGTTTTGTTTGTTTCAGTAGTAAATACTGAAGTGCTCTACAAGCCACGGTTGGTTGAATCTGTGTATGTGGAACCATAGGCATAGGGGAACCATGGTTACAAGGAATTCAGCACAGGAAGGCTGACGATAAGTTACACAGGATTTTCAACAGCTGAAGGTTGGGCGCCCCTAACTCTTACATCCGGAGAAGGCAATGGCACCCCACTGGTGTACTTGCCTGGAAAATCCTATGAACGGAGGAGCCTGGTGGGCTGCAGTCCATGGGGTCGCTAAGAGTTGGACATGACTGAGCGACTTCACTTTCACTTTTCGCTTTCATACATTGCAGAAGGAAATGGCAGCCTGCTCCAGTGTTCTTGCCTGGAGAATCCCAGGGACGGGGGAGCCTGGTGGGCTGCCGTCTACGGGGTCGCACAGAGTCGGACACACTGAAGCAGCTTAGTGGCAGCAACAGCAGCAACTCTTACATTTTTCAAGGGTCAATTGTATAAATACTTTATTGTATATGCTTGATTATTTTAAAGACTCTTTTGCTAGTGGGCTATTTTTAAAAAAGTTTTTATTAAATTTGTTACGACACTGTTTCTGTTTTTTTTATGTTTTGTTTTTTTGGCCTTGAGGCACGTGGGATCTTAGCTCTCTGACTAGGGATCAAACTTGTACTCCCTAAATTGGAAGGTGAGGTCTTAAACACTGGGCTGCCAAAGAGAAAGTGAAAGTGGAAATCACACAGTCGTGTCTGACTCTTTGCAACTCCACGGACTGCAACACATCAGGCTTTCCTGTCCATCACCAACTCCTGGAGCTTGCTCAAACTCATGTCCATCGAGTCGGTGATGCCATCCAACCAGCTCATCCTCTGTTGTCCCCTTCTCCTCCTGCCTTCAATCTTTCCCAGCATCAGGGTCTTTTCCAATGAGTCAGTTCTTCGCAGCAAGTGGCCGAAGTATTGGAGTTTCAGTTTCAGCATCAGTCCTTCCCTCCTCATATCCTCCTTGTAGAAATCACAATCCTTTGGTTTTTAACTTAGATTCACCTTTTTAAAAGACCTATGACAGTGAAGGGAAAAAAAGACCCAATTCACATCCTGGCACTTTCTTTAGATATGATTTTGCCAATTTTAGACTCTCTCTTACTGCTCATCTATGTTGAATGGACACCTTTATTCACTTTGTTGGCATAGTCTCTTGTTGTTTTTTTTTTTAAGATTTAAAAAAATGGGTATTTAATTTGTAATTAGAGTTCATGACTGATAACTTTTAGTTAGGTCTTGGTTTCTGGAGAATCAGTATAACCTGGTGCTTTTTTTTAAAAAAATTATAATTTCTGACTTTATTCCTCCATTCAGAGTACTGTTATTTTATAAATTTTTATTTTAATTGGAGGCTAATTACTTTACAATATTGTGGTGGTTTTTGCCAGATGGGTCATATTTTCAGCAACAGTTTATGAAAAGCAAGGGTGGGAATTAGGCTTTTGCTTTTTAAACTTTATTTTTTTAAGACATTTTATATGTGAAACATTATTTTTATGCTCTCAGATGTGTTAGGTTAGTGATTATAAAATGTTAGCCTAAAAATCAATTTCACTGAAAATCTTAAGGGCCTTGTTCTAATGCCTTTTAGCCTCCAGCAGTACTGTTTAGAAATCTGAAGATCATTTGTGATTCTCAGATTGATTGTGGTTCTTTTTTCTTCACGTGTTTTCTTTCTTGGTAAGATTTTAGAACTTCTCCATATCCCTAGTATACTGAAATTTCATAAGAACATACACCGGTTTGGATTTTTTGAAAATAATTTACTGGGTGTTTAATGTCACCTTTTAATCAAGGGACAAATGTTCTCGAGTTATAGGAAAGAAGTTTTGTAGAATTTCTTTGATAGTTTATTCATTTATCCCTGAAAATGCTATTGGTTCTTAATAGGATACTGTGAACTGATACTCCAGTTTTTTTTTTCATCTTTCCTATTTCATTTTCCTAGTAATGAATTTGCCTAATAGTGCGATCTCAAACTCATATATAACAATTTTTATATTTTTTATTTTTGTTTTTTATGTTGAATTTTCAAGAATTCTTTCTTATTCTCAGATAGTTCTTGTTTTATCATATTCTATTTTTGTTTCATAGGTGCCAGGAAAATTTTCTCAGGCTAGATTTTTGGCTTGAGTTTCAGGGCATTTATATTTTAGTGTGTATAGGGGCAGACAGAGAATAAACAAAATACATAAAAATATTCAAAATATGAGAACATATATCTAGGCGCTAGCTTTATATATTATACTAGTATAATAGTTATACTATTATATATAATATGATATAATATATACTACTGTATATTATTCGTGGGGGGGAAGGGGAAGCCTGGAGTGCTGCAGTCCCTGGGGTCGGGAACAGTAGGGGACATGACCTGGAGACTGAACACTACAACAAGTATAGTAGTGAAGAGTGCTATAAAATTAGTGAGATAAGATGATGAGATGAAAAATTGGCATCCATTATAACAACGAGGAGTTCCATCAACCCATGAAAGTTGAGAAAATTATTTAAAATTATTTTAAAAATACCATTTATTTAAGACCTATGATGTTTGCCCTAAAAGAAAAGAAATTTCAGAAAATGTATGAACATTCTGTAAGAAAGGCAAGACTGTTTTCTCTTTTCAAATGTTATTCTATGTTGGGGCATAGTGGACTAACAATGTTGTTAGTTTTAAGCGTACCAGGTACGGCACAGTGATTCAGTTATACATACACATGTATCTTTTTTTAGATTCTCATTTGGAACCAGGATGCTCCTTCTCTCCCACCATCCTGCTTGGTGAGGTGGAGATTCCACTACAGAATTCTGCAGCCAAGAATACAGACTTCCTTCTTGACCCAACTCCCAGCCAGAGGGCTTTATGCCCAGAGCAGTAGGACTTTGGAATTTCTCACCCTGATATTCATGGCCTGCTGCTGAGGCTCTGGGCTGGGTGAGTGTGGTTGAGAGGCTCAGGCTCCCTTCTATCCAATTCCTAATTCCGACAAGAAGGCTTTACAACGCATGACATACTGATCATCCTGGGGCCCCATTAGTCCTTCACCTCATTTCTGAGGCAGTGAATTCATGCCAGGAGAGGCAATCTGAGAAGATCTCAGGCTGCGGCCTTTTCCTCCACTGATTGTTCATTTCCTAGAGAAACTTTCCTGCAGAGAAGACTGCCGATTTTCCACTCCCCGCCCCCCTCCGCCCCCATCCCGCTCTAGAGCCCTGGAGGAAGCAGATCATAAAAGATAGCTCTTGATCTTTCTCCAAAGGAACTGATTTCATTTGCAAAAGAGGATAAAACAGTTTAATCCTAAAGGCACTCAGCTACAGTGGTGGTGTGCTGAAAGGCAATTGGAAGGAGATACCTGTATCTGCCCCTGATGAAAATACAGCCCAGTCTGTAGGCTGGCTAGCTCGCAGTAGAGAAAATGGGAATAAAACAGCTGGGAGGAGCCCTCTTGGCCCTGGAACAAATATCAAACACTGACCTCAGAAACAATTCTTCCCGAAGAGCCACGCTTAGACTGGGTTAATTTATAGACAAATATGTACTCCCGAATCTTGTTGAAGAGAATGAAACCATCAATTGGCAAATAGTGAAGTTTAACAGCAGGGTGTGGTCAGGGAAAGAGTTTAAGAGAGTCCTCCCAGTACCACGGCCATCCCAGGGTGACTGTGGGCATATCGACAACTGTACCTCCCTGAAAAACAAATCAGAGCCCTCGCACTATGGGGATGAAGAATAACTTTATTATGCGTGTATATAATGTACTCTTAGGCCTACAGCATATAGAATTGTAATAAATGTGTGATGTTTTTGCAAGTAATAATACAAAGAAAGCGGATGTGAACAAAGTTTTAATGAACGAAGGAAACAGTGACAGATGGTAAACTAATAGCAATATTTTTGTACTTTGTAACATTTATATATATATTTTTATTTATGATTATATATTTAGAATATATAATATGTTATCATATATAACATAACAAAAGGGAGGAAGAGGAAGTAGAGATATATAGGATGAATAAGCCAACATATCACTAGAATTAAGCTGATATAAATGTGTAGGCGATTATCATAATTTAATAGTAAACTTGAGAGCAACCACTAAGAAAACCCAAAATATGTTGAAAAAATTATTAATGGACTTAAAATCCTATGCTGGAAAATATTCACTGAACACAAAGCAGGAGATCAGAAATATTAAACAAAAAAGGCACACAACATTTAGAAAACAAAAAGTAAAATGACAAGCTCAACTGTATCAATAATAACAGAAATATGAATGAATAATCCAATCAGGAGGCAGAAACTGTTAAAATGTAATGAAAAATTAATTCAACTCTATGTTGTCTCCAAGATACACTCTTTAGATTCAAAGACACAGTAAATTTATTGTAAAAGGATAGAAAAAGATATATAATTCAAAGAGCAATCACAGGAAAGCTGAAGTGTCCATACTGATATCAGACAAATAGACTTTAGAATGAAAAATATCACCAGACTAATATTTTATAATAAAACAATGTCAATTCATCAGTGAGATATGACAATTTTAAATACATCTGTACTTTATAACAGAGCACCAAAATAGATGAAGCAAAACCAGACAGAAATGAAAGGAAACATGAATGATTCAAGAATAATAGAAACTTCAGTACTCCACTTTCAACAATAGGTAGAACAAATGGACAAAAAGCAGCAAATGAATAGAAGACTTAACAACACTACAGGCTAACTGAACCTATCAGACATCTACAGAAAACACTACCCAACAATAACAGAATGTACTTTTCCTTAAGTGAATGTGGGTTATTCTACAGGATAGATTATATGATGCATCATAAACCTAACCTCAATATGTTTCAGTTCAGTTCAGTTCAGTTTGCTCAGTTGTGTCCAACTCTTTGAACCCCATGGACTGCCCTGTCCATCACCAACTTCCGGAGCTTGCTCAAACTCATGTCCATTGAATGGTGAGCCATCCAACCATCTCATCCTCTGTCATCCCCTTCTTCTACCACCCTCAGTCTTTCTCAGCAGCAAGGTCTTTTCCAAGGAGTCAGTTCTTTGCATCAGGTGGCCAAAGTATTTGAGTTTCAGCTTTAACATCAGTTCTTCCAATGAATATTCCGGACTGACTTCCTTTAGGATTGACTGGTTGGATCTCCTTGCAGTACAAGAGACTCTCAAGAGTCTTTTCCAACACCACAGTTCAAAAGCATCAATTCTTCGGTGCCCAGTTTTCTTTATTGTCTAACTCTCACATCCATACATGACTACTGGAAAAACCATAGTTTTGAGTAGGTGGACCTTTGTTAACAAAATAATGTCTCTGCTTTTTAATGTGCTGTCCAGTTTGGTCATAGTTTTTCTTCCAAGGAGTAAGTGTCTTTTAATTTCATGGCTGCAGTCACCATCTGCAGTGATTTTGGAGCCCAAGAAAATAAAGTCTGTCACTGTTTCCATTGTTTCCCCATCTATTTGCCATAAAGTGATGGGACAGGATGTCACGATCTTCGTTTTCTGAATGTTAAGCCAACTTTTTCACTCTCCTCTTTCACTTTCATCAGGAGGCTCTTTAGTTCTTTGCTTTATGCCATAAGGGTGGTGTCATCTGCATATCTGAGGTTATTGATACTTCTCCCAGCAATCTTGATTCCAGCTTGTGCTTCATCCAGCCTGGCATTTCTCATGATGTACTTAACATATAAGTTACATAAACAGGGTGACAATATACAGCCTTGACATACTCCTATCCCTATTTGGAACCAGTCTGTTCTTCCATGTCCAGTTCTAACTGTTGCTTCTTGACCTGCATACAGATTTCTCAGGAGGCAGGTCAGGTGGTCTGGTATTCCCATCTTTTTAAGAATTTTCCACAGTTTGTTGTGATCCACACTGCCAAAGGCTTTGGCATAGTCAGTAAAGCAGAAATAGATATTTTCTAGAACTCTCTTGCTTTTTTGATGGATGCCAGTGGATGTTGGCAATTTGATCTCTGGTTCCTCTGCCTTTTCTAAATCCAGCTTGAACATCTGGTGAAGTTGATGTGTAGAGTCTTCTATTGTGTTGTTGGAAGAGGGTGTTTGTTATGATCAGTCCCAAACTGGAAAAACTCTGTTAGCCTTTGACCTGCTTCGTTTTGTACTCCAAGGCCGAATTTGCCTGTTACTCCAAGTATCTCTTGACTTCTTGCTTTTGCATTCCAGTCCGCTATAACGAAAAGGACATCTTTTTTGGGTCTTGTAGGTCTTCACAGAACCGTTTAGCTTCTTCAGCATTACTGGTTGGGGCATAGACTTGGATTACTGTGATTGGTATTGAATGGTTTGCCTTGGAAAGGAACATAGATCATTCTGTCGTTTTTGAGATTGCACCCAAGTACTGCATTTTGGACTTTCTTGTTTGTCGGACTCTTTTTTTATGATGGCTACTCCATTTCTTCTAAGTGATTCTTGCCCACAGTAGTAGATATAATGGTCATCTGAGTTAAATTTACCCATTCCAGTCCATTTTAGTTCACTGATTCCTAAAATGTCGATGTTCACGCTTGCCATTTCCTGTTTGACCATTTCCAATTTGCCTTCATACATGGACCTAACATTCCAAGTGCCTACGCAATATTGTTCTTAACAGCATTGGACTTTACTTCCATCACCAGTCACATCCACAACTGGGTGTTGTTTTTGCTTTGGCTCCGCATCTTCATTCTTTCTGGAGTTATTCCTCAGCTGATCTCCAGTAGCATATTGGGCACCTACCGGCCTGGGGAGTTCATCTTTCAGTGTCCTATATTTTTACCTTTTCATGCTATTCATGGGGTTCTCAAGGTGGAAAAGGTCAGTTTTCATTCCAATCCCAAAGAAAGGCAATGCCAAAGAATGCTGAAACTACCGCACAATTGTACTCATCTCACATGCTAGTAAAGTCATGCTCAAAATTCTCCAAGCCAGGCTTCAGCAATACGTGAACTGTGAACTTCCTGATGTTTAAGCTGGTTTTAGAAAAGGCAGAGGAACCAGAGATCAAATTGCCAACATCTGCTGGATCATGGAAAAAGCAAGAGAGTTCCAGAAAACATCTATTTCTGCTTTATTGACTATGCCAAAGCCTTTGACTGTGTGGATCACAATAAACTGTGGAAAATTCTGAAAGAGATGGGAATACCAGACCACCTAACCTGCCTCTTGAGAAATTTGTATGCAGGTCAGGAAGCAACAGTTAGAACTGGACATGGAACAACAGACTGGTTCCAAATAGGAAAAGGAGTATGTCAAAGCTGTATATTGTCACCCTGCTTATTTAACTTATATGCAGAGTACATCATGAGAAACGCTGGACTGGAAGAAACACAAGCTGGAATCAAGATTGCCGGGAGAAATATCAATAACCTCAGATACGCAGATGACACTACCCTTATGGCAGAAAGTGAAAAGAAACTAAAAAGACTCTTGATGAAAGTGAAGGTGGAGAGTGAAAAAGTTGGCTTAAACCTCAACATTTAGAAAACGAAGATCATGGCATCTGGTCCCATCACTTCATGGGAAATAGATGGGAAACAGTGGAAACAGTGTCAGACTTTCTTTTGAGGGGCTGCAAAATCACTGGAGATGGTGATTGCAGCCATGAAATTAAAAGACGCTTACTCCTTGGAAGAAAAGTTATGACCAACCTAGATAGTATATTCAATCAGAGACTTTACTTTGCCGACTAAGGTCCGTCTAGTCAAGGCTATGGTTTTTCCTATGGTCATGTATGGATGTGAGAGTTGGACTGTGAAGAAGGCTGAGCGCCAAAGAATTGATGCTTTTGAACTGTGGTGTTTGGAGAAGACTCTTGAGAGTCCCTTGGACTGCAAGGAGATCCAACCAGTCCATTCTGAAGGAGATCAGCCCTGGGATTTCTTTGGAAGGAATGATGCTAGTACTTTGGCCACCTCATGTGAAGAGATGACTCATTGGAAAAGACTTTGATGCTGGGAGGGATTGGGGGCAGGAGGAGAAGGGGACGACAGAGGATGAGATGGCTGGATGGCATCACTGTCTTGATGGATGTGAGTCTGAGTGAACTCCAGGAGTTGGTGATGGACAGGGAGGCCTGGCGTGCTGCGATTCATGGGGTGGCAAAGACTCGGACATGACTGAGCGACTGAACTGAACTGAACTGTGGTCCATGTGATCAGTTTGGTTGGTTTTCTGATTGTGGTTTTCATTCAGTCTGCCCTCTGATGAATAAGGATAAGAGGCTTATGGAAGCTTCCAGATGGGAGAAACTGACTGACAGGGAAACTGGGTCTTGTTCTGATGGGCCGGGCCATGCTCAGTAAACCTTTAATCCAATTTTCTGTTGATGAGTGGGGCTTGTTTCCTCCCTGTTGTTTGACCTGAGGCCAAACTATGGTGGAGGTAATGAAGATAGTGGCAACCTCCTCCAAAAGGTCCTGTGCGTGCACTGCCGCACTCATTGCCCCCGACCCTGCAGCAGGCCACTCTCGACCCACGCCTCCACTGGAGACTCCTGGACAGTCACGGAAAGTCTGGGTCAGTCTCTTGTGGGGTCACTGCTCCTTTCTCCTGGGTCCTGGTGTGCACGAGATTCTGTTTGTGCCCTGCAAGAGTCTGTTTCCCCAGTCCTATGTAAGTTCTGGTAGCTCTATGGTAGGGATAATGCTGAGCTCCTCCTAGAGGGCTTGTGCCATACCAGGTCTGCTGGACCCAGAGTCCCTGCCCCTGCGGCAGGCCACTGCTGACCCATACCTTCACAGGAGACACTCAGACACAGTTCTGGCTCAGTCTCTGTGGGGTCTCTGGGTCCTGGTGCATACAAGATTTGTTTGAGTGTCTCTGGCAGCTAAGGGATTTGATTCTAAACATGATTTTGCCCCTCCTATTATCTTGCTGGGGCTCCTCCTTTGCCCTTGGACATGAGTTATCTTTTTTTTTTGGTGGGATCCAACATTCTCCAGTCAATGATTGCTCAGCAGCCAGTTGTAGTTTTGGAGTTCTCTCAGGAGAAGATGAGCACACAAGGAAAGCCCTCAATATGTTTAAAAGAATAGAAATGATACAAGTCTCTGACAACACCTGAATGAAATTATAAATCAATAACGGGAAAATATGGGTAGTCACAATCACATGAAAACTGAATAATATATTTCTAAATACTTAATGGATAAAGAAACAATCAGAAGAGAAATTTAAAAAATACTTTGTGATGATTGGAAATAAAGATACAATGTACCCAAACTTATGGGATACAGCTAAAGCAGTGCTTAGAGAAAGGTATCACTACAAAAACTTTTAGTAAGAAAAAAAGGTCTCAAAGCAATAATCAGAACTTCTACATGAGGACTTCCTTGGTGGTCCGGTGGCTAAGACTCTGTCTCCCAAAGCAAGGAGCCTGGGTTCGATTCTTGCCTCTGGGAAATAGATCCCACATGTGGTAACTAAGAGTTCTCATGCTACAACTAAGACCCAGTGCGGCCAAATAAATTAACAAATATTTAAAAAGGTTAAAAAAAAACTTCCACATGAATTCACTGGGCACAGAATAACAAACTAAATATAAATCCAGATAATGAAGGACATAATAAAGATTGGATCAGAATTAATAAAAAAAATAGGAAATAATAGAAACAAATCAACAAAATCAAAAGCTGATTTTTTTTTAAAAGTTCTACAAAATTGTCAAACCTTTATCCAACTGACCAAGAGAAAAAAAAACAGAGAATAAAAGAGACTCAAACTGAAATGATCAGAAATGAAAGAGGATATAACTACTGGCCTTAGAAAAATAAATGCTATGAAGAATTTTACTCTAATATAAAAGATGAATTAGATGAAGGACAAATGCCTAGAAAGACAGAAACTAGCAAAACTGACTCAGGAAGAAACAGACCATCCTAATAGATCTACAATAAGCAAAGACACTGGAGTATCAGAAACAAAACAGCAACGAAACTGCCTGCAAAGAAAAACCCTGGACCAGATAGCTTTACCATTGAGTTCTACCAAACATTAAAAGAATAATTTCAATTATTCACAAACTCCTCCCAGAAATGTAAAAGAAGGAAAGATTTTCCAACTCATTCTGTTACCTTCATGCCAAAACCAGTCAACGACACCACAAGAAAACAACAGCACAATATCTCTTATGAATATGAAGTGACAACATAAACTAAATATTTGCAAACCAAATCTAGCATCAAATAAAAGGAATTATTCACCAGGATCAAGTGGGATTTATCTTAGTGATGTAAGGTTGACTTATAATCTGCAAAATCTATTCAGTTAATACATCTTATTAATACAATAAAAACACCAGAAGTTGCATGATTATCTCAATATATGCAGAAAAAAGAAACTCTTGTGATAAATGACAATAAACAAATTAAGAATATAAGGAAACTGCCTCACCCTGATAAAGAGCTTCTTTGAAAAATACACATCTGACATTGTGCTTAATGGTGAAACATTGGACAGTTTATTTCTAAGCTTGGGAAAAAGACAAGAATGTTTGCTTTCATCACCTCTGTTCAATATTATATAGGGCTTCCCTGGAGAAGGCAATGGCACCCCACTCCAGTACTCTTGCCTGGAAAATCCCATGGATGGAGGAGCCTGGTGGGCTACAGCCCATGCGGTCGCTAAGAGTCGGACACGACTGAGAGACTTCACTTTCACTTTTCACTCTCATGCATTGGAGAAGGAAATGGCAACCCACTCCAGTGTTCTTACCTGGAGAATCCCAGGGATGGGGAGCCTGGTGGGCTGCCGTCTCTGGGGTCGCACAGAGTTGGACACAACTGAAGCGACTTAGCAGCAGTAGCAGCTGGTGGCTCAGAGGGTAAGGCGTCTACCTGCAAGGTGGGAGACCTCGGTTCCATCCCTGGGTCAGGAAGATCCCCTGGAGAAGGAAATGGCAGCCCACTCCAGTACTCTTGCCTGAAGAATCACCACCTTTGTTAAATATTATATAGAAAGTTCTACCCAGATAATTAGGCAAGAAAACTAAACCAGTCAAATTTGAAAAGAAAAACTAAAACTAGTTGTATTCATGGATGGCTTGATTGTATATATAGAAAATCCTTACAAATCTACTAAAAACCATGAGAAATAATAAATGACTTCAGCAAGGTTGCAGGATACAAGGCCAATATACAATATGTAATTCTTTTTCAATACACTTGCTTTGAACAATAACTAAAGTAAAATAAGTCAATTCCATTAACAATAGTATCAAAAGTAATAGGACATTTAACTAAACAAGTTGTTGTTTAGTCGCTACGTCATATCCAACTCTTTGTGACCTCATGGACTGTAGCCTGACAGGTTACACAATCCCTCTGGTCATGGGATTCTCCAGGCAAGAATACTGGAGTGGGTTGCCATTTCCTTTTCCAGGGGATCTTCACAATCCAGGAATTGAACCCATCTCTTGCACTGGCTGGCAGATTTTTACCACTGAGCTACCAGGGAAGCCCCAAACTAAACAAGAGCAGAACTCATATTCTGAAAACAATAGTAAAAATTGTTTAAAGAAATTTAAAATATCTAAATGGAAAACAGTTTCACAGATTGAAAGACTTAACATTATTATAATGATAATTCTCTTCAAACTGAGCTACAGATTCAATACTGTTTCTAATCCAAGACTTAACCCAATCTGACTTCTTTGTAGAAATTGACAAAATAATTACAGAATTCATATGAAATTGCAAAAGTTGTGGAAAAGCTAGAACAATTCTAAAAAAAGAAGAAGAAAATAAGAAGGCTCATATTTATGTTTCCTGGTTTTAAAACTTGCACAGAGCATCAGGAATCAAGACAGTGCGTACTGGCATGATATATATTGCCAACTGACTTTCAACAAGGATACCTCAAACTGTTTGTACTGAATAAAGTTAAACCCTCATTCAGACCATATACAAAAATTAACTCAAAATAAATTTAAAAACTTCAATGTAAGAGAAAGAACTATGAAACTCTTCGAAGAAAACATATGGATAAATCTTCACAACTTTGGATTTGCAAAGGATTTAGAAGTATAACATCAAAAGCATAAGAAGCAAAAGAAAAAAAATTAATTAGATCAAAGCAAAACTTGTGCCTCATAGGGAAAAGAAAGTGAAAAGACAACCCACAGAGTGGGAGAAAATATGTCCAGATCAGACATCTGATTAGTGGTATCTAGAATATATATAAATCTCTAAAGATTTAATAACAAAAATACAATCAACCCAATTTTTTAAAACCAGGGGTAAAGAATCTGAATAGACATTCCTCCTAAAAAGATATTTAAATGACCAGTAAGTACATGCAATAAGCACCTGCAAAGAACTTAACATTATAAGTTATTGGGAAAATGCAAATCAAAACCACAAACAGTTACCACTTCACACCCACTAGGATGGCTGGAATAAAAATGAAACTTGAATTCATTATGCTATGTGAAAAAAAGCGAGTCACAAAAGACTACATCTTACATGATCTCATTCTTAAGAAAGTCCAGAACAGAAAAATCTATAGAGACAGAAAGTATTAATAGATTCACAGTTACCTAGGGCTAAGGCTAGGAGGCACAGTTAACAAAAGTGATATTTAAAGGGTACTGAGTTTCTTTTTGAGGTAATGTAACGTTCAAAATTGACTGTAATGATGGCTATGCATATTTGTGAATATGCTAAAAATTATTTAATTGTATTTTTTGATAGAATAGATTTTCCTCAAGAAATTGAAAATAGAACTACCATTTGATCCAACATCCGCACTGCTGGCTATATAGTCAAAGGAAATAAAATCACAATATCGGGATATCTGGATTTCCTGTATTCATTGTAGCATTATTCAAAATAGCCAAGGTACGGAAACAGCCTTGGGCTTCCCTGGTGGCTCAGACAGTAAAGAATCTGTCTGCAATGCAGGAGACCTGGGTTCAATCCCTGGATTGGGAAGATCCCCTGGGGAGAAAATGGCAACCCACTCCAGTGTTCCTGCCTGGAGAATTCCATGGACAGAGGAGCCTGGTGGGCTACAGTCCATAGGGTCACACAGAGTTGGATACGACTAAAACAATTTAGCAGGTACGCACAGAAACAGCTTTAGTGTCTGTCAATAAGTGAATAAGTAAAGAAAATGTAAAATACGTATTTATTTCATTTCATCACATATATATGAATATTATTTAGCTGTAAAAAGAAAGGAACCTTGTCATTTGCAACAACATGGATGAAATGATTATATTATGCTAAGTAAAATTAGCTGGACAGGGAACGAGAAATACTGTAAAATTTTATTTATATGTGAAATATAAAAGAGTTGAGCGCATAGAAACAGAGAGTAGAACAGTTGTTCCCAGGGCTGATGGGTGGGGAAAATGGGAAGAGCTTGGGCAAAGGATACACACTGTTGGACAGAAGATGGATAAATTCTAGGAAATTGATTTGCGCTGCAGTGACTATAGTTAACAGTCCAGTATCTACTTGAAATTTGCTAAGAGAGTCAATCTTCAATGCTCTCATCGCACTAGGAGAAGAAAAAAAAAAAGAAACTCTTAGATGATAGATGTGTTAATTAACTTTATTGTGGTAACCTTTTCACAAAATATGCATATATCAAGTCATCACATGTATTATATATCCTGTGCTGTGCTCAGTCACTCAGTTGTGTCTGACTCTGTAACCCCATCGACTGTAGCCCAGCAGGCTCCTCTGTCCATGGGATTCTTCAGTGAAGAATACTGGAGTGGGTTACCATGCCCTCCTCCAGGGGATCTTCCAGACCCAGGAATGGAAACCATTGCAGGCAAGTTCTTTATCCACTGAGCCGCCTGGGAAGCCATTATACACAATATTAGTTTGTCAATTATACCTTAGTAAAGCAGGGGGGGATAAAAGAAAAAAAAAAAAAGACAAACCAACTTTTGAAATAACAACAAAAAAAGGAAAAGGTTGCAATCAATGTGTGGAAAAAGGAGTGTGGAATTTGACCTGAAAGTTCAGATAGTAAATCAAAGGAATTAAAGAACTTCTCTCACTCTCAGTGTGTCTGTCTGTCTCTCTTTTTTTCTGGTGGAATTAGGTATTTGGATTTCACCAGTTTTTTTTTTTTTTTTTTCTTGTTTGTCTGTGTTTTTTCTCTGCAGGTAGAACTCCCAAGCTATGTAGGAGGAAATGAAAACTATAGGGAATTCCCCAAGGCACAGCTCAAAGATACTTACTGGTCCCTATAGAGTCAGATCTCCATGTAGCACTGTGTATTTTAAGGTGATAGTGGGGGATATTTTGAACTTTGCAACCATAAAAATTATATAGGACTGCAGATATGGGTCAGTGGCTACAACTTCCTCTGGAATTTACATATGTCAAAAGACATTTGATTGTAGAAGAGGTGGAGTAAGGGGGAGGTATTAAGTGACTCATTTTGACCATACCCTTGACTACTTTCAAATACAGGAGGAGACTGGAAATGTCAAAGACAGCTCCAGATTAAAGACTGGCCAAAGATTCTAAAGAAATGGAGATGTGACCTCTCTCACTGATTTTCAAAGCGTAAACACGCAGAGCACGGACTTTGGAGTCCAAGAGCTGTGTGACCTTTCCAAAGTTATTTACTGCTCTGAGCCTTTGTGACACAGTTGAGAATGGAGAAGTTAATTTATTGATTGAACACATTGTTTCGATTCCCCACAGGGCAGCTAGATAGGTCCAAGTATAAGAGTGTGGAGGAGTTCTTTACGGAGTGGATGAAATATTTTATGTGTGACGTGTGCATTGAATGAGTTTTACTTTCTATCTCTGGTTGCCTAATTTACCTCAGAAATCAAAGTGGAGTTTTGGAAGTTTTTTCCTTACTAACAGTCTTTCTAAAACCCCCATCCATGCTCGGCTACTGAGACCAACATTCTCTTGCCCATTGTAGGCTTTCTAAGCTTCTCGGTCCCAGGGAGACATTAAAACAAGTATCTGATGGAGTTATTTATCCTTCTGTTTCCCCAGTGTACTTTTTATAATATAATTTATTATTTATACTGAGTAAAGAAGTTCTAAAACTTGTTTGCATGGGCTGTTGTTTCTTTTCCGGCTCTCCTCTCTCTCTCTTTTTTTGTTTTGCAATTATGACTGAAGTCAGTTTCAAAGCACATAAGTTCCAGTGATTTTGCTTTTTGTCTGCGATGTTTCTATTTCCTTTAAAACCAATGTAATGATTCAAAAACCTGCCAAACCCAGCCCCGAGGAATAAAGAAATAGGAGGCAGTCTTAAATGGGGGAGAATGGGCATCCAGGACCACTGACTTGGAGAGTACTTCCCCCAGGTGTGACTATATTAAAACCATATTTCACTTTAATAGGGAAGGACTTGGGGGAAGGTGGCCCCTCTGATGCAGGGGACTCCATTTAGGCTAATAAAAGACCACTTAGCCATGAGGGCTCGTTACAATTAAATTGTCTCCAAACAGTGGGTTGCTCGGTGAACCTCCAGGGAAGAACAGCTGGACCGCATACAGTGGGAGGAGCCGAGGTCTGCTCTGTCCCTGGGACCACAGTGCATTTCAGCAGCCCTCGTAAATCTCACTGCTCAGGACACGCTGCTCAATGCCTTTTAGGGCCTTTTACTCAGCTGAGGACCCATAGCAAAGTATCTATCTGCTCTAAATCCTGGTATAACTTACCTTTCTCTGTTCTCATGCTGTCTCATCCAAGTATTGCTTCAAGATATTAGCCTTGTTAAATGATTTGAGGATTACGTCTTCTGCTGCCTGAAGTGATTTCTAGAATAGAGACTAGTTATTATCTGACAGTTTAGCTGAACTTGCCGTCAAGCCTGAGCACACTGGCGTGGCTTGTAGATTTTTGTTTTCAAATGTACAGTTTGATACGTTTTGACTTATGTGTACATCCATGATGCTATCACCATGATCAAGATTGTGAAAGGGTCCACAACCTCTAAAACTCACTATGAGTTTGACATTTTTTGTTTGTTTGGGGTCACAGCCTACAGCAGGCACAACTTCACTGACCAGGGACTGAACCTGCGCCCTCTGAAGTGGAAGACTACAGTCTTAACCACTGGACTACCTGAAAAGTTCAAGTTTGACTTTTTTTTTTTTTTATTCCACACAGAGGTGAGATCATACAATACTTCTTTTTCTGTGCCTGACTTATTTCACTTAGTATAATGTTTCCAGAGTTCATCCATGTTTAGACAGATATCAAGATTTCCTTCGTTTTAAAAGGCTGAATAATATTCCATATATATTTATATTAATTTTATTTATATATATGAAAAGAATGATTTTTCACATTTTCTTTACCCATTATTCTCTTTACTTATGCTGTTTCCATATCTTAGCTACTATGAATAATGCTCTGAATAATTCATGAGATGTTGATACTTCTTTAAGATGCTGATTTCATTTCCTATGGATGTACACCCAGTAGTGGAATTGAGGTGTTGGGTCCTATGTTAGTTATATTCTTAATTTTTTACAGAAACTCCGTACTGGTTTGTGTGTGTGTGTGTAACAATGTTCAGTTCAGTTCAGTCGCTCAGTCATGTCTGACTCTGCGACCCCATGAATCGCAGCATGCCAGGCCTCCTTGTCCATCACCAACTCCCAGAGTTCACTCAGACTCACATCCATTGAGGCAGTGATGCCATCCAGCCATCTCATCCTCTGTTGTCCCCTTCTCCTCTTGCTCCCAATCCATCCCAGCATCAGGGTCTTTTACAATGAGTCAACGCTTTGCATGAGGTGGCCAAAGTATTGGAGTTTCAGCCTCAGCATCAGTCCTTCCAATGAACACCCAGGATTGATCTCCTCTAGGATGGACTGGTTGGATCTCCTTACAGTCCAAGGGACTCTCAAGAGTCTTCTCCAACACCACAGTTCAAAAGCATCAATTCTTCAGCACTCAGCTTTCTTTACCGTCCAACTCTCACATCCATACATGACCACTGGAAAATGTTAGGATCGCTAATATTGTCCCCCTTATATTGTCTTTAAGATTTCTTTCCCTCTATCCTTTTCCTCTGTGTTCTTCAGATTAGATCATTGTGATTTATCCTAATGATCCTCTGTTTTCTCCATTACTTGGTAAAAATCACCCAGAAACTTGTTTATTCTGGATATCATACTAATTTTTTAGTTTTCATCTTATTAAGATATAATTAAAAAAAAATTGTATTGGGGTATAGTTGACTTACAGTGTTGTGTTGACATTTAAAGAAATTCTATTTATCTATTTGTTTTGGGCTATGTTGGGTCTTCACTGCTGCGTGGGAGCCTCTCTCTAGTTGCGGAGACTGAGGGCTGCTCTCTAGCCGCAGTGCTCAGAGTTCTTGTTGCTGTGGCTTCTCCTGCTGTGGAGCCCAGCGCACACAGACTACAGTTGATTAACAATGTTGTGTTAGTTTCAGGTGTAGAGCAAAGTGATTCATGTACCCGTGTATATATTCTTTTTCAAATTCTTTTCCCATTCGAGTTGTTTCATAACATTGAGCAGGGTTCCCTGTCCTATACATTAGTTCCTTGTTAGTTATCCATTTTACATACGGAAGTGTGTGCATGTCAATCCTGATGTTGTATTTTTTAATTAAACATATCCATTTAGTTTTATTTCTCCAGATGTTTTGTCTTTTTTTATCAGTGGCATTTTTTAAAAAATCTCATAAAGCATACTTGTACACTGATTTTACATCTTGGTCTGCTTATTCAAATATCTGTTACCTTGGGATTGGCTTTGAATAATACTCTTTGAGTGGGTTTCATTTCTCTTATTCTTTATGTGTTGAGCAATTTGTACTGTATCCTGACTATTGTGAATGTTATATGGTTGAATCTCTGGATTTTGATATGTAGTTGATGTTGTTCAGTTGGTAAGTCGTGCCCGACTCTTTGCAACCCCATGGACTGCAACGCTCCAGGTTTCCCCATCCTTCACTATCTCCTGTAGTTTGCTCAGATTCATACCCTTTGAGTCAGTAACACTATCTAACCATCTCATTCCCCTTCTCCTTTTGCCTTTAGTCTTCCCTAGCATCAGGGTCTTTTCCAATGAGTCAGCTGTTTGCATCAGCTGGACAAAATATTGGTGCTTCAGCTTCAGCATCAGTCCTTCCAATTAATATTCAGGGTTGATTTCCTTTAGGAGTGACTGGTTTGATCTCCCTGCTGTCTAACGGACTCTCAAGAGTCTTCTCCAGCACCACAATTTAAAGGCATCTATCCTTCAGCATTCAGCCTTCTTTGTGGTCCAACTCTCACATCCATAACTACTATTGAAAAAACCATAGCTTTGTTCAGACGGACCTTTGTCAGCAAAGTGATGTCTCTGCTTTTTAATATGCTGTCTAGGTTTGTCATAGCTTTCCTTCCAAGGAGCAAGTATCTTTTTATTATGATAGTTAATTTTAATTATGATAGTTAATTTTAATTATGATATGTACCTTACATGGAGAAGGAAATGGCAACCCACTACAGTGTTCTTGCCTAAAGAATCCTGTGGACAGAGGATCCTGGTGGGCTACTGTCCGTACGGTTGCACAGAGTCGGACACGACTGAAGCAACTTAGCATGCATGCATGCACTGGAGAAGGAAATGGCAACCCACTCAAGTGTTCTTGCCTGGAGAATCCCAAGGACAGAGGAGCCTGGTGTGCTGCTGTCTATGGGGTCGCAAAGAGTCGGACACGACTGAAGTGACTTAGCAGCAGCAGCAGCATGTACCTTACAAATTAAAAAAATTATTTACCAAGCAATTAACTTTGTGCACCTAGACTATAAAATTTGTCTCTTGGTAGTTCATATAGCAGGTCAGTTATTTTATCATAAACTGAATTGCTTGCTTTTTGCTCTGTATATACATACTTAAAGCATAAACTAGAGCCTTAGCAGAGTTAACACATAGAATTTGGGATTTATCTCACTCTTTCTTTTCTATATCCCATAGTGGCTCTAGGTATCTATAATTTTCTTTTCTTTTTCTTCAGGGCAGATAAATATCAAGTTTTCCTTAGGTTTCTAAGTTTCCTAATATGTTGTGAAGACTCTAGTCACTCTCAACGTTACCAATATAAATTTATACCATTCTGCTCTATTCTTTCAGGTTTGGCTCCCTTTCAAATTCTGCCTTGAGATATTTGGTTTATGTGTTCCCCCCCCGCCAGATTTAAGCTATTATAAGCAAGGGGATATGTCTGTTTGATCATAATAGAAGCAAAATATATAACTTGATGATTAAACCTTACCTAAGGATCTTTGTCTTTAGAAAGTATAATCAATTTATTTTCATAAATGATATATTTGGATTTATTATCACATTACTTAGCACTATATTTTAATTTTCTATTTGTTTTCTTTTAATATTTATTATATATTATAAAATTGATTAGTTCCATATTTCTTTTAGTCTAACCTGTTTTTTTCAGCCATTATTGGATTTTTAAAATTACTATTTTAATATCTAGAACTTCTAATTGCTTCTTTGTCAAACTTTCCAAGCTTCTTTTTTAATTTTCATACTATATTCTTGTGCTTTTCAGACTTTAATGCTAAAAGCCTCCAAACTACATTAATAAAGTTTTGTTTATTATTTGATGTTAAATAAGATTTGTCCTGCTTCTTAAAAAAATAAAAATACTTTGTGGTGAGAGTTTTTCAGATATTCCTGCATAATTGTTTTACATTGCTTCTAATAGGAAGAAGTGAAAGTGGAGAGGTGTAATCTATTTGGCACCATCTACTTGGAATTAACATGGTGGAAAAAAATAGGAGTAAATAAAGGATGATTCAGAAAATTCACCGGGAGCTACTATCCACCCTAAAGATTTAGGAGACCTTGTTTTATTTTTAAATTAAGTCCTTTGTTTCTTCCTTACCAAAAATATAGAGTCTCTTTGCTCTGCTACTCAAAAATATAAACAGCAGCAACAGTACAAACAAGTTGCCAGCAACTACATTCATCAGTTACAGAACGTGTTTTGAAGGAGAATTAAATTATGTGTAATTAACTTTGGAGGTTCCCAGTCTAGAGTCATAAAACTGTTAATTGAAGTCCTCTTTTTACGTCTTGGACTTGGAGAACTTGCATATGGAAACAAAATAATAAAATCTTGTAGTTGGAATAAAAAATTTAATATGAAAGAACAATTATTCTAAGTCAAAGAAGACAAAATAGAGGATTCAGAAGCTCCTAGCAAAAGGACATTTTCCCCAGGAACGGATCCAGATTTGGTGGGCTCTGCATTACTGTCAGGGTCGTGATGCATGTCCACTCAATTACTCATCTGGTTAAGAGCGCTGAGTTCCTGCTATGTTCCAGCTGTTCTGCTACACTGGTTCCAGATCTGCTAGGATATGACGGTGATCAGAGCAGAAACGGCAACCTCTCTTAACTTCTAAAACTGCTTATTTTGCATAAGTTAGTTATTTATGAAATAAGACATGATTGTTTCATCATATGGGTTCACTCATCATCAATTAAGTGTTTAATTGTCCTTAAAGAATCCTGACTGGGACTTCCCAGCTAGCACGAGTGGTAAGGAATCTGCCTGCCAATGCAGGAGATACAAGAGATGTGTGTTTGATCCCTGGGTTGGGAAGATCCCCTAGGCTAGGAAATGGCAACTCACTCCAGTATTCCTGATGGGAAAATCCTATGGACAGAGGGACCTGGCAGGCTACAGTCCGTGGGGCGGCAAAGAGTTGGACACAACTGAGCATACACAAACACACACACAAAGAATTCTGTTTACTCCAGGCATACCTTTTCTTTTATAACAAAGAACACATTTTGACTCCTCCCTACATCTGTGGTCTTACTTTATATTCCCCTCCAAAAGTGTTACTCCCTGTCTTGAAGCTGCACTGTCTTTTACTTGGGTTCAGTGGTCCATGAAAAATCCTGCCTATATACTTCACAACATGAAATTCTAAGCATACTTCAGATATGTCTTCATATGGCCTTATATGTCTCCTTATGATGCTGCTGCTGCTAAGTCGCTTCAGTCGTGTCCGACTCTGTGCTACCCCAGAGACGGCAGCCCACCAGGCTCCTCTGTCCCTGGGATTCTCCAGGCAAGAACACTGGAGTGGGTTGCCATTTCCTTCTCCAATGCATGAAAGTGAAAAGTGAAAGTGAAGTCGCTCAGTAGCGTCCGACTCCCAGTGACCCCACGGACCTTATAGTCCCTGCAATTAACACGTGCATATGAATATATGAGGCCATTTGCAGTTGACTGTTGAACAGCACAGATCTGAACTGTGCCGGTCCACTTGTATGGAGCTTTTGTCAATAGTAAGTACTGAAGTGCTGCATTATCTGTGGTTGGTTGAATCCACAGATGCAGAATCAGAGAGATGCAATGAACCAAGTGTATGGAGGATCTGACTATATGGAGGACTGATTAGAAATTATTTTTGGATTTTCAACTGTGAAGAGCGTAGGTACTCCAATTCCTGCCTTTTTCAAGAGTTAGTTATACAAAGTTAAGATACTTTTAGTTGTGACATAAAATATGACTCAAATATTTGCTAAAATTAAAAGGGTTCCCTGCTCTTACATTGTAAGGAGTTCCTTGGTCAACTAATCATATTGTCCCCTTTCTGATCTCTGGAAGGATCTTTCTTGTCCAATCTCCATCTTCACCACAACTGAAAGGGACAACAGGAGGGATGCAGTCTTACTGTTTTAAGAGTTTGTTTTGATAGCAGTTTAAGGACTTAGAAATTGTTCAGGGCCAAGAAATCACAGCCCAGTTTGGGATTTTATTTATTGAGTGAAAACTTGGTGGCTTAATGGCAAACAGCATTTGTTCTTCTTCCTTCTTCCTCATTGGTTTGCTGTGTTTCTACTGTTTCTAGAATGCTTTTCTTTCTAATAAACTTCTTTGGCAAAAATAAAAAGATGGCCTCCTACAGCAGAGTCTAAAGGACAGACTCTGAATCAGAGTCGCTGCCTTGTAAATTGCAATGCCAAATGTTTCCTGGTCGCACCACTGGAGTATCTTGCCAAAGACACCTCTATGTGCTTCTGTTGGTTTATTTGTAAATAGGAATAATAATATTTAGTCACATAGGATAATCATTGTGAGAATTAATAAATTAACCCCTATAAAGTATTCAGAACAATATCAGGCACCTAATAAGCACGTGTGCTCAGCTGCTTCAGTTGTGTCCAACTCCTTGAGATCCCATGGACTGTAGCCAGCCATGCTCCTCTGTCCATGGGATTTTCCCATCAAGAATACTGGAGTGTGTTGCCACGCCCTCCTTCAGGGGGATCTTCCTGACACAGGGAATGAACTCCAGCATCTTCTGCACTGCAGGCGGATTCTTTACCCCTGAGCCACCTGGGAAGCCCAAGCATGTATAAAGTGTTAAATCTTGTTATTATCATTATTTGACAGATTTCATTTTATTTTTGTGCTTCACAAAAGTGAACTGATTTTTTTATGGTCCCTACTATTAATTATGCAGGTCAAGAAGCAACAGTTAGAACTGGACACGGAACAACAGACTGGTTCCAAATAGGGAAAGGAGTATGTCAAGGCGGTATCTTGTCACCTTGCTTATTTAACTTCTCTGCAGAGTACATCATGTGAAATGCCTGGCTGGACAAAGCACAAGCTGGAATCAAGATTACCGGGAGAAATAGCAATAACCTCAGATATGCAGATGACATCACCCCTATGGCAGAAAGCAAAGAAGAACTAAAGAGCCTCTTGATGGAAGTGAAAGAAGAGAGTGAAAAAGTTGGCTTAAAGCTCAACATTCAGAAAACGAAGATCATGGCATCCTGTTCCATCACTTCATGGCAAATAGATGGGGAAACAGTGGAAATAGTGAGAGGCTTTATTTTTCTGGGCTCCAAATCACTGCAGATGGTGACTGCAACTATGAAATTAAAAGACACTTACTCCTTAGAAGAAAAGCTATGACTAACTTAGACAATATATTAAAAAGCAGAGACATTACTTTGCCAACAAAGTTCCATCTAGTCAAAGCTATGGTTTTTCCAGTAGTCATGTATGGATGTGAGAGTTGGACTATAAAGAAAGCTGAGTGCCGAAGAATTGATGCTTTTGAACTGTGATGTTGGAGAGGACTCTTGAGAGTCCCTTGGACTGCAAGGAGATCCAACCAGTCCATCCTAAACAAAATCAGTCCTGAATATTCATTGGAAGAACTGATGTTGAAGCTGAAACTCCAATACTTTGGCCACTTGCTGAGAAGAACTGACTCCTTGGAAAAGACCCTGATGCTGGGAAAGATTGAAGGTGGGAGGAGAAGGGGATGACAGAGGATGAGATGGTTGGATGGCATCACCGACTTGATGGACATGAGTTTGAGTAAGCTCTGGAAGTTGGTGATGCATAGGGAAGGCTGATGTGCTACAATCCATGGGGTTGCAAAGAGTCGGATGTGACTCAGTGACTGAACTGAAATCTGACTGAAAGCTATTAATTAGTTCTGATGAATTTGTTCATTAAAAAAAAAATCTTCCTCATTAAGTCCTGATGTAGGGACAAGTTCAATGTAACACAAAGTTGATTGAAAACAGTCACTTCCTCCCTGGACCAATTAGTGAGAATGAGCACAAGAGACTCTTTTAGGCTACCCACATGTGGATACTCCCCAAATTCCTTCCAGGCATGGGTTTCAAGAATGATGGTTACTACTTGTACCCATTGGGTTTGAAGGAGAGGAAGTGGGATGACATGGCATGGCCTTTTGTCACTGGGGGAAGAATATGTATTCCAGAAAGAGGATGCCTGCAGAGTCATGAACCCTGGGTTCAGCCTCTTGGAAGGAATAAACACTGAACCCAAGTGCATTAGCCTTCTCTGTGCCTTTCCAATCAGCACTGCAAAAATAAACAGTTTATACGTTTAGCGTAACCCTAGACTACCCTCACCAATTATTTTATAAGGATCCCTGGAAGACAAACATGTTCCCCTCACTCCTCAGTCCTAAAGGGCTGGGTGGCAGCCCTTTGTTTGCCATGAATTGTTGGAGGGGTGTTGTTGTTCAGTCGCTCAGTTGTGTCTGACCCTGAGACATGATGGACTGCAGCACTCCAGGATGCCCTGTCCTTCAGCATTTCATGGAGCTTGCTCCAACTCATGTCCATTGGGTCAGTGATGCCATCCAACCATCTCATTCTCCGTCGTCCCCTTCTTCTGCCTTCAGTCTTTTGTAGCATGTGGGTCTTTTCTAAGAAAACTGGGTAAGCCCCTAGTTTTTCCAGGGCTCGAAGCTTACAGCTATTTTGAGGAATAAGGTATCTGTGTATCTGCCACTCTGGTGAAGTGTCCTAGCATTTTTTGTTTCCCTCTCTACAAAGCCCTCCTACCTCTCTACCTAACTGAGGTTTCCTATTCCTGGAGTACTTTAGCACTAGTGGTTTTTTCTGGGTGGAGGGGGCTTTGGGGGGAGAGAGGAGGTGGAGCCAAATTAAGCAGTAATAGAGCTCATACTAGAACTTCTTTGTGTTCAGAACCCCGGGGATAGAGCAAAATCCACTTCTACTGAGCATATACTATAGGCCAGAAACTGTATGATTTGATGTAATCCATATTAATGTAATGCCTAGTGGGTATTATTAACCCTTCTTTAAACTGAGACCACTGGACTCAAGATGACATAGCTGGTCAGTGGATGGCATGTGTCTGAAAGGTCACTTACTTTATTCCCAGGCCATTGTCCTTCTACTACAAAGTGCTGTGTCCTGTAAGGACAGGTGATATGCATGTCATGAGGCTCATGTGCTGGGTATGGAACAGAGAGATTAATGAGCACCCCTGTCAATATTATAAGGAGCCATTCAGGGAGGCACA
Source organism: Ovis aries (assembly GCF_016772045.2). Lineage (NCBI taxonomy): Eukaryota > Metazoa > Chordata > Mammalia > Artiodactyla > Bovidae > Ovis > Ovis aries. Next base: position 29,044,038 of record NC_056074.1, on the reverse strand, counting down.
GATCAGGTAGAGAAGCTAAAGTTCATTTTATTCATCACATTATTCATGGTCACATCACTAGAAAGGGATAAATCTGATATCTAAACTCAGCTCTCTTTCCCAAAGAGTGTACTCTTTCCAATTTATGTTGCTCATTATCATCCAAGTCAATGATCTTTTTATCTCATCTGATCTCATCTTGTCCAGTCTTATCATGGTAGATAGCTGTGGATCTGAGCACATGGTGTTTCTTGCTAAGGAATTAAATTTCTTGATTTATTGGGCAGCTAGTTTTGATATTTTTCTCTTTCCTTAATCTGGGAATTGTCTTTTTGTTTTTTTTTTTTTTTTTATTTCTCACCTTGCCTCCTGTCTTTGTCTCTGTCTGTGTATGTGTATGACTTTCTTCCATGAAGATTTTGTTAAGAAACTACTATTTCTTCAAGGTCATTTTGGTGTTGGAGAAGACTCTTGAGAGTCCCTTGGACTGTAAGGAGATCCAACCAGTCCATCCTAAAGGAGATCAGTCCAGGGTGTTCACTGGAAAGACTGATGCTAAAGCTGAAACTCCAGTACTTTGGCCACCTCATGCGAAGAGTTGACTCATTGGAAAAGACCCTGATGCCGGGAGAGATTGGGGGCAGGAGGAGAAGGGGACGACAGAGGATGAGGTGGCTGGATGGATCACCAACTCGATGGACATGAGTTTGAGTAAACTCCAGGAGTTGGTGATGGACAGGGAGGCCTAGCGTGCTGCGATTCATGGGGTTGCAAAGAGCTGGACAAGACTGAGCGACTGAACTGACTGACTGAAGTGACCCTTCCAATATCCTTTGGGAAATCAACTTTTACAAAAATTAGCTAAAGGACTGGGTTTTTATTAAGTCTGGAGTATATATATGAGTCCTGAAATAAAACAACTGAAGCTCTAACAGACTCTGCTGCTGCTGCTGCTGCTAAGTCGCTTCAGTTGTATCTGACTCTGTGCGACCCCATAGACGGCAGCCCACCAGGCTCCCATGTCCCTGGGATCCTCCAGGCAAGAACACTGGAGTGGGTTGCCATTTCCTTCTCCAATGCATGAAAGTGAAAAGTGAAAGTGAAGTCGCTCAGTCGTGTCTGACTCTTAGTGACCCTATGGACTGCAGCCCACCAGGCTCCTCCATCCCTGGGATTGTCCAGGCAAGAATGCTGGAGTGGGGTGCCATTGGGACTAGACAAATATTTTGTTTCTCATCTGAAAACCTTTGTACTTTTTTGGCTAGTGTGAGCTGGGCCTGGGAGAAGGATTAAATTTACTAACAAGTTGGATTATATCAGAAATTATATCAGAGTTAGCTGAAAAATAGGTGGATAATGATGAAAAAACATTATTTCTATAAACTCTCCCTATAAACTTCTTATTAGAAAGAGACTTCTGCGAATCCAACCTAAGTTCCAACCGAAGGCTGGCTCAGGGTTGTAAAGGGTCTCAATAATGCTTAGGATTCGAATTTGGTATTAACCTAACATGAGGTTAACAGCTTCAGAGTCAATGCTGTGTAATTTTTTTTTTTTTTTTTTTTTTTTGCGGGATATAAGATTTGTTGTGGAAATTGTAAATATATTGGGTAATATTTTAAATGCCAAAATCTATCTTTTCTCAAAATCTGTTAACATTGGGTGAGACGCAAACTAGTTAAAACCTTAGATTGATAAGAAACCATATGAAAAATAGGAGTTGATAATAGCAGTGGTCACTCTTGCCAAGTCAGTGGTGGTTCTCCTTCTTAGTTACTAGGGATCCTTTCTTGAATTCTTTTGTAAAATCAGTCCAGGACTGGAATGATGGGATCTCACCTAAGTCTCCCACCATTGTCACCTACACCTCAACCCCGATTTTACTTTCTTGACCCCTCTTTTATTGCTTGTCAGTCTTACTAGATCATAACTCCAGCATCACCCAGATGGGATGTATGACTTTTCAAATTCTCCTCACATGCTAGTGTTCTTCTAGCATTTTTCAAGGATTAGTTTATTAAACTTTCTTAATACCCCCATCAAGCAGCTAATTTCATTATATCTATTTTACATGTGAGGAAGTCAAGACCCACATAAGTCAAGTAGTTTGCAAGGCCACACAACTACTAAGTGGATAAACAAGATTTGAACTTGGGAATTTTTTGCCAGAGTCCAAACTCTAAACTGTCAGATATATGGCCAAAATAAATGCCTGTGGAATGAATGTCTTTACTCTATATTAATAATTACATATGTGCATATTCAATACGTTCAGCCTATTTATGTTAAGCATACAGTATATATGTACTGTATCAATTTATTTTATATAAAGCCATTAGCATATTATATATCATCCCAGTGTTTATCTAGCAAAGACACACCCATATGTAACATCAGACCTCCCAAGTTGCTCACTGGTAAGGCATCCACCTGCCAATGCAGGAGACCCAGGTCCAATCCGAGTCAGGAAGATCCTCTGGAGAAGGAAATGGCAAACCACTCCAATATTCTTCCCTGGGAAACCCCATGGACAGAGGATTCTGGTGGGCTACAGTCCATGGGGTCACAAAGGGTCCAACACGGCTGAGTGACTAAACGACAATATGTAACATATACAGAAACTGCAAGCGTGAAGTGAAAGTGAAAGTGAAAGTCGCTCCGTCGTGTCTGACTCTTTGCAAGTCCATGGACTGTCCATGGAATTCTCCAGGCCAGAATACTGGAGTGGGTAGCGTTCTCTTCTCCAGGGGATCTTCCCAGCCCAGGGATCAAACCCAGGTCTCCCACATTGCAGGCGGATTCTTTACCAGCTGAGCTACCAGGGAAGCCCATATGGTACCTGACTTTATCATCATTCCACAAATATTTGTCAGGGTAATATACATTGTACATGTAACATATATAATAAACGAATATCGAATTCTTGATATATGATTTATAAAGCATGAGTAGAGAATTAATGTAATACTTATTTAATGAATAAACAAGCCTATTCCCTGTGTCCAGCTTAGCCTGGTGCCTTCTTTACCATTCCTTCTTGCTCTGTGCCTGTGACTCTGGTGTTAATCAATGATTCAGGGAATATGCATTCAGGCTGTATATACAGAAGTGATGGAAGCCTCTATGTTTTCAATTATTTACTTTTGGTTCCCCAGTTCCTGAAAGAACAAATGCTCTTTACTGTGGTAACTTTCTATCACTTTTTTTTCTTTTTAAATGATGCAAAGCAAAACTCATTTTTCTAGGACCTTCTTGTACCCAAAGCTTTTTTTGATTTGTTCTCCTTATGAGTTACCATTGATGTATAATTCATAGTTAAGGGCATCCTAAGTATGGCCAGGGTTTTCTCAGGGTTCCCCCGGTGGCTCAGATGGTAAAGAATCTGCCTGCAATGCGGGAGACCTGAGTTCAGTCCCTGGGGCGGGAAGGTCCCCTGGAGAAGGAAATGGCAGCCCCAAATCCCATGGACAGAGGAACCTGGCAGGCTGCAGTCCATGGGGTTGCAAAGAGCTGGGCACAACTGAGCAACTAACACACACACTTTTCTTAAGAAGAAGCAGAATATTGACTGAAGACAGCATCATCTCTTACAGGTGATCATTCATTTCCTTTGCCTGAAAGATGAGCACACTCCTAGCTTTCCCTGCTAAAAGATACACCTTGTATTTGGCAATTAGAGAGAAAAAGTGATAACCAAGTCCCGCACATTAATGTTTTAATGAGGAAAAAAAAAATCTACAGTTTTGATCAGACAGCAAACTGCAGACTAAGAGAGAAGCTTGGGAATATCCACTCAGATTGACCGATTCCAACTGCGGAATTCAGGCAACATTCCCAGGTTGGAAATTGGGCAAAAGATGACCATGAGAGCCAAGAATAAAGGAGTTAGGATCTTTGATTATATATATTGCCTCATCCTGAACCAACAGTAGACAGATCTTCAGTGAAACACCTCTAGCTTGGATATAAAAGGCTCTCTTTATACACATGTACATATTCCTTTGTTGGTCAAATAAAGTTGTTTGTATTCATGCTGTTGCTTTAAGACCCCGGTCTTCAGTGAGAGCTTCCATTTTCCCAGAGCAGTTCAAATGAACATGGAATTGAAAACAGATGTGGGCTTCAGCATGTTATTGCACAAGGGCAAGTGGGGCACAGGGAGGGGAGGAGGGGGAGGTGGCAGGGACCGCGCCAAGGGACCTTCAGCAGCCCCAGGACTCTCATCACTCGAGGGGGTCTGAACTCGGAATTCCACCAGCCTGCACTCTGAAAATGAACTCCTAACAGAAAACAGATGGGGTGGCCCTCGAGGTGGGGGAGGGGGACAGAGAGAGGCGCGATGGAGAAAGCGATGGGGAAAGTGTGGTAAGGAAGGTGAGAGCAAGAAATGCAGAGAGGGAGGGTTTATTCGCATTCCCACCTAAAGAAATAAAAGCAAAAGAGGAGGTGATGGGAGTTGGGACTGAGACTTGCCTAGAACACCTAGCGCCGCCTGCAGACAGAATTCCCCTTTTTGTTGCCAGTGACATTAAGATGCTTCAAGAGCAGAGATCATCAAGCCAGATTTTTTTTTTTTTTTTTTGCCTGGGAAACATCTCATCCAAACAGACCACTTGCTTTTGCAAATGCCAGTAGTCCTGATAAATCAAACTCGCTGGAGTCAGCACAGTCCTCATGTTACTTTCCATCAGGGCTTTGTCTGAGCGGAGGCATGCCAAGGGGTGTCTGCTGCGGGGGAGGAGGCAGCCGGTGGAGTGCACAGTCTGGACAATAATACCTCCTAGGTCTTTCCATCCTGGGAACCAGAGTCGATGCACTTCTGTTTTCTTGGACCAGCTTATCAGAGATTTGACAGTTTCCAGATTTGAATGAGACTTTTTCCACTTTTTTTTTTCTTTTTCTGTCTTTTCTTTTCTTTTTTAGACAGCTTCATCCTGCCTCTTTGGTAAACAGAAGAAGAAGTAGAGAGCTATAGGGCTAGAGTGAATCTAAGTAGTATGTCATTTGGGGGGTTGCTATGTTGTATAGTAAGGATGCTGAGCTTGCACTACATGCTTGGGGGATTATGTGGCCCTGGATGTACTTGTTTGGCAAAATAGCTTTAAATGTTCTCATACATACCATATAATCACAAAGTAGAGACTCCCAGTGGGAGGGGGTTTTGGGGGAGGGGTTTTGCCTCCTAGGAGATTTTGGCAATGTGTAAAGACTGGTGCTGAAGCTGAAGCTCTAATACTCTGGCCACCTGATGCTGAGGGCCAACTTATTGGAAAAGACCCTGATGATGGGAAAGACTGAGGGCAAGAGGAGGAGGGGACGACAGAGAATGAGATGGTTAGATGGCCTTACTGACTCAGCAAACTCTGGGAAATAGCAAAGAACAGGGAAGCCTGGTGTGCTGCAGTCCGTGGGATCACAAAGAGTTGGACATCACTTAGCCACTAAACAACAACAACAAAGTCACTTTTGTTTGCCTCTGGAGTGGTGGTTACTATCTTCATGGGTGGAAGCCAGGAATGCTGCTAATATCCTACAGTTCATAGAACAGCACCCAAGAGCAATGAATTATCTGGCCTAGAATGTCATCATGCCAACACAGAGAAAATCTATTTATAATGTTTATAGGATCCTTGTGACAATTTGAGAAGGATGATATGGATATACAAAATTCAAGGATCATCCTTAAATCTCATTTTAAGGTCATATCTTTTTCTTTAAAATAAAATTTACCTAGCTGTGCCAGGCCTTAGTTGTGGCACGTGGGATCTAGTTTTCTGACTGGGGATCGAATCCCTGCTCCTTGTACTGGGAGTGCAGTCTTAGCCACTGGACTGCCAGGAAAGTCCCAAGGTCATATCTTTAAAACCTGATGCTTCCCAAACAAATTGATGATGCTAATGAAAAAATTTATTTAACTTATATGCAGAGTACATCATGAGAAACGCTGGGCTGGAAGAAACACAAGCTGGAATCAAGATTGCTGGGAGAAATATCAATAATCTCAGATATGCAGACGACACCACCCTTCTGGCAGAAAGTGAAGAGAAACTAAAAAGACTCTTGATGAACGTGAAAGAGGAGAGTGAAAAAGTTGGCTTAAAGCTCAACATTCAGAAAACGAAGATCATGGCATTTGGTCCCATCACTTCATGGGAAATAGATGGGGAAACAGTGGAAACAGTGGCTGACTTTATTTTGGGGGGCTTCAAAATCATTGCAGATGGTGATTGCAGCCATGAAATTAAAAGATGCTTACTCCTTGGAAGGAGAGTTATGACCAACCAGGTTAGCATATTGAAAAGCAGAGACATTACTTTTCCAACAAAGGTCTGTCTAGTAAAGGCTATGGTTTTTCCAGTGGTCATGTATGAATGTGAGAATTGGACTGTGAAGAGGGCTGAGTGCCCAATAATTGATGCTTTTGAATTGTGGTGTTGGAGAAGACTCTTGAGAGTCCCTTGGACTGCAAGAATATCCAACCAGTCCATCCTGAAGGAGATCAGTCCTGGGTGTTCATTGGAAATGAATGAGGCTGAAACTCCAATACTTTGGCCGCCTCATGCGAAGTGTTGACTCATTGGAAAAGACCATAATGCTGGGAAGGATTGGGGGCAGGAGGAAAAGGGGACAATAGAGGATGAGATGGCTGGATGGTGTCACCAACTCGATGGACATGGGTTTGGGTAGACTCTGGGAGTTGGTGATGGACAGGGAGGCCTGGCTTGCTGCGGTTCATGGGGTCGCAAAGAGTCAGACACGACTGAGCAACTGAACTGAACTGAACTGAATCACAAAATAGCAATAAGGACTACTAGTTATATTTCACTGCATGCCAAGGCACCGTGTCAAGCACTTTACATAACAACACACTTGTTTTTGACAACAATTTTATGAGCTACTACTACTAAGTCACTTCAGTTGTGCCCGACTCTGTGTGACCCCATAGACAGCAGCCCACCAGGCTCTGCTGTCCCTGGGATTCTCCAGGCAAGAACACTGGAGTGAGTTGCCATTTCCTTCTCCAATGCACGAAAGTGAAAATGAAAGTGAAGTCGCTCAGTTGTATCCGACTCTTCAGGACCCCGTGGACTGCAGCCTACCAGGCTCCTCCATCCTTGGGATTTTCCAGGCAAGAGTACTGGAGTGGGGTGCCATTGCCTTCTCCAAATTTTATGAGCTAGATACAATTATTTTCCGAATTTACAAGAGAAAACACTGAGGTACAGAGGGATTCAGTACTACGTCTGAGGTCATAGAGCCAGTAAGTGCCGGGGTGGCTTCATGAATGTTTAGCCTGTGTAGTCACGTGTCTGTGCTCAGGGGGGCCATGCTTGGTCTAACATTCTGTTGTCACTGCCTTAAATTCTTCATAATTTTATCATTGAACGTGTGTTTGTAAATGAGGGTCGATGGGCAATAGATCACGCATGTGAGCAGAGGAGGAATGGGTCTTATAGGAGATGCTTGTTGGCTCAGTTCACATGCAGTGTTCGTGGTTTCCCATGAACACAGAATTCCAGTGGATCTGTCACGTGTGGAGGTCCAGAGAGACTTGAGGTAGGTACAGTACAAGCATGTTATAGATATGACTAAGCACGGTCATTGGGAGCCCAATTCCTAACACTGTCTTTTCATCCAGAACTGGCATTGAACACAGAAAGAAAGCAGGAGCATTCTAAAAAATGCCTATGTCCAGGCATCCTAGTCTGTCCCTTCTTACTCCCATTATTTCCCTGTATTAGCCAACAACTGGTGCTTGAAATGATGACACAGAAGGAAAGGGAAAGATAGGAATGCCTGTAATTTCTTTTCCTTTCAATCCTCCCTTACATATCAGTAGTACAGTGTTGCTAGGAGGGTCACACATCAAAATGTGAATTAAACACCAGTTGACTCCGTTTTGTGCCATGTTTTCACTGCTTTGGTGAGAACAAGATAGCTATGCATATAGGAGCTACGGAATATGAATTGTGCGATTTTGATGATTCTGCCCACTATTGAAATGCTTTTATATTTGCATTAAAACTGGTATCAATCACACAGTGTAAAGATGGATGGTAAAATTTGTGCTGACAATTGTAAATTGTAGGCTGACATTAAATTGCAAATAAAACACCATGACAAGAAAGAGAAACTGTGGAAGAAAAGAAGAGCCTCATCTTTTTGTGTCTTTAATGGCACTTTCTCCCTGATATGTGGACAAGGGACCCTGCATTTTTAGTCTGAGCTGGGTCCTGCAAAGTATGTAGCTGACTCTGAGTGACAGATTCAGGATTCGAATTCTGGCAGTGTAGACCTGGAATGTATGTTCTTATCTACTAAGATACCCGTTGCTACTGCAGGATCCAATGTGGTAAAAGTGAGCCAGTGTTTCAGAGGCATATCTTCATTTGCGGAGAGATGCTTGTCAGGGTACGAATGTTACCAGTCTGTTGGAGGGGTGAGGGTGGGTCTTTTTCCTTCACAGAGCAATTGTTGCTGTCTGTGGGTGTCTGAAGGGCTCTTCTTGTGCTGTGTGCTCAAAACTAAGGGAGAAACTGATCTTTTATGTGGCACACACCAATTTGTATGTTTTAATATTACACTTTCTGGTGGCCTATGACTCTAGTGGGTAATAACTGTGGATTTTGCTTATTGATCTCTGTGATTTTATTTATATATACACATACATGTATCATGCATGCCAAGTTGCTTCCATCATTTCCGACTCTTTGTGACCCTATGGACTGTAGCCCATCATGCTGTATATGTACCATATACATCTATATACAATCTCATTTTACATGTATTATCTCAAATTAAACTTCCCCATATCTGTAAAAGCTGGCTCCTCCTCCTCCCCTCTGCTGTCAGCGCATCTGTGCTGGCCATTCTCTGTCAGGCTTTCAGTTAATACCTTTTGCAAAGTGAAATATTATTTAGGGACGTCCCCATGATTTTTAACACATCCAATAAAGTTGATATCTTTGGAAAGCTGCATTTTTAGAAGATTTATTAATTTGTAGCATCTTGGCTTACAATCAGACATACTGAAGTCACTTATAGAGCCCAAGAGAATTACTCAGTAGTATTTTGATGAAATAAGTGAAAATGACCCAGAAATGCTTTCCTCTGAAATACATGAGGGTAAAAGGTTGAAGTGAAATAATTCTGAAGAGTTGTTGAACTGGGCAAAAAGTTTGTTTGGGTGTTTCTGGGAGATGCTACCAAAAATCCGGAACAAACTTTTTGGCCAACTGAATACATATTGTTTGGGGCATTTTTGGGTTTTGTCCTGGATGTAAACTTTAGCGAAATTGTTTAGCCTTTGCTTCTGGTTTAAAACCCCCATGGGAAATGGTCAAGGAAAGGCAATTCTAAGAAAACTCCATCTAATCTACATTGCTCTACTTCAACATTGCTAAGAAAACCACCTTTGTCTTGAGGAACTGTACTCACAGCCTTTGATCTAGCACATAAAATGATGAATAAATTGGCACATACCTGCCTTAGGAGGCATGATATAAGTATACATCTTACCTCTCAGACCCATGACTAAGAGGTCTGATTCAATAGACACTCCCTACACACAAGTCACTGGAGCATAGAGCGGGTGGAAGCATCTTACACTGTTCAAAGAACACATTGTCTTCAACTTTTCAAGAAAAATACAGAGAAATATATAAGCCGTTTGACATACAATTATTCTTTAAATGTAGGGTCTGTGTGTACATCTTACTTATTCCTATCATTGTTGTTATTATTATTATTATTTTGGCCAACTTAAGTCAAAAGAGCAAAGAAGTTATCATTGACCATGCCTACAGAGTCATACATAACTGGGTTTAATTTCCACCACCTATTTATTTTTATTATTTTTTAACTTGGGTACATTTCTGTGACCTCTCTAAACCACACTTTCGTCATTGATACATTTAAGTAAAAGTCATCTATCTGCTCTACGGGGATGTTAACAGATTGTTTGCATTCAGTCACTAAGTTGTGTCTGACTCTTTGTGATCCTGTGGACAGCAGGACGCTAGGCTTCTTTGTCCTTCACCATCTCCCAGAGTTTGGACATCAAACACATCTTCCTTACAGGACAGAAATGTAAATTAACTGGCCCATAGCAAATGCTCAATAAATCAATACACGGTGCTTATTATATTGTGGACACAAGAAAAATGACTAGTTATTTTGTCCTTAAATATTAGCAAGAGCTATGCTGAAATCTGTCCAGTCTCTGTTGATACCAACAAACTGCAATTACTAAAACACAACTGCCAAAAATACTACAATTACTTTTGCAATAATATATTCTATTTTAAAATGATAAAATGCTTGGCCAGCCAAGACACATAATTGTGAGTTACTAGATTTATTTGGTGTAGGGTTTCATAGTGTTGGGAAACTAGAAATGGGCATTTAAAAACTATTATTTACATAAACATATATGCAACAAATATAGTTTTGTGATTTCTTGATTCACGGATAAAAGCATTTCAAATCTCTGCATAGAGACCCTTGTAATTTACGTCAAAACAAGAACATTGGCATTCACATTGAGAGGAGTTTTGCATGTCGGTGTTAATGTCTATTTTCCTCTTAGATTTGATATGAATAAATTAGGAAATAACCTGTATATTTTAGAGTATAATACAAAAATAACATGGATTAGCTCTTTGTTTTTTTTTTATTTCACCAATTACTAATTTTGCTAAGAAAACTATGAAAAGAAAAAAGTATGGTAAAATTTTATAAGTTCTTTTTCCTTTTAATATTTTAACATTTAATGAGTTCTTTTTTCTCTTAATATTTACATCAGAAAAAAAAAAACACCAAACCCCACCAGTTAAAATTTCTTTATCGTAATTAACTGTATGTCACCTTTTAATCATTTTCTTGAAAAATATTTTGCTTGACTTAGCTGATTTGGTTAGAGAGACTCTGAGTTTAGGCAGTTCTAAGGAAAGTGAAGGGGGAAAAATCAAGAATAGTATCTGAAATGCAAGCATAGTAGAAATTTAAGCATAAGGCATATAATTTCCTTTGATGATATTATAAACAGAAAATCATATCATTCATTCTATTATTTATCCCTTCACCATATGTCACTTACTGTGCAAAGTTCTGATTCCTGATTTTTCTATGACCTGAACATGACTGAAGTGACTTAGTAGTAGTAGTAGTAGTATGTTTTTTAGCTCCCCCTTTTTTTTCTTTATAAATAAGAGCTAACTAGTAACTGGACTCCTGTAAATGTGTGAGTTTTCCCAAATTCTTGTAACTTACAATCTGTTAAATCCAGCTTGAGAAGCTCCAAATGAAGTACAACTTAGGAACTGTGCCCTTAACCTTGTTTATCATTAATCTAAAGACAAATAACCTTTTCTAGCTAATGTGAAAACTCAGGCATTGAAGTCCATAAACACAGGGGCACATTCATACTCAAGTGTTTTGCTGAATCAGTGGAACCAAATGATGCTTTGGAGGCAAACTAACTGCTCTGTCAGCTACACATCAGATAATTGATGCTATTTATGATAGAAATGAAATTGGAGACTGAGAAATGAGAACAACAACAAATAAGCTTCCTTGCAATTGTCCTGTTTTCTTTGGAAAAAGGGAGGCAGCCAGTGATTCAGTTTGGCATTACATTGACCTCACCAGAAAGAGCAATGCCAGATCCTGGGGTAAAATTGACTATCCTGCAAATACAAGTCATATTGAGACATATTTCACAACTGGCTGTTTCCTGGCAATCAGATTTACCTTAGGAGAAGACCATGGGCAAGTATTAACAGGAGAAAAAAACAGAGAGAGGCTGAATACAGTATGAATCTCTTCTAAACCCTTTTAAAACAAAACCAAGAGTTATGTCAGAATTGTTTCTTTACTTATTTATGGCTGCACTGGGTCTTTGTGGCTGCACATGGACTTTCTCCAGCTGTAATCAGCAGGGGGCTACTCTCTACTTGCAGTGTGCGGGCTTCTCATTGCAATGACTTCTCTTGTTTTGGAGCATGGGCATCAGGATATGTGGGCTCAGTAGTTGTGCGGCATGGGCCTAGTTGCCCCTTGGCCTGTGCAGTCTTTCTGAGCCAGGGATGGAACCTGTGTTCCCTGCATTGGCAGGCAGATTCTTAACCACTGCACCACCAGGTAAGTCCCAATGTCAATATGAAGAAAATTACAGAATGCCTCCCAGACACTTAGACATGTCTTATGAACTTGAAATTTCACTTGACTATGCAACATAGATTATACAGTGCTGACCATATGATGTAGTCATGACATGATCCTCAAAAATAAGTTAATGATAATAATAGCTGTCATATATGAAGCACTCCCTATTGGTTTAGAAAATTTATGTAATATAACTAAATTAATCTTCACAAAGTTATCAAGGGTTAACAGCATTACTCCCTTTGCCATTGTAGAAAGGGGGCCTTGGAGTTGCTAAGAATAAAATGAAATAAAGGTCTCAGTGTTGCCCTGTACTTGATAAAATCACAGCATGTTGAAATGTTTGGGAGGTGAAACTGTCTATAAAAACCCCAATGCAGAAGTCAAACTGGGGTCTCCTGAATTGCAGGCAGATGCTTTACCAACTGAGCTATTAGGGAAGCCCCTATAAAGACCTAGGCAGCCATAATAAGGACGCATGACTCTTCAACAACCCTGGCAGAGCGAAGAGTTGTTTCTTTGTGGATGATGAAGATTTTACAGAGACTTAAATTTTCATCCTGGACTTATTATTTCCAAATTTGCTTTTCTGTAGGGGTTGTCAAGTGAGAGATAGAAAGAGCTGTGTCCACTGTGACTTATGACCCACAGTCATCAACCAGCACTGGTGGGATGGAGGTGTCATGAATCACCTTTGGAAACTTTCTCAAACTATACAGCACAGTCTTCTCAGTTGATAAGACAATATCAGGGCTCTGAGAGAAAGACAGAGGTGACCGTGGTATTATTTCAGAGGAGCTTCAGAGGACCCTGAGGCCATATGGTCAGGACACCTCTTCCCTTAGCCACTTCTAAGTGTCCTCTTTCACAACACTGGATTTACCCAGGGTGAGCCTCTCAACACTGAAACGTTTCCTTAGTAACTTCATCACTTAAGGCCACTGGAAGATCATTCTTTTCAAGCCTGAGACTCCATCAAAAAATTTGGGGGGCATACCCCTGCCGAGGAAGCCCCATAGAACTGCAGTGTAGACTCAGAAGGATTCAAGGAGATGCGATAGGTGATCTGAGACAGCAGAGAAGGCTAGAATCCTAACTCGATAGCCCTGCATCTTCTGGAATTCAATATCTTACATCAAAAAACATTTATACAGGACTGTTGGTGGTTGTTATTTTACATTTGTATCTGAGTGTATGTACTTGCTCAAGAGAGATTAGAGAGATTGTGTGTATATGGCAATATTGTTCTTAATTTCCAAGACTTCTTTCTTGTTTTCTGATTGTTCATTATATACATAGCTTCCTATTCCTCTTAGAAGTTGACACCTACACTTGAATTTTGAGGACACTGATTTGCATGATAATAAATTATTCAATTCACTTTTTTCCATTGTGTGTATATGTGTACCTGCGTGAGTGTAATGCGTCTACGTGTTTGCCCAGAAAGGTCAATTTCTTACTCAAAGAAAAGTAGATCAAAGTTTAAAAGTAAATTCCCTGTGTATGAATACAAGGAACAATGACGTTGATGGTAGACATGAAGGCTCCTGTCTATCTGGCCTCTGCTTTTTCACCTGCTCTTTTTTTTCCTGCTTGAGCTGGCCACCCAAGGCCACTTAAACCCCATGTTCCTGCTGAGTTCTTCTGTATAATGGGCGTGGTGTATGTACATGACTAGGAAACTCACCAGGGTTGTCTGCTCTGGCTACTGTCAGCAAGTGAATAGTCTGTGATGAGCATTTCTTGGTAGTAGTGCTACCCTTTCCACCCTTTCCTGTTATATCTGGAGGTAACTTATACACATGAATCATCATTGTTACTGTATGATCTAATGACTGCACAATCCATGATATCTTCTATCATTTACTGAGCTTCCGCTTAGGTTGGTGCAAAAGTAATTGTGCTTTTGCATTGTTGAAATTTGCTGTTTGATATTGGGATACATTCTTAAATAATCATGGTTATCTTATATGTCATTTTAATGCACATTTCTCCCTTTTATTTTTGCGCTAATGACTTTACTTGCTGTGTATGTTATATTTATTTTAGACTAGGGAAATTTATTTTTGCGCTAATGACATTTACTTGCTGTGTATGTTATATTTATTTTAGACTAGGGAAATTTATTTTAGACTAGCAAATTCAAGTGACTTCCTTATTTGAATTCAAAATGGGTCATAAAGCAGCACACAACTCACAACATCAACAATGAATTCGGTCCAGGAACTGCTAACAAATGTACAGTGTAGTGGTGGTTCAAGAAATTTTGCAAAGCATTCGAGAGGTTTGAAGGTGAGGAGTTCCATGGCTAGCCATCGGAAGTTGACAATAAGCAACTGAGAGCCATCATCAAAGCTGATCCTCTTACATCTACACAAGAAGTTGCCAAAGAGCTCAGTGTCGACCATTATACAGTCACTTGGCATTTGAAGCAAATTGGAAAGGTGAAAAAGCTCGGTAAGTGGGTGCCTCATGGGCTGATCACAAATGAAAATATTGTCATTTTGAAGTGTTGTTTTCTCTTATTTATGCAACAACAACGAACCATTTCTTGACTGCATTCTCACATGTGACAAAGAGTGAATTTTATATGACAACTGGCGATGACCAGCTCAGTGGTTGTACTGAGAAGAAGCTCCATCAGTTTAGTTCAGTCGCTCAGTTGTGCCTGACTCTATGCAACCCCATGGACTGCAGCATGCCAGGCCTCCCTGTCCATCACCAACTCCTGGAGTTTACTCAAACTTATGTCCATTGAGTCAGTGATGTCATCCAACCATCTCATCCTCTGTTATCCCCTTCTCCTCCTGCCTTCAATCTTTGCCAGCGTTCTTCACATCAGGTAGCCACAGAATTGGAACTTCAGCTTCAGCATCAGTCTTTCCAATTAATCTTCAGGATTGATTTCCTTAGGATCGACTGGCTAGATCTCCTTCCAGTCCAAGGGACTCTCAAGAGTCTTCTACAACACCACAGTTCAAAAGTATCAATTCTTCAGCACTCAACTTTCTTTATAGTCCAACTCTCACATCCATACATGACTACTGGAAAAACCATGGCTTTGACTAGACGGACCTTTGCTGGCAAAGTAATGTCTCTGCTTTTTAATATACTGTGTAGGTTGGTCATAGCTTTTTTTCCAAGAAGCAAGCATCTTTTAATTTCATAGCTGCCGTCACCATCTGCAGTGATTTTGGAGCCCAAAAAAGTAAAGCCTCTCACTATTTCCATTGTTTCCCCATCTATTTGCCATGAAGTGATGAGACCAGATGCCATGATCTTAGTTTTCTGAATGTTGAGTTTTAAGCCAACTTTTTCACTCTCTTCATTCACTTTCATCAAGAGGCTCTTTAGTTCTTCTTTGCTTCTGCCATAAGGGTGGTGTCATCTGTGTATCTGAGGTTATTGATATTCCTCCCAGCAATCTTGATTCTAGCTTCTGCTTCATCCAGCCTAGTGTTTCTCATGATGCACTCTGCATATAAGTTAAATAAGCAGGGTGACAAGGTACAGCCTTGATGTACTCCTTTCCCTATCTGGAACCAGTCTGTAGTCTGTTGTTCCATGAGACGCTCAGAGGGCTCAAACAAACCTTGTGCACTCCAGGACCCAGAGACCCCACAGAGCCTGAGACAGAAGCTCCATCAGTTCAGTTCAATTCAGTTCAGTCACTCAGTCATGTCCGACTCTTTGCGACCCCATGAATTGCAGCATGCCAGGCCTCCCTGTCCATCACCAACTCCCGGAGTTCACTCAGACTCACGTCCATCGAGTCAGTGATGCCATCCAGCCGTTTCATCCTTTGTCGTCCTCTTCTCCTCCTGCCCTCAATCCCTCCCAGCATCAGAGTCTTTTCCAATGAATCAACTCTTCTCATGAGGTGGCCAAAGTACTGGAGTTTCAGCTTTAGCATCAATCCTTCCAAAGAAATCCCAGGTTGATCTCCTTCAGAATGGACTGGTTGGATCTCCTTGCAGCTCCATAGCACTTCCCAAAGCCACACTTGCATCAAAAAAAAAAAAGTCACACTCACTGTTTGGTGGTCTGCTACCTGTCTGTTACAACTTTCTGAATCCTGGTGAGACCATTACATCTGAGAAGTATCCTCAGCAAATTGATGACATGCACTGAAAACGGCAATGCCTATAGCTGGTATGAGTCAACAGAAAGGGCCCATTCTTCTCCAGAACAATGCCCAACCGCATGACACACAACCAACACTTCAAAAGTTGAACCAATTTGGGTTATGAAATTTTACCTCCTCTGCCATATTCACCAGACCTCTCACCAACCAGCTACCACCTCTTCAGTCGTCTCAATCAATTTTTTTTGCAGGGAAAATGCTTCCACATCCAGCAGGAGGCAGAAGATGCTTTTCAAGAGTTCTTCGAATCCCAAAGCATGGATTTTTCTGCTGCAGAAATAAACCAACTATTTCTTTTCGGCAAAAGTTGGGTTGATTGTAATGGTTCCTAATTTTGATTAATAAAGATGTGTTTGGGCATAGTTAGAATGATTTAAAATTCACAGTCTAAAACCACAACTAGTTTTCCATCAACCTAATACTTCATGCCAGAAACTTCAGAGTACAGTAAATAATACAATATTAGATTATTTACTTAATAATAACCAACATCCTATGAGGTAGCTGTCCACATCCCATTTTATGGATAGAGCATCTAAGATATGAATATATTAAGAAAATTTCCAAGACCCCACAGTTGATAAGTGATAAAACATTGAGTCAAACTCTAATCCATTTAATTACAAATCCACTCCATCCAGCCTCAGAAAAATGCCTGCCATGAACTTCCATAATCATGTGTTCAACAAGCACTCACTAAGCACACTCCACGTGATAGGCACTGCTCTGGGTGATGGAGACACTCCCCCTGCCCCAGTCACCTGATCAGATCTCTGTACCTTTGGGACCCCTGGGATGCTCTGGGTAGGTCCAGACAGTATTCTAAACCCATTGCTAAGGATTAACAGTCATCAATGATTTAAATTCAGTAGCTCCGATTTCCTATCAGTTCCTTAGAGGAGGATAATGTCATTCCCACGGGGTCCCTAGAATTTCCCCTTCTTACTTGCCTTGCGATTGCAACTTACAGTTCTGCACAAGCAGAAAAGTTATGAATGGTTCTGTTCTCTGTTCTTTTCACTCCTCCCACCTCTGCCTCCCAACAGGAACAGCTGTTTTCTATTACACGATAGTCTGACAAGGTGCTGGTCTGGCACGGTGTCTCTTTGGCAGGTAATTTTGATGAGGCCCAGAGGTAAGAGGGTGGGTGTCTCTGATGGGTTTCCGGTCCTGTTATCAGCCCCGTCCCGCACCCCTAGACATGGCTGCCGTCTGTACGCAGGGCTGATTTCTGGCTCCAGGCCCATACTTGCTGAGAGCATCAGTCATCTGTCAGGGTTAATCCATTAACTTTTTTCTTCTTAAGCCCGGAACTAGGATATGAGGCAAATATCCAGCTTTCTGGCAGAGAACTTGGTCTTTGAATACTGAGTAACCTTGCTAGTTCTGACTGGGCACTCAGGCTTTGATTTGCTTTTGTCATTTTTTGTCCTTGATTTAGGAAAGCAGAAGAGCAATTCCAAATAGTAAGAAATAGATAGTATGAAAAAAAGCAAATGCTAGTGAGAACAAGTTGCCCTTCACACTTAAGCTATCTTCATGGTTAGGTTATCTGCAAAAGAATGAGCCCAGTAATGCTTTTCCACAGGAAAATCTTACCTGTGGCTTCAAATCAGACTTTATACTGTCCTTGATTTTTCAGGAAAAAAAAAGTTACTTTAGCACCAAAGCTCAGCTGAAACCATCTGAGTTTTATAATCGGGTTCTATTTTAATTACTAGACTTTTGATGAATGTTTCCAGGAACTGGTTTTTCCTTGCACTCAACTTTACTGTTTGGATGCAGCAAACAGCTGGGAACTCTAATAAGATTTATCATTAAGAAAGAAATTGTTCCTGCCTTTAATTGGCTTTGCTAGATTTGAACAATTACTTTTTGTGAGCAACACCGGATGTCAGGAGACTGGGGTGCTTATTCCAACTCTGTGATTAATAATGATACTAACAATAATAAAGCATGACAGCAGCATTTAACATTCAGTAGCATTTAATACTAACAATATTCATCAAGCTCTTACTCTGTGTTAATGTGGAATAATGTGTGCAATTTGATTTAAACTTCACCTCAACTCTGATAAAATAGGTATTATTCTTCTCATCCCTCTTTTACAGTGAGGAAACTGAGCTTTAGAGAGATGAAATAAGTTGTCCAAGGACAATACTTATTAAATAGTGCAGGTCAGATTTATTACCAGGCTTATCTAGTTCCAGAGTTCTTATCCTCTGAACCAGCTTTCTTAACAATTACTGTATAGCCTTGGACATGACATCAGCTCATTTTCCTCAGCTGTAAAGCAGGGATGAGGAGAGGGGCTGCAGGATACGTTTGCAAGTTTCTTTATAATTCCAAGATCCTTAAGGGAAAAAGACAGGATACAGTGGCACACTCTAACCTGTGCTATGAAGCTTATGTTAGTAGTGAACATGTTGTTTAGTTGCTCAATCATAGCTGACTCTTTGTGACCCCATGGACTGTAGCTCACCAGGCCTCCTCTGTCCGTGGAGTTTTTCCAGCAAAGAATACTGGAGTGCTTGCCATTTCTTTCTCCAGAGGGTCTTCCTGACCCAGGAATTGAACCTGCGTCTCTTACACTGGCAAGCAGATTCCTTACCACTGAGCCACCAGGGAAGCCCAGAAGTGATGAAAATGATACCATAATGAGTTTATAGAGTTCTATGTCATTTACCAAAGCCTTTGATTTCATTATTGCTATGAACCGAATGTCTGTGTCTCCCAATATTCATATGTTGAAAGTCTTATCTCCAACGTGAAAGTATTTGGCCTTGGGAGGTAATTATATTTAGAGAAAGTCATGAGAGTAGAGCCCTCATGGTGAGATTAGAGCCCTTTTAGGAAGAGGAAGACACCAGTGTGCGCGCTCTCTCTCTCTCCTCCCCTCTCCTTTCTCCTCCTTGTGAGTATACAGCAAGAAGATGATCGTCTGCAAGCCAGGGTGAGAGCTCTCACCAGGGCACCTTGAACTTGGAATTTCCAGCTTCAGAACTATGAGAAATAAACATCTGTTATTTAATCCATTGAGTCTGTGGTACGTTGTTAGAACTACCTGAGCAGACTAAGACACTTACCTTATTTGATTCTCACAATTAATCTCAGTACTGCAATGGACAGAAGAGCTACTACTATTTGAGTTCAGCAGATAGCATTAAAGCTCAGAGGTTTACTTGCTCCAGGAGGCTCACAAATGTCTGCAAGTGTCTTTGAATGCTGCGCCTAGCCCACAGTTCCTCCCTCACGATTCGTGTCTACAGCCTGTGTAGATGAATTTTAAACAGGAGCTTTTCTAATAGGACTTCAGACTGTCTTAGCTAAACTCTTTCCAGGTAGCCACAGGTATGCTTCCAGACTCAGAACTTTTTTTAGTTATGAAAATGCCGCATTGCTAGTTTCAAATGAAAGTCCCTGGGGCACTAAATTCAGAGATGAGTTGTAATAAAAATCTGGGACCAAAATTTAAATAGAACTCTTTACTCATGACTCTCTAGTTTTCATAAACTTGAGAAGAGCCCCCTTTCAGGCTCCAAAATATAAGCTCCAGGAATCCTTTTCTTTCTTGGTCTTGCCTGCTCAGATGTGTGAAATCTCTTCAGTTTCTTCAGCTCTGGTTACTCTCTCTGCTCAGCAGAAATCCCCACTGACTGGCTCTTTCAAAACCTCAAAGGAGTCAAGCTCAATCCTGACAGAAGGAGCACAGACGTGCCAATTGCCCTGAATCTTCCTCAAGGCTGTGTCTCTGGGTTCTGGCTAAGTGGCCTCTTTGGATGGGTATATGGAGATGTACTCTTTTGAGACCAAAACTTTGGGAGCCAGTACTCTTCCTGATGATATTTACATGTGCATGGGTGTCCATACTTGGCACTGACAAAATATAGGGATGTTTTGGTTAAGACTTCATTAGAAAAGTCATCTGAAAGGTCTCCTCCATTGTCAGCATCTTGATCCTGATGGATAGGCGAGAGATAAGGAGGAGAGAAGGTCAGAAGCTCAGTGCCAGATAGGACTTCCTGTCTGGAGGAAGGTCAAGTGTCTTGGAGCTCAGAGAGTTCCTCTTGCTCCCCATCTTCCCCTCCTTCAGATGCTCCCAGAAAACTAATGATGGACTCCCTCCGACCCACACGTATTTGAGACACGACAACACACACATCAACATCCTGTCATCCCTCCCTTCCTACCGTTTTATCTCTTCCCCCGCAAAACACTTCACATTTAGTTGTGGGTATGACCCTCGACCCCAAACTCTGAGCCAGACCCCAGTTAATCCCCCATGTTCTCTTTGAGGAATCAACAGAGCCAAGAGGGTCCGATGACAAATACTTTCTGGTCTGGGCTTAATTCCCTTGTAATTCATCTCCTCTGCTTTGACATGGTGTCTTTGGGGAAGTGCCCCTCTTAACCAGCACAGACATTAAGGCTAAGTGGACAAATTGCATGTCATCCCCAAAGACTCTCTAGTGCCGGGGGAGGGAGCAAAACTGAGCTTTGCCAACACCCGCACTTCTTTCACACCACATATTAATATTCTGGCATATTTGACTCATCTACTTCTCTTTTCTTCAGATACAGATAAAATGAATGCCTGGCAATTAGGTGTGTGGGAAGGGTTGGTTGAGACTAGGAGAATATGTAACAGATGTTGCCAGTGATAAGGAAGGAGGCTATGATGAGACTAGAATGGGGGCCCTTCTGGAAATTTGGACTGTGAGCGGTCATTGGGTCATTGATTGGTGAAACACACACACACACAGAGGAAGTGTCAAGAGTTAAGCTTTTTCTTTCTTTTTAGTTTCTTGTACTTCTCTTTTCTTTGAAACTACCCCTCCATCGTTTTGTCAGTTTTTCCTACAGTTTTATATGACATTGTAGAATTAGTCACATTAACAGCACTGAATAAGGTACTTAGAAGACCAGGTGCTATTATTTGAAGAGTGTTTGTAAGTGCTTTGCCTTCAGGCACTGCTGCTGCTGCTGCTGCTAAGTCACTTCAGTCGTGTCTGACTCTGTGTGACCCCGTAGACAGCAGCCCACCAGGCTCCCCCGTCCCTGGGATTCTCCAGGCAAGAACATCTTGCATCTCTAATGCATGAAAGTGAAAGTGAAAGTGAAGTCACTCAGTCGTGCCCAACTCTTCGCGACCCCATGGACTGCAGCCCACCAGGCTCCTCCATCCATGGGATTTTCCAGGAAAGAGTACCGGAGTGGAGTGCCATTGCCTTCTCTGCCTTCAGGCACAGGAGAGACCCAAATGGCTTCAAACATCTTTCCTCAGTTTGCTTTAAATTGCACAACTAGAAGTCCATTTATTTGATTTCATAAATCTTGACCTAGTGACAGTAAGGTCACTAGGAAGTGTTTAGGGCTTAGACGAGTGAGTCCGGATTCAAATTCTTACCAACCATGTGATACTTACCTTCATTTGTAAATAAATAAAGTAAAAATAAATGAAAATGTTAAAAGGAAAAATAAAGTAGTAGTAGGCTCTAGGGTTATTTCAAGAATTAAAGGAGGCAGTGCCTCAAGTGCTGAGTACAATGCCTCCTTAATAAAGTCATCAAATCACTATCATTGGGCTTCCTTGGTGGCTCAGTGGTGGAGAATCCACCAGCCAACGCAGGAGACATGGGTTCGATCCCTGATCCGGGAAGATCCCTCATGCTGTGGAGCAACTGAGCCCGTGCACCGCAACTACTGAGCCCACGCTCTAGAGACAGGAAAGCAGCTACCGAGTTCGCATGCGGCAGCTACTGAAGCCCACTCACGCTAGAGCCCATGCTCTGCAACAAGAGAAGCCCCGACGATGAGAAGCCCGAATGTCACAACCAGAGTAGCCCCTGCTCACCCCTACTAAAGAAAGGCTGCATAGCAAGAAGACCCAGTGCAGCCATAAATAATACCTGAGAAAAGAACAGATCATTTGGGTTTAGAGCTTCCGGTATTTTCCCCCTTAAACTTTCCAAAGATAATCCTCATGCTCAGTGAAGTTTGGGAACCATGGATCTAAAGGAATGTGCTCTGGGTGAAGGAGTCAGAAAGCATGATAATTACTTCCAAATCTTTTTCTCAAAAAATCCATCTAAATTAAAAAAAAAAAAAACACCCCAAACTTAATTATATTGTTATGAGCCAGAAACAAACAGAATTTAGAACAGCATCACAGAACAGCACTAAACATTAAATATCTTGAACACATTTATAAAATATGTGCGTGGCCACTAATCAGGAAACAAAAAAATTATTTATGGAATGAAAAAAAAAAAAAGAGGTGAACTCAGTGTTGTGAAGATAGTGATTATTCCCAACTAATCTTCAAGTCAATGAATGATTGATGTGCCATCAGGGAAATCCATCTAAATTTGATTACACTTAGGCCTCTCTGGGCTTCCCTGGTACCTTAGATGGTAAAGAATCTGACTGCAATGCAGGAGACCCGGGTTGGATCCCTGGGTTGGGAAGATCCTCTGCAGTAGGAAATGGCAGCCCACTCCAGTATGCTTGCCTGGAGAATCCTATCGACAGAGGAGTCTGGCGGGCTATAGTCCATGGGGTTGCAGAGCTGAACATGACTGAGCTGCTGGGCATGCACATATGCGTGAATCTATGTGCACATTTGATGTAATGGGCTCTTTTTTTCCCCACTACCCACAATATGCTCTGAAATTGGTATCGCAGAGAGCTGGACATGACTGAATGCGCACAAGCACGAGCAAGGCCTTTCTGAACTTTGATTCTCCCAAGTGTTAAATAAAAATGTGGTACTGTACTGTTCTTGAGAGACTTATACATTTTAAATATATTTCATTCTAGCAATAGAAAACTAAATTATTTTTAAATAAACTGAAAATAAAGCCTAAATTATTTTTGTAATTTTGACATCCACATCTCACTCTTGTCTTGAACTGAGATTACGTCAATAAAAGCCCATAGACATGTTTGTGTGTGTGTCATCAAAAAGGCAACATCTCTCCAGTTTGCAAATACTTTTTTGCATCTAAATAAAGATCTCTATATTTTTCTTGCTTAAATTTATTTTCATCTTGGTGAACATTTTTATTGAACTACAATATACAGAAAGATGAATAAACATACTCCAAGTGTGTAGTTTGATAAATTTCTAACAATTGCACCTGTGGATCCAGCACCTAGATCAGAGAACAGAATTATTTTCAGGTCCCAGAGACCACCTTTCTTTCCATTCCAGTTAACACCTACTTTCCCTTGGGTAATCTCATTATTATGACTTCTAACACACTGATTTTTCTCTTTTTTGGAACTTACCTCTGGAATCACAAATATGTTCTCATTTGATCAGGCTTCTTTTGCTCAATATTATGTTTATGACATTCATATATATTTGTGGAATTATAGATAATTAATTCTCATTGTTGCATAGTATTTTGTGGTATAAAATACACCATAGTTTATAACAGATTACATATATGTTTAGTTTCAATAAGTTTTGCCACATGATTTTCCAATGTGACTGCATCAACTTAACCTCACACTAGGAGTATATACGTGTTCCAATTGCTCCATCTTCTTGCCATACTTGGTATTTTTTATATTTTTCATTGTATTTATTGTGGCATGTGTGATATCATATTGTCATTCTAAGTAGTCCTCATCAGTGATTAATGAAGTTGACTATGTTTCTGTCATGATTATTGATGATTTTTATGTCTTCTTTTTCGAAATGTCTATTCATGTCTGTACATTTTCCTATTTGGTAAGTAGTCTTTTCCTTCTCAATTTGTTAAAGTTCTTCATATAGTCTAGATGTAAATTCTTTAAAATACATTTAGTATGATAATTGCTCCCACTCAGTGGGTTACATTTTTGTTTAATTGTCTTAATTTCCAGAATTTCTTCATTTTTAATTAATTTCAGAATGTAACATATAATTTCAGGATGTAACAGTTTCTCAGGGACTGTACAATACAGCCTTTTCATTTTATATCTGGGACAAAGCCCAGAATGGTCTTAGTTCAATCTTAACTTCAGAATTTCTTAGTTTTTATATGGTTCAGTCTGTCATTTTTTTTAAAGACATTTACCTTATAGAGAACTGTTGGCTTCCCCTGTGGCTCAGCTGGTAAACAATCCGTCTGCAATGCGGGAGACCTGGGTTCAATCCCTGGGTTGAGAAGATCCCCTGGAGAAGGGCAAGGCTACCCACTCCAGTATTCTGGCCTGGAGAATCCATGGACTGTATAGTCCATGGGGTCGCAAAGAGTCAGATACGACTGAGCGTCTTTCACTTCACGTCACTAGGGTTATATATGTTGTGTGCCCTTAATACAAAACAGTAATGCAGTTAATTTAAAATCAAAGCAGTTCATTTGGAGAGGTAGTGCTCTGAAATGGTGTAAGGTGTCTTAACTCTAGTGATGATGCATAGAGCAGAAAGCAAGGTGCTTTTAACAGCCCTATAAGAGTTTCATGAGAAATAGTTCTGAGAAATGGGGACGTCGTGAGGGTGACCCGGCTTTGGAGCACTGCTGGAAAGGCAGGTCTTGGCAGGACAGGGGACTGAGGGCTATATGCTGTGTGAGACTCGGGTAACTTAGAACCAGAAGCAGCAAAAATCCTTGAGACGGGAGATAGAAAGGCAGTAAAGAAAAATATCTCTTGTCTTTCAAATTGTACCCAGGTCTGACTGTGAGTAACTCAGTGTGATAATTTGCTTTTTCTCAAATGCTCTAGCAGAAGACACTGAATGTTTCTATCTCACTTCGTCTCAACTTGCCAAGCCAGTGTTTACAAGTCACCTGGTCATTTCCTGGGCTCCGTTTTTCCTCTCGCATGAAGGGAGCTGGATGAATAGCTATCTTGTCATACTTTGTACTGAAGCCAACTGCAGTCATGGGGCTGTAAGACTCACTCAATAACATTCCATATCCAGTCATGCGTGGTCTTCACTACATCTCAGAAGATGACTTTGTTCAGCCACTTTAACCACCATACATGTGTATGTGTGTGCTTAGATTAAGGATCTTCTCTGGGAATGGGATCCATTGTAACAGAATGACCCAGCAGCTGCTGGGGTGACAGCCTATAGGAGGACATAATAGGAGTCCCAGACAGAGAGGAGAGAAGGGCGGGTAGAGGCTGTTTTGACCCCAGCTTTCCACAGTGAGTTAGATTTACACTTACTCACATGGGAGGAGCATTTGACCTATTTCTAGACCATAAGTTCACACTATACTTACATATATTAACACTTATAATTTTTTTTAAACTGGAAAAATGTCTTCTTGAGTAAATCACATTAGGATACTTAAATTTCTTCATCAGGAATAGCATTCCTTGCTATTCAGAACTAAACCACTTCAAATTAAAAAAAAAAAACATTATCTTACTTTACCAAAATTATTTTCATCTGGATAAATTCTTTCTAGTATAAGTTTTACAAAGAAAATGTCATTTTTGGTCAGGTCAGGATTTTCTGATACACAACTGTGAGCTGCCTTTTGTGACTGTGATGTTCACAAAGCCCAGATTTCCCATGTAGAAATTTCAGGTCCATATTTGCAAAGATATTTTGACTTTTCGGTGCTGTGTATTATTGTATGCTGAAGTAGCAATACTCTGAATTCCACTTGCAGCTAAGGGCTTCCTTGAGCACAAATCTCCTGAGGTTAAATCTCCTGTCTTAGTGTTCCTTGTGGCTATTTAAAGGAAATCGGAGGTGAGCATCTCCTGAGCTCAGGAGGTTGTTTTCTCATCCAGAGTCAGATTCCTGTACTGAGTAGCCTTTGCTTGGCTTCCCATGACCTACAGATATCTGAAGAATTTTTAAATGCTAAGAGGATGGCTTCTTGTTTATAATAGAAAAGAATTCAAGATTTGAGGGGTTTATTTCTAGGAGCCAAAGAATAAGCCTCTGAATTCGCCCAAGAAACTCTCAGCAGTGTTGTTTCTTCTGGATCACATGCCTTTCTTCCTTTTTTTTTTTCCTTTCCTTCCTTCCTTATTTTCTTACTTCCTTTCTTTTTTCTTTTTCTTTCTTCCTTTCTTACCACAAGCCTTTTCAATAAGCTTTTGGGTAGATAAAGAACCTTTCTCCATATCCGCCTTTCTGAAAAATGGAGGGCATAGAGCAAGGCCTGGATTTATACTGATCTGTAGAAGCAACACGTGATCATTCATTCATTCACTGTTTGAAAAGTACTTCTTAAGCAGCTGACATGGGCAGAACACTGTTCTTTATGCTGTGAGAAATACAACAAACAAAACCAGCAAGAAACTGACCAATTGTGATACGTTGTGTCTTTCTTCAAGGGGACCATAAAAGAGAGGGAATTAAAAAAGAAAAAGATGAATGATGTTCATCTCAGGTAAATGACACAGACATTACTGTGTGAATTCTTGGAGGAGATGCTCAAGAGTATGAAGAAAATCTGAACATCCACGTGCAAAGTACACACTTTATTTACCCCCTGGTTAAGTAGAGGCATGGAGGCCAAGATACCCAGCGTGATAGTCAGCTGGAGGTCAGGGCACTCACGTGGAGGAAAGTTGAGAACTGAGAAATAAGGTGGAAAAGTAGATGGAGGCTGTACTGTGGAATGCTTTGAATGTAGAATACAAGAAGTTCAGTACATATGGATGGGCTCAATTCCAAGAGCACAGTGTGTAAGTCCAAGTTGTTCCTAAGTACAGAAAGTTAGCCTGAAAGTGAAAGTGTCAGTCATTCAGTCATGTCCAACTCTGAAACCCCATGGACTGTAGTCCACCAGGCTCCTCTGTCCACGGATTTCTCCAAGCAAGAATGCTGGAGTGGGTTGCCATTACCCGCTCCAGGGGATCTTCCTGTCCTAGGGATCAAACCCAGGTCTCCTGCATTGCAGGCAGATTTTTTTTACCATCTGAGCCACCAAGGAAACCTCCAAGGAAGCCTAGGTACCAAAATAACACACTCAGCTATATAGCACTGTACTGTAATAAGTTTGCAGTACTTTTCATGCAAATAATACATAAAAAAACAAACACACAAAAGAAGAAAACACTTTTAATCTTGCAGTACAGGACCTTGAAAAATACAGTGTTACCAGCTACACCACTGATGCTTTAATGCTTACTTCTGGACGTCCTGGGCCTGAAATAAGGCTATTGTACTACCGTACTCTATACAATATGGTACCATGAGTACACAAAACACAACCCCTCGTACAGGATGCATGTATGTGACATTGTACACCAGACACGCGAACTAACCTATGTGTTGGACATTGGAATGCACATTTGCAACTCTGAAAGTTTGCAACTTGAAGGTTTCTATGTAGGGAACTTACTATATGTAATTTCTCTTCTCTGATGAGAAGGAACTAGGGTTTCAAGGAACTGGCTTCTTCTGTTAACTGACAAAGTTCTGAGGACCAGATATTTTCTACTGCCTTGCCCAAAGTGAATCCTTTTTGATTGTATTATGAAAGCAGAGTTCATGATTAATCTGGGGAAGTGGCCAAGAAACCAGAAATAGGACACCAGTCTGACACAACAAGTGATAATAAGTTTTATACACGCATTAACTGATTAACCTGCACAACAGCACTTACAATAAACAGAGAAGACGTAATAACCATTGTCTGGTTTTACAGATGAATACACTGAGGGCCACAGGAGTTATTACACATGAGGAAAAGGGCAAGCTCTTACTGGCCCCAAGCTTCTTCATTTTTGTGGGTCTCTAACATTAAAAAATCCATACTGTTCCCAAAAGCCAAAATCAGACATACTTTAAAATTTTTCTGTAAACTGTAGCATTTATTTGGGAAAAAGTGTACCTCTTATCTTGATCCACAGAGGCAGGGGTGGGTGGGCAGGATTATGGAAGATCCTTTTGCAAAGACTTAAAAATGAGGGGAAACATCTACTGATGTTCTGAACACCACATCTTAAACATTCCTGTACACGTCAGTCTCTCAAAATGAAGAGATGTTTTTTGAAGCCTAGTGAAAATGTAGCCACACCCACTCAACGCAAACTTTCTTCCTTTCTAGTAAGTGAGTAATTTATGAGGGGAACTTATTTCTTTCAGGACCAGAGGGGTTGGTTGAACAATGATTATAACACTTCTGTGTTCATGGGATCAGAGTTGCATCCTTTCTTGTGAGGAAAATGGGCCGCCCTATCATCCCTGGACACTGGCAACTGATACCCTCGCCAGGCTGTATGAAATAGAACCTCGTGAATGATGCTAATGACCCTGGGGTTCCCCTCTTAAAAATAAGACTTCTAACCTAGAGACTTTTGGTTTATGTTGACCCTGAGTTCTCTCTGGACTCTCAGGAGTATCATCCAGATTTGTTCTAAATTCCTTCTTCCCAGGCTTCTTTGTTGTAAGACTCTCTTGAAAAAAAAATTTTTTTTTTGTATTGGAGCATAGCCAATTAACAAGGTTGTGATAGTGACAGATGAATAGCAAAGGGTCTCAGCCATACATAGATATGTGTCCATTCTGCCCCCCAAACCCCCCTGCCAT
The DNA here is from genome assembly GCF_016772045.2 of Ovis aries. Classification (NCBI taxonomy): domain Eukaryota; kingdom Metazoa; phylum Chordata; class Mammalia; order Artiodactyla; family Bovidae; genus Ovis; species Ovis aries. The sequence continues at coordinate 29,015,254 of NC_056074.1, read as the reverse complement.
CCAGGCTGCCACATAACACTGAGCAGAGCTCCTTGTGCTATCCAGTAAGTCCCTGTTGGTCATTCATTTTAAATACAGCTGTGTGTACATGTCCACCTCAAAATCCCTAACTATCCCATCCCCTGGCAAGCATAAGTTCTCTGTGAGTTTCTTTCTGTTTTGTAAATAAGTTCATTTGTATCATTTCTTTTTAGATGCCACATATAAGGGATGTCAAATAGTACTTCTCCTTCTGTGGCTGACTGTCGCAAGACTCTTTTTTTTTTTTAAATAACTCCTCCTACTCTTCCTCTTGCTCTTCATTGTACCCACCATTAGGGACATACAGATATAACTCAAGTCCATACGCTTTGGTGACAGGCAAGCATCATGGTGACAGGCATGCATCTTTATGCCAAGGCAGGGACAAAATTCTTGTCTCCTGGAGGCAGCTGTGGACTAAAAAACAGAGACAAAACTACTTAGCTCTCAGTACCTCCACATTTTTATCGTCTTGGCCCTTCTTTCTCTTCATGAAATGACTTCCTTCTTCCACCTCTTCTGATGCTCTGCTGCGTGCATGCTGGTCTATTCCTGGATCAAGTCAACTGCCAAGAAAGGATCTTCTAAGTCATTTTCTCCTTATGGGAGATTTCAGGAAGTGCAGGGCCAAAATGAAAAAGATTTCAGACCCTGGGAAGAAAGTATTTCTTGTTTTGATTCATCTTTCATTAACTTGCTTATTGAAGAGCTGAATACTGGCAGAAAGAAAAACACCTCACATTTTCTCGTACAACTATTCTCAGACATGCCTCTGCTGGTAGCTCCCTTTCTGGCCTCTCATTACATCTGAGGCATATTCCATAGATCTGTAGTCACTTAAACTTGAATTTCATGTTCAATTTTACTTTTTCCTTCTATACAACTTCAGGCTTAACTTATTGTTTGGAAAACGTGTGTGTGTGTGTGTGTGTGTGTGTGTGTGTGTGTGTGTGTGTGTGTGTGTGTGAAGGGGGAATTTAATTTTCTTTGTTTCTTTTACTCCCTCTCTCCCTCTCTCTGCTACTTCTGGCTTTCCAGAGATAGAGAAGGGAACTTTAAGAAAAAGGGGCAAAAGGGTGTGGACGGGTGTGGACAGGTGTGAAGGCCATCTGGCCACTGCTGGTTGTCTTTCTTTTCTGTGGTAGCTGCCCTACTGGACAAACTTCTACCTTAGGAATAATGCAGAAAAGAAGCAGATGGTGATTTTTATACTGGTCTATACCCGCCAAACCCCAGTGCATGCATATCACACCTGGCAGAGTTCCCGCAGCTCAGCAGCGGTTCTCATATGGTATCATATCATGTGATACCTGCAGCTTGGCTTGATCAAGGCACTGGATAAGTTCTCCATCTCACTGGGCCACTTCATCACCATTTCTTCAAGTAGAGTTAACATGAAGGAATAAATCCTTCCTACAGGAAGGGAAAGGGAAAAGTCAGAACATTTTCTCCCATGCTCTTCCTGTTCTAACAACTCTTTCTAACTTAGTAATTCCTCTTTTTGGCCTTTCTTTTATAGAAGCTGGTTGCTTCCATAGACGCTAACTGGCCGGAGAGGAACATGACTGATTCTACTCTTTACTGTGCTCTGGAAGGCAGATAGTGTCACTTTCAGAAATCATCCTTAAAATGTAGGGGTCTTCTCATGCATTGTTCCCAAGTTTGAGACTGAGGGAGGAGAGGAAAATCCCATTTAATGCCCTGCTAATATTCTGTTTGGTGGCTCAGATGGTAAAGAATCTGCCTGTAATGCAGGAGACCAGGGTTCGATCTCTGGGTTGGGAAGATCCCCTGGAGAAGGAAATGGCAACCCACTCCAGTATTCTTACCTGGAGAATCCCATAGACAGAGGAGCCTGGTGGGCTCCAGTCCATGGGGTTGCAGAAAAGTCAGACACGACTAAGTGAATAACACTTCCACTTCTGATATTCTTTTTAACATTGTTTGTATTCTCAGACCCAACATAGTAGGCATTTATTAAATGTCTGGAAGGATGAATCAATGGGTAAGTAAATAAAAGAAGAGGGAAAGGAAAATTATTTTGGTACAGAGGTCTGAGTATAATAGAGGAATTTTACAAATGTTTAAAAGATTTTTTTGATGTGGATCATTTTTCCAGTCTTTATTGAATTTGTCACAATATTGCTGCTGTTTTATGTTTTGGCCACAAGGCATGTGGGATTTTAGCTCCCTTTCCAGGGATTGAACTCAAACCTGCATCCCAAAAATTGGAAGGTGAAGTCTTAACCACTGGACCACCAGGGAAATCCCTATAATGGAGTATTAATGGCAATTCCATTAGGTATCTATTGTTGCATAATAAACTACCCCAAAACTTATCAGCTTGAAATAGCAGTTCTTATCCGACACAGTTTCTGAAAGTCAGGATTTGAGCAGCAGATGAGGTAGGTGGTTCTGGCTCAGGATTTCTCATGAGATTGCAATAAAGATGTCGGCCAAGGCTGCAGGCATCTGACTGCCTGACTGAGCTGGGGGATCTCTGTCAGAGATGGCAGCCCCACGCCCCGTGGGCAAGTGCCTTCTTTACTCCTTTACCACGTGGGCTTGTCCATAGAGCTGCTCACAGCATGGCAGCTGGTTTTCCTCAAAGCCATGATCAGAGAGGGTTGTGGGGGGATGGGGGACCAAATCAAAAACTGCAGTGTCTTCTAGAACCTACTGTCAGACAAGACATGATTCTCACTTCTGGCATTTTCTGTCACACAGACCAACCAACTCTGGTGTAACGTGTGAGGAAAGAGCACAAGAGTGTGAATAACAGGAAGCAGGGCCCACTGAGGCGCCTCTTGGAGCACGGCTACCACAGCAGTCAACTCATGTGTCTTGACTCTTTGAATGCGCAGGCATTCAACAACTGAGGAGAAATAGACCAATTCCTTGAAAACTGAAAGCTGCCAACATTCAAACAGGATGAAACAATCAGCTTGAAAAGTTCTAAGACCATTCAAGTAATTGAATTTATAGTCTAATCTCCTGAAAAAGGAACAAGAATGAGTTGGGAGATTGGGATTGACATAGTTACACTGCTGCTGCTGCTGCTGAGTCGCTTCAGTCGTGTCCGACTCTGTGCGACCCCATAGATGGCCTCCCACCAGCCTCCCCCGTCCCTGGGATTCTCCAGGCAAGAACACTGGAGTGGTGTATAAAATAGACAACTAATGAGAACTTAGAGTACAGCACAGAGAACTCTATGCAATGCTCTGTGGTGACCTAAATGGGAAGGGAATCCAAAAAAGGAGGGGTATATGTATGCATATAGCTGATTTACTTTGCTGTACAGCAGAAAGTAACACAACATTGTAAGAAAAAAAAAATACATGTACTTCAATGAAACTTTTAAAAAAGAGATATCCAGTCCCGTGTTTCATTGAAGAAGTCTACCAAGCATTTAAAGAAGAATTTACAGCATTTTTATATAATATTTATAAGACTAGAATTACCCAGATAGCAGAAACAGGAAAGAAAATACAATGAAAACCTACATACCTAAATCCCTCATTAACTTATATGCAAAAACATTCAATGAAATATTAACACATCATGAGTATTAACACGGAGGAACAAGATGGTGGAGGAGTAGGTGGACATGGAGTACATCTCTCTCCATGGATACATCAGGAACACACCTTCAGACACAGAAGTGCATGCAGAACACCAGCTGGGAGCTGACAGGAGCACCTTGGCCAGTGGAAAAGAATATATAGACCCAGGCAAAACTCGGCAGGACAAAGGAACTAGGGGGAGAAACAGGACTGTTAGGAGGACTGCATCTGCCCTCAGTGGGTGGGGGAGCTGAAGCAGGGGTCCGATCCCCACATCGAGCAATTGTCTAAGTCAGAAGAGAAACGTTAAAGGCTGAGAGGGAAACAGCTGATCCGTGGCAGCCTAAATGGAATGAGAATCAGACAGTCCTTGCCTCAGCCATACATACCCCAGATGGTGCAGGGGCTGGGGGCTGAAGTTTAGGGATTGTGGAGCAATCCCAGGGTGACAGCTGCTGTTGACTGTGGAGAAACGGATTGAAGGGATGTGAGGGAGGAGACTGTGGTGGGAAATGCCTGTGGAGGAAAGCCAGGCAGCCATGGAAGCAAGGCGATACTGCTGAGTCACGTTTAGTGGGTGGAGCCATCACCATAGCCTCTCTCCCCCCACACGCCAGCATTGGCAGCTGAACAATGGAGAGGCTGGCCCATCAAATGCCTGACGCACTGAACTACAGAGTAGGACCACCCAGGGTGCTCCCTTAAGTGACTGATGCACTAATCTACAAAGTAGGACCCCACCCATGGGGGCCCCTCTATGTGCCTAATGCAGTGAACAACAGAGAAGGACCCCAGGCAAGGGAGCCCTCTAAGTACCTGAATGGGTGGAACTATAGAGAAAGACTGGCCAAAGCGGCCTTCTGATTGCCAGCTACAAGAGGCTCGAAAAAAGACTCTGATATGGCCATAACTCCTGCCACAGAGGCAGTCCGTGTCCCTGCACACTTGGCGTCGCCTGGGTCCGTGTAAACTAAGCAACTGTTACCTTCATGCTCAACTCTCACTGGGGCAAGCTGCCACAGCCAAAAAAAGTCTTACGCCTATGAGTGCAGGGTTGCTTACGTAGTGTCCAACTCTGCAACCCTGTGGATTGTGGCCTGTCAGGGAGGGGGGCTCTCCAGGCAAGAATACTGGAGTGTATTGGCCAATACTGGTTGCCATACCCTTCTAGAGCACTGTATTTCCTGCTGCCCCAGCCACCAACTCCCCTGAGTACCTGGTGCTACCAGAACCCTGTGACCCAGGCAGCTGCACCACCTCCACACCTGGCCCTCACAGGGGCAAACCCAAGTCCTCCAGGGCAGCCTCAGGAGCAAACCCCAGTGGATGACCCATATCCAGAGGTGGAAATAAAACCACAATTGAAACCCAGGGGCTGTGTGATTAAGGAACAAGACCCGAAACCCTCCTACCAGCTGTACAAGCTGCAGATTAAATCCACACGATCAACTAGGTAGACTCTGTGTCTGTGGAATATATAAAAGGTCATTGAGAGCTCCCACAAAAGAAAACGCACTAGTTCTGATAACTGTGGACATTGGAGGCAAGAACACAGAGAAGCAGGACCAGATTAGAATCTGAGCTGCCCCCACAGCAGGTCCAGAGATCAGCACAGGGTTAGCAGGCATCTTATGGAGGTGAGTTGGACTGTGACTCCCAGTGAGGGAAAGGACGCTTATAGCAGTGACTCAAGAAAAACATTTGTTATTCTTATGTTTTGACTTGTTCTGTAGATTCTTTTGGATTTTTTTTTTTTTCTTTTTTCCCTCCACCAACCCCCCGCCATTACCCCCACCCCAGTCTCTGTTGCAGTTGTGGGTTTTTTGGCATATGAAATCTAACTAAGCTTTTGAGCTTTTTTTCTTTTTCCTCAGTCACATTTTTATTGTTGTTATAAACCTCTGCCTCTATGTTGGGCTTTTGCCGTTCTGGGGAGTGTTTTGTTTTTTTACTTTCTTTTTTTAATTTTAACTTTTTAAACCTATTATTATTTTTTCTACATTTATTCCTTTGTTTGCTTTTCCTGCTATTCTTTTCCCCTTGCAGTTAATCTTTAATATATACAAATCTTCTTTATTTACCTATATTTAACTTTGCATATCTATTCTTTCTTTTCTTTCTTTCCTTTAGTCTCAACATATTGGTTAGTTTTATTTTCATTGCTTTATTCCCAACTGGCACCTTGCTTTAGTTTTGTTTTCCAGTTTGTGCTTTAGTTAGTTCCATTCTGGTAGCTATAATTTTGGGTTTCCTTTCTTCACTGGGTCAATCTATTGTACTTTATTTTTGTTGGACTGTTTAGATTTTGCTTATGGGTGGTGTATATGTATATGTGTATATTCAGTCACACTTTTTATTGTTGTTATAAACCTCTGCATCTAGTTGGATTTTTGTAGTTCTGTGGAGTTTTCCTTTTCTTTTTTTCTTTCTTCTTCCTTTTTTTCCCCATCTTTTCTCATTTTTATAATTTTCATTTTTAATTTTTTTAACCTATTATATTTTTTCTACATTTATTCCTTTGTTTGCCTTTCCTACTGCCCTTTTCCCCTTGCAATTAATCTTTAATATATATAAATCTTCTTAATCTAACTCTGTTTAACTTTGCATATCTATTCTTTCTTTCTTCTCTTTCTTTCCTTTCCTCTCAGCATATTTGTTAGTTATGCCTTCATTTCTTTATTCCCCACTTGGCCCCTTGCTTTAGTTTTATTTTCTAGTTTGTGCTTTAGTTAGTTTTGTTCTTAACTGGTAAATATAATTTTTGATTTCCTTTGTTCTCCAGGTCAATCTATTGTACTTTATTTTTGTTGGACTGTTTTGACTTTTCTCAGGGGTATATATGTATATGTGTATATTCCGTTATTTTAATTATTATTTGCCTGATTTTGTAACTGCCATTTGTCTGGGGTTCCTCTTTGGTTTCTCGTTTTTAGATATTTTAAAAATCTCACTTAATGCCATAATAAGCCACTTGTGGAATCTTTGTTCCTGATCGGAGAGCAAGCCCTGCGCCTTCGGGGTGGGAGCACTGACTCCAAGACCCTAGACTACCAGAGAACTAACCCTAGGGAGTATCAAATAGTGAGAACTCACACAAGGGAAACCACTGTAATACAAGACTGGGCATCACCCAACCACCAGTAGCACCCTGTGCAAGATGCCTCATCTAAACAACAGACCAAACAAAAACACAAACCCAGTCAATGGCAGACAGGATTACCATCTCACTCAGCCTTGCCTATCAGAGGAAAAACAAACAAACAAAAACTCAGCACAAATCTCATCTTCAGTTCAGTTCAGTCAGTTCAGTCTCTCAGTCGTGTCCGACTCTTTGCGACCTCATGAATTGCAGCACGCCAGGCCTCCCTGTCCATCACCATCTCCTGGAGTTCACTCAGACTCACGTCCATCTAGTCCATGATGCCATCCAGCCATCTCATCCTCTGTCATCCCCTTCTCCTCCTGCCCCCAATCCCTCCCAGCATCAGAGTCTTTTCCAATGAGTCAACTCTTCGCATGAGGTGGCCAAAGTACTGGAGTTTCAGCTTTAGCATCATTCGTTCCAAAGAAATCCCAGGGCTGATCTCCTTCAGAATGGACTGGTTGGATCTCCTTGCAGTCCAAGGGACTCTCAAGAGTCTTCTCCAACACCACAGTTCAATTCTTCAGCACTCAGCCTTCTTCACAGTCCAACTCTCACATCCATATGTGACCACAGGAAAAACCATACGGACCTTAGTTGGCAAAGAAATGTCTCTGCTTTTGAATATACTATCTAGGTTGGTCATAACTTTTCTTCCAAGGAGTAAGCATCTTTTAATTTCATGGCTGCAATCACCATCTGCAGTGATTTTGGAGCCCCCAAAATAAAGTCTACCACTGTTTCCACTATTTCCTCATCTATTTCCCATGAAGTGATGGGACCAGATGCCATGATCTTCTTTTAGCTTATGCAAACCACTGGCCCAACCTGACAGGGAAAAAAACAAAAGGAAGAAAGAATTCAACCTTGAAACCTGAGAAAAGGAGACCTCAAACACAGTAAGGTAAAAAAAAAAAAAAAAAAAAAAAAGGCAGAGGAAAAGCAGATAAATACTACACAAATGAAGGAACAAACTACAAAAACAGAGGTCCAAATAAATGAAGAAGAAATAGGCAAACTACCTGAAAAAGAATTCAGAATAGTGATAGCAAAGATGAGCAAAAATCTTGAGAGCAAAATGGAGAAAATGTAAGAATCAATTAACAAAGACCTAGAAGAATGAAAGAATAAACATGCAGAGACAAACAACACAATTACTGAAATAAAAAATACTCTAGAAGGAATCAATAGCAGAATATCTGAAGCAGAAGAACGAATCAGTGAGCTGGAAGATAAAATGGTGGAAATAACTTCTGAAGAGCAGAATAAAATGAAAAGAATGAAAAGAACTGAGGATAGTCTAAGAGACCTCTGGGACAATATCAAACACACCAACATTCAAATTATAGGGGTCCCAGAAGAAGAGAAAAAGAAAGGATATGAGAAAATTTTTGAAGAGATTATAGTTGAAAATTTCCCCAACATGGAAAAGGAAATAGTCAAGCAAGTCCAAGAGGCACAAAGAGTCCCATACAGGAGAAACAAGGAGTGTTTCTCCTTGGGGAGACACATACTAATCAAACTAACAAAGACTAAACACAAAGAAAGACTATTAAAAGCAGCAAGGGAGGAGCAACAAGTAATGTACAAGAGAAACCCCATATGTTTAAGAGCTGATGTTTCAGCAGAAACTCTGCAAGCCAGAAGGGAATGGCAGGATATATTTAAAGTGCTGAAAGGGAAAAATCTACAACCAAGATTACTGTAGCTGGAAAGGGTCTCATTCAAAATTGATAGAGAAACAGAAAGCTTTTCAGACAAGCAAAAGTCAAGACAATTCGGTACCACCAAACCAGTTTTACAACAAATGTTAGACGGACTTACATAGTCAAGAAATATAAGAGAAGAAAAAAAAAATCTACAAAATCAACCCCAACAAAAAAAAAATGGCAATAGGAACATATATATCAATAATTACTTTAAATGTAAATGAGTTAAATGCTCCAACCATTCTGGGTGGCTGAATGGATACAAAAACAAGACCCATATATATGCTGTCTTCAAAAACCCACTTCAGGCCTCAAGACACGTATAGACTGAAAGTGAGAGGATGGAGAAATATATTCCATGCAAATGGGAGGCAAAAGAAAGCTGGAGTAGCAATCCTCATATCGGACAAAGTGAAATTGAAGTTGCTCAGTCGTGTCCGACTCTTTGCGACCCCATGGACTTTAGCTCACCAGGCTCCTCCATCCATGGGATTCTCCAAGCAAGAGTACTGGAGTGGGTTGCCATTTCCTTCTCCAGGGGATCTTCCAGACCCAGGGATCGAATCCAGGTCTCCCACATTGTAGGCAGATGCTTTACCATCTGACCCACCAGGGAAGTCCCATATCGGACAAAATAGACCTTAAAATAAAGAAGATTACAAGAGATAAGGAAGGACACTACATAAAGACCAAGGGATAAATCCAAGAGGAAGACATAACAATTGTAAATATCTATGCAGTCAACATAGGAGCACCTCACTACATAAGACAAACACTAACAGGCATAAAAGGAGAAATTAAAAGTAACACAATAGTAGTAGGAGACTTTAACACTCCACTCACACCAAAGGACAGATCATCAAAACAGAAAATTAATAAGGAAACACAAGTCTTAAATGATACATTAGATGAGATGGATCTCATTGATATCTTCAGGACATTCCATGCAAATGCAGAAAAATACACCTTCTCAAGTGCGCATGGAACATTCTCCACGATAGACCACATCTTGGGTCATAAATCAAACCTCAGTAAATTTAAGAAAATTGAAATCATATCAAGCATCTTCTCCAACCACAGCACTATGAGACCAGATATCAATTATAAGAAAAAAACTGTAGGAAACACAAACACACAGAGACTAAACAACAGATTTCTAAATAACCAACAGTTTACTGAAGAAATCAAAGAGGAAATAAAAAAATTTCTAGAAACAAATGACAATGAAAACATGACAACTCAAAACCTATGGGATGCAGCAAAGCAGTCATAAGAGGGAAGTTTATAGCAATAAAGTCCCACCTCAAGAAACAAGAAAAACATTGAATAGACAACCTAAATTTACACCTAAAACAACTGGAAAAAAAAGAACAAAAAAAATCTCAAAATTAGTAGAAACAGAAACCATGAAGATCCGAGCAGAAATAAATGAAAAAGAGATGAAAGAAAAAATAGTAAAGATTAATAAAACTAAAACCTGGTTCTTTGAGAAGATAAACAAAATTGACAAATCTTTAGCCAGACTCATCAAGAAAAAAAGAGAAGAATGAAATCAACAAAATTAGAAATGAAAAAGGAGAGGTTACAACAGACAATGCAGAAATACAAAGGATTATAAGAGACTATTATGAACAACTATATGGCAATACAATGGATAACCTGGAAGAAATGGACAGATTCTTAGAAAAGTTCAGTCTTCCAGGACTGAACCGGGAAGAAGTAGAAATTATGAACAACCCAATTACAAGCACTGAAATTGAAGCTGTGATCAAAAATCTCCCAAAAAACAAAAGCCCAGGACCAGATGACTTCACAGGAGAATTTTATCAAACATTTAGAGAAGAGCTAATGCCTATCCTTCTAAAACTCTTTCAAAAAATTGCAGAGAAAGGAACACTTCCAAACTCATTCTATGAGGCCACCCTGATACCAAAACCAGACAAAGACAACACAAAAAAAGAAAACTACAGGCTGATATCACTGATAAACATAGATGCAAAAATCCTCAACAAAATCTTAGCAAACAAAATTCAGCAACATATCAAAAAGCTCATACACCATGATCAAGTTGTGTTTACTCCAGGAATGCAAGGATTCTTCAATATATGCAAAGTGATCAATGTGACACACCATATTAGCAAAATGAAAGATGAAAACTATATGATAATCTCAATAGATGCAGAAAAAGCCTTTGACAAAATTCTGCACCCATTTATGATTAAAACGCTTCAAAAAATGGGCATAGAAGGAACCTACCTCAACATAGTAAAGGCCATACATAATAAGCCTACAGCATAAACATTATTCTCAATGGTGAAAAACTGAAAGCATTCCCTGTAAGATCAGGAACAAGACAAGGGTGTCCACTTTCACCACTATTATTCAACCATAGTTCTGGAAGTCTTAGCTACAGCAATCAGAGAAGAAAAATAAAGAAAAGGAATCTAGATCAGAAAAGAAAAAGTAAAGCTCTCACTGTTTGCTGGTGACATGATGCTATACATAGAAAACCCTAAAGATAGTATCAGAAAATTGCTAGAGCAAATCAAAATCAATGTACAGAAATCACTTGTATTTCTATATACTAACAATGAAAAATCAGAAAGAGAAATTAAGGAATCAACCCCATTCACCATTGCAACAAAAAGAATTAAATATCTATGAATAAGCTTACCTAAGCAATGGCACCCTACTCCAGTACTCTTGCCTGGAAAATCCCATGGATGGAGGAGCCTGGTAGGCTACAGTCCATGGAGTCACTAAGAATCAGACATGACTGAGTGACTTCCCTTTCATTTTCACTTTCATGTATTGGAGAAGGAAATGGCAACCCACTCCAGTGTTCTTGCCTGGAGAATCCCAGGGACGGGGGAGCCTGGTGGGCTGCCATCTATGGGATTGCATAGAGTCGGACATGACTGAAGCGACTTAGCAGCAGCAGCAACAGCAAGGAGAGACAAGAATTGTACATAGAAAATTATATGACACTGATGAAAGAAATCAAAGATGACATAAACACATGGAGAGATATTCCATGTTCCTTGGTAGGAAGAATCAATATTGTGAAAATGACTATAATACCAAATGCAATCTACAGATTCAATGCTATCCCATTCAAATTACCAATGACATTTTTCACAGAAGTAGAACAAAAAATTTCACAATTCATATGGAAACACAAAAAACCCCCAAATAGCCAAAGCAGTCTTGAGAAAGAAGAATGGAGCTGGAGGAAACAAGCTTTCTGACTTCAGATCATACTACAAAGCTACAGTCATCAAGGCAGTATGGTACTGGCACACAAACAAAAATATAGACTAATGGAGCAAGATAGAAAGTCCAGAAATAAACCCATGCACCTATGGGAACCTTATTTTTGACAAAGGAGGCAAGAATACACAATGGGGCAAATACAGCCTCTTCGATAAATGGTATTGGGAAAACTGGGCAGCTATATGTAAAGGAATGGAATTAGAACACTTCCTAACACCATACACAAACACAAACTCAAAATGGATTAAAGACCTAAATGTAAGACCAGAAACTATAAACTCTGAGAGGAAAACATAGGCAGAACACTTGATGACATAAATCAAAGCAAGATCCTCCATGACCTACCTCCTAGAGTAATGGAAATAAAAGCAATAGTAAACGAGTGGGACCTGAGTAAATTTAAAAGCTTTTGCACAGCAAAGGAAACTATAAGCAAGGTGAAAAGACAACCCTCAGAATGGGAGAAAATAATAGCAAATGAAACAACTGACAAAGGATTAAATTCCAAAATATACAAGCAGTTCATACAACTCAATACCAGAAAAACAACATGATCAAAAGTGGAGAAAAGACCTAAACAGACATTTCTCCAAAGAAGACATACAGATGGCTAACAAACAGATGAAAAGATGCTCAGCATTGCTCATTATTAGAGAAATGCAAATCAAAACCACGGTGAGAATTACCTCACGCCTGTCAGAATGACTCTCTTCAAAAAGTCTGCAAATAATAAAATGCTGGAGAGGATGTGGAGAAAAGGGAATGCTCTTGCACTGTTGGTGGGAATGTAAATTGATACAGCCACTATGGAAGACAGTGTGGTGATTCCTTAAAAAACTAGGAATAAAACGACCATTATGACCCAGCAATCCTACTCCTAGGCACATACTCTGAGGAAACCAAGGTTGAAAAAGACACATATATCCCATTGTTCATTGCAGCACTATTTACAATAGCTAGAACATGAAGGCAACTTACATGTCCACTGACAGATGAATGGATAAAGAAGTGGTGGTACATATACACAATGGAATATTACTCAGCCATAAAAGGGAATGCATCTGAGTTAGTTCTGTTGAGGTGGATGAACCCGGTACCTATTATACAGAGTGAAGTGAGTCAGAAAGAGAAAGATAAATATCATATTCTAACACATATATATGGAATCTAGAAAGAGTATTATATCACCATATGTAAAATAGATAGCAACGGGAATTTGGTATATGGCTCAGGAAACTCTGTATCAACCTAGAGGGGTGGGATGCAAGGGAGATGGGAGGGAGGTTCAAAAGGGAGGGGATATATGTATACTTATGTCTGATTCATGCTGAGGTTTGACAGAAAACAAAATTCTGTAAAGCAATTATCCTTCAGTAAAAAAATGAATTAAAAAAATAAGTATTAACATATCATAAGTATAAAAGGAATTATATACCATGACTCAGTAGGCTTTATTCTAGGTATATAAAGCTGAGTCAACATTCAAAAAATCAGACTACATAATACACCATATCAATAGATTAAAAATAATAACCAAATGATCATAATAATCAGTATAGAAAACATATTTGAGGAAACCCAAAATTCATTCATGGGAAACAATCTCAGAAATATAAGAAAAAAAGAGAATTTCAGCTGCCTCAAGAAAAATTTTTAAAATATCTGTCAACTAACATTATACTTATTGGTAAATAACTTTCCCGCTAAACTGGTAAGGAAGCTAAGATTAGGAACAAAATAGGAATGTCTGCCCACTGCTCCTAATCAGTTTATCACTGGAAGTTCTAGCCATTATAGTAAGGCAAAAAAATTTTTAAAGGCAATTTTGAAAGGCAGAGATAAAACTGTCTCCATTTTCAGATGACACAATTATGTACACAAAAAACTCTAAGGAATGCACAAAATAATAATTTACAAAATCCTCTTCAAAATAAAGACAACAATTCTCCTCATATTGATCTATAGGTTTAATATAATTATGTTATTATAGAAATTTTAATTATTATAATAATTGCTGTCTAAATCCCAGCAAGTATAGACATATACAAGCTTATAAAAATTTGCAGGGAAAGGCACTAGCCTAGACTAGTTAAAACAATCTTTTTTCAAACTTTTAATTTTATATTGGGATATAGCCGATTAACAATGTCATGGTAGTTTCAGGTGGATGGCAAAGGGACTCAGCCATATATATACATGTCTATGCTATGCTATGCTAAGTCACTTCAGTCATGTCCAACTCTGTGCGACCCCATAAATGGCAGCTCACCAGGCTCCCCCGTCCCTGGGATTCTCCAGGCAAGAACACTGGTGTGGGTTGCCATTTCCTTCTCCAATGCGTGAAAGTGAAGTTGTTCAGTCGTGTACGACCCTCAGCGACCCTATGGACTGCAGCCTTCTAGGCTCCTCTGTCCATGGGGTTTTCCAGGCAAGAGTACTGGAGTGGGGTGCCATTGCCTTCCCTGATACATGTATATAGTCTCCCCAAATTCCCCTCCCATCCAAGCTGCCACATAACATTGAACAGAGTTCCTTGTGCTGTTCAGTAGGTCTCCATTGGTTATCCATTTTACTCATAGTTATGTCTGCATATTTGTGGACATGATAAGCTTATTAGAAAATTTATATGGAAAGGCTCTAGCGTAGACTAGCTAAAACAATCTTGAAAGTAAAGAATAAAGTGAAAGGGAATCACTGGGCTTCCCTCATAGCTCAGTTGGTAAATCATCTGCCTGCAATGCAGGAGACCCGGCTTCGATTCCTGGGTCAGGAAGATCCCCTGGAGAAGGAAATGGCAACCCACTCCAGTATTCTTGCCTGTAGAATCCCATGGACAGAGGAGCCTGAGAAGCTACAGTTCATGGGATCGCAAGAGTCAGACACGACTTAGCGACTAAACCACCACCACCATCACTGAAGCTAGAGTCATCAAGACCACGTTGGAACTAGTGCAGTGGCAGACAGTTCATCACCGACTTGATGGCCATGAGTTTGAGCAATTTCCAGGAGATAGTGGAAGACAGGGAAGCCTGGCATGCTGCAGTCTGCGGGGTCACAAAGAGTCAGACATGACTTAGTAAAGTGAATAACAGACAGTTCAGCAGAGAACAGAACAGAAAATCTGTAAGTAGATCCACATGGATATACCCAACTATTTTTTTTTAAACTTTATTGGACCATACTTGATTTACAGGGCTGTATTTTATTTCTGTTGTACAACAGAGTGACTCAGTTATACATGTATGTTCTTTTTCATTTTAAATTAAGTTCACTGAGAGTTGAGAGTTCTGGGTTCTGGCATCAGCTCCTTCCAGGGTTTTCACCCCAGTGGCAAGTCCCTCTTTCTCTGAGACTGGCCACGTGTCTTACTTGTGTGGTGTCAGGTTGCTGCACTAGGCAAGAGGGACCTCTATGGCCTCGAGACTTGTGCACTGCTTCTCTGGGCCACTGTCTTGAGCCAGACTGTAGAGTGGCTTTGCCCAGCCCTGTTCAGAGATACTCTCAGGGGTGGCCGTTCGTGACATGCATGGGGCCTTCACGCGGGAACCTGAGGAATCATTTGTCTTCCAGCTGCTCAGAGCTCTTGTGTCCGAGACCCTGCTGTAGAGTAGGTGGAGTGGCCAGACCCCAGTGCTCCTCCACTCGTCCCGGGGTGCATCCTGCCTCTCGTCCCTCACAGCTACCAGACCGTTCACCTCCCAGAATGTTTGGGCTTGAAGTTACATTAAAGTGACTTTAATGTAAAGTTGTTATGTTACATTACAGGTGTTTGAGAGAGAAAAGGAAAAAAAAAACAAACAAACAAAACCTCATCATTTCCAAGGACGGCTTAATTATGGTGTCTTTTCCTTTCACATCCTTCTGTCCCCTAGGGTGAATTTCCAGCATTAAATAAACACTTCACATGTATTGGAGGCTTCCCTGGTGACTCAGCTGGTAAAGAACCCACCTGCAATGCAGGAGACCTGGGTTCAGTTCCTGGGTCAGGAAGACCTCCTGGAGAAGGGAATGGCAACCCATTCCGGTATTCTTGCCTGGAGAACTCCCGTGGATAGAGGAGCCTGAAAGCTACAGTCCATGGCATCACAAAGAGTTGGACAAGACTGAGTGAGTGGCTAACACTTCCATTATAGTTTATCATAAGATATTGAATACAGTTCACTGTGTTATACAGTAGGTCCTTGTTGTTTATGCATACTGTACATAACAGTTTGTACCTGCTAATCCCCAACTCCCAGTCCTTCCCTGCCCCCATCCCTCTACCCCTTGCCAACCATAAGTCTTTTCTTTTTATTTGTGAGTCTGTTTTTGTTTTGCAAATGGATTCATTTGTGGTTGTATTTTAGGTTCCACATAGAAGTGATATCGTATGGTATTTGTCTTTCTCTTTCTGACTTAGTTCACTTAGTATAATAATCTTTAGGCTTATCTATGTTGCCGAAGATCATGGCATCCGGTCCCATCACTTCATGGGAAATAGATGGGGAGACAGGGGAAACAGTGTCAGACTTTATTTTGGGGGGCTCCAAAATCACTGCAGATGGTGACTGCAGCCATGAAATTAAAAGACACTTACTCCTTGGAAGAAAAGTTATGACCAACCTAGATAGCATATTCAAAAGCAGAAACGTTACTTTGCCGACTAAGGTCTGCCTAGGCAAGGCTGTGGTTTTTCCTGTGGTCATGTATGGATGTGAGAGTTGGACTGTGAAGAAGGCTGAGTGCCGAAGAATCGATGCTTTTGAACTGTGGTGTTGGAGAAGACTTGAGAGTCCCTTGGACTGCAAGAAGATCCAACCAATCCATTCTGAAGGAGATCAGCCCTGGGATTTCTTTGGAAGGAATGATGCTAAAGCTGAAACTCCAGTACTCTTGCCACCTCATGCGAAGAGTTGACTCATTGGAGAAGACTCTGATGGTGGGAGGGATTGGGGGCAGGAGGAGAAGGGGATGACAGAGGATGAGATGGCTGGATGGCATCACTGACTCGATGGACCTGAGTTTGAGTGAACTCCGGGAGTTGGTGATGGACAGGGAGGCCTGGTGTGCTACGATTCATGGGGTTGCAAAGAGTCTGACACAACTGAGCGACTGAAATTAACTGAACTGAACTGATGTTGCTGCAAATGGCATTATTTCATTCTTTTTTATGGCTGAGTAGTATTCCATTGGCTGCACCAATTTACATTCCTTTCACCAGTGTAAGAAAGTTCTTTTTTCTCCATGCTGTTTCCATAATTT
The DNA here is from genome assembly GCF_016772045.2 of Ovis aries. Lineage (NCBI taxonomy): Eukaryota > Metazoa > Chordata > Mammalia > Artiodactyla > Bovidae > Ovis > Ovis aries. The sequence goes on along the minus strand of NC_056074.1, from coordinate 28,998,305 downwards.
ATTATTTGTACACATTTTAATGATGGCTGTTCTGAGTGATATGAGGTGGCACCTCGTTATTGTTTTTATTTACAGTTCTCGTATAACTAGTCATGTTGAGCATCTTCTCACGTGCCTATTGGCCATTTGTAGAAATATCTAGGTCTTCTGCCCAGTTTTTGATTATTGTTGTTGTTGTTGTTGTTGCTGTTGTTATTGAGTTGTAAGAGCTGTTTGTATATTTTGGACATTAAGTTCTTGTCAGTTGCATCACTTGGAAATATTTTCTCCCAGTCTGTAGGTTATCTTTTTGTTTTGCTTATGATTTTCTTTGCTGTGTCAACTTAAATTTTTAAGTTAAACTTTTTATTCTGATAAATACAGATCACAAGCAGCTATTAAGAAACCATTCAGGGAGATCCCACGCCCCCTTTACCTAGTTTCCATCAGTGGTGACGCCTTGTAAAACCATGGTTTAATATCACACCCAGAAGTGTTCTATGGCCGCAAAGATCCTGTGTTGCTCCTTTACAGCCACGTTCCCCTCCCCCTGCCCCCAGCCAAAAGCATGTTGTATACAGACTTAGAGAATGTTTCATATGTAAATAGAATCACACAGTATGTGATTTGAAACTGGCTCTCTTCACTCAGCATCTTTACTTGGATACAAGATGTCCCATGTATCAATAGTTTGTTCTTTTTGACTTGCTGAGTAGCACTCCATGGCCTAGACACACAGGTGTTTTAAACTGTTTATCCACTGAAGGCAGTTGGGGTGTTCTAGTATTTGGCAATGGCATCCCACTCCAGTACTCTTGCCTGAAAAATCCCATGGATGGAGGAGCCTGGTAGGCTGCAGTCCATGGGGTCACTATGAGTCAGACATGAATGAGCAACTTCACTTTCACTTTTCACTTTCATGCCTTGGAGGAGGAAATGGCAACCCACTCCAGTGTTCTTGCCTGGAGAATCCCAGGGATGGTAGAGCCTGGTGGGCTGCCGTCTATGGGGTCGCACAGAGTCAGACACGACTGAAGCGACTTAGCAGCAGCAGCAGCAGCAGTATTTGGCCATTATGAATAAAGCTGCCCTAAACAGACTTGCCAGCCCCCACAATTGTGTGATGAGCCAATTCCTTAAAATAAAAAAATGTAAAAGGAAAAAGTTAGTATATAAATAAATAAACATTGTGTATATGTGTATATGTGTGTGTTTGTGAATGTGTGTGTGAACATGTGTGTGTACATGTATTTTCTTGTTGTTGTTTGTTTTTTTTCCTGGAGAACCCTGACTGATACACTAATTTTTCCATATTTACTACTGAAATGTCTGCCTTAGGGAGAAGATGCTGCTAATTTGGCCAGGTTCAGAGCCCATTTTAGGTCAAATTCACTACTGCTTTGAAATGGTAGAGTGTTTCCTTCTTGTGTTTTTGTTTCTTTTGTCCAAACTTCCAAATATTGAAATATTTTACATTTATTTGTCTTCCTCTGGGCCCAGTGATTACAGTTACTCAAGGCCACCTAGTTCAAGAATTTTATAGCTCATTGAATGTTAGATGTAGAAAAGATCTTTGAAAGCATTTAGTCTGAATTCCCTCTTAACAGAGGAGCATGGTATCGATTGCTGATCTTGGAACTGAGCTAAGCAGCCATGTTTTCTCAAGCACTCAACTTACTGAGTGCTCAACTCACTCTTCCATTCTCGTCCTCAAGCCAGTAGTTTCCAACCTTCTCCTAGCCCCTGGTGGTCTTACTCAACCTCCATAGAGTAAGCCAAACTAGCTCCTGCGATGAGGATAGATGCCAGTGGATAGGGTGGAAGAACTGGCTACATTTTGTTTTGTACCCTTACCAGGAGCCAAGACATTCAGATCGCCTAAAGCTGGGGTGATTGACGACATCTTTGGATTTTTGAAGCCCTCTAGGAACTCTGGCACATTCAAAACTAACATATTCCAGTTGGATTCGCATGTGGTTCAAATAGGCAACTTTCCCTGTCCAAATCAATAAATAAATTTAAAACATTCACGACACAGAATGATTTTAGCTTCCAACAAATGGCTGGTAGAATTTGTTTCCTTTCTAAATGTAGTTTCATTTTTGAAATCAAGTCTGCAGAGATTAATGCACAGCTTATGAGACTTGGCACAGAGAAAGTGAATTGACTTTCTTCTGGGAAGTGAGAACCTTCATTGTGTGCAGTTTTATTTTTCTAACTGCCATTGGATATCTTGGTGCTGGGGAGGTGGTGTTTTGTATTGAGAGTAGTGAAGCAAATATACAGTGTTAATGCCTGAAAAGAGATAGAAATGCAATACCGTGCATCTTAAAAAATGTTCCTATACAGATAAAAAAAAGAAAAACTTGAGATGCTTGAGTTTTAATTACACTAAGTTTCAAGCCTAGGTCTTGACTCCAAAATGGGCACACACATTTCTTAGAATAAATGAGTACAGTGTTTCATGGTTAATTAAAGATTTTCAAGCACATCAATGAACTGTGATATTAACTCTATGAAACTTGTTCTGTCGCAACTGGGAAAACTGAAGCTATGGAAAGCTTTGTCATTTCCCAGGATCAAATCACTTGTAAGCAGCAGATCTGGGTCTTAATCTAGGTTTACTGATTTAAAATTTTGTGTCTTTCCACTGCAGATTTTTGGTCACATAAATATGAAACAAAATATTAGGTTAAGCAGCTGTATCACTCTTCTCTTTATTTATGGTCTGGGGGAGATCAGCTATCCTGAATTTCTAATTCTCAATGTCCAAATTTAGGATAAAGAATTCTAATAATGCTTTATTTTTATATCTGTGAATAAATGTCTACTATAAAAGTTAGGCTATTACCCCACTATTATAAATAATGGCCATGAAATTCAAGTGCTTACATGATTTATGCTGGCTCGTTGGCACTCACCCATGACTCACAACTCCAAGTCAGCAGTTCTAAATCTCACCAGTCCCACCTCTCAGCTGGGGAGTTCCCAGGGTTAGTGGTCTTCAGAGCCAAAACTGTTCCCTGAGTGAGCCTTGAGGGTGAGTGAGTCACTGCTCTGGGATGCAGCTTGACAGCCTTTCAGTTTAGGTGGAGTCTCTTTGGCACCCAGGTCAACAGAGAACACAAAAGTGACTCACTCTCTAAGAGTTCACCTACCTACATGATTGCCACAAAATCAGCAAACTTTCCATTTATATAAGTTTGACTTGTATCTCTAATTGACTCATTGATGGTGTATGTGGGACTTCTGAAGGATGGTATTGGGAAGGCAAATCAGCTTGCTTATCACTATTGGCTTAAGCTGGATGAAAGGTTAATCTTTACCCAAAAAGTGTATACCTGGAAGTCAAGGTCAATCTACCTGTCTAGGATACCCCTCAGTATTTATGCTGTCATGAGTTTCAAAGACGTTTTCTTTTCATCCCCTCCTACCATGCTAAGGGTCTACATTTTCTGCTCAAATTTGAGCCCTTTCCCCCTTTTCAACCTGTAAAAATAAACTTTCTTATCCCAAGAAAAAAGATCACAGCAAAATATGGCTTGAAGATGTCTCAGAAATCAAGTAGCACTTAGGAAACACTATTTGCTTATATTACTGTAAGTGTCAACGAATCAAAATCATGTGGATTAAATTTCCTTGCAAATAAATAAGGACTCACTAATGAGGAGTTGAGTTTGCATTTTGCCAAAACTACAGCAATTTAGTAAAGATGTGTAGTCTTTCTTGAGCCAGATGGACTGCTGTTCCATAGCAAAAAGTAAAATAGATCATAAAAAAATGTTCCTATATATCTTGATTGGGCATTTTAAAATCATTTTCAAAACTGACCCATTATCGATTTTGGTTACAGTTAAAAATGAACACATGTAGTAATTTTAAATTGGTATCAGCAAATAGTGTAATTAATAAAAAATTCCTGCCAATAGGTACATAAAGATGTGCTCAACATCAGTGATCATTAGGGAAATGCAAATAAAGACCACAATGTGATATCATTTTCATGCCTATTTAGAATGACTGTAATAAAAAAGATAAGAGATAACAAATACTGGCAAGCATGTAGAGAAAAGAAAACTCTTGGGCACTGTTAGTAGGGTTATAAATAGGGGCAGGCAATAAGGAAAACTGTATTGAGTTTCCTCAAAAAATTGAAAACAGAAGTACCATATGATCCAGCAATTCTACTTCTGGGAATATATCTGAAGAAAATGAAAACACAATGTGGCAGAGATCTTTGCATCCCCGTGTTCATAGCAGCGTTATTTACAATAGCCAAGATATGGCAACAACCCGTGTCCATAGATGGATAAAGGGATATAGAAGTTGTGATATATATGCATATACATGTATGTTACTCAGCCATGAAAAATAAAGAACTCCTGCTATTTTCTGTCTTTGACAACATAGATGGGCCTCTTGAGGGCATTATGCTAAGTGAAATAGGTCGGGCAGAGAAAGACAAATACCATATGATCTCATATGTATGTGGAATCTAAAAGAGCAAGAAACCAAAGTTAGAAAAAGAGATCAAATGTGTGTGGTTACCAGAGGCAAGGGCTGAAGAGAGGGTGAATTGGAAGATTGAGGTCAACAGTCTCAACTTCCAGTTATAAGATAGACAGACACCAGGGATGTAATGTACAAGATTATGACGATAGTTAACGTTGTTGTTTGGTGTATTTGAAAGCCGTTAAGAGAGTAAATCCTCAGAGTTCTTATCACTGGGAAAAGTTTGTTTTTTTTTTTTCTCTCTTTTTTTTTTCTGTATCTGTATGAGATGATAGATATTCACTAAATTTCTGTGATGGTCATTTCACAATTTGTGTGAGTCAAAGCATTGTGCTGTAGATCTTAAAATTATACAATGCTGGATGTTAATTATATTTCAATAAAACTGGAGAAATAATAAAACAAAAGATATAATATTTATTAAGTTTATTTTTAATAAAAATATTTGTGAAATAGTTAACAGAAAACCCTACTGATATAGTTAAATGTCTTAATATTTTCTAAAATATAAGTGGTTACACACTATTTAGCTGAAGTGTAACCTATTTATTAACTATTCACTTACTATGAAATCTTCAACCATAATTTATATTGTTAATCTTTTATTTCTTAATGAAAGAAATTGACAAAAAAAAAAAAAAAACCCTAGGGACACACATTTAAGATTCAAAGACACAAAGAGCAAGTCATTGACAAAGCAAAGCAGGGAATGAAAATGTCTTCTGAGTCCTCTAGTCAATTTTTTTTGGCTTCTATATTGGAGCTTCCCAGGAGGTGCCAGTGATAAAGAACCTGCCTGCCAATGCTGGAGACATAGATACAAGAAATGTGGGTTTGATCCCTGGGTTGGGAAAATTCCCTGGAGGAGAACACGGCCACCCACTCCAGTATTCTTGCCTGGAAAATCCCATGGACAGAAGAGCCTAGAGAGCTACAGTCCACAGAGTCAGAAAGATTGAGATGTGACAGAAGTGACGTAACACACACACACACACACTTTTATACTAATGGTAGTTTTAATAATGACGTGATTTTAATAATGACATATGTGATGAAAATAGTATTAAATGTGCTAATGCAACCTTAGTGAAATATAAAAATGTAACTTTACATCTATGTTTCTAAATGGGTTATTTAATTATTCAACAATGGGATTCATCCAGCTAAAATATATGCAAAAATAGATTCTAAACTGGAAGAATTATGATCTAAAGATGACTAATATGATCATCATTTTCCCAGCCATGTTACCAGTAATATACAAGTAACTACAGACTACAGAGGACAATTTGACTTGTTCTGGATGATGCCGGCCAAAGCTCTGGAGAGGAATTGGATAAAACAAATGTTTTTATTTTTATAATGCATTTTGTCCCAAAGCCAAGACTTACAGGATTTTGCTTGGAATTACATTCTGTTTTTTGCAAGCAAAGAGTCCCCTTGGCTGTCAGATTGGCAGAGCTAGTGAAATACTGCTCATCTGAGGCTATTTAATCTTAGGACTCTGAAAAGATCCAATCTATTACTGCTGCTAAATTTAACCTCATGTGAGCCATGCTGTGGGGCATGAGGTTCACCATTGTTCCAGTATGGAAGGTGAAAGTCTCTTCTGCCCATATTTTGGTTAACACACTCAGATAGAATCAACATGATAGAATCTGTCCTTATGAAGGCTAAGTCTTCAGATGTTTGTTAACAGTTATTTCTTAGTGACTGCTGTATATTCAGGCTCGTTGTGAGGTCCTGGGGCTATTTCTGCTTCTAGGGAACTCAGAGTCAAGTAGTGGAGAAATGCATAAACATATGATCATGTTAAAATGTGACTGTTACTATATTACAAGTAGACACAGGGTGCTATGGTGTTTCAGAATTCAAAATGACTAGCTATCTGCGGTTGGAACTGGGGTGGGGTTATACCACCTACCTACTGCTATGTAACACACCTTTTCAGAACTAAGCGGGTTTAAGCAATTAGAGTTTATTTGCTCATGTTTTTTCCTCTGAAGTCTGAGCTGAGGCACACATTTCTTCCATTGGTGTTCCTGGAATTACTCATGGTGATTCAACCAGGTCAGACAGGCAAAGAAAGGTGCTCACATCCCTGGTCATTAGGTTGGATGTCGGATTACCAGCTGAGCATCTTGGTTCTCCTCCATGTGGCCCATCCAGTGGACTAGCCCAGGTGTTTGACAAGGTGGCTGTAACTTTCCAAGAGAGTGAGAGCAAAAACCGCAAGGTCTCTTGAGCTGAGGCTTGGCAGCCATAGGATGTCACATCCACTGCATGTTATTGGAGACAACAAGGAACTGGTCTATTCCAGAATCAACAATAGTGGAAATCATCCCCACCTCGCGATGGGAGGAGCTGAGAAGAAACTATAGCCATTTTAACAGTATTAAAGTTATAAGGTATTCCTCCTCCTGGCACTCCGTCTGTGGCAGGACTTTTCCTCAAAAGAAATACGTCACTGCTTTTTCACTAGTTTCAAAAATGACTGTTCTTCACTCTTCAGTGTGTGCTTTTTGCGTTTTTTCTTAACTTTGTATTTTATGTTGGAGTATAGTTGATCAACGAGACTTCTCAGGTAGCACTAGTGGTAAAGAACCCCCAGCCAGTGCAGGAGACAGAAAAGACACGGGTTTGATCCTTGCATTGGGAAGATCGGTGGAGAAGGGGGTGGCCACACACTTCAGTATTCTTGCCTGGGGAATCCCATGGACAGAGGAGCCTGGTGGGCTACAGTCCATAGCCTTGCAACCCAGGGATCAAACCCAGGTTGCCCGCATTGCAGGCAGATTCTCTACCAGCTGAGCTACCAGGGAAGGAGGGTTGTAAAGAGTTAGATAAGACTGAAGCAACTTAGTGCGCGCACACAGACACACACACACACAGAGTTGATTAACAGTGTTGTGTTAGTTTCAGATGTACAACCAAGAAGTGACTCAGTTATACATATACATGTGTCTGTTCTTTTTGAAGTTCTTTCGCCATTTAGATTGTTACAGAATACTGAGCAGAGTTCCCTGCGCTTTCAGTTGGTCTTTGTTGGTTATCCATTTAAAATCGTTTTTATTAAAAGTGGCAGCAAAACCCCTAGCCTATAACAAAACTTAACTTTTATCATACATTGTAATAAAACATTGCATAGATTAAAAAAAAATAAATTGTAGCCATTTTAACCATGGCGTTTAGTTAGGGAATATGTCAAAGGAAGGCCTTTTAAACCTGAGTCTTAAATGATTTATATTAGTTTCCTATTCAGGTGTGTGTGTGTATGTGTGTGTGTGAGTGTGTGTTGGGGCAGAAGATATTCCAGGAAAGACAGAGGAAGCATTCCAAATGCAATGGTTAAGATGAACATGAGCAAAGTATGGTGCAATATTTGTGAAATTACAAGTAAACATATATGGATGAATACAGAATGCATCATAGCTGCCAAGGGTAGGGAGTGACCTGAAGGGAAATAACAGTGAAAGGAGGGACGGAAGTGAGTCTAGGATGATAGGTTGGCAGATGGTTAAAGGATTATGAGAAAGATGAGTGATTTGCAACATGTTCTCTAGGTGTTGGGTAACCAGGGATCATTTTTATAACAAGTTTCAGGTCTATGTAGCCTGTGGAAGTCACTGAATAAGAATCTGTTAAATAAATAAAAGCAGCTTAGTGACCTGGTCAGAGTTGCCATTCTTAAAAAATAGGATGCAGGACTTCCCTGGTGGTCCAGTGGTTAAGACTTCACTTTCCAGCGTAGGGGGCGTAGGTTCAGTCCCTGGTCGGGGAGCTAAGATACCACATGCTTTGCAGCCAAAACAAACAAACAAACAAAAGTCAGAAGCGATATTGTAACAAATTCAACAAAGACTTAAAAAATGGTCCACATCCAAAAAAGTCTTAAAAAATAGGGTGAGGTTAAGTACATGTAGACTTTGGAATTGTGTCTGGTGGGTGAGGATAAAACCTTCATGCTGACCCCTACCAAGAGCAGCAGGCTGTTTTACAGGGGACCACCTCCTCTCAATTTACTTATTATGAGTATTCAGTTCAGTTCAGTTCAATCGCTCAGTCTTGTCTGACTCTTTGCGACCCCATGAATCGAAGCACACCAGGCCTCCCTGTCTATCACCAACTCCTGGAGTTCACTCAGACTCAGGTCCATCGAGTCAGTGATGCCATCCAGCCATCTCATCCTCTGTCATCCCCTTCTCCTCCTGCCCCCAATCCCTCCCAGCATCAGAGTCTTCTCCAATGAGTCAACTCTTCGCATGAGGTGGCCAAAGTACTGGAGTTTCAGTTTAAGCATCATTCCTTCCAAAGAGATAAACTTTATATCTGCAATCTGCTATTTTTGAAAACCTCATCATATTGGTGAAGGGCTCTTGAGATGTTTAAGTTGATTAATCTTGAAAGATCAAACAAGGCAGAAATGGAGAGGTGACCTCTCTGTGTTTTCAGGATGAGGGCAGAATGAGCAAAGATGGTAGACTTGGAAACATAAAAAAGAGATCCTTGAAATGCAGTGCCTAGTGGTTTTTTTAAAACATATTTGGAAGAAATATCAATGGCTTTTAGTTTTTTTTTTTTTTTATTGGATTTTAAAAATGGGCCCTGAATAGAGTTTAACAAGATGTTGAGAGAGAAATGTTGAGCGAGTTTGAAAGACCAAAAGCCACAGTGGAGACTGGATTCATAAATATTCCAAACCTAACATAACCTTTCACAGACTTTCCTTTTCTGGCAAAATGAAACAAAAGTTTGTTTTTTGCAATGTTTTCTATAAATCACAAAGGCATTGAATATTTCTGAATGCCCTCAAATCTACCAGCTCCTCTGGAGAGACTGTTAGTACCAATGAGTTTTTCAACTTTGAAACAAGAAATACTGGTAAGCTTTATGGTGCCTAGGTGAGGTCTTGGGAGAAAACATTTCTGTTCACCTTACTTTCAGGTTAAAATGTTTTTAATTTGGGACTTCCCTGGTGGTCCAGTGGCTAAGACTCCACACTCCCAATGCAGGGGACCTGGGTTCAATCCTTGGTCAGAGAATTAGATCCTGCGTGCCACAGCTAAGACCTGGTGCAGCCAAATAAAGTAAAATAAAATAAAAATGCTTAACAACCACCACAATGCTCCTAACTTGCTTGCAGCTTTTTTTATGTCCTTGATCTACCTGAAGCATGTAAACCTTTCACAAACTTATTAAATAATCCTTTGCTAGACAGACGTGTAATGTCACAGAAAGCTTTGCCACTTAAAGCCTCGTTTGGACTATTGTCCAGACTGAACCTTTTTTTTTTTTTTTTTTCTTTAGCAAAATTCCTCGTCAATGAATCAACCCATCCGGGGCTGGGATAGAGGCTCTAAGATGTGTTTTGCTCTCAACCAGTGGATAATTGGGATTGCTTGTCTTATCTGCCTGCAGACTCTCAGTCTGCTGGCCAAATATATGCTGGCCACATGTGAAAGAGTATTTCCCTGCCAAGCACAAACCATAGAGAGTCATCCTTAATAACTTCATGAGTAGATAATGTGGTGATTGGTCCTAGCTCTTGGTGTGCTGGGTTCCAGGGGCTGCTTCTGCTGCTGCTAAGTCACTTCAGCCGTGTCCGACTCTGTGCAACCCCGTAGACAGCAGCCTACCAGGCTCCCCCGTCCCTGGGATTCTCCAGGCAAGAACACTGGAGTGGGTCACCATTTCTTCCTCCAATGAATGGAAGTGAAAAGTGAAAGTGAAGTCGCTCAGTTGTGTCTAACCCTACCAGGCTCCTCCATCCATGGGATTTCCCAGGCAAGAGTACTGGAGTGGGTTGCCATTGCCTTCTCTGGAGTTCCAGGGGAAGCTCTGGCCAATAGGAGTTGGATTAGAAAGTCCCTCCTTGTCCATAGACTTCCTTAACAAGTGCAGTGGGTAGACAGCATCTGGGAGGAAGGCAGAGCCCCTCAGCGGCTGTTGGCAGAGAACCCTTTGGCTGCTTTTCCAGGCTAGGAGCACAGTATTGCCTGAAGCCCAAAGACAGGTTTTCCTCTGACTAACTAAGAAGATGCTGCAGGAAGCAAAATACCTCAGGCAGAGATCTTGGGCTTTCCCAAATGCTCCTTTCTGCGTGTTAAGTCACTTCAGTCATGTCCGACTCTTTGCGACCCTATGAACTATAGTCCACTAGGCTTCTCTCTTCATGGGATTCTCCAGGCAAGAATACTGGAGTGGGTTGCCATTCTCTCCTCCAGGGGATCTTCCCAACCCAGGTATCAAACCCACGTCTCATGCCTCCTGCGTTTGCAAGCGGGTTCTTTACCTCTAGCGCCACCTGGGAAGCAATGAAAGGAAGGCCGTTGCTATCTTTGCCTGATTCCATTTTGATGGAATCGCAGCATACTATATGCATTCAAGGCTGCAGCTGCTTAATTTAAAGAAGAGTTGTGGGTAGTGACAGAGGACAGAGGAAGCTTCCTGCAAATTGCCTCCGCTCCCACCACCTTCAACTCACTTTTAAGGGGTAGAGAATTTTGAAGCCCTCAGTGAAGAGTTCTCAAGTGTTACCATGAGTCTTTCTCTTCAGAAGCAGTATCATTGGGAACCGCATGACAGCAGTTAGGTTCTCTGCATTGAGTTGTTTGTTTCAGGGACAGACCAGCTCTTGACCTCATTGTGGTCTCCAGTCCCAAGGAGAATTAGCACCACTTGGCTGAGTTTCCTTAGCAACTAAGTAAGTTACCATGTAACAGTCCATTGTTTGTTTAAAGAGTTGTCTCTCACACAGTTTTCTGAACAACTTACTTACAGAGACCAGTATCCTCAACTCCTCAAAGGATGATCAACACAGAAAATGCTTCCCAATATTTATTGGCCTATTGAATATTGATATTGACATGAGTCAACGGAGGAACTCTTCTGTCTGCTATTTAAACTTTCTTGTCATTTCCAGTATCTCCAAAATGCAAACCAATAAAATGTAAGAATCAAATGACTTAATACTGCAAACTAATTAAGAGTCCAGAGGTTCTGAAATTAGCTCTTGGTGTGAATCTCAGGCAAAATATTGATTATACAACTTTAGGCAGATTATTTAAAATTTCTATACCTGCAGGTTTTTCATTTGCAAATTAGTTTAATCAGTTCAGTTCAGTTGCTCAGTCGTATCCAACTCTTTGCGACCCCATGAATCGCAGCACGCCAGGCCTCCCTGTCCATCACCAACTCCCAGAGTTCACTCAGACTCACGTCCATCAAGTCGGTGATGCCATCCAGCCATCTCATCCTCTGTCATCCCCTTCTCCTCCTGCCCCCAATCCCTCCCAGCATCAGAGTCTTTTCCAATGAGTCAACTCTTCGCTTGAGGTGGCCAAAGTACTGGAGTTTCAGCTTTAGAATCACTTCTTCCAAAGAAATCCCAGGGCTGATCTCCTTCAGAATGGACTGGTTGGATCTCCTTGCAGTCCAAGGGACTCTCAAGAGTCTTCTCCAACACCATAGTTCAAAAGCATCAATTCTTTGGTGCTCAGCTTTCTTCACAGTCCAACTCTCACATCCATACATGACCACTGGAAAAACTATATCCTTGACTAGATGGACCTTTGTTGGCAAAGTAATGTCTCTGCTCTTCAATATGCTATCTAGGTTGGTCATAACTTTTCTTCCAAGGAGTAAGCGTCTTTTAATTTATGGCTGCAGTCACCATCTGCAGTGATTTTGGAGCCCCCCACTAAAAAGTCTGACACTGTTTCCACTATTTCCCCATCTATTTCCCATGAAGTGATGGGACCAGATGCCATCATCTTCATTTTCTGAATGTTGAGCTTTAAGCCAACTTTTTCACTCTCCTCTTTCACTTTCATCAAGAGGCTTTTAGTTCCTCTTTACTTTCTGCCATCAGGGTGGTGTCTTCTGCATATCTGAGGTTATTGGTATTTCTCCCGGCAATCTTGATTCCAGCTTGTGCATCTTCCAGCTCAGCATTTCTCATGATGTACTCTGCATATAAGTTAAATAAGCAGGGTGACAATATACAGCCTTGACGTACTCCTTTTCGTATTTGGAACCAGTCTGTTGTATCCAAATCATATAGTTTTGTGAGATTCAAATAAAGTGCCTGATATATCATAAACATTGAGCTGTTACTATTATTACCATTATACCAATTAATTACCATTATCTCCAAGTATAGGATAACACACTGCTGTCATTTTAAGGTTGATATTTTAAAGGGCTACCATAACATTTCTTAGGGCTTCCATAGTGTGGCTCAGATGGTGACGAATCTGCCTGAAATGCAACAGACTCGGGTTCAATCCCTAGGTCAGGAAGATCCCTTGGAGAAGGAAATGGCAATGTACTCCAGTATGCTTGGACAGAGGAGCCGGGTGGGGTACAGTCCATGGGGTCACAAAGAGTTGGACATGCCTAAGTGACTGACACACACACACCCCATAACATTTTACCAATGGTCCCTTGTAACTATTACTGAGTGTGAGTAAAGATGTGGTACAGCCTTTCTCCAATTGCTCTTTTGTTTGTAAAGATGCTTGAGCTCTATTTTTTTTTTTCCTCATATTTTCTTGGCCACACCACATACCATGCAGGATCTTAGTTCCCCGATAGGGATCAAATTTGTGCCCCTTGCATTGGCAGTGTGGAATCTTTCTGTTTTAGAATAATGATTTAATTTTTAAACTTTATTTATTTTTAATTGGAGGATACTTGCTTTACAATATTGTGTTGGTTTCTGCCATACATCAACATGAATAAGTTGTAGGTATACATATGTCCCCTCACTCTTGAGTCTCCCTGCCACCTCCCTCCCCAACCCACCTCTCTAGGATGTCACAGAGCACTGAGTTTGAGTTTCCTGTGTCATACAGCAAATTCCCACAGGTTATCTATTTTACATATGGTAATATATATGTTTCAATGCTTCTATTTCCATTTGTCCCACCCTCTCCTTCCCCTGGTGTGTCCGCAAATCTGATCTCTATGTCTGCATCTCCATTGCTGTACTGCAAATAGGTTCATCGGTGTTATCTTTCCAGATTTCATATATATGCATTAATATATATTTGTTTTTCTCTTTTTGACTTATTCACTCTGTACAATAGGCTCTAAGTTCATCCAGCTCATTAGAACTGACTCAAATGTGTTCCTTTTTTATAGCTGAGTAATATTCCATTGTATATATGTACTATTGTTTCTTTATCCATTCATATGTCGATGGACATCTAGGTTGGGAAGTGCAGAGTCTTAACCACTGTATCACCAGGGAAGTCCCAAGGCCCTTGAATTCTTTGAAGAAGCTACATTATAAAGCTGAAGAATAAGAATTCTAATTATTTGTGTCACCAACAACTGCATCAACAGTCAAAATAACTAGGGATTCCTCCAAGGATTTTAACAACCTTTAGAAGGCAGTATTTCCAGACATTATCACGTCACTGGGAAATTTAGTTTTCTGCAGTAGAGTATGGTAATGCACTTAGCCGTAAGGCTCTTATTTTCAAACAATTTGCATCAGATTCATCTGTGTTAGGAAAGTGGAAATAAAAAAAATTGAGTCAGCTAAAACTGATTGTCTCCTTTCATTGGCTTCTGGGATTCCACTCCACACAAACAACGACAATGCCAGCTGGTATTTCAGCTGGAAACATCTGCAGGACCCTAAATCTTTCTTCGCATCATTTTTCTTTTTCCGGTTAAATTTTTTCTCTCTTCTGTCGGTGATTGCACATATTGAACAAAAGTGGGCTTGGGAGAGAGACTGTTACAGCCACAGATGGTGTGGAATAATAAGATACAGAACAAAATATAGAAACAAGGAGACTATTGAATAACTAGGACAAAAGCTAAAATTACGTAAAATGTTCAGGTAATCAGAGAGAAAAGAACATTATGAAATCAAATCAGTTTTTAACATGTAGATATCACCCAATGTTTTTGCTCCAGCTCCCAGTAAAATCTCCCAGTTCTACCCATTATTGATAGTGATTAGTAATTGTTGTTGCTGTTGAGTTGCTAAGTCGTGTCTGACTCTTTGCGACCCTGTGGACTGCAGCACGCCAGGATCCTCTGTCCTCCACCGTCTCTCAGAGTTTGCTCAAATTCATGACCATTGAGTCAGTGATTGTATCTACCCTCTCATCTTCTGCTCATCTTCCTTTTTCCTTTTGCTTTCAATCTTTCCCAGCAACAGCGTCTTTTCTAGTGAGTCGGCTCTTGAAGATGCATAACTCATAATTTTCATCTGATTGTTAATTGATGCAATCCTGCAGACATATCATATTATTATAGGAATGTAGCATTTTTATAAATTATTATGCAACACTATAGTCATATAATAATGTAAATATATTATTATATTTATTTCAATAATAGCCCTGTGGTAGTAGGGTATCTATTTCACTGATGACTTTCCTCTCCCATCTGATTTGCGTATTAGAAAAGAATGAATGCGAATCACCAAGCCATCCCTGGGACAGAGTCATTGATCAGAGTCATGATCACAGTCATATGATCACTGGAGGATCATTGGAAGACCAGTCATTCTTTAAGGCCTCTGAACATGAGGGAACTCATGCTTTTGAGTCTAAAAGGAACAAGTTACCCCTCAGAAACCAAGAATACACATAGTAACTCCAGAAGTCCCCACCCTCCAAAATGTGTGTAAGTTGAGAGAAAAGAAAAGCTGAACTAGAGAAATATTCCTACAATAGTGTTTCTAAAAGAACTTCTAAAATCATTGTATCTGAACTACATGTAGGGTGTTTGTTAAAAATGCAGAATCCAGGGCCCATCCTAGATCTGGACTTAATCTTTAGGGGTGGCTAGTTAGCTTAATCAATCTGATTTCGGTGTTGACCATCTGGTGATGTCCACGTGTAGAGTCTTCTCTGTGTTGTTGGAAGAGGGTGTTTGCTATGACCAGTGTGTTCTCTTGACAAAACTCTATTAGCCTTTGCCCTGCTTCATTCCATATTCTAAGGCCAAATTTGCCTGTTACTCCAGGTGTTTCTTGACTTCCTACTTTTGCATTCCAGTCCCCTATAATGAAAAGAACATCTTTTTGGGGGTGTTGGTTCTAAAAGGTCTTAGAAAGCATCACTATGAACAAAGCTAGTGAAGGTGATGGAATTCCAGTTGAGCTATTTCAAATCCTGAAAGATGATGCTATGAAAGTGCTGCACTCAATATGCCTGCAAATTTGGAAAACTCAGCAGTGGCCACAGGACTGGAAAAGGTCAGTTTTCATTCCAATCCCAAAGAAAGGCAATGCCAAAGAATGCTCAAACTACCGCACAATTGCACTCATCTCACAGGCTAGTAAAGTAGTGCTCAAAATTCTCCAAGCCAGGCTTCAGTAATACGTGAACCGTGAAATTCCAGATGTTCAAGCTGGTTTTAGAAAAGGCAGAGGAACCAGAGATCAAATTGCCAACATTAGTTGGATTATCAAAAAAGAAAGAGAGTTCCAGAAAAACATCTATTTCTGTTTTATTGACTATGCCAAAGTCTTTGACTGTGTGGATCACAATAAACTCTGGGAAATTCTGAAAGAGATGGGAATTCCAGACCACCTGATCTGCCTCTTGAGAAACCTATATACAAGTCAGGAAGCAACAGTTAGAACAGGACATGGAACAACAGACTGGTTCCAAATAGGAAAACGAGTATGTCAAGGCTGTATATCGTCACCCTGCTTATTTAACTTATATGCAGAGTACATCATGAGAAATGCTGAGCTGGAAGAAACACAAGCTGGAATCAAGATTGCCGGGAGAAATATCAATAACCTCAGATATGAAGATGACACCACCCTTATGGCAGAAAGTTAAGAGGAACTAAAAAGCCTTTTGATGAAAGTGAAAGTGGAGAGTGAAAAAGTTGGCTTAAAGCTCAACATTCAGAAAACTAAGATCATAGCATCTGGTCCCATCACTTCATAGGAAATAGATGGGGAAATAGTGGAAACAGTGTCAAACTTTATTTTTTGGGCTGCAAAATCACTGGAGATGGTGATTGCAGCCATGAAATTAAAAGATGCTTACTCCTTGGAAGAAAAGTTATGACCAACTTAGATAGCATATTGAAGACCAGAGACATTACTTTGCCAACAAAGGTCCATCTAGTCAAGGCTATGGTTTTCCAGTAGTCATGTATGGATGTGAGAGTTGGACTG
Organism: Ovis aries; assembly: GCF_016772045.2. Classification (NCBI taxonomy): domain Eukaryota; kingdom Metazoa; phylum Chordata; class Mammalia; order Artiodactyla; family Bovidae; genus Ovis; species Ovis aries. The sequence continues at coordinate 28,981,654 of NC_056074.1, read as the reverse complement.
TGAAGAAAGCTGAGCACCAAAGAATTGATGCTTTTGAACTGTGGTGTTGGAGAAGACTCTTGAGAGCCCCTTGGACTGCAAGGAGATCCAACCAGTCCATTCTAAAGGAGATCAGTCCTGGGTGTTCTTTGGAAGGAATAATGCTAAAGCTGAAACTCCAGTACTTTGGCCACCTCAAGCGAAGAGCTGACTCATTGGAAAAGACTCTGATGGTGGGAGGGATTGGGGGCAGGAGGAGAAGGGGATGACAGAGGATGAGATGGCTGGATGGCATCACTGACTCAATGGACGTGAGTTTGAGTGAACTCCGGCAGCTGATGATGGACAGGGAGGCCTGGCATGCTGCAATTCATGGGGTTGCAGAGTCGGATACGACTGAGCAACTGAACTGAACTGAACTGAGTTAGCTTAATAGGCCATTTCCGTAACCCTCTGGCACCTTAATGTTTGAGAATTCTTTACCTAGAAAGTCAGGAAGTTGGGGGAACCAGAGAAAGTGTATGGATAACCAAGATTCCTAAGCTATAGGTTTTTTCATATGACCCCTGAGAAGTGCTTCCTGGGACCATGAATAAAACACCATGAGGCTACCCATAGCTAACTAAATATCCAGTAGAAAAGCAAGAATTACACTATTACCTCCAGTTACAAAATGCTTTTCAGAAAACTCATATCCTGGGAAAAGTGAGCACAATTACATTCTATCACATTTCTTAAAGTCATTGGGTAATGGAATTTGTGACTAGTTAGTTCTCTGAACTGCAAAACTCTCTATTTGACTGTTGTGTATTTTAAGTCTACTATTCAGTTAGATTCCTTTTTTTCACTTTCTCCCTAGAACTCAAATCCTTAAAGAAATGTGGAACAAATTCCTTCCCAGACTAATGAAAAACAGTCTTCTACAAATTGGAAGCCCACATGTGGGAACTCAGGACTTTGTATACAGATGTATGTGAATGAATGGTTGTGCAAAGAGTTAGAAACCATTGCCAGCTCCGTCTAATTGGCACTTTTCACCAACCTGGCAAAAGCTCTGGCATTGCATTCTTTATTTACATCACTAGTAATGGCATTTATTATGTTACCCAGTTCAAGAGGGTCTCTGCAACCACAACTCTCCCACAGACTGACACTTGCATTTTAAATCTGTAGAAGCATCCTTCATGAAGGTTTTTTATAAAACTGTCTTACGTTTCTGTTATCTGCAGAATCTTTCTGGAGTCTGTAATACATTAGGAGTTCAAACAGGAAAGGTGACTGCAAATATGCTTTCCAGTTTGACCAGGTGTGCAGCCAGTGTCATGAATTCAATTATACTATAAATAGAGGGCAGAGGCATACTATTTACCACTTGGTAATGAACAAAATGTGCCGAATGCTAAGACGTATCTCCCTCCCTATTACTCAGTTACTAGAACCACCATTCTGTCAGTGAAAGACAGGTCCTGCAGGTGTTAGAGAACGGATTTCATAATGGGAGTCTCTCTATAATAGCCTGAGAAAATATAGCTTCAATTGGAAACCCAAAGAGGCTGCAATTCTTTCCCTTTTCCCCCCCAAAAGTAATAAAGATGAAGACAAGAGAGAGGTTTCAGTGAAGAAGAAAAATCTCTGATCTAATTAAATATGTTTCACATCTTGAAGGTAAAGAGTCATGTTCTTGTCCAATTGGGCTACAATAGTTGCAATAAAATTTAAAATGGGGGAAAAATATAGTAATCTATTAATGTGTCTCATGTGAAGAGCTTTCACTCCATTTCCCTGCCCTGTGATTTCAGGTTCAGACAATAAGGATAATTTCTATGTGTCAGTTTCTTGCTGAGTCATATGCAATGAAATAGGAATCATATCCAGCATCATGTGAGTAAGCCCCAAAGTTAATGAAAGAAGTTAAAAACTTAAAGAAGGCAAAATCTATCTATCAGTTCAGTCACTCAGTTGTGTCTGACTCTTTGTGACCCCATGGACTGCAGCATGCCAGGCTTCCTTGTCCTTCACTATCTCCCAGAGTTCGCTCAAACTGATGCCCACTGAGTTGGTGATGGCATCCAACCATCTCATCCTCTGTCACTCCCTTCTACTCCTGAACTCAATCTTTCCCAGTGTTAAGCTCTTCACATCAAGTGGCCAAAGTATTGGAGCTTCAGCTTTAGCATTAGTCCTTCCAATGAATATTCAGGACTGATTTCCCTTAGAATTGACTGGTTTAATCTCCTTGCTGTCCAAGGGACTCTCAAGAGTCTTCTCCAGCACCACAGTTTAAAAGAATCAATTCTTGGGCACTCAGCCTTTTTTTATAGCCCAACTTTCACATCCATGTATGACTCCTGGAAAAACTATAGCTTTGACTCTACAGACCTTTGTTGGAAGAGTGATGTCTCTGCTTTTTAATATGCAGTCTAGGTTTGTCATAGCTTTTCTTCCAAGGAGCAAGCATCTTTAAATTTCATGGCGGCAGTCACCATCTGCAGTGATTTTGGAGCCCAAGAAAATAAAATCTGCCTCTGTTTCCACTTTTTCTAAAGGGTACCAGAGATGAAAAATCCAGGGAAATATATGTTGCATTTTTGGGTGGCCAAGTGTATACACTTTCTTGATAAAGTGCTTTCCAGTGTAAACGTTAAACCAGCCACTTAACATTTGCCTGCTCCCACACTGTGAGAGCCAGGGCAGGCATGTAAACAGAAATGCAAGCTTCCCAGAACAACATTCTTGCTGAGGACACAGAGTTTATTCATTCACATTCAAAATAAGTCCAGTGTATATGTTCCTCTAACAGCCTGGGCAGGAGCTTGCCCATTCTCCCCTGCTTCTCTGTTTCTCCCTCTCCCCCTCCCCGTTCCTCTCTGTCTGTCAGGGGACAAGCTTAAATACTGTCACTCTGAGCATGATGACTGATGCTTGGGTAGATCTTTCCTGTGGCTGGTCTGGGTTATACCAAGCTCTCGTTTCCCCTAGCTGCTTCCGATGTGACTCTTACATAAGATCACACTCACCTTGCTCACTCCCTTACTGGAGGAACCGTAGTGGTTCAGTTGCCCCCAAATGTATTTCAGAGCCAAGTAGTATACAACAGAGGCAGGAAGACATGGCTCTGTGAACAGTTATACAGCAAAACCAAGTGGAAAGTTAACAAATTATACAATGAATTTGAATATGTTGAGATGTGGCTAATACTGGACTAAGGAAAACTATTTGTTTACATGAAAGATACCCTGATCTCACCCCCATTCAATTCAAGTGTTTCTTAGACATCTCTGATAGTTTTTTAATGATTGATCTAGCAGCAAATTCATTGGATTTACATCCCATTCATTGGGTTTACATCCCATTTTTATTAGCTGTCTGCCCCATTTTCTGTGTACTTTTTTTTTTTTTTTTTTTACCATCTAGGCCATTCTCAAGCACTCCAGTATGTGGTCACTTAGAGTTGAGACTCTGGCTAAGATCTGCTTTAAAAATTGATGATGGAAGAGGGAAAAGATGTTTGTTCAAGATGTCATGCATTTCTGAAAAAAAAAAAAAGATGAAACTACAAGAAAGAGGGAAGAAAAGGAAAGAGGAAGAAAAACAAGGAAGAGAGGATAAAAAAGAGGGAGGAAGAAAAGAAAGGCAGGAGGACAGAGTATGGATGGAAGGAAAGGTGGAAGGAAAAAGCATCAATACAACTATTTGTTGACTACAATTACTTAAGGAGGAAGCCTCCAGAGACAGCTACCATATGTGACTGCCTGAACCTTGAGGCTGTTGCCACTTGGTTCCAAAATGAATATGTTATCTGAGTAAGAGACACAGTATCAAGTTCTGATTCAGTGAATTGGTGTTTGGGTGGAAAAGATCCCTTAAGTCATGTTTTGTTGTTAAAAAAAAATAAAAAATAAATGATCCCATAGTATTGGCCTCTGGGGCAAAATCTCTTCAGATTTCAAAACAGTCCAAGCTTGAAGGCTCCCACCGTTTCCCTCAGAGACTATTTCATCATCCAGCTGATCTTAGACATAAGGAAGTTTTCCCAGTTATTATTCCCCAAGTTCCTTTTTTTCTAAATGTCACTGCACTATTTACACTATTTCACTCTGCCTCATTTTTATACCTTGGATTTTATAGCCTTCAAGTACTAGAAGATGATTGTCATTTAACGCTCTTTATTCATCCTGTGGCCAAGAGAACACAAAAGAGTTATTAAGTTGTGCATTGCTGGAGGTTGTTAAGCTCTATTCATAAATCAGAAATCCAAAAGTCTTGGGAACAGGGATATGTTAAAAGGAAATTCAGCTCTTATATATACATTTGTTTGTCAATTCCAGATGCTTCTGTCAACTGAGGTGTCCACCAAAGTTCTCATCGAATTTTGCGTATGAATGAAACTAGTGTGAGAATGGAAGAGCCACAGGCTTTCTGGGTAAGAGGGAAACTTCTTTCATTATTGTCTGGACTACTTTTCCAGTAGTCATGTATGGATGTGAGAGTTGAACTATAAAGAAAGCTGACTGCTGAAGAACTGATGCTTTTGACTTGTGGTGTTGGAGAAGGCTCTTGAGAGTCCCTTGGACTGCAAGGCGATCAAACCAGCCAATCCTATAGGAAATCAGTACTGAACGTTCATTGGAAAGACTGATGGTGATGCTGAAGCTCCAATGCTTTCGCCACCTGATGTGAAGAACTGACTCTTTAGAAAAGACCCTGATGCTGGGAAAGATTGAGGGCAAGAGGAAAAGAGGACGACAGAGAGGATGAGATGGTTGGATGGCATCCCAAACTCGATGGACATGAGTGTGAGCAAGCTCTGGGAGTTGGTGATGGACAGGGACACCTGGCATGCCTGGCATGCTGCAGCCCATGGGGCTGCAAAGAGTTGGACATGACTGAGCAACTGAACTGAACTGGTCACTTCTCCATATATTGCTGAGATATCTAAATATTTCTCTCAAGTTATCCTTCAGCCTTCTCTAATAAGAGATACACAGAGATGGAACAAGAGAAACTCCATGGAACATATTGAGCTATTTTTCAGGGGCAACAGCATAATTCACGTCTTCCGTGAGACTGTATGACATCTCCTCGCTGCACTGGAGGAACCACAGCAATCACAAAGCTCAGATTCGTTGAACATCCACTCACAGGTCAGGGATTCTGGAAACTCAGTCTACCTCATTCAGTTCTCAGATCCCTATAAGTTGACTTATCACCATTTCACAATGAGGAAAATAAGGTTAGAGAATGAATTAACTTGCCTAAGTTCTCAGAAGTTCTCACTGCTGAAATCACAATTTGTCACTCTGGGATGGATTTGGAGTTCCATAACTGTTTCATTGTGTGACACTCACCTCAAAGCATAAATGCTTAATTGCCACTGGACCAGCTTGGTTCTTCATGGAGAAAATTTACTTCTGTGACAGACAGCTAATTCGTAAATTCAGTATTTAATTAGGACCTCGTATGTTCCTGGCAATCTTTTAGTACTGGAGAGACTGTGGTAAATGGAGCAGGCAAATATCCTGTTCTTACAGGGCTCATGTACTAAATAAAATAAATATTGGGTTGGCAAAAAAGTTTGTTTGGGTTTTTCCCTAAGTTGTTAGTGAAAAAAACCCGAACAAATTCTTTGGCCAACCCAATATATACAATGTGTATTTTATCAGAAAGTTACAAGTACTGTAGAAACAGATAGAGCAATAAAGGGGGATAGAACTACAAATTAAGAAATACACATAGTTATAGTTTACCAGACCATTTTGTGTGCTAAGAAGAACACAAAGCAGGAAGTGTGGTTAGATAGGGCTGGAATGAGGAGGGAAATTCTCTCTGCAGGTGACAGGTAGACCAAGACTTGAAGGTGAGGGAGTGAGCTGGGTGAATTCCATGGAATAAGCACACTGGGTAATCAGCTGCAAAGGCTCTGAGGTTGGTTGTCTAGTGTGTTCAGGGAAACATAAGAGAGCCAGTCCAACAGGGGCAAAGTATATGAGGGAAAGAATGGTAAGTGGTGCTGTCAAAAAGTGGTCAAGGAAGGGTCCATTGTCTCTTGTAAGTCATTGGGAGAACTCTGATTTTTGTTTTGAGTGAGATGAAAACCTGTTGGATGGTTTTTAGCAGAACGACATTATCTTGTTTACATTTTAAAGAGTCGCTCTGGTTGTTATTATAAAACTGTGCTCCCTATAGAAAAGCAGGGGTCAAAAGAAGGCCTATTAATGCTTAACAGCTAATAATGATTCCACATCATAACAATAGACATTTCGTAGACTCTGGTACTTACTTTATATTCATTATTGCATTAATTTTCACAACTTACATGATGGCTATCATCATTATGCCCTTTTCTGTACTTTGTGGTTGAGAGTTTATGGAATTTTTAAGGGCAGTTGACCCAATACACATGTGGGGGGCATACTACACTTGAATAAATTTAGTTGTTTTGAAATAAGCTTTAGTTACTATAATATGAATATATTTGAGACTTTTATGACCACTGGTGTAGTAATTGGAGATATCAAAGAAGACAAATGACTCTGAATCCTAAATACACATAAAAATTACCAAGAGTTTTAAAATTATATCTGGGTTTCTTTTGCCCAGACTTCCTTGCCCTCTTAAAAAAAAAAAAAAAAAAAAAAAAACTTGTGTGTGGACTTGCCTGGTGGTCCAGTGGTTAAGGTTCTGTGCTTCCACTGTGGGGCTGGGGTGAGAGGCAGGTTTGATCCCTGGTCGAGGAACATCAGCATGCTGCAAGGCATGGACAAGAAAAGAAATCTCCCCAAACTGTGTGTTTATCTACTTTGAAGTGTATACTTTTAAAAAGCAAATTAAAAATATAGTACTGGCACAGTCTGCTGGTAATTCTTAATTAATAGCTAAGCCAACTACATGGACCAACTCAAATGTTTAGGAAACAAAAGGAATACTGAAAAATAAACAAATGATCAGGTTTCTGTAGAGAGAGACGCAGCACTTTTGGCCCTCGAAAATGGAGATGTTTTAAACAAGTGATGTGTTGGCAGAAAAGGGATTCTTATGGGTGGAGCGTTTCTCATTTTCTCACCACTCCTCCTCTGAGACGGCCCAGGCTGTTTACAAAGACATGGCAGTAGTTTCTTGTTAAAACTGGGCTCAGGCAATAGCTGAGGGCGGCGGGGGAAGGTCAGGACCAGAAGGCCAGAAATAGGCTTTGAGACAGGCAGAATGGTGGGCCTCACACAGGGAATCAGCAGGCGGAAGGAATATTCTACAGATGAGCCGGGATCACTCAACAGGGACCAACTGCGGTAACAGGCGAAGCCAGCACTACCGAAGCTTAATAGAGCAGAAGTCTGCTCCTTGTCCTGAGAGTGGACAGTGTAGGTCTGTGGTGGTGGAGCAGGCTGTTCTGTCCTCTGCCCCACACTTAGTCATGTGGGGACCTAGGCTTCCTCCAGTTCGTGGCTCTCTGGACTCCACGGCATTGGCATTCTCTAGAAGATTCACCCCTGAACAAAGCTCAAAAAGAGAGAGTAGAGAAACATGTATCAAATTCTAGAGGCCAGTCCAGAAACTGGTATATGTAACTTTTACCCTCACTGCCTCAGCCAGAACTCAGTCCTGTGGTCCCATCTGAGAGCAAAGGGAGGAAAATGGATAGAATTACCTGCCAAAGGAGCCTGGGGATGTGCCATTAAAAGAAACCTTTGAATGAAAAACTATTTCGAAATTATTTTCAAAATTACAGACTGAACTCTGTGGAGTATACCCAGGATATCACAGATATCTTTCAACATGATCTGATCAATGATCACATTTGAACTTTAAAAATAGAGTCATTGGTATATGAGATAATGAGTATCAACTTCCTGGGATGGACTCATGGTGAGTGAGGTCCAGGGCTGGACCCCACCTTCAGGGAGTCCTAATGATACATGTGAGTCTGAGCCAAGCTATGAGCAAAGTTTAGAGGTCTTTCTGTTCTTCCTGGTTTGAAACAAGATTGGAGATAGAATCTGAGGATAGACAAAATCAGGATGTGGATGCTTGTCATGGCTGCACTGGATGGAGTGGAGTGAGGTGAACAAAGATTCAAGCATGGTTTTTATAGTTCAGAGGGCATGGTCTCACCCTGTGGGGCTGTAGTCCAGATGCTGGTCCTCTGGAACGCCTGGAGCCATCTCAGCTGGGACCGGCTCCTAGAGTTGCACTGGCCCTTTGTTGGTGGCAGGTGGTGGGAGGGACTGTGGTTCAGAGGCTGAACCTCAGTTCAGTTCACTGAGCTCTGTGCTAGTGAGAAAACCACAGCTTGCCTTTTCTCAGAAGCCTCTATGGACAGACCTTATGATAATGTATGTTGCTATGGTCTAGATCTCTTCTCACTGCAAGATGGGGAAACCTTTTCATAGTCTGCCATTTCCTGACGTTCTCCATAACAAAGAGTGTTCATAGGTATGTGTATGTACCTGTGTGGAAGAGAACTATAGGAAACTAGCTTTAAAACCACGTTTCTTAAGAGACTTCTGGTGTCCATCCAAGGACAGATTATGAGCTTTTGCTCTAGCGGCCCCAAGTGCAGAGCTAACATGTTGTCCTGAACTTCAGACCCTCCCTCAACTCATATCTCCGTATTGCAATGCCCATTTTTCAAGTTGGACATAAAAATCACAATGTCACAAAGGCAGGGGATCAAATACTAGTTTTGTATTTATGTATGTTTTCCAAAATGTCATAAAATGTTTTATTATTATTCCCCCCCACCCTGCCCCCAGCCAGTCATGCAAACAATTCTGATCCACAGGCTTGGAACCAAAGAAATAAAACATGAGTCTAAGAAGAAGAAACAGATCTGGAGCCTATAAGTTATTGTTTGTTTTTTTTTTCCTTTTGCCTCAATCCTAAATTTCATATTTTTTTCTTTTTTGGTTTAGGAAGTTTGGTTGAATTTGCCTCAGTATTTTCTTGTATATTAATACTTTTCACTTCATGATAGGAAAATCCATTGTTTCCTTTTGCCCACCAGTCAGTTAGCTAGCCAACCAATAAATGTTTATGGAGATCCTACTATATGTAAAGACAATCTGTTAGGTAGTTTGAAGATGAGGAAGGTAAATTTAGCCTATACACACACACACACACACAGAATATGTAGTCATATCAATGTGGAAAAGTGAAAGTGTTAATAACTCATTTATGTCTGATTCTTTGTGACCCAATGGACTGTAGCCCTCCAGGCTCCTCTGTCCATGGAATTCTCCAAGCAACAATACTGGAGTGGGTAGATGTTCTCTTCTGCAGGTGATCTCCCCAACCCAGTGATCGAACTCAGGTTTCCTGCATTGCAGGGAGATTCTTTACTGTCAGAGCAACCAGGGAAGTCTACGTTTTCATATATATAATTACATGTAATATGCGGTATATACTTACATGTTATAATTATGCATATGTAGCCATTCAGGAAAACATCTGATTCTGCTTCATTGACTACACTAAAGCCTTTGACTCTGTGGATTACAACAAACTGTGGAAAATTCTTAAAGAAACGGGAGTACTAGACCAACCTTTCCTGTCTCCTGAGAAACTTGTATGCAGGTCAAGAAGCAACACTTAGAATCTGACATGAAACAACAGACTGGTTCAAAATTGGGAAAGGAGTACATCAAGGCTGTATATTGTCATTCTTCTTATTTAACTTATATGCAGAATACATCATGCGAAATGCCAGGCTGGATGAATCACAAGCTGGAATCAAGATTGCCAGGAGAAATATCAACAACCTCAGATATGCAGGTGATACCACTCTAACCACAGAAAGACAAGAGGAACTAAAGAGCCTCTTGATGAGGATAAAAAAGGAGAGTGAAAAAGGTGGCTTAACACTCAACATTCAAAAAACTATGATCATGGCATCTGGCCCCATCGCTTCATGGCAAATAGATGGGGAAAAGGTAGAAACAGTGGCACATTTTATTTTCTTGGTCTCCAAAATCACTGTGGACAGTGATTATAGTCACAAAATTAAAAGACACTTATTCTTTGGAAGAAAAGCTATGACAAAGCTAGACAGAATATTGAAAAGCAGAGACATCACTTTACTGACAGAGGTCCATATAGGTAAAGCTATGGTTTTCCCAGTAGTCATGTATGGATGTGAGAACTGGACCATAAAGAAGGCTGAATGCAAAGAATTGATGCTTTCAGATTGTGATGTTGGAGAAAACTCTTGAAAGTCCCTTGGACAGCAAGGAGATCAAATCAGTCAGTCCTAAAAGAAATCAGTCCTGAATATTCATTAAAAGGACTGATACTAAGCTGAAGCTCCAAAACTTTGGCCACCTAATGCAAAGCATCAACTCATTGGAAAATACCTTGTTGCTGAAAAAGATTGAGGGCAGGAGAAGGGGGTGACAGAGGATGAGATGGTTGGATGGTATCACCAACTCAATGGGCATGAGTTTGAGCAAACTCTGGGAGACAGTGAAGGACAGGGAAGCCTGGCATGCTGCAGTCCATGAGGTTGCAGAGTCTGATACAACTTAGCAACTGCTGCTGCTAAGTCGCTTCAGTCGTGTCCGACTCTGTGCGACCCAATAGATGGCAGCCCACCAGGCTCCCCCGTCCCTGGGATTCTTCAGGCAAGAACACTGGAGTGGGTTGCCTTTTCCTTCTCCAGTGCATGAAAGTGGAAAGTGAAAGTGAAGCTGCTCAGTCGTGTCCGACTTCACAACCCCATGGACTGCAGCCTACCAGGCTCCTCCATCCATGGGATTTTCCAGGCAAGAGTACTGGAGTGGGTTGCCGTTGCCTTCTCTGAACTTAGCAACCAGACAATACCAAATATACATTTCAGTTCAGTTCAGTTCAGTCGCTCAGTCGTGTCCGAGTCTTTGCGACCCCGTGAATCGCAGCACGCCAGGCCTCCCTGTCCATCACCATCTCCCGGAGTTCACTCAGACTCACATCCATTGAGTCAGTGATGCCATCCAGCCATCTCATCCTCGGTCGTCCCCTTCTCCTCCTGCCCCCAATCCCTCCCAGCATCAGAGTCTTTTCCAATGAGTCAACTCTTTGCATGAGGTGTCCAAAGTACTGGAGCTTCAGCTTTAGCATCATTCCTTCCAAAGAAATCCCAGGACTGATCTCCTTCAGAATGGACTGGTTGGATCTCCTTGCAGTCCAAGGGACCCTCAAGAGTCTTCTCCAACACCACAGTTCAAACGCATCAATTCTTCGGTGCTCAGCCTTCTTCACAGTCCAACTCTCACATCCATACATGACTACTGGAAAAACCATAGCCTTGATTAGATGGACCTTAGTCGGCAAAGTAAAGTCTCTGTTTTTGAATATACTATCTAGGCTAGTCATAACTTTTCTTCCAAGGTGTAAGTGTCTTTTAATTTCATGGCTGCAGTCACCATCTGCAGTGATTTGGGAGCCCCAAAAAATAAAGTGTGACACTGTTTCTACTGTTTCCCCATCTATTTCCCATAAAGTGATGGGACCAGATGCCATGATCTTTGTTTTCTGAATGTTGAGCTTTAAGCCAGCTTTTTCACTCTCCTCTTTCACTTTCATTAAGAGGCTTTTTAGCTCCTCTTCACTTTCTGCCATAATGGTGGTATCATCTGCATATCTGAGTTTATTGATATTTCTCCCGGCAATCTTGATTCCAGCTTGTGTTTCTTCCAGGCCAGCGTTTCTCATGATGCACTCTGCATATAAGTTAAATAAGCAGGGTGACAATATACAGCCTTGACATACTCTTTTTCCTATTTGGAACCAGTCTGTTGTTCCACGTCCAGTTCTAACTGTTGCTTCCTGACCTGCATACAGATTTCTCAAGAGGCAGGTTAGGTGGTCTGGTATTCCCATCTCTTTCAGAATTTTCCAGTTTCTTGTGATCCACACAGTCAAAGGCTTTGGCATAGACAATAAAGAAGAAATAGATGTTTTTCTGGAACTCTCTTGCTTTATCCATGATCCAGCGGATGTTGGCAATTTGATCTCTGGTTCCTCTGCCTTTTCTAAAACCAGCTTGAACCTCAGGGAGTTCACAGTTCACGTATTGCTTAGTACCTATTATATAATACGCATTCTGCAGAGTCATCATTGAGATAGGTTTGTCATTTTAAAACATGGGCAGGGACAATGGAAATTTTAAGTCAGGTGAAATGGCTCAGCCAAATACTTTTCCAATAATTGCTTGAGAGCCTGTTCCTAGGCGTTTGTCTTCTGTAAGGACCAGCCTGACTCTGCTGGGAAAATGGGCCATGCAGTCAAGGGGAATGACTTTCACAGCAGGACCCGGGCTCTCTGCCTGTCTGTAATGATACATAAAGGAGACTGGGCTGAGTTCAAAGATAGGGAACATCAATCCTTGATAACACACATATTTTTAGGATGGTGCGGGGAGTCGGGAATGTGTGACATGACATATAGGGCAAGAAAATGACAGATGAGGCTGCTGAAAGACAGGGCTCATGTTACAGTACAAGCCCTCCTTCTCTCCAGAGCTGAAAGTTCAACCCACAGGTCTCACAGTTCCGCGGGAAGGGTGAGGTTTTGAAACAGTTTGGGACATCCTGGCCAGGGGAGTTCTGGGATTTATGGAAGCCTCAAGTCACAGAGCACCGTTGCGAGTGCAGCAGTTTTGAAGTTATAATTTCTTTAAATTAGATCTGCTTCATTTGCAGCCATAGGGGCACTGAGCATCCACCTTCTGTCTGGATCAGCAGCCCTCTCATCCTCCCTGTGCCCTCCTGCCCAGCTTGCCATCTTGCCCTCGGAGACTCAGAGGTCACCTTCTTTAGAAAATGTTTTTTTCATGACTCTAGAGCCTAGTTAGATTCCCAGCCTATAGACTCAAACAGCACTGCGCTTGGACTGTGTATCACTTTTCAGATTGCGTATTTTTCGCTTGTGTGCCTCAACCTCTGAATTAGCTCCTCTGAGGGCTGCGTTTGAGTTGTGTTTTTGATGCGGCGCACAGGGCCTGGCAATATGACACCCTCCATAACGCCGATTCACTATCAGATGGATCAGTGCCCTGCGTGTCTTCCAGAGCTCGGCCTGCGCTAGAACGTGAGGCCTTCTGGGAGCCCTTGCTTCTGGTTGCTATGGAAATGGTGCTGCGTTTCACTTAATGCAGAACATCTGAGAACCGGCCTGTGTGGGAGGAGTCCTGGAATGCAGGACAGTGAATGGCTCATTAGTATCAGTGAAACTTTCTTCCACGTGCAGAGGCACGCACACCATTAGCATCTGGCCCTGAGTAAGTGGGAAACTCCGACAGATGTTGGAAAGGCTCCGTGGCCTGTGCCTCGTCATTCACAAAATTGTTTTCCTTGCTCCTCTCTTATCAGCCTTGAGAAAATCGGAATGATCTTCTCAATAACCTTAACTCTATATCCTTTAAATTGGACCAAATCCGTCTCCTCCTTGTGGCTTCTGGAAGGAAATGGGCACCATTGTTAACATTATAGGTGGGAATTCCCTGGTGGTCTGGTGGTTAGGACTCTGAACTTTTACTGGGAGGGCACGGGTTCCATTTTTGGGTGGGGAACTGCTGCTTCTGCTGTTGCTGCTAAGTCGCTTCAGTCGTGTCCGACTCTGTGCGACCCCATAGACGGCAGCCCACCAGGCTTCCCTGTCCCTGGGATTCTCCAGGCAAGAGCACTGGAGTGAGTTGCCATTTCCTTCACCAATGCATGAAAGTGAAAAGTGAAAGTGAAGTTGCTCAGTCGTGTCTGACTCTTATTGACCCCATGGATTGCAGCCTACCAGGCTCCTCCGTCCAAGGGATTTTCTGGGCAAGAGTACTGGAGTAGGGTGCCATTGCCTTCTCCGGGTGGGGAACTAAGAGCCCATAAACTGTGTTGTGGCCAAAAACAAACAAACAAAAAGAAACAACCCCACTATATGTGTTAGGCACAGAGCCTTTGTGTGTGTGTGTGTGTGTGTGTGTGTGTGTGTGTGTGTGTCCCTGTATTAATTTCTTAGGGCTGCCATAACAAAGCACTACAAACTAAGAGACTTAAACAACAGACATCTACTGTCTCACTGCTCTAGGGGCCAGAGGTCCAAAATCAAGGAGTTGGCAGGTTGGTTCCTTCTGTGAACTTTGACAGAGAATCCATTCCAGGATTCTCTCCTATCTTCTGCAGTTGCAGGCATTCATTGGCTTGTAAAGGGTCCTCTTCTCCCAATGTCTTCAAATCATTTTCCCTCTGTATGTGTCTGCCTCTGTGTCCAAGTGTCCTCTATTTATAAGGACACAGTCACCAAGGACCCAGGCTGTTCCGAATGACCTCATCTCACCTGGATTACCTGCAAAGACTATTTTCAAATGGGGTCACATTCGCAGATACTAGGGGCTAGGATTGCAATATCTTTCTGATGGGCACAATTCAATCTATATTGTACAGTAAATGGGTTAAGGCCATGTTAAGGTAAAAATAAGCTGAGGCACAGAGAAGATAACACATTTCATGATATTCTGTTGATCTGATATTCTGAAATCTGGTCTGCTTGATTCTGATCTTCTCCCTTTTCCATTATTTCATGATTTAAGAAAGAGAGACTGAGAGAGGAAAGTATTCTGCAAAGACAATTGTCTATTCACAAAAATGGCAAAGTCAAACTAAAGACAGATGAAAGTGGGAAAAGTTATTACCCATTGCTATCCATTGCTAAGGGGCTTCCCAGGTGGCACTAGTGGTGCAGAAGAAGTAAGAGGTGTGGGTTTGATCCCTGGGTCAGGAAGTTCCCCTGGAGGATGGCATGGCAATCCACTCCCTTGTTCTTGCCTGGAGAATTCCATGGACAGAAGAGCATGGTGGGCTGCAGTCCATAGGGCCACAAAGAATCAGACATGACTAAAGCTAGTCAAAACCTATTTCACACATTTATTCTACAAATATTTATTGAGACCATGATGGGCTTACAGTATTCTAGGAAGTAAAAAGCTCTGAAGTGAACAAGACAGATCCCTGCTTCCATGGAGCTTACAATACAGTGTGCAGAGACAGTCAGCAAACAAAGAAGCAATTTCATTCATTTATGTTTATACTTGCTTACATTTAACCCCTCATAATAAAACTTCAGGTAATTAAAAAAAAAAAAAACAACCAGGTGCAGGGATAGAAAGCTACTGGGGATGATAAGTTTGACTGGTCAGAGAAGGAAAGACAGAGTTCCAAGGGAGCAGGCTAAGAACCATACTGGTATCTGAGAAAAGGGCCTTTCATTGCAGAGCCAAGAGCAGGTGCAAATGTCCTGGGCCAGGAGCAAGCTTGGTAGGTTTGAGGATTTCAGAATGAGCCCTTGAAACCTTATTTAATTCAACAGTGAGGGCCAACAAGAAGAAAGGAATTAATTTAGACAAAGAGTAGAGTCAAAAACATGAGGCAAATTTAGAGCAAGGAGAAGAATCGTATTTTAATACATAGAGCAGAGATTATAAAATAAGGAGAAATATCCGCAACAATGACCATTTCAGTCTTTATTATCACAAAATCAAACAGTGTCAAAACAAATATCTTTCTTGTTTTTGTCCTTGACCTCATACATAGTTTGCCAGTTCTGGTCTAAACTTTCTCTCAGTGGGAGAAGGTGAGGGTGGGATGATTTGAGAGAATAGCATTGAAACATGTATATTACCATATGTGAAATAGATCGTCAGTCCAGGTTCAATGCATGAGACAGGGTGCTCAGGGCTGGTGCACTGGGATGACCCTGAGCAATGGCATGGGGAAGGAGGTAGGAGGGAGTTCAGGATGGGGAACATGTGCACACCCATGGGAGATTCATGTCAATGTATGGCAAAACCTACTACTATTTTGTAAAGTAATTAGCCTCCAATTTAAAAAAAATAAACTTTCTCTCAGCCATCCTTTCTTTCTGGTCACCCACTGCCCATGGACACTCATTAGTGCTCACACAGACCATTGGTCATCTGTCTGCTTGATCCTTCACACAGTCACCAATTATTTTTGTAGCCATGCTTCCATTCCCAAAACACTACTCTCTGCCTCCAAAATATAAGCTTATTTCCTTTTCCCACAATTCTGAACCTGTACCCATCACTCAGAGACCCAAGAGCAAATAATTCAGAGCAGGGGAGTATTTGGGGATACTTAATGAGAATACTTATCCATTAATATATTCATGTTTCTCCAGTCACTCTGGGAAATGTCCTGGCCCACTCCCCCTTCCCTCCACATTTGTTGCAGCTCTGGGACCCAGGAGCCATGTGTGTGCAAGGTGACCGTGCCCTTCAGACCACTGTCATTTGTCCCAGGAAGTAATACTCAGCTAAGCACAGACAAATGACATCTTTGATCTCCTCAGTTTAAGTGATGAACAGGAGAGTATTCACGATTGTTGCTGTTGTTGTTGTTGTTGTTCCAGAAATATGGATTTGTAAGATATAAATTTTACAAACTTGGGAGAGGTCAGGTGTTCAACACTTGGGTTTGAAGAAATCAGAGGAAATAAGTAGAGGAGTGCAGGGTGGGGAAGAAAAGGTGAGAAGGAGATTCAGATAGAGATGGAGATAGAGAGGAAGAGGGGTGGCAGAGGGAAAGGAGAACAGGGGGAGGGAGGGGTGGGGAAGAGAGAGAAAGAGAACAGAGAGAGGAGGAGAACGGAGTAAAAGAAGAAGTCTCTTGATGGCATTTAAGCAAATACTTTAAGTTTGTCCTCAAAGCTTGGGTGCCACTCTGCTCCTGGATTTTGTGGCACACCTTTTTGGTTTCATTAGAATGTATTTCTGCTAGTGTGCAACCAAGGGTTCAGATCGTTCAGTCTTGTTTTAGATTTTGCCTCCACCCCAGTGTCTGTCTCTGGGCACTTCTACCTGATAAGAGGGTGAATCTGATAGTATGACGTTGGAACTTGACAAATGTGTCTACTAGGCCCATCGTTTTGTCTCCTGAAGTCAAATTTGCATTCTTCAAGTAGCTACCATTTGCTGTCCTGAAAGAAAACAAGTAGGCTATTTTTAAGTTATACTATTGTGTTCTAAGTTAGGAAAATCTGAAGGACTGAATTATAAAAGGATTCTTCCAGAACTATTTCTGAGGGCACTAGATACTTAACCAGAAAGAGGCAGAAGTGCTGAAAGTTGAAGTCTAATGGCTACTCTCAATTGAAGAGTAAATAGAATGAAAGGAAGACACATCTGGAAAGATAATTGTCAGTACAGGAGCAGGATTCCATCTACAAACGTGCACACAGATCCTCCAAACATAAGGCATACAGGATACATAGATTTGGGTAGGATTACAGAGGTGAGTAGTAAAGAGATCCATAGGTATCTAATGTCTGTACACCAAGCATTCAATACGTAATTTTAACACATCTTGTGGAATGCAATTGTTACAAAATGCTATGACACAGATATGGATGAGGAAATTGAGATTCAGATCATTTAAACCACTTATCCAAGACTCTGCGGCTATTAAAGCTGGGACTGAAACATAGATATACCAAGCTCAGGTGTGCAATATTCATTCCTTTCTCCCTTCTGCCTTCCAGTTTCAATATGTTCTGTCTTGCTCTTCATTTAGAGTAAAGGTTTACAAAGCATAGTCTGTGGGTCCCCAGCTTTCTGTGGGGGTGATGGCAGAGTTGAATCAGATACCTCTACTTCCATCTCAACCAGAGATGCTCCACATAGATATCTTTGGTTCAGTGTAACAGGATTTCTGTGTCAGATTTCTTTTGAAGGAAATATTCCATTGCTTTAAGAAGTTTGAAAGCCATAACCACAAGCTAATGCTAGGTCATTTTTTCCAGGAATGCCAGCTGAATACCATCTCATCTAGGACCTTAAATAGATACAAATCGTGACTTCTGTAAGGAACAAAAAGGAAACAGTTATTTTTAACATGAAATGTAAATAGGAAAAACTGGGTGTAGGGTGAAGTAAATACATCACATAACCCCACATGAAACAGGGGCAGGGACCTATATTCACCTAAAGTGGTGAGAAGAGGAAGGACATAATCTTTATATGACAATTAACAGATAATAACTTTAAAAACAGGCACAATTTCCTTCATTGTATCAGGGTGCAAAATTCCAGCAACTCTGGTTTCAAACTGCCAACAGTATGTCTAAGAAGAACCCCTTTCTTGTTAGAAAGATGAGCTGTAAACATAGAGGCAAAGCTTCATGACATTGAATTTGGCAGTGATTTTTGGATACCACACCAAAAGCATAAGCAACAAAAGCAACAACAGGCAAACAGAAGTGTACCGAGTTTAGAAAGCTCAGCGCTAATTGAGCTTTTTCCATTTCTCATGTGTTCGCCGCTGAATCTGTTGTCTGGACAGGAGCCCGTTCTTCAAAAGTTGTTTACAGGTAATGATGCTGATGAGAAACTTCACTCATGGTAAAATATTGACTTGCATCTTCCTCCCCCCAAAACTGGGCTCCTGCAATCTCCACCTCATGATATGATTATGACATCTAGGAAACAGCCCCGTTTCTCTAGGGAATAAAAAGCTCTCTGTCTCTCTTTCTCATTGTTTCTCAGCATAACCTTCCTCTCCCTGCCCCTGGCCTCCGCTCCTATTCTTCTCTAGCTTCTGCCCACCCGCCCCATCCCACCATGTCCCCAGGCCACGGCTTGAAGTGTGAGCTGCCTTATATGATTTATGGGTCCAGGGAGGCTGAGGTCAGAACACAGATTGTTTGGCAGGCATCCCTGAAGACCCCGTGCAGTGCTGGAGATGTAAGCCCAGGGGATGGTCATGGGATATGGGATCACATTTTCAACGAGCAGTGCAAAGTGGCACAGGATATCTGTCACCAGACAAGCCAAACAGTCATTGTTTTCTCCCCGCCCTGTGACCCAGACCTGGATCTGTAAAGAGACAGCAGCTGCAGTCCTGACACCCAGATAAACACTGAAAGAAGGACAATGTGTTAGAAGGAAGCAAGATGTTATGTTGTCTTGGTGGTGGCCGAGATTCCTGGGGCTCTGCTTCTGTCTGGGGTTGTGTGTACCTAAACAATATGGGTGCGGTAAGATTCCTGGCGGAATCTGAACATGGCTTGTACACATGGCACAGGGGTAAAGCCTCCGCCTGCCAACTCAGGAGACACAGGAGACGCAGGTTCCGTCTCTGAGTCAGGAAGATCCTCTGGAGGAGGAAATGGCCACCCATTCCAGTATTCTTGCCTGGGAAATGCCATGGACAGAGGAGTCTGGTGGACTACAGTCCGTGGGGTCACAAAGCGTCAGACACGACTGAGCATGCACACACACATACCCCCAGTTACTTAATCAGCAACATGGTACTTACTGAAGGTCCTCACTATGCCATGTGCTGGGCTTAGGGGATAAGGCAGACAGAAGATGATGTTAGTATCCAAGCCCCCAGGCCAGGTGAGTCTGCTCCAGTTCTTGGTCTGCCCCTCATCCTCTGATCAACCTCAGACAGCTTGTCCAACCTCATGGAGGAGAAATGTTATGAGTATTATATTGAGATTATAGATATTAAGGCTTCCCTGGTGACTCAGATGGTGAAGAATCTGCCTGCAATGGGGGAGACACTGGGTTCGATCCCTGGGTTGGGAAGGTCCCCTGGAGAAGAGAATGGCAACCCACTCCAATGTTCTTGCCTGAGAAATCCCATGGAGAGAGGAGCCTGGCAGGCTATAGTCCATGGGGTTGCAGAGACAACTGAGCAACTAACACACACACACACACACACACACACACACACACAAAGTGGATATTAACACCTTGAGGTTCAATAGTGTAATATACACATGTATTTAAGTATAAAACACTCTCTCTGCCTTTAAGAGCTTCTTTAGCAGTCCTCTGCTCTTTGCTGTCTAATAATTACCTGGGGGACTTTTTAAAACTGCTAATACCCAGGTCTTACCTTCAGAGATCCTGAGGACATTGCTAAGGTGTAAAATTTCTTGTGTCATTTTAAGACACAGCCAGGATTGAGGACAGCTCTGACAAAACCAAATCAACACAGGCAGATTTAGAGAAAAGTGTGTTGCCAAATACTTGCAGTGACTTTCAAATGACTTCAGCCCTGATGGCAATATTCTTATCTAAATTATCCAGATGAATTTTGCAAATTTCCTGCAGACTCATTGAATATTTCATAATGGTTTCCAGAGGCTGCTTCTAGAATCTATATTTACCTACTTTCGAAAGATGTCCCTTCTCTCCAGTAAAAGTCTTGGCTTTTTATGTGCATCCCCTTCTCTATGGGCTAAAAAAGCTTGAGACTTTCATCTCTAGAAGCATTGTCAGATGTTTTCTGTGTAAGCTCAATCCATGAAAGCCAAAACAAGGAGGGCAAGAAGAAGGGAGAAAGAGTATTAAGTGCTTTTTACAATCTGTCCTCCCTCTTCTCTCTCCCTTCCCCCCCTACCCCCAAGCCTAGGCTCACTGGATTCCTATTTTGCCCCCATTAGGTAGCTCAGAGGTTAAAGTGTCTGCTCGCGATGCCGGAGACCTGGGTTCGATCCCTGGGTTGGGAAGATCCCCTGGAGAAGGAAATGGAAACCCACTCCAGTATTCTTGCCTGGAGAATGCCATGGACAGAGGAGCCTGATGGGCTACAGTCCACGGGGTCGCAAAGAGTCGGACACGACTGAGCGACCTCACCACCACCACCACCACCAATGGCTCCCAAGCCTTGGATACTTGGGAACATTGTCATCTCCACAGCACCTACTTCATCCCTTCACTTCCTCCCTTCACCTCCTCTTCCTCCCATCACCCTGGCCCAAAGCACCAACCAGCTCTGACCTTGGATATTGACGACAGTGTGAACATCAAATACTTACAGGAGTGTATGACATTGGTAAGACCTTTAAACCGCCACCCTCCTCCAGTAACAGCCCACTTTCCAACCTAGGAAGTCAAAACCCTTAACACATATCAGTAAACTAATCTCCCTGGAAACCTGGATAGAAAGGTGAGACAAATGAAATGTAAGGACATAAATGATCATCCATGGCTTCTGCAAGGAGAATCAGATACTCCTATCTTCCACTTCCCAACTCAAGGTCTAGCTCTGTATTTACAGAGCGCCGTGTGGCTCTAATGCCTAATTGATTTATAATGTTTTTCTCCATATTGTACCATGTGTGCAATTAGTTACTGAAAGGAAATGTAGCTCAGTTCACTTGCCACATCTGCTGCTGGTCAGGGACATACGATTTCATGCCCTGTTTTCCAGATGGCTTGATTAACATCCAGGAAAACCTAGTGACTTTGCCAGAGCCGCAAAAGAAGCTGGGGAGCTCAGGTATGCTCGGTCCTGGGAGAACTGCCCCAGATGTAAAGAAAGCACAGTGCCGTCTCAAAAGGTAAGTCAAATGTATGACGTCATGAGAAAGAGTCATAAGTGGGGGCTACCTTTCTCCATTCAGTTCATGAGTTTGTTTATTTGTACTCATTCATATCCACTGAATACTTAGTAGGCGCCAGTTTTGGTTTATTTATTTATTTATTTTAAACAGTGGTAAGCAACATGCATGCCCCATGCCTTCGTGGAGTCCCCAGTCAAGTGGGAGAGGTACATATTATTGAGTAAGTAACCGCAAAAATAAAGATATGGATGTGAGAGTAATGGATATGTGTTAAGAGGAGAGTACAGCATGGGAGTGAGGGAAGCTTCTCTGAGAATGAAGTATCATAGGGGACTGAAGAATGAGTGCAGATTAACTCCAGAGAAGCACTCTAGATGGAGGGAGAGAGCAGATTAACTCCAGAGATGGGGAGAAGCCCTAGACGGAGGGAGAGTGCAGATTAACTCCAGAGATGGGGAGAAGCACCCTAGATGGAGGGAGAGTGCAGATTAACTCCAGAGATGGGGAGAAGCACCCTAGATGGAGGGAGAGAGCAGATTAACTCCAGAGATGGGGAGAAGCACCCTAGATGGAGGGAGAGTGCAGATTAACTCCAGAGATGGGGAGAAGCACCCTAGATGGAGGGAGAGTGCTGATTAACTCCAGAGATGGGGAGAAGCACCCTAGATGGAGGGAGAGTGCTGATTAACTCCAGAGATGGGGAGAAGCACCCTAGATGGAGGGAGAGTGCTGATTAACTCCAGAGATGGGGAGAAGCACCCTAGATGGAGGGAGAGTGCTGATTAACTCCAGAGATGGGGAGAAGCACCCTAGACGGAGGGAGAGTGCAGATTAACTCCAGAGAAGGGGAGAAGCACTCTAGACGGAGGGAGAGTGCAGATTAACTCCAGAGATGAGGAGAAGCCCTAGACGGAGGGAGAGGGCAGATTAACTCCAGAGATGGTGAGAAGCCCTAGACGGAGGGAGAGGGCAGATTAACTCCACAGATGAGGAGAAGCCCTAGATGGAGGGAGAGAGCAGATTAACTCCAGAGATGGGGAGAAGCCCTAGACGGAGGGAGAGTGCAGATTAACTCCAGAGATGGGGAGAAGCCCTAGACGGAGGGAGAGTGCAGATTAACTCCAGAGATGGTGAGAAGCCCTAGACGGAGGGAGAGGGCAGATTAACTCCAGAGATGGGGAGAAGCCCTAGACGGAGGGAGCAACGTACATGTGCGTGTACTCAGTTGCTCAGTCATGTCCAGCTCTTTGCGACCCCATGGACTGTAGCCCGCCAGATTCCTCTGTCCATGGGTTTTCCAGGCAAGAATATTGGAGTGGGCTTCTATTTCCTTTTCCAGGGGATCTTCCCAGCTCAGGGATGGATCCTGCATCTCTTGCTTAGCAAATGGATTCTTTACCACTTGAACCACCTGGCAAGAAGTCCAGAGGGAACAGCCGCTGAGAGGAAAGGTCTTGGTGAATTTCCGGAATTGTGGGAAGGCTGGAGTGGTTACAGTACACAGAGGTGTGGGAAGTGGTGCAAGGGAGTCTGGAAACAGGAAGGAACAAGATATGTGCAGGTTTTGAAGCGTCTATTACGGATTTTATACAATAAATCTAAAAGTATCATCAAACTCAGTAACAGATACTAGAACAGTGGTTTCCAGGGTCTGGATGGTATGTGTACGGAGGGAGGGATAACGTGGTAAGAGACCATAGAATTTCATCTATAAGATGAATAAATAAAGATTCAATGTACCACATGGTCACTGTAGTTGATAATAGTGTATTATATCAGAGAAATTCCTCAGAGTAGAGCTTGAATGTTCATATATATGGTGATGGATGTACTAATTAACTAGATGGGAAGAATCTTTTCAAAATGCATATATCTACCAAATCATCAAGATGTACACTTTTAATAGCTCTTAATTTTTTCAATTACATCTTGGTAAAACTGAAAAAAAAAAAAACCATGCACTCTAAGTGTTAAAAAACCTTTAAATTGAGCCTTTTAAGTAGAAGAGATAATATGATTTAAAACTGTAGACATTTTTTTTATCTGCTCCGTAGAGAATGGAGACAAGATTGGGAGGACAAGGAGGGGAAGCAAAGATAGGAACTGGAATCCAGATGATGGTGGCTGCGGTTTGGGTTTGGATGAAGATGGTAGAAGTAAATTGAGAGGGGTGATTCAGAGAGAGACATGAGGCAAAAATCAGTAAGATGTGGTGGTAAATTGAAAGTGGGAAGGGAGATAGAGTGGTAGGAAAAATGTTCTGTTTTCTTTCCTAAGGAACTGTGTGTGTAGATGACATTTACTGAGCTGGGAAAATGCAGAGGGGCAGATATTAATTCTGAATCCTTGTCACAGAGATGGAATTTGAAACAAGAGAGGACAATAAATCATTTTGAGGGAATGTGTAGACTGAGAGGAGAAGAAGGCTTGAGATCGAGACTCGAAGAATTCCAATTTTGGAGGTCAAAATTGGAGGAGGGCCTGGTCGGAAAAAAGAAGTGTATCTGGAGAAATAAGAGATAAGCAGGAGAATGTGGAATCTCAGAAGCCTAGGAAAAACTATCAAGGAAGAGGAAATTAGCTCTGCTGGATACTGTGGAATTAGCAGATAAAAGTGTCGATTGGGTTTAGGAGCTTGGAAACCATCAACGACTAACAGTAGACCCGTTTCGGCAGATGCATGACATATCCTGAAAGAACCAAACTCAAGACCAGACTGACACTTCAGAAGTTATATAAAGATCCCCAGCCTGCTCTGGGAGGATTAAAGAGGAATATTGTGTTGTTGAAAGGGTGGGTAAGTATAGACTTTGCCTACATCTCAAAAATTAAAATTTTCTTTTCATTTTTCTGAATCTTCTGGTTAGTCAGAATATAACATGGGAGAAACAAAGAAACGAGATAGTACTGGCATTAGGAGTTGGTTTTCAGTTCAGTCCAGTCCAGTTCAGTCGCTCAGTCATGTCTGACTCTTTGCGACCCCATGAATTGCAGCATGCCAGGGCTCTCTGTCCATCACCAACTCCCGGAGTTCACTCAGACTCACGTCCATCGAGTCTGTGATGCCATCCAGCCATCTCATCCTCTGTCATCCCCTTCTCCTCCTGCCCCCAATCTCTCCCAACATCAGAGAGTGTTTCCAATGAGTCAACTCTTTGCATGAGGTGGCCAAAGTACTGGAGCTTCAGCTTTAGCATCATTCCTTCCGAAGAAATCCCAGGGCTGATCTCCTTCAGAATGGACTTGGGTGGATCTCCTTGCAGTCCAAGGGACTCGCAAGAGTCTTCTCCAACACCACAGTTCAAAAGCATCAATTCTTCAGTGCTCAGCTTTCTTCACAGTCCAACTCTCACATCCATACATGACCACTGGAAAAACCATAGCCTTGACTAGATGGACCTTTGTTGGAAAAATAATGTCTCTGTTTTTCAATATGCTATCTAGGTTATCTAGTCAATATGCTATCTATGCTATCTAGTCGCAATTTTTCTTCCAAGGAGTAAATGTCTTTTAATTTCATGGCTGCAATCACCATCTGCAGTGATTTTGGAGCCCCGCCCCACCCCCCTCAAAAAAAGTCTGACATTGTTTTCCACTGTTTTGCCATCCATTTCCCATGAAGTGATGGGACCGGATGCCATGATCTTCGTTTTCTGAACGTTGAACTTTAAGCCAACTTTTTCACTCTCCTCTTTCACTTTCATCAAGAGGCTTTTGCGTTCCTCTTCACTTTCTGCCATAAGGGTAGTGTCATCTGCATATCTGAGGTTATTGATATTTCTCCCGGCAATCTTGATTCCAGCTTGTGCTTCCTCCAGCCCAGCGTTTCTCATGATGTACTCTGCGTATAAGTTAAATAAGCAGGGTGACAATATACAGCCTTGACATACCCCTTTTCCTATTTGGTACCAGTCTGTTGTTCCATGTCCTGTTCTAACTGTTGCTTCCTGACCTGCATACAGATTTCTCAAGAGGCAGGTCAGGTGGTCTGGTATTCCCATCTCTTTCAGAATTTTCCACAGTTTATTGTGATCCACACAGTCAAAGGCTTGGCATAGTCAATAAAGCAGAAATAGATGTTTTTCTGGAACTCTCTTGCTTTTTCCATGATCCAGTGGATGTTGGCAATTTGATCTCTGGTTCCTCTGCCTTTTCTAAAACCAGCTTGAACATCTGGGAGTTGGTTTTAGATTCTCCCATAATGCTCCCTGGAAATTCCAACACAGCTACATGACTCTGTTCCCTCTTTCCTCATTGTTTCATAAAATTTATGGGACACAAGGAGAATGTATTTGTGATCCACTCATAGTGCCAGGAAGTCACAAGGAAGTTTTTTTCTCTTATCAGAGGACAATAAACCTGAAAAGCAAGAGTGCTGTAGTTATTTACCTACCCCGGGGCCTTGATTTGCTCCTCATAATATTCTGGATTGAATATTGGCAGGCTTTTATCAACTCCATCAACTCCAGTTTTCAGATGAGGAAACTGAGACAAGGTTAAATGCAGAGCTATTATGGGATAAAATGGGGACTTTAATCTGGAAGTTTCTCTCCAAGTTCAGGTTTTGATGGGGGTGTTGTTCACCATACTGGTTTTGGGGATGCAGATGTAAGAGGTTACAGTCAGCCTGGCAACCTGTAATATAACCTGTACCTTGATATCGGAGCTTCCCTAGTGGCTCAGTGGTAAAGAATCTGCCTGTCAGTGCAGGAGACTCAAGAGTCGCAGATTCGATCCCTAGGTCAGGAAGATCCCATGGAGTAGGAAATGGCAACCTTTTCCAGTATTCTTTCTGGGAAATCCTATGGACAGAGGAGTCTGGTGGGCTACAGTCCATGGAGGTTGCAAAGAATCAGACAGGACGGAGCGACTGAGCTCACACACACATCTTGATACAGATATGCGTGTACATGTATCTGCACGCATTCTGAAGATGACCGCCTCTGTATCAAGCACAGGAAGAAAATCAAGTGGAAACTACCATGATTTCTGCCCACAGAGGAGCTTATAATCTCAATGCCAAGATGTTACATCTATTTCTATAAAACCCAGATAACTAATAACAGAAGGCTGCCAGGCTAAGTGCAAACTGAGCGCTTTGGACCATAGTAGCTGCTGAAGATTGGACGGAAGTGGAGTTCACGTGTCTAATGAAGCTCAACTTCAGGCCCTTTGCTTGTAAATAAAAGGTTCTGGGATGGACCCTATCAACGTGTTTGTATGCTATTTTGGTAAAAGGTGCAAAGGTGAGACTTTTTAGTTGTAGGATGTTTTAACTTGTCTCTTTCTGCCTTGACTTCAACCGCATCACATTTCTCCTTGGGCTCATTTGTGGAGGAGTGTCTTGGATGC
Source organism: Ovis aries (assembly GCF_016772045.2). Lineage (NCBI taxonomy): Eukaryota > Metazoa > Chordata > Mammalia > Artiodactyla > Bovidae > Ovis > Ovis aries. The sequence goes on along the minus strand of NC_056074.1, from coordinate 28,954,993 downwards.
TTAGACAGCTGGCTTGGGGGAATTTGAATTGGAGAGATATACTTAGTTCATGGTCACTGCTGTGTATTGTTAATCACGGGGGCAGCCCTGATACAAGAATGACCTTCAGAAACCCTTCTAGTTGCTTATGCTACCAGCTCACTGGCATCACACACAAGGGCACTGGGCTAAAGTTCTTTTCTCACATGGTCATGTCCTGAGGCACCTGCTGTGCGAAGTCCCTATGTGGGTAGTTGTTAATGAGTGTCTCAATTCAAATATTATTTATAACTAGTCACTACATAAGAAAAGCTAAAATTCTTTGAAATTGGATAGGTCAAATATGAAGAAAGCCTCACAGGGATTTCTTTAAATTTGAGAGCAATCCTCAACTATCAATTTTTAAAAAATCAACCACAGTAAGTCCCCTACATATGAGTTCTGTCCCAAGAGCACTTTCGTAAGTCTAATTTGTCCATTAAGTCCAGCAAAGTTAGTCTAGGAACCCAACTCACATGATTGGCTATATGGTACTGCACTGTAATAGATTTATACTTTTCACATGAATAGTATGTACATAAAAAACAAACACACAAAATAAAGAAAACATTTTTACTCTTATAGTACAGGACCTTGAAAAGTAGAGTAGTACAGTACAACTGCTGGCCTGCAGGGGCTGGCATGCACATTCGCCTCTTTGAAAATTCACAGCTTAAAGGTTCGTAGGTAAAGGACTTACTGTACTATTCATGCTAGAGGAAAGACAGGCTGGTCTTTCTCTTCTCTACACAGAAAAAGGTAATGCAAAATTACTGTCCTCTGAAGAGACGAGCAAAGGGAATGGAGCCAAAAATTGGTTTATAGACTTGTGTCAGGCCAGGTGGCGCAGTGGTGAAGAAGCCACCTGCAATGCAGGAGACCCAAGAGTCGCTGGGTTCGATCCCTGGGTGAGGAAGGTCCCCTGGAGTGGCAAATGGCAACCCACTCTGGTATTCTTGTCTGGAGAATCCCCTGGACAGAGGAGCCTGGCAGGCTATGGTCCACAGGATTGTGAAGAGTTGAACATGACTGAGCACAGTTTGCTAATACATTGGGTTATATAATACTTGGGGTGTTTATCCACTTTAAAATTTTCCAAATAAAGATTGTATTCTAAAAAATTATTTACTCTGGAACATAATTGTATTTAAAAAAATTTCATATTTTCTTCTTAAATAGAATCCTCCTCAAACTGTTTACCTTCAGGTCCAGTAAAGAAGTGGTTCTGCCTCTGAGTTTAGTGAAAGAATAAGCCACCGGGGAGGTTAGACAAGGCCTCATGACTTTGAGGAAGCAGGGGAAGCCTTCCAAGTAGATAACAGCAACCCGATGCAAGAGTCCAATTTGGAAGAAGTGCTTGGAAACGTCAAGTGTCCTTGAAGGACATCTATCCAGGCTGATTCTCAGGTGGTTGTCAGTCTCTTTGTTTTTGTTGGTTTTGCTCATTTTGTTTTGTTTTAGTCCTTTAATTGTTTTACATCTGACTGTTGCAGAACGCAAACCTCTCCGTGTGTTTCTAGGTAGGTTTGCCTCATGAAATAGAATGCCTATTAAGTTTGAATTTCAGATGAATAATGTTTAGGTAAAAATGTATCCCCTGAAATACAGCAGACATATTAATTCTATAAGGATATTTGTTGTTCACCTGAAATTCCAGTTTGACCGTACACCCTGTATTTTTATTTGGAAATTCTGAAGAAAGGAAAACCAGTTTTAGTTTTGGAAAACTCTGATTCCAGGCCGAGGGTCTTCCTCTGAGACAACTCTCCACTGCACCAGCCACTAAGCAGTGTCCAAGGGACAGCTGTAGATCTGTGGAGCCTTTCGCTCCACGTAGAGCAGGGCAAATTGACAAAGAGACCGTGTTGGTGGCAGAGGGAATTTCCAAGTGAAAAGTGAAAGTGAAGTCGCTCAGTTGTGTCCGACTCTATAGACTGTAGTCCACCAGGCTCCTCTGTCCATGGGATTTTCCAGGCAAGAGTACTGGAGTGGGTTGCCATTTCCTTCTCCAGGGAATCTTCCTGACCCAGGGATCGAACCCAGGTCTCCTGCTTTGCAGGCAGACACTTTACCCTCTGAGCTGCCAGGGAAGCCCTAAATTAGCAACAAAGCTTTCGTCTAGGAAGCAAATGTTGGAGAGTGAAGGAAAGACATTCTCCAGTGAGCACCACTGCTATCACTCTGCATATTAAATCCAAGACTGCGTTACTCAAACATATCTAAGGGATGGAGACCTGAATTTGTGCAATCCAGGGGTGATTTAGTTTTATTAATTACTTATGTATCCTTTGACTTATATTTTGAACATGGTTTGGTTTCCTTAATTTAAAAAGTTATTATTTTTTTAATTTTCACAACTCACTCCTCTACAATATTGTTTCATTTATACCCTCATGAAATATGGGTTTGCTGTTTTATGGATAAGGGTCACTAGATTTAAGAAGTAAAAATGAAGAATGCCCAGTTAAATCTGAGTTGCTGATAGATAACAAGTAATTTTTCATTGTAAGGATGGGGTAGCATTTGTTATCTATCAGCAATTTAAATTTAAATGTGTGTCCTGTGGTTTACTTGGCAACCCTGCATGGGATACAATCTGATATTCCTGATTTTGAAATCATACTAAGATGAAAGAAAAGAATGAGGGAAACTGGAAGATACTTTTGTAAGTATACAATGTACTATATTTTATCACAGCCTTCTGGCAATGGGAAGATTTGAAGTCTCCCTAGGAGATGAGTAGAATTACATCCCTACACAGTCCTTGAGCAAACTCTGAGAGATAGTAGGACAGGGAAGCCTGGTGTGCTGCAGTCCACGGGGTCGCAAAGAGTCAGACACTACTTAGTAACTGAACAACACAGTCTTGAGCTACCCTTGGTTTTGTGACCTAGTCACTACTTGTGAAAAGCCAGGTATTTGCAGAGCAAACTGAAGGACACCTGCTCTGCACACAGCCTGCTGCCCTTCCAACTCAGCACCACACTGAGCATTAGCACTTGTTGCACTGAGCCCTGAAGAATGGATGCTTTTGAACCGTGGTGCTGGAGAAGACTCTTGAGAATCACTTCAACTGCAAGGAGATCAAACCAGTCAATCCTAAAGAAAATCAACCCTGAATATTCATTGGGAGGACTGATGCTGAAGCTGAAGCTCCAATACTTGGGCCACCTGATAAAAAGAACTAACTCATTGAAAAATTAACTAACTCTTTCCCTGATGCTGGGAAAGATTGAAGCCAAAAGGAGAAGGAGGTGGTAGAGGATGAGATGCTTGGACAGCATTACGGACTCAATGGACATGAGTAGAGGACAGAGGAGCCTGGCATGCTATATAGCCCGTGGCGTTGCAAAGAGTTGGACACAATTTAGTGACTGAACAATAACAGTTCTTTAGACAGAAGCTACTGTAATAAAATAGATAAGCAACAAAAACCTACTGTATAGTGTAGGGAACTCTACCTAATATTTTGTAATAACTTATAAGGAAAAATAATCTGGATTGTTTACATATATACATGTAAACAATCACTTTTCTGTATACTCGACACTAATACAACATTGTAAATCAACTATACTTCAATAAAAAACATATCATAATATGGGTTTGCCCTCTTTAAAAGTGTGACTGAGTTTTATACTAGAGGAAATTGTTGAAAGATAAAAGACCTGCTTCAGAAGGGAGTGAGTCCCTTGTGTTTGGAGACTGGGTGAACTTCTGTGGGCATGGATGGGAGGTGACGCATATTTGGATGAGCGTTTTTATTGGGTGTTAGATTTTAGGACACGCTTTTTCATATCTGGAAGTTGGTGTAGTATAGCACAGGCTTTAGAACTGTATAGATTTTGTTTCAAATTAATGACTTGGCCTTTGATTACTGATTTTTTTCTGAGCCTCTGTTGCTTTATGTGTAAAATGGGGAAAAACAATGAGTCGTTATAAATATTAAAGAGATAATGCATAGAAACTATATAGCACTGTTTATAGACACAACGAATCAGTGAAATAAATGTTTGCTACGGTCCAAGTCCCTTCAAGTTTTGAGATTGTATATTTCCATGAACTTGGGGCACAGAAACAAGCTATGAGGATTTAAACAGAGCAGGAATTTGGGTTTGTGAAAGAAACTGCCTTAGTTCAATAGCTTGAGATCTCGCCATGGTAATGACTGAAAATAGATCACATGGTCTCTTTGTTGGTGTGTGTTTTTGGAATTGGCTCAAGGAGAATGAATTTGGGTTCTACTTTCCTTATTTCTCTTACCAGCGCCTGACGCAACGTAAAGTACATATTTAGTGTTCAGGAAACAGTGTGTTCATGGACAGTGTGCTCTTTGCCATCAGTGAGAGTCAGGGCTTTAACGTTTGTTCCATGGAACCCTTGGTTAGAAACAAACAAGAAAGAAATTCAGTCCTAAGGACGTGAGTCTTGTCTGCCTTTCTGTCTCTCTGAAGAACTTCTAAAATGTGGTTAGCTGTGGACAAAGAATGCCTCCTGGCATTTTAAGCCACTCAGCAACGGGATCTCACTTTTTAAAAGGTGCAATCGCAAATGCTTTAGGTGAGAGTTGTATGACGGTTTCAGTTTTATGTCCATATTAGCACAGATTGCTATTTCCAACTGACTGCTAAGGCATTTTTTCAGTATTTTGCAGAAAACGTAGCTTTTTCTTAAGGACAAGTCATCTTGATATGATCCATTCTTCTAAAATAGCAATGCCACACAGGTCAGCAGGTCCCAATAATGAATACATAGGACACAAGGGCTTTATAAAAATTAGTTTGTTTTCTGCTCATGTCAGGAATGTGTACTGTATGCATAATAAGCCAGGGAGATTAGCTTATGAGAACTTTAGGTCCACCCTGAGCCCACTGAGTGCACAGAGATAAGTTCTAAAAATAAAGCTGAGTTCTCTCCTTCTCCCCACTCCCCATCCTGGAGTAAATGCTGAGCACGAATCTTCCGGAGTCTTGAGAGTAAAGCCCAGAGTTGAGTCACCATCCTGCAGTCTCACAGCACCACCTTTTGGTACACGGTTTCTCCTTCCTCCATAACAGTGAATATGAGACAGCTGGTTCCTCTAGTGATTTTCTTATAATCCAACTTCCTTGGCTATGACTTGACATAATTTCCCTGGAGAGTTCAGGCTTAGGGTATGATAATATACCTTGGATCTGCAAAGCATTAAAAGGGAGGATATTGTCAGATATATGATCTAGCCACGGACACAGGCCAGATGCATCCGTAACTAAGGAGAAGGCCCTCTAGTCCTGGTCCCTTCCGAACTGGTTTGGCTTCCTTGCTATCTATCAGCACCTTCCTTCCTTTTGCAGAAAGGTCAGTTGATTTCTTTCTTTGCCTTCCAGCTACATTGTTGGGAGCTTGCTAGTGGCCATATATAACAGGTGACAACAGTGTCGTCTCAGAGAAATACAACCAAGAGAGGAATAGCAAGGACTTTATGTCCTTTTCAAGATTACTTCTGTGGAGTGTATATCCACAGTAGAGAGCAGCATGTGATGAATTACTTATAGATAGGGCAGGCTTTATTGTACTAATTCATTAGTTAATTAGGATTTGGGTTGTATTTCTGGCATTCACTGAAATTGAACTTGAGTTACAAATAAAATAAAGCTATTGAGGCCAATCTGTTGGAGGAAAAAAACTTCAAAACACCCTGAGATGATGAGATTTTTGTGTTTTATGCTTTCGGCTGCTAGCTGGAAACCTTGAAGGAAAACCTGGCTGAATTTTCTAAAATTAGATTTAGTGACTGCCGAGGGCTTAGAATTCCAAGTCAGTTGTTTGGGCTGAATTTTACCCTGTCCCAACAGCTAGTTAGCTCAACAAAAATACAACTCGTGTTGTTTTCTGTCACGTGCCCAACAGAAACAGTTGTATTTTTCTCTTTTAGTTTTCAATCAGATATGTTGGCTTGTTGGAGACACAGTCTGCATTGGTGTCATTGTCGGGCACTTGTTTTATTCTGAGTTTCAAGAAGAAGATGCTGGAGAAATGCTATAAATAGAATCTCTGGTCTCTACGTTTAGTTTGAAGTTTAGTAGCCAAGATGGGAAGGACATTTGGGTCAGAATGTTTGAGCTGCTCTACTTAGCAAAGCCTTACCCATCCATCACTTTTGAGATCAAATTTTATTTACTTCAAAAAGATACCCTAATTCCCACAATCGTCATCTCTCTCAGTTGTGAATCTCTTTAGGTCTTTGACCTCGACTGTGGGCTGTGCAAAAAGATGGAAAATGGCTAGAAGTTTTAGACCTTGTCTTACCTGTGCATGCCAAGTCACTTCAGTCATGTCTGACGGTTTGTGACTCTGTGAACTGTAGCCCTCCTGGCTCCTCTGTCTGTGGGATGCTCTGGGCAAGAATACTGCCCTCCTGCATGAAATCTTCTGGACCCAGGGACTGAACCTGTGTCTCTTCCATCCCTTGCATTGGCAGATGGTTTCTTTACCACTAGTGCCACCTGGGAAGTCCCTTCTCTTACCTACTTTGGTGCTTTGCACCTTGTAGGCTCTCTGTCGGTGATTTTAAATGAAATGACAAAGACACGCATGGCAGAAGCACCAGAACCTTTCCAAAAATTCTGCAGCCTGGCTCGGTGTGGCGTAAACATCTCTGTGAAGAGGAAGCCACCATCCCATCCAGTAGTTTCTCTTTTCTCCTGCCAAGTCCAAATTCTGCTGCCAAAGAGCCTAAAAGCCGACTTGAGCACATTACCCTCTTCCTTTAAAAGCTCTGTGCCTTTTTCTGACTTCCCGATAGGCTCCAAACACCTTCGATGGATCTACCAGGCTTATCTGTCTGTCTCCACGTGTGTGTATGGTCAGTCGCTTCAGTCGTGTCCGACTCTTTGCCACTTCATGGACTGTAGCCTGCCAGGCCCCTCTGACTATGGGATTCTCCAGGAGAGAATGCTGGAGTGGGTTGCCATGCCCTCCTCCAGAGGATTCTCCCGACTCAGGGATTGAACCCACATCTCCTGCATTGTAGGAGGGTTCTTTACAGCTGAGTCACTGGGGGAGCCCTCAGTGACTTTCAATACCCTGTTTATTATTATTGTCATTTATGTATATATTGCAATCCTGTGATGCACTCTTTCTATAGGTGGAGATTTAGCCTGTCTCTGTGTTGTGTTCCATACTTTTAGAATACAGTCATAAGCCCTCAATAAATGTTTGTTAATTGTCTGACCAACCAAGTTTTCCTGTTATTATATATGAGTATTAGGGAAACAGAAAACGTCATGAAAACATCATGAATAACCACCTGAATATTCCCTTGAGCAATATAAAGCCCTTTGGTTTTAGAAAGGAAACTTGTGATATGTGGATCTAAACTCAATGTACATAAAGGTCTTTCACAGTGTCTCCTTTTTCTCTTTGACAAGGTTTTAAAGAGATATATGTCAGAGTAAGTGTGTCATATATGATATATACACTGAAATATACATATGTATTTAATAGCTAGCTAGCCAGAATCTAATAATCACCCAGAATTATCAGTTATGGTCCCTAAAGCAAATAGCATACTGGAACTGAGTTATTTGAGGAAAGTTTAATAAAGAGATAATCTACAAGGATGTGACAAAGGTTTGTTGCTGCTGCTGCTAAGTCGTTTCAGTCGTGTCCGACTCTGTGCGACCCCACAGACAGCAGCCCACCAGGCTCCTCCGTCCATGGGATTCTCCAGGCAAGAGTACTGGAGTCGGGTGCCATTGCCTTCTAAAAGCGTTAAGGAGAGACAGGGCTAGTAACAAACAGTAGGGGGCTATTATTACTCCTAGCCTTGAAGGAGGAAGAAGCAATTGCCTGAAGTCAGAGTTACATAGAGAAAAACGTTCTGATGGCTGCTGGAGGCTTTCCTCCCCCCCTCCCCACTACATTTTGCTCCAATCTGTGCTCTTTTTTTTTTTTTTTCCAAACTGGGGGATAATTGCTTTAGAATGTTGTGCTAGTTTCTACTGCACAATGGAGTGAATCAGCTATAGGTGTACATATATCCTCTCCCTCTTAAGCCTCCTTCCCACCTACCCTCATTCCACCCCTCTGTCTCATCACAGAGCCCTGAGCTGAGCTCCCTGCACTACACAGCAGCTTCCCACTAGCTATCTGTTTGATGGAAGGATGGAGCTAACCCCGAACAATCTACCAGAAATGGGACTCGGGCAATAACTCTGCCAACTAACTGTACCCTTCTCATGCCTGCTGGGTCTCCCACGTGCTGAGCCTCCATGAGAAGAGCTCCACCAGAAGCTGGGACCCCTCGCTGCTGCACACATGCCTCGCAGGGCACAGGGCAGGCAGAGAATGTGCAAAAGCGATTCTTCTGTAAGAGTGAAAGGAATTGCCCATCAATTCAGAGGCATTCACAGAAAGTATAAAACATGGTTCCATCCAAAAGTCAGCTGACCGGATGGGGACAGAGCCACAATCTAGCACTATAGCCAGGGATCGACAACCTTCTAAAAGTTTTCTCCCAAGTTTCAGATCCATTTTCTTCTCTGCTACAAGGAAAGGAAAGGCGATGCCTGAGGTTGACTCAAAAAAGAAAAGAAAATGTGGTTAGGGAAAGTGCCTGAAAACAATACTTTCTGTTTCTTTTTTTGTATTCACCTTTTATAAGCCTGGTCTCAGACGTAAGGAACCCTCTCGCCAAGGCAGGAGATGTAACAGACATAGGTTCGATCCCTGGGTTGGGAAGATCCCCTGGAGGAGTGCACAGCAACCCACTTCAGTCAGTACTCATTCCTGGAGAATCCCCACGGACAGAGGAGCCTGAAAGGCTACAGTCCATAGGGTTGCAAAAGAGTTGGGGATGACTTAGTGACTAAACAATGTGTTTATAAGCCTAAAATGGTGAAACTGACTCAATCTTAGAAATGCAAGAGGGTATATAACAGGAGCAAGTCTAGTGACACGGCTATCACGTATAGTAGGGACACATTGCCAAGATGTGCTGTGTTCCCCATGTTTATTTATTTTTAAAATTTTTGGCTCAACCCAAAGCATGCGGGACCTTAGTTCCCAGACCAGGGATTGAACCCACATCCCTTGCATTGGAAGGTGGACCCTTAACCGCTAGACCTCCAGGGAAGTCCCAACCAAATCTACGTTTTCAACACAATTGCACATGAAAGAAATAGATTTTAATAACTCTGAACCTAAACTGGGTAAATAAGCAAGGCAAAGGAACTGACATTGGATTTTACTCATCTGTGAGCTTCCAAGCATTCAATTAAGAAGAAATATCAAATTGCTTACAATTTCATATCAGCAATATAATAGCATGAACCTGATTTTCGGCAATTTTCCAAGGTAATTTTTTAACAGACATCAGAAATGCTCAGAAGGAATAACTGATACGTTCGTCTCCAGCATGAGGAAAGAAAGCAGCAGAAAGGTAATGTGTTGATCATCTTTTTTTAAAAAAACTTGGTCCCAAACAACAAAAAAGCATGGGGGTATTTTAAATTTCTGCTTTCTTTTTCTTGACTCTGTATTGCTCTTTTATTTGACCCAAAGACATTTGGGAATGAAGAGTATTTTGCACAGTCCTATGGATTTAGGATGGAAGAGAAGAGTTTGAAAGAAGAATGGGCAGCTACAAAAAGTCAGGAAGGGGGAACTTTCCTGGTGGTCCAGTGTTGCAGGGGGCCTGAGTTGGATCCCTGGTCAGGGAGCTAGACCTCAGAGGCCACAGCTAAAAGACCCTGAATGCCACAAAGAAGAGAGAGGATCCCAAGTGCCTCCACTTACACCCAGTGTAGTCCAATTAGAAATAAATGATCATGAATGAACAGGGAGCTGGGTGATGGAAGAAATACCCCCCAAGATCTGTCTCAAACTCTGAACTTGAACTAGGAATTCTCAACCGCAGAGTGTGGTCTATAGATGTCTACAGCTGTCAAAGAGAGAGTCACAAAGGAAAAGGGAGCGGGGGAGAGAAAGGATAAAAGATACAGAGCGAAACTACAAAGAAGGAAGGGGAAAACCCAAGATAAAGAGAAAGAAAGGAGAGAAAGGGAGAGGACAGGTAGAGAAGGGAGCAACGGAAAGTGGAGAGAAAAAAAGGGAACTCTTGTGGGAAAGCAGCCTATTTAGAAGACAGGAGGGCTGGAGGGATTTTACTTCTTCCAGGTGTGACCAAGCCAGTTGCCAGCAGTTTACAGTAGTTGAATTTTCAAGGTTTTTCTTTGTGTGTGCGTGTGTGTGTCTCGGAAATTGAGTTCAACAAAGGAAACCCAAACTTATTTTGACAAATACATCATTAAAAGAAACAAAAAAGTATTCCATTAAAGATGATGTGGTACATATATGCAATGGAATATTACTCAGCCAGGGGAAAAAACAAAATTAGGTTGTTGGCAGAGACATGGATGGACCTGGAGTTCTGTCATACAGTGTGAAATAAGTCAGAAAGAGAAAAGCAAATACTGTATAATATTGCTTATATATGGACTCTAGAAAAATGGTACAGATGAACCTATTTGCAGGGCAAGAATAGAGATGCAGTCACAGGCGACGGGCATGTGGACACAGAGGAGGGGAAGCGGGTGGGACGAATTGGAAGATTGGGATTGACATAAATCCACTCCCATGTGTGAAATACTAGTGGGAACCCTCACAGCACAAGCAGCTCAGCTCAGTGCTCTGTGATGACCTAGACGGGACGGGGTGGGGTGGGAGGAGGCCCGTGCGGGAGGGCATATATGTATACATACAGCTGATTCACTTCATTGTGCCGCAAAAGCTAATGCAGCCTTCCAAAGTAACTCTATCCCAGTAAACTAAACAAAAAGAGAAAAACAGTATTGCAAAATACATTGAACACCTGGATTATTTAACATGGTCAAAAAAATCTTCAGTTCCCAGTCCTATGTTATGAGATGATCAAGTTATAATAATTTGTGATTTAAAGCAATGTCATTTTAAAGAAAACACATAAAAGCTAGCGGCGGAGAAGGCAATGGCACCCCACTCCAGTACTCTTGCCTGGCAAATCCCATGGGCGGAGGAGCCTGGTAGGCTGCAGTCCATGGGGTCGCTAGGAGTTGGACACGACTGAGCGACTTCACTTTCACTTTTCACTTTCATGCATTGGAGAGGGAAATGGCAACCCACTCCAGTGTTCTTGCCTGGAGAATCCCAGGGACGGGGGAGCCTGGTGGGCTGCCGTCTCTGGGGTCGCACAGAGTCGGACACGACTGAAGCGACTTAGCAGCAGCAGCAGTAGCAGCAGCGGCATAAATCGAAGCCAGATTGTAGTAAGTCCGAGCGAAAGGGAGCTTTTCCTCGTTTGCTTTATTTTCTCCTTCAAATTCTTTACATTTCTATCTACTAGTAATACTACTGTTGCTAAGAACCACACACACACACAACCACACATACACACAGACACTGCCACACACTTTAGTAAGAGCACACACACAGCTGTTTCGAAAAGAAGGCAGCTAATGTGAATCACTGCATTACTTAGTACATGTGAGTTTTTATCATATCTCCCTGACTATGTGACTGGGTGTGTGGTATGTCTGTGTGCGTATGTGCACAGAATCTTAACAATAGCATATTGTATACACCTTAAAGAAACTTCGGAATTCAAAATAGGAAGCAGATTTATTAGGCTGGTGTCTTTGGGGAGCTTTCTCTTATGAAAGAGGGAGAAAGAAATACAGCATTTGTCACCCATGTCTTAGCCTCTGACAGTAAGGAATTGTTCTTGCAATCTAGTTTCAATTGTCCTAAGCAGTAAGATTTCCTTTGTTCCATTTGGGGAACCAGTTTCATAAATAACTCCTTCTGCATTCAAGGAAATATTTTCTGACATTCAGGGCTAAAGCCTTTCCTTTATTTACTTATTCCCAATTATACTTTCAGAACTCTCTGCAAAAATTATTGAATCTATCTGGTTAGGGATGATAACAGTAAATGAACAACCAGAGACTTTTCTATTCTAATATGTGTTTCCTGGAATAACACAAAGGGATTTTGATTAGATGGGAAGGCAGTGCAAGTAGGGAGCGTGTTCATTTTCAGGGTTCACATGAAAGAGCCCTGTGTGAGCGCTGATGAAATCCAAGATGGGAAGATTTTTGGTTTGTCCTTGAGGGGAGATCCTAGCCAGCTGTCACATGGCTCCCTGTTTGACTAAATGCGTCCTGAGATAGTGAATTCTTGACTATCGGTGAGAAACCACAGTTACTGGCCTGATGTTTATCATTAGCTCTGCTTCTGCTTCTGTCTCTTTCGGACAATAATATAAAAGTTATACAAGTTTTTAAAAATTAATTTTTATTGGAGTATTTGCTTTACAATATTGTATTAATTTCCACTGTACAGCAAAGTGAGTCAGCCACACACATCCCCTCTTTTTTGGATTTCCTTTCCATTTAGGTCACCGCAGAGCGCCAAGTAGAGTTCCTGTACTATACAGTGGGGTCTCATTGGTTGTCTGTTTTATACATGGTAGAGTTTATACATCAGTCCCAATCTCCCAATTCATCCCACCCCTGCTTCCCCCCATGGTGTCCATATGTTTGGTCTCTGTGTCTGCGTCTCTATTTCTACGTTGCAAATAAGATCATCTATACCATTTTTCTAGATTCCACCACCACATATGCGTGTTACTGTACAACATTTGTTTTTCTCTTTCTGGTTTACTTCACACTCTATATGACAGTCTTTAGGTCCATCCACGTCTCTACAAACTTTCAACAGACAACTGCACTTTTAAAATTATTAGAGGTAAAGTAAGTTGATAATTTTGGTATGTTTCTATTTTAAAAAACATCTAATGTAGTGGGCACACAGAGAATGTTTCTTTTTCTGTGTTGTTTGAGAATGTTTCAATTATCTAATCTAAATCACCTTTCAGAAATAAATGAGACTGAAAATGAAAACTTTCTAGACTTTTATGAAAAAGAATTTTTAATCAAGTAATATTTATCAAGAACTTTACAAAATTTTATGAAGTAATATTTATCAAGAACCCCTTAACCTTTAACCTCAAATTCTTCTGATAAGATGTCACTATAAAAATGTCAATCACAATGTACCCAAATATTAGTATATTTTGTAGGTATATTTATCATTGAAAAATAATGCTATTAAAACACTCAACATAAAAGGATCAGTTAAATGAATAGTGGTGCATCACTTAATGGAATATTATAAAAATATTTATATTATAAAAATATTCATCACTTAATGGAACTTTAAGTGGGCTTCCTGGTGACTCAGTGGTAAAAAAGAATCTGCCTGCCAATTCAGGAGACGTGGGTTTGATCCTTGGGTCCCATCCTTGGGTCAGGAAGATCCCCTGGAGGAGGAAATGGCAACCCTCTCCAGTATGGCAACTCACTCCAGTATTCTTGCCTGAAAAATTCCATGGACAGAGGAGCCTGGCAGGCTACAGCCCATGGGGTCACAAAGACTCAATCCTGGCTGAATGACTGGGCATCCACAATGCAATATTATACAAATATATATGATCAGTTATATTTCAAAAATATTCACTGATATAACAATACTCATAATACAATCTTAAGGTTTAAAAAGTCTCCTGAATATGATACAGATTTTAGAATATGTACACCATATGTGTTCATTATGCTGATAACAGCTGGAAGCCCAACTATAAGTTCAGTTGGTGACTTGCAAAAAGGACAAATTTTCTTTTACACAAGCATACGTGGACCAGAGCCCGGAAGATGATACAAACAACTTAGTTTCTTCCCTGGAAAGTTTGCTTTCCAATTATAGTGAGTCTACTCGGAGGGCAGCTAATATTTCCTTCACATCTGAGAATCCCTTCTCTTAATCTTTCTCTTCTCCCACTGAAAGGCCTGTTCTGTCCTGGCTCCTCGTGAAGAGGGAGCACTGCGATGCTTGGGAGGGCTTTAGGTTTCATTAAAAAATCCTTGGGAGGGTTTAGAATAAATCATTCATTAGATGAAAAAACATTTCTTTTAGCTAATATTGACCATCCCCAGCTCACCCAGGTGGGATGCACAGGTTAGAAAGAAGAGGAGAAAGAAAAGTTCAGACGTACACATATACAAATAATTGAAGAAATAATATTCAAAATATTTTGAGTGATTGTACTTGGGTTTACTTTGCCGACTAAGGTCCGTCTAGTCAAGGCTATGGTTTTTCCAGTAGTCATGTATGGATGTGAGAGTTGGACTGTGAAGAAGGCTGAGTGCCAAAGAATTGATGCTTTTGAACTGTGGTGTTGGAGAAGACTCTTGAGAGTCCCTTGGACTGTAAGGAGATCCAACCAGTCCATTCTGAAGGAGATCAGCCCTGGGATTTCTTTGGAAGAAATGATGCTAAAGCTGAAACTCCAGTACTTTGGCCACCTCATGCGAAGAGTTGACTCATTGGAAAAGACTCTGATGCTGGGAGGGACTGGGGACAGGAGGAGAAGGGGACGACCGAGGATGAGATGGCTGGATGGCATCACTGACTCGATGGACGTGAGTCTGAGTGAACTCCGGGAGATGGTGATGGACAGGGAGGCCTGGCGTGCTGCGATTCATGGGGTCGCAAAGAGTCAGACACGACTGAGCGACTGAACTGAACTGAACTTGGGTTTGGGGATTCTGGGTGACATTTATTTACTTAGTTTTACTTTCCTTTATCTTCAGGTTTTTCTAAAATGAATATTTTTTCATAACCAGAAAGATTTTTTCTCGAAAAGATGCTTTCCATTGGAAAGCGAATATATAAACCTTTCAACTGCAAAATATCTATAACATTAGCCTCAATTTATCTCAGTGTTCAGATACCTAACTATACTAGTCCAGTTATAGATACAAGCGAACTTTCTGACTAGCAATTAAAATAAAAAAGAGCATCAACAAAAACATCCATCCCAGAAAGAGTCCGGTTAACAGTGTTCACATTAGCTTCTAAATTAAATATGGATGAGATATTTTCTCTTGATTCATTCCATTTGTTATTACAACTGAGTAATAACAAACTATATTCATCTACAAATTTTGTCAAGAGGATATTATTTTAGGATCAAAGTAAACCCTTTGGCGACATTTCAGATTCCAGTTGTGTGAGGCAATTGGATTTTGGAGATGCAATCATGTTATTATGCTACTAGTTAATACTGAGTCTGTCTTGGGAGTCGCAGAAGGGTGACTTCCGGACACCAACAACCGCGCTGGTCCAAACCCCTCCCACAACACCATGGACAACCCTGGCCTGTAGTTCTACAGGAAATACTTGATCATCATTTAAATATTGATGCCTAAAGTATGGAATTCAATAGGTTACATACAACCATTTTGAGAACATATTTTAAAATTTAAGGGAACACTATAAGCTTTGGGGTGCAGATCTTTTAAAATGTCACTTCTTGTGACTGGGCCGAAACAGAAATGTTTGTTTTGCTAGTTAGGTTGTTACTGTTTCATCTGCTTTACCACTGGCCCGGGAAATTCAAAGTCCCAAAGCTGGTCAACTGTGACTAACACTTGGGATTCACTCTTTTTTGTTTGTTTGTTTTTTAGCACATTAAAGCAGTGTGAATTCAACCCAGTGATAAATGTGCCTTTCTCCTTCCAAAGCATCATCTGTACCAGATTGTACATTCTGGCATCTGCCTTGACAACTCGAGCAAGCAATCATTTTGACAGGAGACCATCTGCGTTAAACAATATGCACAGTGTCTACGTAAAACAGAGAGGGAACCAAGTACCTAGGAACAGATAATTATCTGAAATGACCTGGGAGATTGGTATTTAGAGTCTCAGGGGAGAATATATGCCAAGAGTTGAACATCTGAGACAGATTCCTTTCTAGAATGGTTTCAGGGACAAAGGCTCTCCCTTGAGGATTGAAATGATGAGAACGAAATATTTAATAAACAACTACCACCCCTGGATTAAGAAGCTGGCTCTAACCCTTTCTCTTCCATTAACTGACTCTATTTATCGGGGTTAGCCACTTAACCTCTTGGTATCCTGTTCCCTTTTCTGTCTTCCCTAGCTGTGTGCTTCCTTGCGTTAAGTCACTTAGCATTAGTTTGTCTATATAATGAACTTCACCATTTCTGGGAATTGTTTCTCCCTCTCTTCCATGAAATGCCCCAGCTTCATGCCAAACAATAAGCTCATCCCCACCCGCACTGGCTAAAATTCATTGCTCCAATCAGATTCTTTCTTTTGTGTTTGGAATAAGGACTAAAAAATTCCAACTCAGAATTGTCTGTCATTTATCTTGGACTGGCATAAATTTGAGATCTCTGGGCAGCAGTGATTTTTCATAGTATGTATAAGGAAACTGAGAAAACAGTTCTGACAAACAGATCAAAGGAGATGAATAGGCAAAGAGAAAAAAAGAACTCAGGTGGTTCACTTGTTCTCAAAATCTAGCTTTACTCTTCTCTCTGGATTTTAGGAGAAATTCTAGTGTTCTTACCATCCATTCCTTTTTCCCCCTCTTAAATTAGTTTGTCACTTGAAACAAAGGGAAAGCCAAATAATAGGAGTTTGGTATCAGATTTGCTTCTATCTTTAAATGGATGTATCACTCATAAATCTGTGGTTCTCAAAGAGGAAAACAAATGATCCTATATGAAATCAGCATGCTAAATTATATGAACTCTGTCATTCCATCCGGTTCTAACTTTCTGTCTATAATTTTGTTGCTATGAAGGTCAAAGTTTTGATTGTGGGTAGAGAGGAATACAAAGACAATTATCCATCATCTCTGTCTTTATGGAAGGGTGATAGGACATTCACACACACAAATAAAGAACCTTTCAGCTCTTGACGCCAGCGCTGAAAGAAACAAGAGCAGGGAGTGTCTGCTCCATCCCAACTTTGCTACATGGTTCTGAATTCTCACATAGGTCTAACTGCGCCTTTAGTACTATCAGAAATCGCAAATGAAAAATACAATCTAAATGAATATTTTTTTTTATTCCTTTGCAGCTGGCAAGAGTTGACTTGTTCAGATCTAGAACTGGCTTTGGTGGAAGAATGAATTGTCTGGTTGTTGTAATAAGACACCTGCCCGAGGTGGGTCTAATTGCTTACAGCCAGTAGGAACTTAAAGACAACAGCCAAGCTCAAGACTGAATGAATAATCAAAGGCTTAGTGATAGCCTTTGAAGCCAGGAGCCCCTGGTACAGTTTATCTGGTTACTTTCTTTTCTGTCCATCTTCAATCTGCCTTAGTCTTTGCTTGTGTACTTTCTCTTGTGCCGCATGATTCCTGGTCTATGAGTATACTTTTCAACTTTATCTACGGAAGGAAGCTTCTGGTCTACTTTTTCAAACAGCGGCTGTTCCCTCTCTGAATTCAAAGTATTTGATTTTAGCCTCGTTCATTTGAAAATAATATGGTATTTTATGAGGATACTGCTAGCTACTCTAACAAATAAATTCTAAAATGTCAGTGGCTTAACCCAAGAGAAGCTTATTTCCCTGGCGGCCTAGTGGTTAAGACCCCAGGCTTCCAATGCAGGAGGCGTGGAAACTACGATCCCGCATGCCTCGTGGCATGGCCAAAATAAAGAGAGAGAAAGAGAGAAACTTACTTCTTATTTATGACACAGTGGGAGTTTAGGGCCATTTGATGTCATCTCTAAAAGGTGATTCAGGAACCCAGGTTCCTGCCAGCATTCTTTCCTATGTGATGTCTCAAGGCCTCAGAGTATTCCATATCCATCCAACAGAATAGACATCCAAGCACCTCAGTCTAGAAGTGATAACCTTGCATTTTTCTTATATTCTCCTGGAAAAGAACTGGTCACCTAGCCTCATCTGCAAGTATGATGAGAAATGTAGTTCCTGGCTGGATTCTGCCTTCTGAAGAATTTTGGCTACCTGAACTGGATTTGGGTTGATGGTTACCTGTCTTTTCCACGTGTTTTTTGCACTTCAATTCTTCTCTATTAGCTATATGTCTCATTCTAGGTATTAATATTCTTGGCAGTGAGGCAATAATTTTTATCTCCCATAGCATGTAATACACTACCTTGAGCATATTTTGTTCTGATTTAATGTTTCTTGATTGGCTTGTACTCAGTGAAGAAAATATTGAAAAATTACAGTTGATACTAAATTTCCCCAAAGTGGCAGGAATATTATTCTGTTATCTGGCTTGATGAAACCTGGAAAGACATGGATAAATAGAATGGAAATATTCTCTTAAAATGTGGCATTGTGCCTTATTCAACAATATTTAAAAAATTTATTTTAATTGGGGCCTAATTGCTTAAATTTATTTCACAAACATTTATGGAGCAACTATAGTGTGCACAACATTATGCCAGATGCTTTGGCAAAGGAGATAAATATCTCAGAGCTCTTGACCATGAGAATCTACAGTAAGATGGACGAGAAAAAGTCAATTATGGATGTACAGGCTGACAGAAGCACAGAAATAGACACTCAGAATGGAATGGATTTGATGAACAGAGCACAGACACGGGTCTGTCACTTTTCAGGCTGATCGTTTAACAGGAGCTCTAGGTAGAAGCCATGAGCTCATTCTTCATCATGACCAATGTTACTAATGAAAAAAAAAAAGATTGGCACAACACAATATCAAACAGTCTCGGGTATATCATATTGTTTTCCTCTACTACAATCTTTTGGGAAGATTAAAAATCCAAGGTTCCAGGGAGCAAAGTGAATTCCCTAAGATAAAATAAATAAATGGTGAAGGTTGGAGTTATCCCACTATTAGAATAAATGTGTTCTTGTGTATTAGATACTTTCTTCAGGCTTTATACTTTTTAGTACTTGGAAGTAAAGAGTCCCAGGGAGAGAGTCAGTGATCTAAATACATCCAGGGATCCTCAGAGCCTGTCACCTTGTAGGTGCTGGAGAAATAAGAGTCCTAATGAATGGTTGGATTGGCATTTTGCAAAGCTGCATGTGTCAGTTTAAATCACGAGGGGACCACTACTAACTTGTTCTTTTCAGTAGGTGTGCTGATTTAGTAACTTGATTGTACACTTCCGTGCAGGTTCCAAAACATGGGGAAAAGAATTAGGATGCCAACTTACTAGCCATTCTCTGACAGCAGCAACAGTCCTGAATGAGATAGAGTCCTTCAGTGAGACTGTGGAGAGCAGGGTTCACAAATCAAGGGTCCACCTTGATTCCAGACCAGCTTGCCAGTAGGAGAATGAGGCTTGTGTAGAGCAGTGTTGCAGCTACATCTACTGGACTTCCTGTAAATCACACTTAGACTTTCAACAGAAATATTCAAAGTGTGACCATCTAAGAACACTAAAAATTTTCATGCCAATCCATCCTTCTCTTTAATGACCTGAACTTACACATGTGGAAAATAAGATAACTTCCTATGGAAAAAAAGAGTCATAAAAGGTTATCTTACTCTCCGCCTGTGTAAGCATCATTCCTTGTGTGGCAGAGAGATGATTTATCATTAAATGTTCAATTTGAGACCAAGAGACAGTAAAGGAGGTTTCTATTTTTGCCGCCCAAAGCAAGAGTGGAATCACTGATAATACAGAAATGCAAAAACATTGGAGCCTGATACTTTAGAGAGTATATCTGTAAAGTATACTGATCTGCAGAGTAATCAGTGTCTCTTTTCTTCTGGTTTAAAACGAAAGGTTGAGATTTAGTCTTCAGCGAGAATCCCGGGGAGGGTTTTCAGTTTGAAGTTCGACATGCTACCCTCAGCCACAGCTCAGACTATGCTTTTTCTTTTCCTCTCTTTTCCCCCTCTTTCTTTCTCTTCCAGATTCTTCCACCCCCACTGCTCTCCCTGTCCCCCCATAAACCTCAGGCAAACTGTAGCCATAAACAGCCATGCCAGCCACGGCATCTTGGATTCGTTAAAAGCTTTGCAGATGAGCTCAAACTCATTTTTCATTTTATTCCTGAAGTCATCAGATTCAAGCTTGTCACATTTTCTGGACACAAAGCTCCAGGCATGTTTTATTCATTATCTGTTCTCATCTTTGAGACAAACACCTGCAATCCATTTTAGAGTTGGGAGACGTTTCTGAAGTTTCAACCTACCATGCATAGGTTTTTGCCTCTTTCCTTGGGCCAAGAATTCCCGTAGCAGTGTGTTTCATCCCAGCTACTCAGTGGACCTTCAAAGTCCTAGGGCCGGCGGTTCACAGGGGTGTAATTATTATTCACATTTGAGAACAAATTGAAATTAAAACAGAAAAAATGATTTATTAACCTTTCACATCATATGACTTAAGTTTAAACCGTTTTCTCAAAATGGTTGAGAATGAGAATAGAGAAACAAAGGTAAGTTATATTGAATTAAGGGCTGCTGGCTCGATTACTGTTTTAGCAGACTACGTACCACCTCACAACTATGTGACCACTAGTGGCAAAGCATTGGGCTGCCCAAGATTCGAGCATCAAGCCTGGCTTTGTCAATACTTCCAGTTAGCCTTGGACATATGCTCTATTTCTCTGCCTTGGTACACCTACTGCTGAGGGAGGAAATTGTAAGCTGATCAATCCTTTGCAAAGGAGAGAGTGAGTGGGATGAACAGAGAAAGCAGCATCAATATATACACACTACTGTGTATAAATGGATAGTTAGTGAGAAGTTGCTGTATAATGCAGAGAGCCTGGTCTGGTGCTCTGTGATGACCTAGAGGGGTAGAATGAGGGGAAAGGCAGGAGGTTTAAGAGGGAAGGGTTAGATGTATAATTATGGCTGATCTGTGTTGTTTTATGGCAGAAACCAAAATAACATTGTAAAAATTAAAAAGCAAATGACGAAAGATGGGGGAAGGAAAGGCTTTCTTCATCAAGTGCTTAAGGAGCTTCCATGATACAGACTGTGCATACTTTTTAGAATGTTTAGAGTAAGAACACGGGTGAAAGTGTTCTAAAACTAGATAATATGGCAAATCAGTGAAAAAGGAAATGTACCTCAAGTATCCTGATTCCTAGTCTGTTGATCTTAGGAGAATAGAATTTAACATTGCTGAAGTCATTCAAAATATTAGAGGAACATCAAAACTGGTTTAAAGTTTAGAGAGAACAGTGAACATATGCTAGCAAATTCGATTCCAACTTTCTCTATATGTTTATCGTGATATTGTGTGACAAAGCTATGTTTAACTAACTAGCTAAGTAACTAACTAAACACACAAATAAAAGGTGAAAGGCCCCCAGAAGTTTAAGTGCAAATTATTGGCACAAAGAATTTTATGGGAAAGTGAAGCTGGAAAACAACATATCCTCTCATCTTTTCGCAGAAAAACGTATAGAAGTACTATGTCCAAAATCAATTGGTCAGTCAGAAAATAACCTGGACACCAGACCTGGGACTCCTTATAGAGTCATATTACTTCAGAAAGGGATAGAATATTTGGCAAGCAACACACAAGGATGGGAGCTGAGCCAGGTACAAAGGATTGTTTTACTCTATTCCAGTCTTGCTGTCTCGTGACCACATGCTGGGCAACATCAAATTCCTCCTCACTGCCGTTTGGTAGGATAGCCATCATGCCCAACACAGACTATGCCTTCCCAGAAACGGCTAATCTAAAGAGAAACAGTCATATCATAGATATTTAGTGAGAGCACACATTGGGATTTTAAGGTATGCAAACATGTCTGAGATATAATCTCTCATGACTAGGAATTTGCAATCAAGTTGGGAGAAACAGCAGCTCCTGAGAATTTAAGCAACAGCAGAGAAGGAGCCACCATACAAGTTGGTGATGCCAATAGCAAAAGAACACAACAAGCAGAAAATGCAGAGGTTCAGAGGAGGCTGCCTATGGACTAGAAGGCTTGAGACAGCTTCTCAAAGGAGAATCTTAAGCTGGGTTGGAGGGTGGGTAGGAGTTGCATGGCAGAAGTAAATCCAGTTGTGGCAATGAACAGAAAAAATAAAAATCTCCGTTGCAAGAAAAGTCATAGATGGGAACAAAAAAGCCATCTGGCTGGATTCAGTGGTTCACACACACGACTATGTTCACTCTTACACGAAGCCACTTAGATCAACAGAGCTGCTGGTCTGCTGCAGAAATTCGCACTTACTCCTCCCCGCCTCTTTTCAATTTATTGTTCTGATCACGGGGCGTAATAGCAGCCAAGTCATAGGAGGATGGTGCTGTGACAGGATAATGGGCTCCGGCTTTGAAAATAATGTCTCAGTTTCGCCGAGGCCTCTTCTTTCGCAGAAGGAGACTATTAGCTTGTCACGTTGTCCAGCCCTATTGACATTATCTTTTAATTGCCCTTGAAGACCCATCTCCTAGGCAGCATGTCTGAGATTTTCAGAGCACTGGGCTTTTTGGACTGACATCCCAATCCATTTTATCATCTTAACTTCAGAAAATCTAAGGAGCAAGGAAGATTAAAGGCCTTTACAAACGGAGAAGAGCATTATGGGAAGATGTAAAAAAGGCTATATTCATGATAACAATTAAAGACAAAATGAAGTGGCATGACAAGCAAGTTATTCCGCAAGAATTCTAGGAACAGATGTGTGTGCGTGTGGCTATATGTAAGGATAAGGATCCCATGTTTAATAAGTTAGTTAAGACAAAAATCAAATTTCTAAGCTGAATGTTTTCATAGCTTTGTATGCACCATAATTAGAGATGCAGAATGCTGCCAAATCCTGGCATATTTGCTCTGTCCTCAACTTTTCTTGTGAGACAGAGCTATATGTCTGGGTGGTCCCTTCTGTTGGCTCCATTTTTCTGTCAAGTGTCTGAAGTGTTATTATGCCCAGGAGGTTGGCCAGCTGTTCCCTGTATCTCCTGAGGACAAAATAAAGTAAATAAGCTTAAAGCATATGAAGAAGCTGGAGGAGAGTAATTTCATAGGCTAATGAGTAAGAGGAGTATTCTAGCTATTTTGGGGAAGGGTTGGAGATTTCCAGGAATTGGGCCGCCACCCACTTTTTGGTCTTTATGGTTGACCTTGGAACTGTCATGACACCTCTGGGCGTGTCATTCAGCTTACCAATGTGTTACAGTGAGCACATGGGTGTGTGCACGCTCAGCCACCTCAGTCCTGTCTGGCTTTCTATGACCCCATGGACTTCAGACCACCATGCTCCTCTGTCCACAGGATTCTCCAGGCAAGAACACTGGAGTGGGTTGCCATTCCCACCTCCAGGGAATCTTCCTGACCCAGGGATCAAACCTGCGTCTCTTGCATCTCCTGCATTGCAGGTAAATTCTTCAGCATTGAGACACAGGGGAAGTCTGCATTGAGCATATACTGAGACTCAAGACGTAGCAGAAGTTGACTCACCCGCCATCTTGGACCTATTTGGTTTTAATCACTTACGTCCTATCTATGGCTATGTCACTCTTTTAAAGATTGTGCCCTGCCCCCTTCCCTCCTGTTTCAGAGGTAGTCTGGTCAGAAACCCCTAAGCATGTGGAAGGATCAGGGTAGACCTTCTTCCAATTGAAGCAGTCACTGGCAGGGTGGGCTGTCTCTGGATTTGTAACAGAAAGGGAGAGCTGCTATCACTTACATGTGGAGTCTAAAAAGATATCATACACATGAACTTACTTACAAAATAAGAAGAGACTCAAAGACTTACAGAATGAACTTATGGTTGCCAAGGGTTAAGGATGGGGAGAAGGGATAGATAGGGAGTTTGGGATGCACATGGACACACTGCTATATTTAAAATGGATAACCTACAAGGACCTACTGTATAGCACAGGGAACTCTGCTCAATGTTATGTGGCAGCCTGGATGGAAGGAGGGTTTAGGGGAGGATAGATATATGTATATGTATGGCTGAGTCCCTTTGCTGTCAAAACTAGCACAACATTGTTAACTGGCTATAGTGGAAGTTACTCAATCATGTCTGACTCTATGTGACCCCATGGACTGTAGCCTGCGAGG
Source organism: Ovis aries (assembly GCF_016772045.2). NCBI lineage: Eukaryota > Metazoa > Chordata > Mammalia > Artiodactyla > Bovidae > Ovis > Ovis aries. Next base: position 28,931,096 of record NC_056074.1, on the reverse strand, counting down.
CTCCTCTGTCCATGGAATTCTCCAGGCAAGAATACTGGAGTGGGTAGCTGGTCCCTTCTGCAGGGGATTTTCCCAACCCAGGTTTTGAACCCAGGTCTCCCACTTTGCAGGTGGATTCTTAATCGACTATCAGTTCAGTTCAGTCGCTCAGTCATGTCTGACTCTTACCCCAATGCAAAATTAAAAGTTTAAAATAAATAAATATGCAAAAAAAAAAAAAAGAGAAGAAGAAGAAAGAAAGGGGAATGCTGTAGGGAATTCAAGACAGAGTAGGGGGTGGACCCAGTGTCCTTTAAGGTCACTTCTCTCCAATTTCAGGCCTAGGAGTCAGCCTTCCTCATCTTCCTGGCTGGGAGTGTTCCCTGGAGATCATCAGTTAAGAAAACGAGCTCTGTATAAATACGTCCGTGCCCATGTAGGGTCTCAGGACACGAGTCATAGTGACACCAGGGCTGTTCTTTGGGGATGCAGTCCTCCCCATCCTGGCTCTGAGAGCCATGGTTCCTCCCCCCTCACCCCCTGCCCCCATTTCCAGCTCACAAAAGCATCATGGCTGCCAGGCTCTGATTAAAGGCCTCCAAGGGGCCAGCACTTGCAGGCTGTCTTCTTTCCCTCCAGCCCCACCCTCCCCAACATTCCAGTGTCCCCTCCCTCTTCCTGTTATTGTCCTGTTCCTTTCTGATAAGATTGCATTTGTCCCCCCAAAGAGGAACGTTTCTTTCCTGTACGTTAATAGTTTTCAAAGGCACACTAATGAAAAGATCTCTATCCTAACACCAGATAATTTATTCTAAGTGTTAAAGGACCAAGAGGAAGAGAAGGCCTGATTCTCCTTTAATCACTTAGGAAGCATTTGACAGACAATCACCAAGCTTGTAACTCTGGTTTCCAAATGCGGTTTTGTTTTGGCTACAGGGAAAGGAACTGCATTTTACAAGCTAGAGTTAATGGTTCAGCTAGAAAGGAGAGTCAGAAGATGCAGGTTCTGAAGTTAATTTTGCTACTGTACTGAGAGGCTCACATATGGTTGGCTGGCAAGTTCCTTCTTATTTGGGCTTCTCAAGTGGCTCACTGGTAAAGAATCTGCCTGCAGTGCAGAAGATGCAGTTTTGATCCCTGGGTCAGGAATTTTTCCCTAGAGAAAGAAATGGCAACTCACTCCAATATTCTTGCCTGGGAAATCCCATGGGCAGAGGAGCCTGGAGGGCTAAGTCCATGGGGGTGGCAAGAGCTGGGCACGACTTAGCGACTAAAACCATCCACTGTCACCACGCTTTTACTTACTTGAGCTTCCTCGTTTGTGACATGGGGGCCATCTATGTAGTTCAGGGTTCTTGTGAGGGTTAGTAACATAGCCTGTCCACCATGTTTTTTAAGTGGAGAATATCAGTATAAGGTAGTTTGCTCATATAAATATGTAAATTGGGACTCAAGTTGAGATGCATGAACTCTAGGAAACAGGTCCCACAAAGGGCCTGTTTGTGAAAGTCAGCATCATCTTTGTCCTCCAACCCAGCTCCCAGTCAGTCAAACTTTGTTTAAAAATATTGTAGAAGTCTGCTGAAGCCCTACTACATGGAAAACAGTCCTTAGCAATCTACCATAGAGCACATGGAACTCTGCTCATTGCTATGTGGCAGCCTGGATGGGAGGGGAGTCTGGGGGAGAATGGACACATATAAACGTATGGCTGGGTCCTTTCTCTGCTCACCTGAAACTGTCACAACATTGTTAACTGCTTACAGTAGTTAGTAGTGTTAGTCGCTCAGTCCTGTCTGACCTTTGAGACCCCATGGATTGTAACCTGCCAGGCTCCTCTGTCCATGGGATTTTCCAGGCAAGATTATTGGAGTAGGTAGCCATTTCCTTCTCCAAGGGATCTTCCTGACCCAGGGATCAAAACCAGGTCTCCAGCATTGCAGGCAGATTCTTTACTGAGTTTCAGGGAAGCCTCCTCTCCCCCAGTACAAGATAAAAGGTTAAAAATAAGAAAAAAAAAAAGAGAGAATGGTCTTTAGAAATCACTGTACAGATGGCAAAACTGAGTCTAACCTCTCACCTCTCGAGTAATAAGAGAATGATTTCAACTGGTGCATCTTTTAACAGCAAAGTCAGTACTAGAATTCAGTGGAAACTTGAGCCACCTGGGCTGTGCTCTTTCCAGTCAAACATGCAGTTTCTCCCACCAGGAATGTGATTGCTGTGTTGCCCTTTAAAGACATGTTAGATATAAACTGAATAAACCATGGACTGACTATGGATTCTCCAGCATGAAAGCAAAGGGCTTAGATGCAAAGTTACAGCCCTTCTATTTCAAGGCTGTTGTGGGACTTCTGAGTTGATTGTCTTCTAATCTGTCTTCCTGTTTCTCTTGGCTCTGCTGACTTACCCCTCTCTTGGCCCTGCATCCCTTGGCTGGCTACCTTACCAGAAATTGCCCTGGAGGGCAGTACTTTGGTTTGTTATCAGTGGTTCAGAAAATCTGACACCCCTTAGTGCAATGGCAAACCTGTCAGCCTACCTAGAAATAAGAGAAAATTATTTCCATAGAAGCCATAAGAACATACGGAAAAGCCATTGATTCATATAAAAGTGAGGATGGAGACACAGAAGACTTAAGAATTCTCAGGGGAAAGAAGGGTCTAACACAGTGGTGCTCTAACCTGGATGCTAATTAGAATCATCAGTGGAGCCTGTAAAACTTTCTGATGCCCAAGTTCCACACTAGATGGGTGGTTGATGAACATCAGAAACACTTGGAGGGCTCCTTAACACAGATTTCTGGGCCCCACCCACAGAGTTTCTGATTTGATGGGTCTGTGATGGGTTCTGAGGATTTTCAATTCTAACACATTCCTGAATGATGGTGTGTTGCTGGTCCAGGGGTCTCATTTTGAGAGACACATCTCTAGACCAATTATTATCATTGTTTCTAGGGACAGGATCCAGACATATGTACTTTTTAAGGTCCATGGGTGATTCCAATGTGTAGCCAAATTTGCTAACTACTGATGATACAGGGCAATGCAGATTCTAGAACAAGTAGATGGCCCATTCACAATTCTGATCTTCTCAAGAGGATGTTGTCCTGAATCTTTTCAGGAGCACATGTCATTCTGGTGATTAGATGGGGAGGCATCTGCTTTTTTGGTATGTGCCATTCAATTGGAAAAACACTAAAAATTCGTTGTGCTAAAATATTCCTTCCTATGCTTCTTTAGTCCCTTCTCCTATCTTTAATTAGTTACCTAAGTTTCATAAGTTACCTGTGCTTGCTGTCTGTGCCTTAACAACGTTGGAAAGGCCAGTCTGAATTTCCAATGGAGCCTGGAAGGAGTGAAGGGAGAAGCTGGCCACAGCTTCCCATCTCCTCCTTGTAGTCTGAAGAGCTTTCTAGCTGAAAGAGAAGCATGATAGGACACTGCAACTGTGAAATGCCAGAGGTCACTATCTTATCCTCATGTGCTCATCAGTAGTCCTGGTCACACTGAGGACTGGTACTGGGGAAACTGCATAAAATATGTAATAACTTCTCACCATCTGGGGTCAGTGGAATGACACCTGCAAAAATGGAATCAATAGATATAAATTTCCATTTAGTCATTAATTGTGGTGGTGGTTTAATTCCTAATTCATGCTTTGCGACCCCATGGACTGTAGCCAGCCAGGCTCCTCTGTCCATGGGATTCTCCAGGCAAGAATACTGGAATTTATAGCTATTTCCTTCTCCAGGGAATCTTCCTGACCCAGGGATTGAACACGAGTCTTCTGCATTGGCAGGGAGATTCTTTGCCTCTGAGCCACCTGGGAAGCCCTAGTCATTAATTAAGGGGGTTTGATAGTGAATACTGATCTGTTCTATGATCAAGCTCATTTCATGCGTTTTCTTGTGTCATTTGATCACAGCAACCTTAGGAGACAGCCATTAGGGTTCTGTTTTATAGAGAGGGGCACAAAGGTTCAGAGATCATATAATTCACCAAAGGTTATAAGGCTAGGATTCCTACTAAAGTCTGACCTAGTACAGCACTGAGAGCCAGGGACTTGTGTCCACAAAACAGATCAGGAGAGGAGGCTGAGTATCAGCAGGGAGCTCAGGTGAGCCATGTGCAGTGGCTGCAGCCCCTGTGGGTAGGGTTGCTGCTAAAGAGGCTTGAGAATGAGGCTAAGTTGGAAATAAAGGGAATGGTTCTGAAGACAGTGAAACCAACCTTATAATGTGGCATAAAGCCTCCATCTTAGGCTAGGATAGTTCCTGGTTAACAAAAAACTAAACACTACAACGTGAGCTTGAAAACATTGTTCACACTAGCCAAAGATACTGTTAACATGATTCAGTTATTTATGCATACACATCCACAAGTGATCTGCAAAGCCTGGAGACATGTTATAGATACTGATTTGTAACTTTACCTTTTTTTAAAATCTGTTAGTAATTCAACCTGAAACGTTTGTTGACATTGATCAATATTTTTATAAAACATGGTTTTTAAGGAGTGTATTTTATTACATTATATGCATGTGCCATACTTAATACGCTCTCTACTCTAAGGCTTTTGCTTTTATCAGGATGCACTCTTTATAAAGGGCTTCCTCAGTTCAGTTCAGTCACTCAGTCGTGTCCGACTCCTTGCGACCCCAAGAATCATAGCCTGCCAGGCCTCCCTGTCCATCACCAACTCCCGGAGTTCACTCAAACTCATGTCGGTGATGCCATCCAGCCATCTCATCCTCCGTTGTCGCCTTCTCCTCCTGCCCCCAATCCCTCCCAGCATCAAGGCTTCCTAGGTGGCACTAATGGTAAAGAACCCATGTGCCAATGCAGGAGACACAGGACATGTGGCTTTGATCCCTGTGTCGGAAAGATCCCCTGGAGGAGGGCATGGCAACCCATTTCAGTATTCTTGCCTGGAGAATCCTACGGATGAGGAGTCTGGTGGGTGCAGTCCATAGCGTCGCAAAGAGTTGGGGCAAATGTCTTAGTTTCAGATGTACAACACAATGATCCAGGTGTACTCATAAATGCATATCTATTCTCTTTCAGATTCTTTTCCCTTATAGGTTATTACAAAATATTGAGTATATTTCCTGTGCTATACAGTAGGTCTTTGTTGGTTATCTATTTTATATACAGTAACGTGTGTATGTTAAAATAAAATTCCTAGAAGTTGAATTGCAGGATCTTACATATGCATATTTTTAAGGTTTTTGATACCTATTACCAAATTCCTCTACAGAAAGTTCTTTATTTTGTTAAACTAGTTTTCCACCTGCATTGTCAGAGGTCACTCATTTCTAGCAACCTTGAAAACACTGGATCTTAGTACTTTTAAATACCAGTTGGATAGGTGGAAATTGATGCTCATTGAATTTTTTGTTGGCATTGCATTCTCTTAGAAAATTTAAAAAATTATTTAACCAAAGAGAATTTCTATACTGATTACAAATTTATCAACTCTGTAATCACAAATTTTTGCTTAAATCAAAATTTATACCTACTGACACATTTGCTCTTCATGTTTCTATTCTAACTTCACCCTCATAAACTCTGGATTTTCTGAATTTTCCTACATAAATAGTTTGTGTTTATGGGGGGAAGGATTATTCCCACCCCCAAACCATGTGTTTCTGAACTAAAAAAAGAAAAAAAAAAGAATGTATTCTCCTTAGGAAAAATCCACATTTCTTCTTGTCTTCATTTCTCTACCATTCTCTACCCTCTGTTAGTCACCTCATTTCCCAATTAACCCAAGCATCCTTGATTCGGGGGCTAAAAGGCGAGACTGAGGACTTTGCAGACAATATATAATACCCCCACGAGGGCGTCAGAATTTGACAGCCTTCGATAGGTTAATTTTTCAAAGTGGTAAGCTGATATTTGTGTATAAAATGCACATCTGCAGGGTAAATGGTATTAAGTGTTGGTGAATTATGGTCCCAGCCCAGGGGTCACTTGGGCTTCAATGCTACAAGCACCTTAATGCTTTTTTGAATGAAGGCTCCACTAATTGCTTCCATATGATTCTCCCCTCGCCCCTCCCCGCAGCCCCCATCACTATCCCCACCCCCTCCCCACTTGTGCCCTGGCATGGGAATAATGAGCTATGAAATTGTGCTGTATTGACTGGGGGCTGATGTTAGAACAGAACCTGCCATTTTCCCCGGGATTTGCTTTGACTCTTGAAGTTCAGACAGCTTCGGGGGTCAAGTCCCAGAAGCCCCAAGTCCCCCCTCCCCTGCTCCGTACTCCCCATTCCTTTAAACCACTGGGACTGCACACTTACCCTGCAAAGGGGCAGGCGGATCATTAATTAGCTCGGCTGTTAGGATGTCTGCTGGGAGGGGGATCCGAGCACATTTTAAAGGGTGTGCTGGTGTGCTGATGGGAGGAGGAAGAGGAAAGGAGTTGTAAGCATTCCCCAAACACACTGTTGGAAGGGCCACCTGGGTGAGGTGAGCCAGTCCAGAAATGAGTCTTCTGAGATTTCATCCTCTCCATCCAGATAGCCACGCACGGCCTGAACCCTAGCAGGCTGGAAGGAGCACTGAGAGACAACACAGGCTGGCCACCCAGACCAGAGTTAAACTCAAGAACATCGTCAGTTTGGCTAAAAGAGGATCAGCAGGAGACCTGGCAATGAGCAAACATGGAGAAGCCCTGCATATATGATGCACCTACTGCACACCAGGCACTTCTGTGAGCATCCTTGCCTCTACCCCCTGGCTCCTTCGGGAGGCAGGTAGGAATGTGCCCATTCACATCAAGCTGCTTGGCCAGGATGACCACTGGATCTTAGAGTTGTCAGATCTGATTCACACTCAGATCTGCCTGGCTTCAAACCTGTGCTCTCCAGGACCGTAAGCCTATGGTGTGTCCCCTGGAGTTACTCAGACCTGGGCTGGAGGCTGACCATGTCACTCAGAAACTGGGTAACCCAGAGATGCTCAGTTTTCATGTCTATAAAATGAGATGCTCTTTCTATATGCCATTTACAACTCTTGTGAGAATGAAAGAATGAATATGAAGCAGTCAACAGAGTGCAGCGCCTGTGTAGTGTGCTGAAGTTGTTAGTTGTTATCAGGCATTGCTGTTTGTTGTTACTATTAATATGTTTCCTCCTAGGAACCACTCATCCAGCCACTCACGCTCCTGACACTCAGTCAGTCTAGAGCTCCCCGTGCTAGCCTCCCTGGACTCTAAGCCCCCACTTCTCCCAGTCAGTCCAGCTTGAGAGGACTTGGCATCTCTGAGTTCCTATAGCTCCCTGTCCTATTTCTTAGCAGTGATACACTTTGTCCTTTTTCTTTAATTGTATTGTTGAACTAGCATTTTTATTTTATGGTTGTTTAATTTCCCCATGTTTATGGTCTATTCCCAACTAAATTGTGAGGATCTCTGCAGAACAAAGATCTCCCATTTCTTTGAGTTTCTTAGTGCACCTGGTTGGAAGCCATGCCAATATTGCTGCTCAAAAAAGTTTGAGAATTCTATCCTAATAAGTAGCAATTTAATAAAGAGTGTAAAATCCTAGGTTCCCCTGAATAAATTGAGTGGAGTTTGTTTTTATCTCTCCTATCACAGGTCTGGTCTGCAGTCTCTACCCTGCTCAATCTGGCCTCTAAATACTAGTCGGCATTTGGTAGGGGGATTCTTTTTTGAGATAACTAGGTATTATTTTGAAAAAACAAAAAAGAACACCTTGGTAAATGAAACAGCTCAAAAGGTGGATTCAGGAACTTTCCTGGTAGTCCAGTGGTTAAGACGCCATGCTCCCAATGCGGGGTGCATGGGTTTCATCCCTGGTTGCGGAACTAAGATCTTGTATGTCACTTGGCCAAAAAAAAACTTAGTTTCAGCCAGACTAAACTGTATTTGTTCTGAAAGGTTCTTTTCTCTCCACCATGGATTTGGCTTTGTAGCCAAACAAATAGTTGGCATTTATGTATCTTTACGCAGCACGATGTCATGCTGTATGCTTACATTTAGAGTTCTTTCAGACACGTTTTATAGAAACTCAACACAAAGCAGCTTGAGACAAAAATGGATGTTAGGAACGAATTTGAAAACCAGAACAGCTTTCAGAGCTCTTAGAAATTGGAATCTGTGAACAGCAGACACTAATATAGCATTGTAAAGCAACTAAATTCCAATAAAAACAAAACACAAAAGCAAACCTGGGGTCTGAACCATCTTCCTCTTTCTGCATTCCCTACCACTTCCTCCCCCATCCCAGGTGGTAGACTTACTCCATCTTTTCAACTCTAAGATTATACTCTTAAACCTCCACAATCAAATAAGAAAGGGGTTTTCTCCAGCAGCTCTACTTAGGAAACTATGAGGAAGAATTCTGATAGAAACAGGAATATGAGTATTATATTTAGCATAGTCTGGGTCCTGTGTCTCCTTTGCTCCCACCCTTGTTACAAGCAGAATGATTATAACACTTCAGCTCTTCCCTCTTCAACAGTCTTAAGACAGCTAGCATGAAAGGTTAAACGACGGAACATTGCCAGATTGTTTTGTTTTGCCCTCGCTCATCATATTATTTATTTAACAAGTATTAAGTCCGTCTAGTCAAGGCTATGGTTTTTCCAGTGGTCATGTATGGACGTGAGAGTTGGACTATAAAGAAAACTGAGCACCGAAGAATTGATGGTTTTGAACTGTGGTGTTGGAGAAGACTCTTGAGAGTCCCTTGGACTGCAAGGAGATCCAACCAGTCCATCCTAAAGGAGATTAGTCCTGGGTGTTCATTGGAAGGACTGATGCTGAAGCTGAAACTCCAGTACTTTGGCCACCTGATGCGAAGAGCTGACTCATTGGAAAAGACCCTGATGCCAGGAAAGATTGAGGGCAGGAGGAGAAGGGGACAAAAGAGGATGAGATGGTTGGATGGCATCACCAACTCAATGGACATGGGTTTGGGTGGACTCTGGGAGTTGGTGATGGGCAGGGAGGCCTGGCGGGCTGAGGTTCATAGGGTCGCAAAGAGTCAGACACGACTGAGCAACTGAACTGAAGAGAGAATAAACAGAGGAGATGATTACTATCCTTATGTAGTTAATATTCAAAGGTGGAGGAATAGTGATTAAATAATTTCAAATAGGGACACCCCCGGTGATCCAGTGGTGAAGACTTCACCTTCCAATGCGGGGGTGTGGGTTCAATCCCTGGTCAGGGAGCTAAAATCCCACATGTCTCATGACCCCAAAAAACAGCATAAAAACAACAGATGCGATATTGTAACAAACGCAATATAGACTTTAAGAATGATCCACGTCAAAACAAAATCTTTAAAAAAATTCATTCCTAACAGAAGATTTGATAAAAAGTTGTGAAAGAAAAACTCTGAGCGGTCCAGGAGCATCCAATTCAAGGAAGAGATGGATTCCGGGATGAAGAGAAGTGTTGTAATTGCCCTGGTGAAGAGGAAGAAAGAGAACATTTGCCACCTGTGAGAATGCCTACGGGAGAAAAAGCAAGCTCGGTCTGAGAAGCTGAGAACAAAAGGCTGAGAATGCTGACACCCAGGAGACGTGTCCTTCTCTGGGATCCCCCACACAGGGTCTTTACTAGAATCCTGAGTGGTATGCTCAACCCAGCCTCTTCGCCAACCTTTCCGTGTGTGTGTGTGTTAGACCTTTGACTTTAGAAGGTGGAAAACCTTGCTTTCTACCATTCTCATCATGAAAGGCAGCCCATTGTTTACTTGAAACGTGCTTTGGACAGTGGAGATCTCTGCAACCCACTTAGACAGCTGGGGTTGGAGAAGGTGGAGGCCACATTGTTCTTTTCCATATCACCTTGTCATTTGATCATGGACATCCATGTTAGGAGATCATCCTTCTCCTAACCACATATCACACTATTAATATCTCTCTTGTGATACAGATTTTCTACCTGTTACAGTTATCTGTGTTCACTTCACACCACAGCTGATCCCCAGGAACATGAGGAAGTTGGTTATCTGTCTGTATTCTGCGTCTCTTTCAACAGGGTATCTACCAGAGTAGGTGCTTATGATGAAATTCATGTTTATATGGTAAATACTATTTTCCAGGTATTATTCTTTGTAATCTACATAACAATTCTATCAGGGAAGCAAAATTAGCAACATTTTTCAAATGAGTAAACTGGGTCACAGACAGGTTAAGTAACTAGTGAAATGTCACAGAGCTTATAAACATTGGAGCCGAAATTTGAACTGAAGAAATCTGGAGCCAGAATCCAAGATCTTATCTATTATGCTCTACTGTCTATTGAGTACTAAATAAATTCATAAATGGATATAAGGATGGATGGAAGGATGGATGAGTAAGAACAAAACTGGAGGCATAGAATCCTGGAAATGGAGCATTCAGGAAGGATTCTCTACAGAAATTCACAGGACTGAGCATATCTTAAAACCACAGAAGAAAATATGTGCAATTAAATACGGTTGTTTTACTGCCCAGCGGAAAGCTTAGGAGGACATTCCCTGGGTTGCAAATCAGTTCCTCAAATCTATATACAGACCTTGTCAGACTACAAACATGTGGTTCACAATGATTAAGAGTAATCTCGAATTCCACAATTCTAAACTCCAAATAATTTTGTAATTTCCCTTTCTCCTTATTTCCCAGATTCCTCAAATCATTCTTCAGTACTCACTTTTGCCGTGTAAGTATCATCAATGTCAATGGCTCAGCCATGTCTGACTCTTCGCAACCCCATGGACTGTAGCCTCCAGGCTCCTCTGTCCATGAAATTCTCCAGGCAAGAATACTGAGTGGGGAGCCATTCCATTCTCCAGGGGATCTTCCTGAACCAGGAATCAGACCCAACTCTCTTGTGTCTCCTGCATTGGCAGGCGGATTCTTTACCCCTAGTGCCACCTGGGAAACTCTCTGTTGGAAGCTTCTGATTCTTAAAAAAGCTGATGAAATAATTTAAGAAGTCAACCCCAAGGAAATAGCGCCTTGGAATACAGCAGAAATAGGATCAAGACAGAAGCTGCCAGGCCTACTGCTAGTGACACGATTCCATAGTCTGCATTTTATTATGAGACCCTGGGTTGGGGGGGGTTCTAGTGAAACCCACTGGAGCTAAAGAGTTACAGACATTCCTATCTAATTTACGGTTCTGCAAAACAGGCTAATTTGATTGAAAAAAACACATTGTTGAGATAACTTATGTGCTTTTATTGTTAAACATGCATCGTAGCTTATAGACTATTGGCATTTATTTATTTATTTCCTGGAGAAGGGAATGGCTGCCCACTCCAGTGTTCTTGGCAGGAAAGTTCCATGGATAGAGGAGCCTGGTGGGCTACGTCCATGGGGTTGCACAGAATCGGACACAACTGAAGAGACTTCGCACACTTTCACGCATGTTGGTATGACTCTGTCTTGATTATAATGACTCAGTCGCAATTCGGAATTACATGTTCTGCCATTTTGATATTCTTTTTCAAAATTGTTTTGGTTATTCTCAGTTCTTTGCTCATCAATTTCTGTAGAAATCCTGTTGGAATTTTGATGTAGATTACATCAAGTCTATAAATCAAGTGGAAGACTTTGCCATCTTAAGAATTATTGAATTTTACAGTTCCTTAGTATAAATTTTTTATTTCTTAATTTCAGTAATTTTGGGTTTTAAATTTCTCTCAGCAAATTTCTCTCAGTGGGTTATTTACCACTTCCTGATAGCACTGTCCACTTTATTTGGAGTGGAGTTATAATTCCTACTTAGTGTTGAGTATCCTTCTTTTCATCCTTTATAACATTGTTGTCATTCATTTAACTTATTTATATGTCATAATCACCCTAAATTGTTGCTATTATTAACTTGAGCAAGCATTTATTAGACTAATAAAATAAGTTAAATCAAAGATTTCATTTTGCCTTTATTTTCCTAAAATTCTCTTTGTGCAGATTCAAATTTCTGACCTATATCTTATTCCTTCCCTCTGAAGAACTTTTTTTTTTTGCACTGATTATGAATAGTACTTTTTTATTTTTTTAAATTATTTATTTATTTTTTAATTTTAAAATCTTTAATTCTTACATGCTGTTCCCAAACATGAACCCCCTTCCCACCTCCCTCCCCATAACATCTCTCTGGGTCATCCCCATGCACCAGCCCCAAGCATGCTGTATCCTGCGTCAGACAGAGAATTCCTGAAAGGCAAGTCTATAGTTTAAGTTCTTTGAACAGTTTAACTATTTCACTACACACTTTTCTTGCTAGCATGGTTTCTAACAAAGAGTTCAATGTTTAAACTTCTTTCTCTGCAGGTAGGTATGCATACCCTTATCTTTGAAGATTTCTCCTTGTTTGTGGTTTCCGCAATTTGAATAGTATATGCATAGGTGTACTTTTTGGGGGGAGCATTCATCCAGCTTGATAGTCTCTGAGTTTCCTGCATCTATGGTTTGATATCTATCATTAATTTTGGAAAATTCTCAGCTTTATAACTTCTCAATTCTTTCCTTCACCTTCTGGTTTTTCCATTACACAGATGTTACATATTTTAAATTGTCCTGTAGTTTTTGGATATTGTCTTTAAACTTGTTTTTCTTGTTGATTATCAGTTTTGGAAATTTCTATTGACATATCTTTGAGCTCTCTGATTCTTTCCTAGGTCATATCTGGTGTACTTATGAACTTATTAAGGTGATGTTCAGTTTTGTTGCAATGTTTTGATTTCTAGCGTTTCTTTTTGACACTCTCTTGGACTGTCCATTTGTCTTTTTACATTGCTCATCTGTTCTTGAATGTTGTTTTTTAGTCACTTTTTCCTTTAGAGTCCTTAAGCTATTAATCATAATTTATTTTAAGTTCCTCTGATAACCTAAATCTCTGCCATATCTGCGTCTGATTCTGATACTTAATCTATCTCTTCAAACTGTGATTTTTGTCTTTTAAGGGGCCTTGTAATTTTTTTTGTTAAATGCTGGATGTAACTTACTATGTAAAATGAACTAACTGAGGTAGACAGGTCTTCACTGTGGGGTTCTATGCACTGGGGCTAGAAATTATACTGTTGACTGTTAACTGAGGCTATAGGTGTCAGAGGCTAAACTTTTCTGTGGTATCCTTGTATTTTTTTTCTCTTTTTTCCTCTGATATCTTTGAGTTTTCCAGGAACTCTTTCTTCAATACATTCTGAGACTTGTCCTTCTTTTTTATTCACAGCACCTGCTATTATTTAGGAATACTGCTGATGTGATAACAAGTGTGGGGGATGGGAAGTTTTCTATAATCCTATGATTAGGTGTCAGTCTTTCTGTGACTTGTGGCCCTACTGTGATCTTCACAGGGTCCTTCAGTGGCACAGGAAAGCTGGAGAGGAATGCAGTGGGTGTTTCTATTCCCCCATGCGGAAGACTGGAGCTGATTTAACTTAGGTATTTCCCTTTCCCTTGGTTGATTAGACTCTTGTAAAGTACAAGGTGTTTAGGCTCAGATAAAACAATTTCCCTTGATGGCAGCCTTTTGTTAAAGCAAACAGAATGCTCCTGCCTTATTTCAAAATGGTTGCTGGTCTCTCCCTCCTGAAGGAAGCATGGGAAGGAAGCAGATTTTTCTCAGTTCTTCACCCTCACAAACTGGTGGGTAAAACTCGTGAAACTGTGGTGATTCTCCTAAGGCTGGAGCCTTTGGAGTTCTTAACTCTTAAGATTACCCTGAGCCTCTAGAAATTTATTGGTAATAGTTCAAGTTCTCCTGCCGTGGTACTCACTCCAGAGACAGATTTCTGTTTCTGGGCTGCTGCTCTGGGAAGCCACAACCACATATCTGTACCCACCTATCTCTCCAACACTGAAGCAGTGGTTTGAGCAATGTTCATCCAGAAGGGTGTTGGCCAATCTGAGTCTCATCTGAAGGTGTGGAAACTGGACTTCTAGGTTCAGAGCCTAACCATTCAGCTAAAGCATCTTCATTAAGTGGGGTTACTTCATTAAGTGAGAACTCAGAACTGTGGGCATAGTGGTGAGGTAGAATGTGTCTGGTTGAAGATGCAAAGATGCTGCTAATGTTATCATGACCACTGTCTGCTCACCAGCCAGTGGTCTGCTGCTGCAAACAGATCATGAAAGGAGGATTGACTCTGATGTAACTTCCCAGCTTCAGAAATCGTAAGCTTTATGGGAACCCTGAGCACAGAATGAGGGTGGGATTGGGGGTCTTATAGCTGAACATATTGAACTTCTGGACTTCTTACTAGTAGGGTCATGTGGTTACTTGATTACTCAGTGAATGGTCTGGAACATTCTATCTTAATCCAGACCCTTGTCGAGGGATATTCCACTTAAGTAAATATGCTGTAATGAATTGATTTTTTAAAAACTCACTTGAGGTCAAATTACACAGCTATGTTTTCAACAGATAAGGAACAGGCATATGCTATAACAAATGAGACATAAGATATAGGGAGAAACTAGACCTTGCTTTTAGTTGAGGCAGGCCACATTGAGGGCAATGTTGGCGTGGTTATAGGACAATAATCCCGTGGGTCAGGAGACCCCGTTTGGGTGAAGTTTTAGAACACCAGATGGCATGAGTAGTGTGCAAAGTTAAAACATCTGCAGATTTTTCTCTATGGAATGAAAAGCAAATAAAATTTTAAGAAGCAATGAAACTCATAAAGTTTATGGATTGGCTTTGAAAGGGGACAAGCAAGATATATGGAGACACTGGTTAAGTTAAAAATGAGTACTTCAAAGAGATCAGCAAGCGTTTTCTGGAACCCTCTTTTCCTCTTTTTATATGAGGGATTTCCCCCCCTATTTTAAAAGTAATTATAAAAAATTCTGAAAACACAGAAAAGAATAAAGAAGACAATCTGTTCCCGTTTCAGTTATATATTATTACATCCTTTCATTTTTCCCCCCTAATAATGGGACTTAAGCCAGAGATATCAAGCGAGAACCTCTCTGTGGATTTAGAAGTTTGAGAATAGACCTAAATGACATTTTAAGTCTAACATTGGAGACAGCACCAGCAAAGAGAATGTGAGGATATAGGAGCTTTGATTGAGGGTTCATTCGGGGATTGATTGCCTCTGAGGGCATTTTCAACTTAGTGCATTTGAAATTTGGGAATAAGAAGAGCTGTTAGGTAAAACAAGAAATTCCTTCATCTGGTATTTTTTTGGAAAATATGTTCCATGAACAACCAGGGCTAAAGATGTTAATTAATATTCACTGCGAAACACATTTCCATGCTCAAAGGAGTTAAGAACATGGCTGGGCTGAATAAAACCAGATTTCTCCACTTCAGAATTTCTTATACCATTTAATATGCTACTAGGCAGTGCCAGTCTCTGAGACAGGAAGTAGAATATGTAGTATTTCTCAAATACTGACTGAGAAGGTGACTGTGAAAGGAGCTAGTATCCAAAGTAGCTACTTTGGGAAATTCTGCCTTCTATCCATTGGGAATGATGTTTTGCTCATGTTTCTAGAGATGTAGGAGGTAAGCATGCTGCAAAGGACAGTCATGGGACCCTGTAGCAGAGTCACCAAGATGACTTTGCCAAGCATGGAGTAGGGCTCCAGGGGTTCTCCATCAGGTGTTCAAGATCTATTACAAAGACCAGCTGGGAAAGCAATCTAGGGGCTTCTGCCCTGGAGGGAGCTAGAGGAAGGAGACAGTGGACCAAGCCTGAGTCAAAGAGGACCACGGAACTAAGGCAAAGCAGACACTGACCCAAGCCAATTCTGCTGGTGCCCGCAGCAAGGAGAAAACAAAGCAGACAGGCTAATCAGAGCCTCTGGGAAGGTGAATTGCTTCTGAGTTATCTCTTTGGGATTAGAAGCCACTTTTTGCAGCTGAAAGTATTCACAATGGAGCCTCCTTTCTTGGTTTTAAAGAAAGCATGTCTTCAGTTCAGTTCAATCGCTCAGTCATGTCCGACTGTTTGTGACCCCACGAATCGCAGCACACCAGGCCTCCCTGTCCATCACCAACTCCTGGAGTTCACTCAGACTCACATCCATCGAGTCAGTGATGCCACCCAGCCATCTCATCCTCTGTCATCCCCTTCTCCTCCTGCCCCCAATCTCTCCCAGCATCAGAGTCTTTTCCGATAAGTCAACTCTTCGCACGAGGTGGCCAAAGTACTGGGGTTTCAGCTTCAGCGTCATTCCTTCCAAAGAAATCCCAGGGCTGATCTCCTTCAGAATGGACTGGTTGGATCTCCTTGCAGTCCAAGGGACTCTCAAGAGTCTTCTCCAACACCACAGTTCAAAAGCATCAATTCTTCGGTGCTCAGCTTGTCTTATTACCTTCTAAATTGGGCTATGAGGATCCAGTTCACCACCCTACAGAGGATTGTGTTGATTTTAACTTCTACTTTCTCAAACACTGTAATACTCATGTGGGAGATGAGGCACATTACGCAGTTTAGAGAGAGGTTACATAAATGAAGTCAAGAGTTAGCAACACATATACTCTACTGATAGCATGTACAGAATAGATAACTAGTGAGAACCTACTGTGCAGCACAGGGTGCTCTGCTCAGTGCGCCCTGGTGAGCTGAGTGGGAAAGCAGTCCAGGGAGGAGATATATGTATATGTGCGACTGATTCATTCTGCACTACAGTCGAAACGAACACAGCATTGTAAAGCAACTATACTCCAACAAAATTAATTTTAAAAAGAGTGTAGTGGGAACAAGCCAACATGTCCTCAAGAGCGTTGTAGCTATTATTTTATGAAAATACATTATCTGTGAAGATCATCAATGGGCTGGAAAATGGGCCTTGTGATTCCCATTCAGAGACGCTTGAAGTCAGGAGGAACCTTTACTGCAGAGAAACTGGAACTAGAGGAAATGATATGGCTTTCAGAGTACGACAGATCTGGACTTTAATTCTGAGGTTCCTGAATCTCTTTTGCCTTGCAGCCAGGCCATGTCTGGAGTCATGCTGTATACATATATGCGGCCATAAATATTAATAGCTACGAGATCCCAAATCACTTTCCACATGCTCTATGCTGGCTCATTAGCAATATGATGTGAGCAGTTTATTGTTCTCTCAAAGCTTCCATTCCTCACCTGAAAAACTGGATTAGTGTTATTTTTTTAACCTCAGAGTTCAAATAGGGTAAATTTTAAATATACATGAAGTATCCAGCAAGGTTCTCGAGTATATACTGACAAAAACTACTCACTGAGCAAGTCATTGGCAGGCCAGCCATATTTTGCCTTCTTTAGTGTTCAAGTTACAGGTTATCAATGCTGACATCCTGTTTAAAATGGCAATAAAAGACCTTGATTATCAGTCACTCATGTTCCAGGGAAAAGCTATTTAATCTGAGATGGCTGTATAACTTCAGAACAATTATTTAACAGCTCTGCTATGTGTCACGTATCTTTTGAAATAATTTCATCCCATCCTAGAACAGAATCAATTTGGACTTTGGAAACCCGAGTAGGAGGTTCAGATTTTTGCAACTTTAGATCAAGCTCCTGAACGTTTCCAAGTCTGTGCTTCCTCATGCATAAAATGCCAATGATATTTGTCCAATCTATTTCGCAGTAGTGTAGTGAGGAAAAACTTAGATAAAGTGTTTGGAAGTGTTAGGTAGGATGTAGCTTAAAGTTACCGAAAGTGGAGGAAGAGAATTCACAGGTTTCTGCGGTGACAGGCTCCATAAAGATGCAGGCACCTCGCGTCAGAAAGAGATCAAGGTGTGCTAAGTCGTGTCTGACTTGTTGTGACCTCATGGACTGTAGTCCACCAGGCTCCTTTGTCCATGGAATTCTCCCAGAAGGAGTAATGGGGTGGGTTGCCATTTCCTTCTCCAGGGGATCTTCCTGACCCAGGGATTGAACCTGAGTCTCCTAGCTTGGCAGGCAGATTCCTTCCTATTGCCTCCTGGGAGGCCCCAAGAGATCAAGGTACTCATTCTAGCTCTTTCTGCTTATGTTACTTTTGATGTGTAGTTTTACCTTTCCGTTCCCCATTTTATTATCTGGTAAACAGTTTGGTACTAAAGCTGAAACTCCAGTACTTTGGCCACCTCATGAGAAGAGTTGACTCATTGGAAAAGACTCTGATGCTGGGAGGGACTGGGGGCAGGAGGAGAAGGGGACGACCGAGGATGAGATGGCTGGATGGCATCACTGACTCGATGGACGTGAGTCTGAGTGAACTCTGGGAGTTGGTGATGGACAGGGAGGCCTGGCGTGCTATGATTCATGGGGTCGCAAAGAGTCAGACATGACTGAGCGACTGAACTGAACTGAACTGAACTGAAACAATTTGGAGAAGTGGAAGGGAGGGAGATTTGACTAGGAATCTAAGATTTCTCAATGCTCCCCATTCTAAAAGTCCAAGAATAAACTTCTCTTTTCTGCTGCCATCTTAAGGGAGGAGTCAACATTTATAAATCTACTTGGCGGCCCTTGTGGAAAGATACCTGCCAGCAGCACATAGTTTGATAAACCAACTGTGTTTCTGTAAAATTACATCTTTTACATTTTCCTTCAGAGGAAACAAATACACAGGTTGGCCTCTTTCAAAAGAACTTTTGCCCACATTCTTGCTGGTCAGATACCAGGTGCCAAGAAGCAAGGGATCCTGTAAGAATTTCACTTTCGTGCTGCTGAGGACAAAGGGGTCATTTAAAAATTTCACAATCATGAACAGGCTCAACACTTAGTTTGAAGCACGGAGCCTGATTAATTGAGTTGTCACTTCCAACAGTTCTGAGCTTTGGCCTTTCCACTTGCCAGAAAGAAGGAAAAAAGAAAGCAACATTCCTGTACTTAATTTTCACAACCTTGAACCAACAGAATGTGACAAAGGCTGGCTATGTCTCAACCATGAGTTTCTTCTCCCTATAATACTTAACTTCACTGGTTCTTTTCAGTTGTCAAATGGAGGTAATGTGTAAAACTAAAATTTGAATGCACGAAACCACTCCTATACATATGCCCCAAACACAACACACACACACACACACACACACGCACACACACTCTTGAGACAGATTCAAAGGCACACAAACTTTCGCAAATCACATACGCACAGCTTTTTGAAACAAGCATGTAGATCTTATTCTTTGTTAGTCTCTTTGGGGATTTTTAGGAGAGAGAGTTTTAGCTTCCACTGTATGTTTGCATTCGTCTTCTTATTTCATATATAGCTATTAATATTTATAATAATGGAATGGCAGCTGGTGTCTAATGAATGCTTACCATGTGCGAAGCTTCGCATAAAACACTATTTCCACAAACTCTAGGAAATCAATATCATTGTTATTGTTTGAACTTTATAGATGAAGAAATCAAAGCCTAGGGACTACATCACTCACCTAAAGACACAGGGTTTAAACTGATTCTCAAATCAAAACATGTCTGATCCTTAATCCCAAGCTCTTGGCTACTCTTTCCTACTCCTTGTCACACTAATGCCCAAATTTAGCAACTTGATCCATCAGAATCTTTTTAAAGCTAAAAGATTTTGAAGCCCTAATCAGGCAGTAACTATTAAGCATTTATTGTGAATCTCGAATGGAGTAACCTCCTATGTCCCTATGCTCACAAAAGCAATAATTTGATATTTAACCATCCCAGAGTTCTATCTCGGGTGCTCAGTCCCTCAGTTACGTCTGACTCTTTGTGACCCCATGGACTGTAGCCTGCCAGGCTTCTCTGTCCATGGGATTTCCCAGGCAAGATATTCAGAGTAGGTTGGATCTTTGTAACCCAGGTATCAAACCCTTGTCTCCTGCGTCTCCTGCATTGGCAGGCAGATTCTTTACCACTGTGCCACCTGGGAAGCCAAGTTTTATCTTATATTCAGCCTTTTGTGAAACTTCTTTTGTCAAATGGTGTTAACATTTTGTCCAAGGCCCTGCCTGCTTAACTGGGCAGAGAGGACTGTCCGGCTCCCTAGCAGCTCCTCCCTGGGGAATTCTGATCCTGTGTCAGGGTCATTCCTGGAGGGGGAGGTGCAGTTCAACCCCAATTAAGGCAGTGCTGGGAGTGACAAGTGAATGGGCACTGGGCTACTCTGGCTCTGTGGCCCTTTCAGAAAGTAATCAAGTCAAATTATCTATGAGAAGAAGCTCGGCTCACAGTTATGGGGGCGTGCAAATGAAAACCAGATTCAGGCGGAGGTTGGCTTGAGAAAGCCCAGGAGCTTTATTTAAGGGAGAGAAAGAGAAAAGAAGTACATGCTCTCTCCCTATCCCAGACTCTCTTACTTTACTTCACTTCCTCTCTTGTTCGCTTCTCCCTGCCTCAGTTTGTTCCCTTCTCTGAAGGGAGAGTGTGGAGTGGGCTCTCAGGCGTGAATGTGCCTGGGTTCTGGGTGACCTTCCAGCATGATGGGAGGATAGGAAGGAGTAAGGGTAATTTGGTTTTGGTCTGACTGTGCAGACTGCAGCTTTTGGTCCAGACTGAACGACTTCACTTTCACTTTTCACTTTCATGCATTGGAGAAGGAAATGGCAACCCACTCCACTGTTCTTGCCTGGAGAATCCCAGGGACAGGGGAGCCTGATGGGCTGCCGTCTAGGGGATCACACAGACTCAGACACGATTGAAGTGACTTAACAGCAGCAGCAGCAGCAGGTCACTGGTGGACCCTACAAAATACACATGAACTTTTCAGGCCACTGGGTTCTTCAGGCAATGTTACCCCCTGTCCCAGGGTATATTTGGCAATATCTGGATAACTTTTTGATTGTCACAACATTGAGGAGCTTTGCTACTGGCATCTATTGAACAGAGGCCAGGGATGCTCCTAAACACCCCACGATACGCAGGACCGTCCCCCAAACATAGAATTATTTGGCCCAAAATGTCAGTAGTGCCCAGATTGAGAAAACTGCTTGACTAGGGACTGAATGGAGTCTAGAAATGAAGAATTGGGAGATCAAGGACCCTTCCCAGTTGTCCCTGTGGAATTCTCCTCTTTGCTGTGCACTTGGCCTCTCTTATGCCCTCATTTGAAACTGGAGGCTAAAGTCACATTAGAGCTGACCTCTCCACTGATGATCTCATCTCCATGGAGATAAAGCTGTGGTGATGCCACACTTACCTGTGGGCTCTCTGCCTGGGCTATAGTCCTTGTTCTTCCATTTACTCCCAAGAACCATAGTTCCCTCTCTGAACAGAACTAATTCCAAAGAAGTACCAGTCTGGTTGGGCACCCACCACATCACCCTCTTCTCCTTCTCCTCCCCACACTTAGTTGTGTGTCCAGGTGAAATCAGGAGGACTTTAAAGAGGAAAAGAAGCCCGAATATGGTAGTGTCTGGGGAGTGTGTGGATGGAAATGGAGAAATCCAATTGCTTGGTCTTAAGGTCACACACTACTTGGCAAGTGGGTCTCTCAAACCAGGCGTTGCTAGATAGCGTGGTGATAGTGGGCTTTCCTGGTGGCTTGGATGGTAAAGAATCCACCTGCAGTGTGGGAGACAGAGGTTTGATCCCGGGGTTGGGAAGGTCCCCTGGAGAAAGGAATGGCAACCGACTCCAGTATTCTTGCCTGGAGAATCCCATGGACAGAGGAGCCTGACAGGCTACAGTCACAAAGAATCGGGTCACAAAGAATCGGACATGACTGAGTGATTAACACTTTCACTTTCACTTGGTGAAAGTGAACAATGTTCACACCAGGCGATATGGGTCGGGGAGCTCAGCAGTGGGACAGGGGCAGTTAGCCTCGGGTTGGGGTCACCATAATGCCTCTTCGTGCTGGTTCACTGTATCTCCTGACTTAAGTCCATTCACGTGCCTGCCGTTCCTGGTGATCAGTCCCTCTGCACTGGTTCCACTCTCTCTAATAAAATTCATAGTCAACTTCTGTTCATACTCTGTGTATTCTAGGGAGGGGCTGCCCACCATTTCTACTTCTAATAGAACAGACGCACTTCAGCCGCGCTGGTTGTTTCTAAGTTCCACAAGGACAGAGAGAAGAAACTGTGGCTCTTTGGAGCCCACTCAGGGTTTGCAATGATGAAGCGAACTTAGAGGGAAGAAATGAAGGTGGGAGCCTGGGCTCTAAGGGAGAGGATTCTGCAGGGGGGCTGGAGCAACATCAACAAGCCTAGCGATCAAGTGGCCAGTTACCCGAACCTGATCAGGTGTGGCTGGGAAAGGACATTCCAACTCTTAGGGTCCGGCTGGCCTCACACTGAGCTGGGAAACAGCATCTCACGCCAGACTTCATCAGGGGTCAGTGGGAGGAAGAACGCATAGTGTCACCTTAGAAAGATGTAATATTTAGGTGCTAATTCTTACCTTCTTCCTTCTGTTCTTTTTTCCTTAGCTGGTACCCTTTCTCTCTCACACACACATATACTGCAAAGCCCTAGTTCAAAGGGATTTTCCTTTACCATGGCAAAAATATCATTTCACGTTTCCAAAAATCTCAAATGAAGATGCTCAGAGGGTGGCTTGAGTCCTGACAGGCTCGAACAAAATGATTTTTGGATGCAGTGAATGTAACTCAATCAGAAGCATGTGGATTATATTTCTCTTAAAATCCACACCATTTTAAATGAAAGGAAGAGGCATCAGATCAAAGAGACGCTAAATTTTTTGTTCAGCCTCAGCCTCAAGACTGTGGGCCCGTTCTTCATCTCGCTTGTTTCCAGTCTTTACAGGGAAAAGGAGGTTCTGCCAGACAGTCTTGCGGAATGTCTCTGAGAGTCTGTGGCTTTCAGAGCCAGAATTCATCGTGTTCAGATACTCTTTCAGCCACTTTTTTGGTGAGAACGGGGCTCACGACAGGCCCACAAGGTCCAGACCTGAGACTAAATGTGGTTGGTTGAATCACTCTCATTGGCCTTCGCTCGCCACAAAAACAGAAAGAAAAGTGAAAACAAATGAAACTCTCCAACACGCAAGCCATCTGGAACTGAACACTTGTTTCACTTTGTTTTCAAGGAGGCAGCAATGATTAGGCAGTTCAGAAGAGCCCCCACAATTTCTGATGGAGCATCAGGAAATTGCATTGTTTTAAAGAGCTGAGTTATGCTTCACTGAATGAAAAGCACAAGGAGTTGAGGAATTTACACCACATACCACCCTGCAGCCTTGTGTGCAGTTAGCCGCTGCCGGCTGGCAGGGAATAGTGGCCTAAGTAATTGCAAACAGATGCTGGAAAAGTAACAGCGTGGTCAGAACAGAGGGGCGACTAATATATGAAAGTCCACTTTTATGGGGCCCCTCATATGGCCTTAGAAGATAAGAAGATGGTGCTCCACTTTGCTACAACTATTTTAGGCTGGTGGAGAACATGCTGCTCTGCTCACATGGGCTCTAGTAACAAATGTTAATAAAACTGCAAAAAAGTAGCTGGGGTAAGGGAAACATCAGTTGCAACTCTGGTTAATCAGCGACAATATCAACACTTCCTTCATCTACTGAAGAAATAGTTATGGAGTGCCTATATGTACTAGTTAAGCAGTGTGCTAAATGCTGGGGGTGTAACAGGAAATAAAGCAGAAGTGTTCCCTGCCCTCAAGGAACTTACAAAGAAGGAATTACAAAACAAACCCTTAAGGGCATAATGCAAAGCTTTCTGATAGGTGCAAAAACAACCATCTCGTGTAACTGTCTTATGTAATCTCCCGCCAAACTACTGTTTGTTTGTTTTTTCAATTGTTGAATAAATGGATGCTCAGAGAGGTGAAAGAGTTGGTCAGCTTGTCAATATAATCCAACTTCTTTCAGATCCTTGCCACCTGATATGCTCTCACCCACAGCACAAACTTCAACTCTTCCAGGACTTCAGTTTCCTCATCTCCCTAGTAAAGAGATGAAGATAATTACTTAGAAAGTGTCTTCCAAACATAATGTTCTATTTGGCTGCTAGCAAATTCCAGGGGCTCTTCTTCCATATTTGAACTTCTTAAAATTTTGTCTTTTTTTTTTTTTTGCATCTCTTTTTCCTTTCCTAGGTCTCTTTCTTATTTCTCAGAACGCTCTTCACTTTCCTTCGCTGGATCATTTCCTTTGGCTCCTTGAAAATGCCGATGTTGTCCAAAATCTCATTTCGGGTATTCTACTCTTCTTTGGTGAGATAATCAGTCCTAATACTCCCACTAGTCGATGGCCCCAGGGTTTAAGTCCAGACACCACCTCTATTCTAAACTCAAGACTGATGCTTATAACCACCACCACCACCCCCACCTGCCCCGAGAATCTGTCCATATGCTGGAGCACAGGCACCTTACTCTTTGTGATGGGCATGATGGATTGGCACTCAGCTTCCATTTGAATTCGCTTCTACTTTGCTTGTCCGTAGTTCAGAGGCTGGGACCCGTGTGCAGTATTTTCCTGGTTGTGAATACTGAGTGTCAGTAGAAGAAGTGAAAAGTGAAAGTTGCTCAGTTGCGTCCTGCTCTTTGCGGCCCCGTGGACTATACAGTGCATGGATTCTCCGGGCCAGAATACTGGAGTGGGTAGCCATTCCCTTCTCCAGGGGATCTTCCCAACCCAGGGATTGAACCCAGGATTCCCGCGTTGCAGAACTTGCACACTCTTTGGAAGGTGGGAGAGAGGCAGGGATAGTTTGTGGCTGTTTTCTGAGGTTACTGCTGGTAGGCAGGCAATGTTGAGACATTTGGTTCAGTTTTGTTTGTTTTTTTCTGCAGTAGCACTGAAATAAATAACTTCATAGATGTTGACACAGGCATTTTAGGGGAACTACTTAGGCTAAACATATGCATTTCAGAAATTCTACTCCTCTGTACACACTCACAACAAATGCATATGGTTGTTTATCAAAAGTATGAACTAGCATGTTCATAGCAACACCATCTATACTGATTTCAAAAAGGAAGCCACCAATTGCTCATCAACAGCAGAATTGAGAGATAAATTATGGTACATTCACAGGATGGGATATGAACAGCAATTAGAATAAATGATCTTCAACTGCACACAGCTATGTAAAGGAATATCAGCAGTTTGTCCCATTTGTAAGAGGAGGCTTTCTTGCCTGGAAAATCCCATGGATGGAGAAGCCTCTTAGGCTATAGTCCGTGGGGTCGCAAAGAGTCGGACACAACTGAGTAACTTCACTTTCACTTTAATGATAAGGTCTATCTTGTAAGAGATTAACACTAAGAATGCATTTAAAGACATAAAACACCCAGTAAGGTACTTGAAGTATAGTAAGAATTATAGTAGATTTTAGCTATGTGGTTATTACCTCTGATTATCAGAGAGTTCAGGACTGGGGAACAGTGTAAGTCAGTATTGAAGGAAACAGGATTTGGAAAGCTAAGTTCAAAAATCTTCAAGGAAGACTGGACAGCTGCTGAAGAGTCAGGCAACACTTAGGAAGGCACCAGCTGTTGAAAGTAGAGGATGTGAAAGGCTAAGGATGCTAGTAGTGCAGAGAGATTAATTTTACCAGTTCCACAGTTTCCCCAGGACTAGTCTAGGGAAATAAATCGCTGAAGGTCTAAGGTTCCTTCGGAAGTATGTTCATACAAAACCAGTTCTTTGATGACTTTCTTCAAGTGTGAAGTTGAATGATGTGATAGAGGTTAGGTTCTCAAATGGAGTGGTTTCTCCTGGCTTTATTCCCTGGCTCTGCTCTTGGAATCAGTCCTTCCCTCCACCACTCTCTCCACCTACATGCAGGATACCACCCACTCTTGCTTTTTGAAGGAATTTGCTCCCCAAATTAACAGCCTACATTTTTCCTCTCCTCTGAATTATTTTTTCCATCAACACACAACCTTTATAGTTTCCATCTCAAAAACAAAAATAAGACATCCTCACTCTTCCCTTAAAGTGAAGTGAGTGAAGTCACTCAGTCGTGTCTGACTCTTAGTGACCCCATGGACTGCAGCCCGCCAGGTTCCTCCATCCATGGGATTTTCCAGGCAAGAGGACTGGAGTGGGGTGCCTAGTCAAGCCTAAAACCCCATCCTGCTTCATTTCTCTCCCTACTTCACACCAAAAACCTTCAGATGATTTGTTCCTACTTATTCCCACCATTTCGTTAAAATATCTCCACCCATTAACCTGTTCTAATCAAGGTTTTTTTTCCCACAACTGTATTGAAACTGTTTTTGTCAAGGTCACTAAAGACACTCATCACATCAAATCCAATGATCAATTCTCTCTCTTCCTCTTTCTTGATTTTTATACCGCATTTGACATGGGACCACCTAGCCTTAAAGAATTACTTTCATTTGACTTCAGAAACGCACTACTTCCCTAGATTTATTCCTAGACAGTTATCCACTTCTTTCTGATTTTACTTTTCTGGCTTATCATTGCTGGACTGCTCCAGATCAGTCTCCAGTTCCATTGTTCTTTATATGCATTTTCTCTTTCCCTCCACAGCCTGGCTTTTAAACCCATCTCTATGGTGATGGATCCCAGAATGACATTTCTAGCCCTAAGTACGCTCATGAATTCAGAGTGGGAAATTTAATCACCTCCTTGACATCTCCATTAGGCTGTCCAATAGGCATATCAAACCAACCTAATAAAAACAAATTTTTCTTTTTTTTTCCTCTTAAACTTGTTTTTTGCACTATGGTTTCCAAATCAAGAAATATTAACTTCATCCTCTCTCTGTGTGCACGTGCTCTGCGTCCAACTCTTTGTGGCCCCACTAGGCTCCTCTGTCCATGGAATTCCCCAGGCCAGAATACTGGTGTGGATTGCCATTTCCTCTTCCAGGGGATTGTCCTGACCCAGGGACTGAACCTGCATCTCCTGTGTCTCCTGCATTACAGGCAGATTCTTTACTGCTGAGCCTCCAGGGAAGCCCCATTCTCCCTGAGATTCAGGCCAACAACTTTCTCTGATTCTCTGAATCAGATCCATCAGCAAGTGCTGTCAGCTCTCCCTTCGGAGTGTGTGATGTCTCCAACAACTTAGCACTTCTAAGATCTTGGTCCAGGTTGCTCTGTCTCAGCTAGCTCTCTCTGGCCTACCTGATTCTGCTAGTGATTACCTACAGACCTTTCTACACGCAGCAGACACAGCTACTTTTTGAAAAATACTCATAAAAACAAACAAAACAAAATGAGAATGATACATGTTTCTTTCTGTCATAAAATCCTTTAGTGGCTTCCCTTTATGCCTTAAAGGCAAATTCCTCACCAGGGCGTATAAGACACTATATGACCTGTCCATCACCTGTTACCTCCTACAAGTTTTTTCCCCTTTTAAATGTTTTAGCAACAATAGGCTTCTGGATTTTCTTGAATACACCAAATCTATGCCCACCTTGCAGCCTTTATACTTTTGCTGTTCTGGCTGGTATATTCAGACCTAGTCGTTGCACAGGTACATTCTTCTCTGTAGCGGATTTTCCACAGGATTCCCTCTAGAGCCCTTTCCTGACCTTATTTAACATCTCCTCCACTCCTGATATTCTGTTCCTCTTTTCCCCATTATCTGGATTTTATTAACTTTGTACATACTTACCTCTCTTCGTACATTCTTTGTACCCGGTCAGTATGCATCATTATCTCAAATTATAATGTGTTTTTAATGGACTGTTGTCTTCTTTAGAACATAAAATCCACCATCTCTAAGGATGAGCAGAGAGAAAAAAAAAAAAAAGAAAACTCTGAAGGCATAATGCAATTTAAAAGACTCAGATCTTTCCATGGAGTGAGAGCAAGTATCTTCCATGTAATTATTCCTCAGTTATTACGAAAACAAATTTAAGTTCCCATTCAGATTGGAAAGAAACATTCTGCCAATTAGACTATGGCAAGATGGAGGAGAGAAAAGAAAGCTGTTTGGGGAAAACACTATCTATCGTCATCAACTCTTTTTTTTCTTTTTAACTTTATAGCTTATTACCAGATATTGAATATAGTTCTCTATGCTATATGCTATACAGTATTTGTATATGCCATACAGTTTGGTATTTCCCAGGTGGTGCTTGGTAAAAAATCTGCCTGGAGACTCGGGAGATGAGAATTGATCCCTGGGTCAGGAAGATCCCCTAGAAAAGGCGCTGGCTACCCACTCCAGTATTCTTGCCTGGAGAACTGCATAGACAGAGGAGCTTGGCGGGCAACAGTCCATGAGATGGCAGAGAGTCAGAGACAACTGTGCCTGCATGGATGCAGGACCTTGTTTTTTTAATCTGTGTTATCAGTTTATATCAGCTAGTGATATTTGGCATCAACTCTTCTTTTAGTTAGACCCCATGATCTGAGCTTAGCAATCGGGTGGAAATCACAAGATGGGAGAAATGAAACAAGGAATGCCTCTCTTATTCCAAACAAGCTCAGGTGTGATAAATCACATGCTGCTTGGCAGTAGGTCCCATTAGATCTCGCCTGGGCACAGGCTTCTGGGGCTTGGACAGGGTCCAGTGGCAACCCACGAGCACCACAAACCTCCCAGGCTGTGCTGTTTGCTTGAGCGCAAAGCTGTTTGCTAGAGAACAGGAGGGTGTTTGAAATGGCTGAGTTGTCTGGGGGCTGAACTGGCTGCTACTCAGGAAATCTGGGGAGAAAGATGAGAAAGACTAGCAGGAGGACATATGCATGTACTGCCTGAAGGGAAAAAAGGGACGGAGAACTGGACGCGCTCTGATCCCTCTAGGTAAAACCCTATTTGCAAGACACGCATGGGTTTCAGAGTTTACTGGGCATAGCCGAGCGGAGTATTGGGTTACACCTACTGGTCATCCTCTGCTGTCTAGACTGGGAGAGCACAGACGAGAGACTCGGGAATAAGATAAGGGATGTGGGGTCAAGGGAGGAGAAATAAAGACTTGATTCTTCTGTGTCTCCAAGTTACTCCTTCCTGCTCTGAGTTGTGCAGCAATGAATCTGTTACACCTTATCCAACGGAGTGCATATTTATCAAACCGAGGGCGTTGTTCTGAATATTATCCGAGGGCAAATCAAGGCAAATCATCCCTGAAAAAAGGTTTGTGGCAGAGGGAAGGGGGTCTTTTCCAACACTCCTGCATCCTTTCTTTTCCTTAAGCTTCAAGTGGATGTTAAATCTGGCCTCATATACACGGGAGGAACAGATGTGGAAGCTTCGCTGCTTGGATTACATACCCTGCTCCTGCACTTGTTAGTTTCCCTCTCTCGGATGGCTTACTTAACCCCTCTGTACCTCAGTCTCCTCATATGTAAAGTGTAAGAATTCATTTTGTTAGTATCAGTTCTTGGAACAAATACTGGCACATAGTAAGCACTGTGAGAAGGTTCCCTTGGAGGAGGGCATGGCAACCCACTCCAATATTCTTGCCTGGAGAATCCCATGGACAGAGGAGCCTGGTGGGCTACACAGTCCAGGGGGTTGTAAAGAGCTGGACATGACTGAAGCGGCTTAGCGTGCATGCAGGCATGAACGCTAAGCAGTGTAAAATGTTCTCTGTGATAGTCATGCTCCCTATCCCCGCCAAAATCAAATCAAACCTGGTCCCAAGGCCCCACTCACCAAGGTCCTTAAGATATCAATGCAAATCATTTTGGTGGCTCCTTTTTCTTTCCACAATGGTACAAAGGCTCGAGGATTATGCAGTCCAAGTGAAGGTGAGCAGAAGCACATGATTGTTAATCCATGCTCGTCCCAGTCATCACCTTTCTGCCACATGATGCCCTTGTGAAGCAGTCAGGGTTCTTCAAGATCACTGGGTACACAGAGATCCCAGTCATAATCAAGTTCTTTACATGGGTTCTCAACAGGCTGTCAAGAACGTGACACTCAGTGCCCAGACTCTACAAGCTCCAGGGAGCCGTCTACAAACTGGGGTCCTGGCACCTCCAGGAGGTGTGCAAGGGAAACACAGGGGTTCGCCACCTTGCCTTCCACAGCCTGATCGCCCCAATAAGTAGAACACCACCTCTGACAAGTCCTCCCTTCCACCAATAGCACACGTTTATATCCCTTTCCTTTTTGGAACGTCCATCCCAGTCCTCTTCATTAAGTCTAGGATCAAAGTGATAAGGTTCTGTTAACAACCCCATGGGTCTGTGGCAAGCACAGACTTCCACAACACAAAATCACCCTGCTGGGGCTTCGCTAATGGCTCAGGGGTAAAGAGTCCGCCTGCCCATGTGGGAGACACGGGTTTGATCCTGATCCAGGAAGATCCCACATGCCTTGGAGCAACTAAGCCCGTGTGCCACAGCTATTAAACCTGTGCTTTGGAGTCTGGGAACTGAGATCACTGAAGCCCGCGCCCTAGAGCCCATGCTGCGTGGCGAGAGAAACCGCTGCAGTGAGAAGCCTGGAAAGTGGAAAGTGGCCCCTGCTCGCTGCAACGAGAGAAAGCCCGAGCAACAACAGCCAAAACCAACCAAATAAATAAAAGTATTATTTTTTTAAAGTTACCCTCTTAAGATATTTTTGCCTTTGCCATTAGACATGGCAGAAAGAAAAAAGCCACTACTTACCAATTCTAAATCACTAAAAGTGGGGAAATTAAATCTTATGTTACTCCTGATGATGTAGTAAAAAGTAAACAGAAACACCTTTGAAGTATTAATGACAAAAATATAGTTTGGGTGTTTGGGGAGGGCTGGGATGTGGAGATGATAGAAACACAGCCCTTTCCTTTGCAGAATGTAGCTGCTGCTGCTTTTTTTTTTTTTTAATTGGAGTGTAATTGCTTTGCAATGTTATGTTAGTTTCTGCTGTGTGACAATGTGAATCACCAGTATGTATGCACATGCCCACTCCCTCTTGGACCCCTGCCCCCATCCCACCCCTCTAGGCCATCGCAGAGCACTGAGCTAAGCACCCTGTGCTAGGCTGCAGGTTCCTACTATTAATATCTCTTACAAGTGGTAGCGTATAAGTCAGACCTGGTCTCCCAATTCATCCCACTCTCTCCTTCCCCTCTATTTCCACACGTCTGTTCTCTACATCTGCATCTCTATTCCTGCCCTGGAAATAAGTTCATCTGTACCATTTTTCTAGATTCCACATGTGTGCATTAATATACGGTATTTGTTTTTCTGACTTACTTCACTCTGTATGACAGACTCGAGGTCCATCCACCTGACCAAGAGGCACGTGAAACAATGTACCACATCACTCATTGTTACAGAAATGCAAATCAAAACTACAGTGAGGCATCACTTGTTCTAACTGGTACACCAGTCAGAACAGCCATCATCAGAAAATCTACAAACAATAAGTGCTAGAGAGGGTCTGGAGAAAAGGGAACCCTCTAGCACCATTGGTGAAGGCAATTTGATACAGCCACCAGGGAGAACAGTATGGAGGGTGCTCAAAAAAGCTAAAAATAGAACCACCATATGACCCAGCAATCCCACTCCTGGGCACATACCCTGAGAAAATCAGAATATAGCCTCTTGTTGGGATGTCACAAGTTTTAAACTCAGCAGGCATGCTTTAGTATAATGCCATGCAAATACAGAACAATTCTGGCAGGCTACTGTGAGCCACGTTTATAAATCATATATCTGTTCATCACCTGCTCTGTTTTACTCCCCAGACTGACGCTTTTGATCAGATCTGTGGCCAACAAGATTGTCTCATACTTCAGTGGTTTCTCCCTGCTCTTGG
Source organism: Ovis aries (assembly GCF_016772045.2). NCBI lineage: Eukaryota > Metazoa > Chordata > Mammalia > Artiodactyla > Bovidae > Ovis > Ovis aries. Next base: position 28,899,600 of record NC_056074.1, on the reverse strand, counting down.
TATTCATCCCCAGAGTCTGTATTAATAGAAACTAATGCTCTGAGAACAAAGCTCCACACACAAAAAATAGACAGGTGTCTACATTTAATAGGAAATTCACTAAACTGCAGCTTAGGAAATTATGTGAAAACCCAGGTGAGGGAGTTACCATCAGTCAGAGCTAGGAACACCAAGTAACCCTAGAAGAATTTTATTTGCATCTGAATACAGTCTCCATCTGTAAGGAGCCCACTGCTTTGCTTCCAGGCTATTGTGAACTTTTTGCTGGGAAAGTCTGCTTTGAATTAGGGATAGAAACACACAGACCTCCTCTCCTGACACCTGCCCAGGATCCACTGAGAAGATTCCTGAAAAAGAGGTCTGGACAAAACCTTTTAGGCTTTGTTGCTATGGTACACTGGCCTTTCCTCTCTGGTGCAGATGTGGGAAAGGAAATACAAGGAAGTTGAAGAAGATTTAGTTTAAATAGATTTGGCTTGATGCCAAATGGCTTAATTTTTTCATAAGCAAGTCCCAAATCAGATCTAAAACATAATCACTGCTAGAGCTGTAAGCCTTCCTTCTAGCTATCGGATTCTGCTAATTATACTCCAAAGTGTGACAGAGATTTGCTTTGTTTTTTTGAATCAAAGCACCAGTCTTTCCTAAAATCAGTGCCAACTTATAACCATTTTCATACCCCTCGAATGAGTCAAGGAAGTTTCTCTCCAAAGGCAGTGTAGTCGAGCGGTTATGAGCATGGCCTTTGGGTCAGATTAAAATCTGAGTAAATAAAAACACTCTGCTGACTTTGAGTCAATTACTTGCTGCCCACTGCTTCACAAGCTTGGACCCGAAGTGTTTTCCAAGGGCCAGATGCTCTAATGAATAAAGAAGTGCTTGGTACGCAGCCGAGTACATAAGGAAGGGTTAATAAGATGATAGTGATTATCTTTGTGTTGTCGGCTTAAATCTGGTAAGCATATTTTCCATTCTAAACTGCTAGACTCATCCGCACTCAGGGAAATAAAGTCATGAAGATTTTGTTTATGTGTTCTTGGTCAGCCACATGACCTGCATTTGGATCACAGACTTTGAAAATAAAATGAAAGCCATGGGCTTCCTTCTCCCACAAAAAGCAACGTGTGTGTGTGTTTAATTGCTCAGTTATGTCTGACTCTTTGCACCCCATGGTCTGTAGGCCGCCAGGCTCCTCCATCCATGGGATTCTCCAGGCAAGAATACTGGAGTGGGTTGCCATTTTCTATTCCAGGAGATCTTCCAGACCCAGGGATCGAACCCACGTCTCCTGCACTGCAGGCGGATTCTTTACTGCTGAGCCACAGGGGAAGCCCTAAAAAAGCAATACGTGTTTTGAAAATAGCACCAAGATACGCCAACAGTCATAGCAGCTTTATTCACAATATCAAAAAGGAGGAAACAAGCTAACTATCCACCTATGGAGAAATGGATAAACAAACATAATGTATACATACAATGGAAAGAAAATGCACTCCTTTAAAAGGAATGAAATTCTGACACGCTACAGCAGAGATGAACCCTGAAGACATTATGCTAAGTGAAATAAGCCAGAAACCAAAGAACAGATATATGATTCCCCTTACTTGAAGTACTTGGAGGAGGAAATGGCAGCCCACTCCAGTATTCTTGCCTGGAGAATCCCATGGACAGAGGAGCCTGGCAGGCCATGTTCCGTAGGGTTGCAGAGAGCTGGACACGACTGAAGCAACTTAGCACTTGAAGTATCTAGAGAAGGCAAATTCATAGAGACTGAAGGGGAATGGCGGTCACCATGGGAGGAGGAGAGAATTCTGTTATTGTTTAATGGGTAGAGACTTTCAGCAGAAGATGATGAAAATCTTCTGGAGAAGGATGGTGGTGATGCTTGCGTGACAATATGAACGTGCTGTTAATAAACGCCACTGATTTGTACACTTAAAAATGGTTAAAATGGTCAATTCCATACTATTTATATTTTTCTGCAACTGAAAATAAGGTATGAGGGAACACTGGTTTAGTAAATCTAGAGCAAGGCTTAAATACTTTGTAAGCAGCTTTGTGTTTGACTCTTGTGACCCCATGGCCTGTTGGTAGCCCACCAGGCTCCTGTGCCCATGGCATTCTCCAGTCAAGAATATTGGAGTGGGTTGCCACTTCCTCCTCCAAGAGATCTTCCTGACCCAGGGATCGAACTCAGATCTCCTGCATTACAGGTGATCTCCTGCAGTGTAGATGGATTCTTTACTGACTGAGGCACCAGGGAAGTCATTATTTACACACATACCATAAAATTCACCCCCTTTAAGAGAGCAATTAGTGGTTTCAGTAAATTTATACAGTCATACAACCATTACCATAATCCAATTTTAGGATATTTCATCACTTGAAAATCTTACCTTGTGCACTCTAGCTTTGTCTTTTGTACAAATTTCATAAAAAGTAAATCACACAATATACAACATTTGTGTCTGGTTGTCTTAATTTAAGATTATGTCTCAGGTTTATGCACACTGGTGTATGTATCAGGATTTTATTTCTTTTTGTTGCCTAGTACTATTCCATTGTGTGGACGTATCAAAAATTGCTTATTCATTTACCAGTTGATGGACAATGGGGTTCTTTTCTGGTTTGGGCTATTAGGAATAATGCTGCTGGGAACATTTGTGAACAAATCTTCATTTGGACATAAGATTCTGTTTCTCTTGTGTAGATACCTAGAGTACAATTGCTGAGTTATAAGTTAACTATGTTTAACTGTTCATGAAACTGTCAAATACTTTTCCCAATGATCTGTACCATTTTACATTCCCCCCAGCAATGGATGCAAATTCTTGCCTTTGATGTTGTTTCATTTTACGGTTTTCATTCCATTTCAGATTCCACTGGTGTCTGATGAACATCTGTGTTTGCGGACAGAAAAAGTACATTGAAACCACTTGATCATGTATTTAGTTGTTAAAAATTTTGTGGTCTGTGTGTAACCATTGATAAAGCAATGCTTACTGCCCTCACAGTCCTTTTCTCAAAAATATAACAGAAATTTTGTATGCAATCTTTCAAGTTTTTTTCTTACGTTGCTCTTTTAACCTCTCTCTTATCCGAGATCCCAGGGCTCTGTAAGTCTGGGTAACACCAACTCATAAGGAAGTGTTTAATAGCTAACGTGCTACTTTTTCAAGATTATCTCAATTTCCAAGAATAATTGTAGACTGGGGAAGAATGTGTCTTGTTTCAAATTCTGGCTCCACCACTAACCATCCCTATGTCTTAAGGGACATTATTTAACCTCTCTATGTGACATATTTTTTAACATAAAGTGGAGATAATAATAGTATTTGCCTCACAGAGTTGTCATGAGAATTGAAAAGGAAAACATACGTAAAACATTCAGAACAGTGTCTCATATGTTATACACACACTTCATCAGAGGCATACCTCACAGATGTCACAGGTTTGGTCCCAGAACATCACAATAAAGCAAATCACATGGACTTTTTTGGTTTCCCAGTGCATATACAAGTTAATATTTACAATATTGTGTAGTCTATCAAGTGCGTCTCAAAAATGTGTATGTTCATTAAAAATTCTTTACTGCTAAAAATGTTAACCATCATCTGAGCCTTCATTGAGTCATAATCTTTCTACTGGTGGAGGGTCTTGCCTCCATGCTGATGGCTGGTGGCTGATCAGGGTAGTGGTTGCTGAAGGCTGGGGTGACTGTGGCAATTTCTTAAAAAAGACAACAATGAAGTTTGCTACATTGATTGACTTTTGCCTTTACAAATGACTTCTCTGTAGCTTGCAGTACTATTTGAGAGCATTTTACTACTTTGACCACCTCATGCGAAGAGTTGACTCATTGGAAAATACTCTGATGCTGGGAGGGATTGGGGGCAGGAGGAGAAGGGGACGACAGAGGATGAGATGGCTGGATGGCATCACTGACTCGATGGACGTGAGTCTGGGTGAACTCCGGGAGTTGGTGATGGACAGGGAGGCCTGGTGTGCTGCGATTCATGGGGTCACAAAGAGTCGGACACGACTGAGCGACTGAACTGAACTGAACTACCTACAGTAGAATGTCTTTTAAAATTGGAGTCAGTCCTCTCGAAGTGTGCCTCTGCTTTATCTACTAAGTTTATATAATATTCTAAATTCTTTATTGTCACTTCAACAATCTTCATAGTATCTTCACCAGGAGTATATTCCATCTCAGGAGACTCCTTTCTTTGCTCATACAAGAAATAACTCTGTGTCCGTGAACATTTTATCATAAAATTACAGCAATTCAGTCACACCTTCAGGCTCCAATTCTAATTCTAGTTCTATCGATATTTCCACCACATTCTTTAGTTACTTCCTCCACTGAAATCATGAACTCCTCAAGGTCATTCACGAAGGTAGGAATCAACTTCTTCCAAAGTCTTCTTAATGTTGACATTTTGACCTCTTTTCGTGAAACACAAATGTTCTTAATGGCATCTAGAATAATGAATATCAAAATGCAAGATTTTTGGTTTTCTTTAATTCTTTAGTTCTCTCACCCTGGTTTTGTTTTTCAGTCTCAAAGTTGTGCACAACTCTTTGCAACCCCATGGATTGCAGCATGCCAGGCTTCCCTGTCCTGCGCCATTACCCAGAGTTTGCCCAAACTCATGTCCATTAAGTCGATGAGGCCATCCAGCCATCTCATCCTCTGCTGCCTCCTTCTCCTCGTGCCTTCAATCTTTCCTGGCATCAGGGTCTTTTCCAATGAATTGGCTCTTTGCTTTGGGTGGCTGAAGTATTGGAGCTTCAACTTCAGCATCAGTCCTTCCAATGAATATTCAGGGTTGATTTTCTTTAAGATTGACTGGGTACATAACAGTACACAGAGGAAATAAACACAGAGAAGGGAGTATATATAGTTACCATTTATGAAGCACTTAAAAATTGCCAGACTCTCTTTTAAATCTTCTACCTGGAGTAGGTCATATATTCTTCACAACAGTCTGAGATAAGGCAGTTTTGTTATCTGTATTTTACAGATGAGGAATCTGAAGTTAGGTAGTAATACAGTGAAACCTGAGCACAGGGGCCTATGTTCTTATAACCACAATATCACTGATGCATCTTGAATGAATTTATCTCTGACAACCTTGGGAAAATTCAGTCACTCTGTCTGAGGTCCCTCAAATGTAACTTTCCCATTACTTTATTAGAAATATGTTCTGCTGAAGGGCAATTGTTAATTTACATGGCATGCTGTTTTGTTTTTTAACTCCTGGTGCCTTGGGTGTAATGTACAAAAAAAAAAAAAAAAATCTTCACAACTCAGATTATCAGGATGGTGTGATCACTCACCTAGAGCCAGACATCCTGGAATGTGAAGTCAGGTGGGCCTTAGGAAGCATCACTACGAACAAAGCTAGTGGAGGTGATGGAATGCCAGTTGAGCTATTTCAAATCCTGAAAGATGATGCTATGAAAGTAATGCACTCAATATGCCAGCAAATTTGGAAAACTCAGCAGTGGCCACAGGACTGGAAAAGGTCAGTTTTCATTCCAATCCCAAAGAAAGGCAATGCCAAAAAATGCTCAAACTACTGCACAATTGCACTCATCTCACACGCTAGTAAAGTGATGCTTAAAATTCTCCAAGCTAGGCTTTAGCAATACATGAACTGTGAACTTCCAGATGTTCAAGCTGGTTTTAGAAAAGACAGAGGAACCAGAGATCAAATTGCCAACATCGGCTGGATCATTGAAAAAACACGTGGGTTCCAGAAAAATATCTATTTCTGCTTTATTGACTATGCCAAAGCCTTTGACTGTGTGGATCACAATAAACTGTGGGAAATTCTGAAAGAGATGGGAATACCAGACCACCTGACCTACCTCTTGAGAAATCTGTATACAGGTCAGGAAGCAACAGTTAGAACTGGACATGGAACAACAGACTGGTTCCAAATAGGAAAACGAGTACATCAAGGCTGTATATTGTCATCCTGCTTATTTAACTTATATGCAGAGTACATCATGAGAAATGCTGGACTGGAAGAAACACAAGCTGGAATCAAGACTGCCGGGAGAAGTATCAATAACCTCAGATAGGCAGATGACACCACCCTTATGGCAGAAAGTGAAGAAGAACTAAAGAGCCTCTTGATGTAAGCGAAAGAGGAGAGTGAAAAAGTTGGCTTAAAGCCCAACATTCAGAAAACGAAGATCATGGCATCTGGTCCCATCACTTCATGGGATATAGATGGGGAAACAGTGGAAACAGTGTCAGACTTTATTTTTCTGGGCTCCAAAATCACCGCAGATGGTGACTGCAGCCATGAAAAGACGCTTACTCCTTGGAAGGAAAGTTATGACCAGCCTAGACAGCATATGAAAAAGCAGAGACATTACTTTGTCAATAAAGGTCTATCTAGTCAAGGCTAAGGTTTTTCCTGTGGTCATGTATGGATGTGAGAGTTGGATTGTGAAGAAAGCTGAGCACCAAAGAATTGATGCTTTTGAACTGTGATGTTGGAGAAGACTCTTGAGAGTCCCTTGGACTGCAAGAAGATCCAACAAGTCCATCCTAAAGGAGATCACTCCTGGGTGTTCCTTGAAAGGACTGATATTGAAACTGAAACTCCAGTACTTTGGCCACCTGATGCGAAGAGCTGACTCATTGGAAAAGACCCTGATGCTGGGAGGGATTGGGGGCAGGAGGAGAAGGGGACGACAGAAGATGAGGTGGCGGATGGCATCACGGACTCCATGGACGTGAGTTTGAGTGGGCTCTGGGAGTTGGTGATGGACAGGGAGGCCTGGCGTGCTGTGGTTCATGGGGTCACAAAGAGTCAGACACAACTGAGTGACTGAACTGTGCTGGGTGTAATGAGAAATCGATATGTATTAGCTGGTTAAAAGATAAAAATAATGATGTCCTGTCTCTTTTTGGCTGTGCCACACACAGACTGTGGGATCTTAGCTCCCAGACTAGGGTTTGAACCTACAACTGCTGCATTGGACATGTGGAGTCTTAACCACTGGACCACCAGGCAAGTCCTAATAATGATATTCTCTTTATCTCTGTCTTGCTTTGTGTGTCTTTGTCACTGAGCTTATTTCTTAATCACTGGTCTGTCCCTTTTCCTGAAATTTGTTAGTCGTAGAAATACATACACATACCTACATTTTTGTTTATTTAACAATGAAAAACATTCCATCTCTATGAGGCTGGCATGTTCTTGTTTTAATAAGCTGTCTCATCACCATCACCCTAATCTGATTTGACTGGTGTATTTGGGGCATAAAAAAGGTTTAAGCTGACATTCTCAAATTATATTTGGCAGAATATAACATGTTTCCCCTCTCTCAGCACCAAACTATACCAAAAAATACCTGATCAAGTTTCTAAAATAATATAAAGGTTTAAAAAATGATGTAGTAGAGGTCTCGGCTTGAGCCTGAGCCAAACCCACCCCTGGGACTCAGGTATGTTTGGATTTGATTGACAATTAGGGAGACAAGCAGAGTCCTGGCGTCTAGTTGAATGATGGGAAAAGAGCCTATAGGATGAAGTGAAATATCGAGAGGATTGTCTGAGTTCCCTGGACCAGCATTAGTGGTTCCTGGTTGAACCCTGTAGTCGACAAAGATAATCAAGCTGTCTGCACATTGTCATGGTTCCCTGCAGGCTCTCAAGTAGGAGTCACCAGCCTTTTTGGTACCAGGAACCAGTTTCGAAGAAGACCATCTTTCCGTGGATGGGAGATGCTTTCAGGGTGATTCAAGCACATTACATTTATTTTGCACTTTATTTCTATTATTTTTACATCAGCTCAACCTCAGATCATCGGGCATTAGATCTGGAGGTTGGAGACCCTTGCTGTAGAACGCAACTGAGTTCTGCATCAATGCCCTGGTGATACAGTCAGGGAGAGGAACCTCTGCTGACATGCAACGTAACGCAACATAAGCTTGATGAAGTAAGAGCTCTCCTCTGGCATCAGGAGGGCTTACAGTTTCTTACATGACAGATGCTCTGGGGGGTGGGCACTGAAACAGGGACAAGACGGTGACACCCAGGACTAGCTTATCAGGAAGCAAACAGTGAAGAGGGGACTGAGGAAGGAGACAAGAGGAAGAACCTCGCTGATGTCACACAACCATCGTAGCCCAGGGGTTTGTTTGCAAGCACTGGTGACAACCGTGCAAGTCGTCCCCAGGAATGACTAGATTTGATTTTGAAGGTTTTCGGAGATTTGTGAGAGCAGGTGGGAGATGGAATTTGTAAACTGATCAATTCTGTGCTAATTATAATCGCAGTTGGCAAAGCCTATAGAAATATCCATTATATTGTTTTATGTCCATAAATTCAGATTCTGATCTATCAGTAGATAAATGATTGGTTAATTTTCTCCCTCATCTAAATTTTTTCACTTTTATTTTTACTTTTTCCACTTACAGTTTTATTTTTTCCACTTATAGTTTTATTTTTTCAGTTATACTTTTATTTTTCTTCCTTAGATGTTTTAAACGGGTATTTGGAAATGGGCTTCCCTGGTGGCTCAGATGGTAAAAGAATCTGCCAGCAATGCAGGAGACCCAGGTTCAATCCCTGGGTCAGGAAGATCCCCTGGAGAAGGGAATAGCTACCCACTCCAGTATTCTTGCCTGGAGAATCCCATGGACAGGTGAGCCTGGCAGGCTACAGTCTATGGGGTTGCAAAGAGTTGGACAGGACTGAGTGACTAACACTTTCACTTTCATCCATTTGTTCAGTAAATATCTTTCAGAATCTATGAAATATAATGAGTAATTTATAGGGCACCAGATCAGGCAGATATAGGCTTGAATTCTGTCCTTGCAACTTACTAATTGGGTGATGGTAGTCAATTTCCTAAACTGTTTGTGCCTTAGTTTCCTCGTGGGAGTAACGCTCACATGCAGACACCTACATACAACTACCTTACTGAGCTGTAACTGTTGTTTTTAATAATTTCATGAAATATCACAAAAGTCTTCTAGTTTTCTTTGAATATTTTAAATAGTTGATGAGATTCTTTACTCCAGTTTATGAGTTATTGCCTTTCCCAAATTCCTGATATCTCCTTACTTAAATAGTTTGAGATTTTAATTATATTTCATCTGACCAATGAACCTAGAAGTACTCAGGCTGTGTTCAGTGTGCCCGTCTGTCTTTTAAAATACCATGGGCATGTCCTGATTCATAATAGGTGTTTAATAAACATTTGCTAAATCAAGGAATTCTTTCAGACCCTTCTTTATTTTGTTTCTTATTGTCCTTGTGTCTCTCATTTTGAGCAGTTGCCCTGTGTTAAATACCGCACTTAGCACCATTCATCCATTTTCTCGTTTAGATATACTGATTATCTTCCTTTTGGGGCTTCCCAAGTGGCACAGTGGGAGAGAGTCTGCCTGCCAAGGCAGGAGACCCATGGTTTTGATGACATGGGTTTGATCCCTGGGTTGGGAAGATCCCTTGCAGGAGGAAATTGCAACCCGCTCCAGTATTCTTGCCTGGAGAATCCCCTGGACAGAGGAGCCTGGAGAGCTACAGTCCGCAGGGTCTCGGAAGAGTCAGCCATGACTGAGCAACTGAGCACGTCCACACATGCACATCTTCCTTTTATAGTTACGGAGATGGAGTTTGTGGGCGTCTTTTGCATTAAGTCACAAAGTTTGAGCCTTCATAAGCCGGATCCCAGAGGCCAGCCTTAGTCACCACAGTATTTTGCCTCAAGACCACCCATCACTGTGGTAATGGGACTTCAACTCAGGAGCACTGGCTTCTTGGTTGTCAGAGTCATCATTAGACCCTCCACCAGGGGAAATTAGTCAAAAAGCTGTTCATTCCCTCCCAGCGAGCTCCCTCCACCTGGACTAACATGGCTATTCCCCAGGGCCACGTTCTAGCCTGGCACACACACTGCGAGCGAAAAACCTGGGGAATCAAACTCCGGCTTTAGTACCATAAATACTCTACCTAATCACCCTCCTAAATCATCAGACTGCGTCCCCAGATTGCTAACTTTCCCTCTTCATTCCTCTCTGCCTCTCCTGAGGTTTTCACAAGCCTTTCCTTCCCAACTAAAACCAGATATGTACGGATGGCATTATGTTTCTTCACAGCTAATAGCTAGACTATGAAATCATTCAACAGGCAACTCCCAAGCCATGGGAATCCGTCATAACAGATTTCCTTCATTTTTATAACCCTGAAGATGGAAGAGGGGCCAGGAGGTGGATGAAGGAGAGGGATACTGCCAGGTATTGTTAACTTTGTCCCTGGGTAGTTGAAGAGAGAGCAGCCCAGGTCAGATTGGAAGCAAGATCTCCTTGGAAAGGCTGGGGCGTAACAGGGGACTGGTTGAGCCATATTGGATTGATTATGAAGCAGGAAGTGAAATCTGACATGGCTGACACTTAACGCCCTCACACACATCCTGACTCCTAGCCGATGAGAATAAAGATATTGTATTTTCAGTGGCACTGACATTTTTATACCTCTTAACGAAAGGGGTAAAACTTTTTTGGTTCAGGTTGAAAGGATAAGGAAGCAGAGAATGCCTTCATAGACTTTGGGAAGATAGGAGCTGTGAGTAGGAAGTTGTATACGGAAGGAAACATCAAATCCCATATTTTGGGTGAATAAAGAAAGCGAGTTAGCCTCAGCCTGCTCTAAGAATGGCATGGATGAGAGAGCCAAAAAAAAAAAAAAAAGAAAAGAAAAGAAATAGCAATTCAAACAGAGAAATCCAATATTGACTTCTTTATTACCTGAAAGAGTGCAAGCTCTTTTTCGATGTTTTCACTCCCACTACATTCTACAATTTCCAGAACTGAAAATATTTTCAAAACTGCATTAACTCTTCAAGGCTACTTGAGGATACATGGAACTGAAGCATGACTCTGAGTGTCTAGATCAATAGCACATGCTGATTTGACAAAAAGATGACAACTTATCATAATACAGTCCGGAGATTTGAACAGACCCCTGGAGTCACCCCCTTCAGCAACCCCTGCCCCATCTCTGAGAGCTTTCCTTTTGAGCATCTGAAGGCAGGCAGGGGACTATTTCTGACTAGCTCTAAGAAATAGAAGTGCTGTTTCCCTCACTAAATTTTTCCATGCATAACAGTAGGAAATTATTTTATTCCAAACTTAAATCTCTCTCACTGTGGTTGGTGACCATTTCTTCATTTCCATATTGGGTGAAAGTGCAGAGGAACCAGTTCACTGCTGTCAATTTCGTGGAAAGATGTGTAGACAATGTCCGCTCTACTGTCTCCAGAAGGGTAGCTGGTCAGGGCTTTCTCTACAAAGAAGAGCCACAGCCCCCAAATAATACGATGGAGGTGAGGACCTCACTGGGGGCAGGGAGTGAGCCAGGAGTGGTACTGAAGGAAACACCGTCAGTTATTACGGTGAGGGGCTTCCGTGCTAGTCCAGTGGTTAAGGCTCCTTCCCACTGCAGGGGGCATGGGTTCAATCCTTGGTCAGGGAACTAAGATTTCACATGCCCTGTGTCATGGCCAAAATAATAATAAAAGAATTAAAATATTTTAAAAAATTATTATGGTGAAAACAGCAATAATAGCTACAAGAACATCTGACACCACAGTAGAATTTCATAATATTTTGAGTATTTTCACATAAATCACTTCATCTGACAGCCATTTTAATTCTTACTTTAAAAACACTTATGTACAACTCTTACCATCACAACAGCCCATTAATTTATAAAGAGAAAGTAGAAATTTCTCAAGACTCTCTGACATCTTTTTCAAATGGATTTCATTCTTCTCCATGGCCAAAACAACAACAATAATAAAAGAATTAAAATATTTTAAAAAATTATTATGGTGAAAACAGCAATAATAGCTACAAGAACATCTGAAACCACAGTAGAATTTCATAATATTTTGAATATTTTCTTTTTAGTTCTTTTCTGAACTGCTTTCTACATTCATGTGATTCCCATGACAGCAATTCTCTTTTTCTGCTTTCCACTTTCATTCTGTACAATTGCATAATTCTCTGAGGCTGTTTTTTTTTCCTTCTGCTTTCTACCCCAACTGCCATTAAACCTATCCCACAGCTCCCTCACAAATCTTCACAAAACAAACAAACAAAAAAACAACAACAAAAATAACAAGAGCAACAAACCCAACAATAGCAAAAGGATGAAAATCTTTCAGTTACCTGGATCAAAAATTTCTTATTTTTTAGCAGATAGTACATGTGTTGGTTCTGTCTCTCTTCACTCATTATACTTAGAAAGCTACTCTTTTCTTGCTTTTTAAAAATTCCTGTGCATGAATGTGTGGGAAATCCCTCCTAAGCTTATCTTACTGTGCAGCAGAGACATATCCTGAGTCCCCTCTTGTTGGTGGGAAATATTTGAATGCATTATGTAAAAAAAAACTGGCATTAGGAATTTAATCGGTTTTAGCTTGCTTTCTGGTTGAGTCAACAGCTACCTTGTGGGAAAAGTCAAGGAATTTGGAGTCAAAGAGACAAAAAGATATAAAATAAAAAATTTATTTAAAAAAAAGACCAAAAGATTTAGGTCAAAAAGACCCAGCCCTAACTGTGGGACCATGGGTAACACACCCATGGCTCCCTAGGCATCTACTTCTTTCAGCAACAACATAAGAATGGCTCTCTGTGAAATTTCCCTCATTATTGTTTCATCTGATTTTTTTTTTTAACTTAAGCTTTGCACATGGAATTCTAGTGGTTTTATAAACTCTATGGCACACTGTGGGTTTCCCTGGTGGCTCAGATGGTAAAGAATCTGCCTGCAATTCGGGAGACCTGGGTTCAGTCCCTGGGTTGGGAAGATTCCCTGGAGGAGGGCATGGCAACCCACTCCAGTGTTCTTGCCTGAAGAATCCCATGGACAGAGGAGCCTGGTGGGCTACAGTCCTTAGGGTTGCAAAGAGTTGGACATGATTTAATGACTAAGCATGGCACACTGTACTCCTGTATTGTCTTAGAGGGAAAGCAATTGTTTCATCAATCAGACATTTGTAAATAACCTTGATTTCTTGTTCTGGAGATAGTCTCTGCTACCACTGAAATTCAGCAAAAACACAACAAAACCACAAAACAGAACAGTTACCTCCCCTTTGCACCCGTGTGCTCTGGCTGCACCATCTGGCATTTCCTTTATTCTGACCAGGCTTCGTGGAGAGTTTCCTGGTCCAGCTGTTTAGCTGGAACTTGCAAAGATTATTGATCCTTACTTTATAGTACCACCTTCTTGCTTCTCTCAAAAAATGTCCCTAAGGGCTCCTTTCCTCCTTTCCACCAATCGTTTTCATCTTTCTCCCACTTGCCATCAGGAGCTAAGGGTAAACTCTTGTCCCAGAGCAGCCTCTGCAGTGAGAATAGTCCTCCCTGCCGCTCTGCTTCAGAAGTGCTCCATCATGTATGCTCTAAGCGGCTGGGGCTGCGGCTCCATTACTGGATTCTTCCTTCTATGATTAATAACCACCTTCTGTTCCGCTGTCACTTACCTTGATTCCCCCCCCCCCACCCCTCTTAAAGGAGTCCTAGACAAAGCCTCTGCACCATCTCTCTTCCAGGCGGCCTTCCCCTAGGTGTCCTGTCTTCAGATCCCCTGCCACCATATACCTCTCCCTCTCGCCTCGAGGGCTGGAGCTATGGCTTTGATTCTTCCTTAAGCTCTTCATCATTCAACGCTTTGATCCTGTCTTCATGAATCTCTGCCTTTTGGTCTTTGATTTCTGCTATTTCTGCTCAAATTTCCTCATCTTTTTTTTTTTTTTCCTTTTCAAGAATTCTATTAAATGATTACACAGCTGGAAATATCTATTCACCTCTTCAAAGCGGGTGACTTTATATTTTTTCCTTCAAAGCCCTCTCTCTCTTTCTTTTTTTTCTCCCTCCCTCCTTCCCTTTTCTCCTTCCCTCTCTCCTTCGTTCATTTTGATCTAAACGTTCATTATTTTCTGAAAGCTTTGGAAGTAATACAGGGTATTCTTCATTTCTCTTGTAGTTTAAATTTGCTCTTGTTTTAACAAGAACTTGTTCATCTTTTAAGTGCTTCTGCCAAATTGTTCACTTCTTAGAAATTTAATTTAAACTTTACCAAAGCATGACTAAAACAGAAACTATCATTATTCATTTAAGAGTCCTCAAAGCCCACCACAGTGGCCATAAATCCAATCCAGCCTATTTCTCCACATTTTTTGGCCAACATATGTCATTGTTGGGTCATTTTCCCAATCACCCCTTTCTCACCAGGTGTGTTAAAAAATCTTCTGTCAATTCCACTCTTCTAGCTGTGTATAAGTTTGGTTATGAACATAACAATAACTATTATAATGCTATTTTTCAGATAAAAGTAATATTTTATGAGGATTTATAGTGTTAGACATTATACTAGATATTTTATCACATTAGCAATCCCATGGACAGTAGCCTGCACCAAGCTCCTCGGGATTTTCCAGGCAAGATTACTGGAGTGGGTTGCCATTGCCTTCTCCAGGCCCAGGGATCGAACCCAGGTCTCCTGCATTGTAGACAGACGCTTTACCATCTGAGCCACTAGGGAAGTCCAAAATATTTTTTGAGGTAGGTAAAACTGTAGCCAAGCAATTTATAGGGTTTGCTTTAACATATACAGATTTTATTGATAAAAGCTAAGTATTGACTTGAGTAATTACTACTGAACAGCAGAATCAGAAATCAAATGTGTGTCTCCCAGTTTCTATTACATCATACAAGCCATTTTTTACCTTAACTTTTTTGTCATTAAAAAGATCATGAAACCATGGACACAGTGAGAAATGGGGACAATAATCAGCATAGCTGATTAAATGCTAACCTTTTACTGTATTTCTTTCAGAATTATCATTAGTAATAGTACTGGCATTTGTAGTAGCAGTAATAGTACTAGTTTTTACGTAAATGAAATATTAAAATTGCAGTTGAAGAGCTCTCTGCACTCCAACCCAACCCCATTGTGTGGAATCTGGTGAATTATTGTTATTCCCAGCCAGAAAAGCCAAGCTGTAGTGTTGGGCTGGAGGAAGTGTTTAGTGTTTATTGAATGATTTTATTTGTGTTTTTGTTTGTCTTGTTTTATGTTGCTAAGGATAGTGTTTCTTTAATTGGTGTCTTATTACATTTCTCTCTGCAGCATTAATAGATGGCTGTGGTCAGAGGGCACAAGTGAAAATAAAGCATCTCTCTACTTAATACATGAGTAGGGATGGGAGACCTGTGCAGTTCCCAGACTCTGTGGAGTAGTTTGAATTTCCCAGCGCTACTCATGTCATTCCTTATTTAACTTTTGAGATTTTATCATTTTTGAAGAAAGGGATAAGCTGGGTGACTTCTTCGAGTTGAGTGTAAGGAGCTCTTAATTATTTATGGAAGCTACTTTCAACAATAAATGTTAACAATGTCATTGTAAACGTGGTTTTCATTTTCCCGATTTCAAGTCATGTGGCGTTAATAGAGGAGTTTGTACCCTACTCCTCCCAACTAGGGAATTGGGTTTGGGGAGAAATAGAGGATGTATATTATTAGAATGCTCATGGACAAGGCTGATACCATTCCCAGATGTGCTAGTAACCTAGGACCAGGTGATTATGCTTCTAAAAGCCGTAGACCTGAGCTCTTATGTTTAAGAAGACTGATAAAGAACTTACCCAGTTAGAGTTTCCATTATTTAAGACAGACATTGGGCTTCCCTGATAGCTCAGTTGGTAAAGAATCTGCCTGAAATGCAGGATACCCCGGTTCAATTCCTGGGTTGGAAGATCTGCTGGAGAAGGGATAGGCTACCCACTCCAGTATTCTTGGGCTTCCCTTTTGGCTCAGCTGGTAAAGAATCTGCCTGCGATGTGGGAGACCTGGGTTCAATCCCTGGGTTGGGAAGATCCCCTGGAGAGGGGAAAGGCTACCCACTCTAGTATTCTGGCCTGGAGAGTAGGATCTCAAAGAGTCTGTGTGACTTTCACTTTTGGGAATTTTAATAAAAGGAAAACATTTTCACAAAACTAATATTATAACAAAGAGTCAAATTAGCTTTGCTATAATAAAGCTAATAATTATATTAATGCATGCCTACTTGGATCAGAGGCAGTGGAAACTACAGTGAATATATATTTCCTCGTATAATCCTCCTAATTACCCTATTAAGTGTTCTTAGTCTCATTCTATAAATAAAGCAACCGAGGCTTAGAGAGTTTAAGCAGTTTATACAAAGTACCCACTTATTATGAGAATAAAAAAAAATTCTGTCTAAATCTGGTGATGGTTTCTTAACCCCCAAGCTGGGAGCTAACCTTTTCCCTGCAGAGTCTGTCAAACTCTAGTATTTAATGTATTAAAATTATCAAGCAAAGGAGGAAAAAATTAAATGAAAATGAGAAAGATTTGTCTGTTTCTATATGTATCCCCCCAGCAAACACTGCATATTAGCCATCCTCTCCAACCTATATTGCATTTTCAGTCATTTGACCTTTTATCTGTTTTATGATCACATCAGATCACTTTACTTGTACAGCACTAAGTGCTAATAAAGGGAAGTTCAGAATAAAGCGGGTTTTTCCCCTCTAGCTTTGCATTCCCTAGCTTCACGAACTGCAAGAGCACGTTCTTTGTTTTTGCACAACACACCTTTTCCCAAAGGAGTTACCAGAGTGTTTGTTTTCGTTTTGTTTTCCAAATAAAAGATAATAAAGATTACAAAATGAATACTGTTTCAAGAATGCCATTTTCTTAGGATACTGAAAACAGCAAGTAGAGTCAGGCCCTGCTAGCACAATGCCTGTTGCATAGTAAATCATCAGTCAATGCTACTTAATATCATTATTCTCTTTAGCAGAAGACATCATGACAAGCATAGCTGCAACAGTGCCAGCACGGGATACAGGGTAATAAAAACGCATAACCACAAAACTTTGAGACTTCTGATCTAGTTATCTTGGCTTAAAAAATATCACAAAAAAACTTGACTCGTTTTGAGTATATGGCAAACTTTTTTCTTAGGCAAAAAAGGCTTGTTTAATGTTTGCAGCCTGGAATTTCTAGTAGAAATTACATTAACCAGGGTCTTATTTATTTCTGTTCTAAGAGATAACCATCCATGAAATGAAGGAAGAGCCTCTGCTTTCATAAGAACTTATATTATTGCCTGAGGCTGAGATCCTGCAGTCATTTTCATAGTACTTACCTAGAATTTTCATGCACATTATTTTAGCCTTGAAAATGCTCTAATAGAGAAGCGGTAGCAATTTACAGACAGGGAAACTGAGCAGAGGTTAAATGACAGGGACAGAACAGGGAACAGAATAGCCCACATTTTCCATCTAGAAATCAGGGTGTTTTGAAAATTCAGCCTCCCATCTGTGGGTGTGAAGCACATTACCAGCACTAATTACCATAATAAACTGTGGGCAATCCACTTCAGAACAATGAATTATTAGGCTTGGATGGCAACAAACAATTAATCATTACCAAATTAATAAATGCATAACATTTGCATTTTCATTGTTGGACTAGCACTTTGCTTTTGTGCTTGGCCAAGGCACAGTGACGTTCCAGTTCCGATCTCCTGCTGTGTGGAGAAAAACTGACTATCTGCTGATCTTCTGGGCCTCCCACTGGGGTCACTCTTGGCGAACTATTTTTTAATATTCAAAATAAAACTGTAATTTAAGACTGACAGCATACATAGTATTATCATAATACATGCTATTTTTTCCCCCCAGAGATTGACCTACCATCATTATTTTGGTATTTGTGTGTATAGGATGTGCTTAGCATTACATGTGGCATTTTATGGCAAATTTCCATCAAGAGCATAGCTGGAGATTGTGTTCATCCATCACAAAATTAAATCCCACAAAGATTTGCTTTATCCTAAACACTTTCTCCCTCATCTAAATTAAAATCATCTAAAGACAAATATACCCAAGACATGGATTTCAGCTGAATATAATTTTTTATCACACCCGATTTTCAGAGCAGGAAAAGGAAACACAGAGAGCTTAAGTCACTTTGCGAATGTCGCTTAGCCAAGCTGGTGGACCATAAGAAGGGATTTGAACCAAGGTGGTTCAGCTCTTAACCACTCTGCCCTATTACCTCCCAAAGTCTCACCCATTGGTTAAGCAACAAGATTCTAAGGAATAAGATTGGAAGTTAAAACAAGAAAACTTTGGTTTCAAATTCTGCCAGAAAAGATTTTCAACACAAAATTCCCTATCCAGATAAACGATTATATGTGGGCATAACTATTTCAGGTAGGTTGGAATAAAAAAAAAAATTACTATTGTACCTTTTCTCAGGATGATATTAAAACAAAACATGATTTTCAACAAAATTTAAAGTAAAAAAGGATCGGGAACACAGGTGGTCATCAGAAGGAGTGTTCAGGATGTAGCTATGTAGGTGCAGAAGCAACGCAGCACAGACCAGAGCTGCTGCTGCTGCTGCTCAGTCGCTTCAGTCGTGTCCGACTCTGCGCGACCCCAGAGACGGCAGCCCACCAGGCTCCCCCTTCCCTGGGATTCTCCAGGCAAGAACACTAGAGTGGGTTGCCATTTCCTTCTCCAGTGCATGAAAGTGAAAAGTGAAAGTCAAGTTGCTGAGTCATGTGCGACCCTCAGTTACCCCATGGACTGCAGCCTCCCAGGCTCCTCTGTCCATGGGATTTTCCAGGCAAGAGTACTGGAGTGGGGTGCCATTGCCTTCTCCAACAGACTAGAGCAGAGGACAGGAACTTATGTCTTTGGGAGTTTGCCAGATAAAAAGAGACATATCTGAGTATATGGAAAATAATATTGATATGCTTGTACCAGAAAGATTGGAACTCTTGAAAAGAGATCAAATCATTGGTTCATAGAAAACTAAACAAATGAAAAATTGTAATGATGAACTCCAAAAACAGTCACAACAATAACAAAAATAAAAGGTTTATAAGAAAGCAGGGCCACAAGAGTGGATAATACTTGGAAGATCATATGAATATAAGTGATGAATTTACCTAAAAGTTCTGATCTAATTATGTTGGAAGTCTGGGAGTAGGCGAACCTGGGATAATTGGTGTGGAAAAGCTAAACCCTTATCTCCGATGGTAAGTTGTCAATACATTATGTGTAAAATTAAAAAAGCAAGGACTTCCCTGGTGGTCCAGTGGTTAAGACTCTGTGCTTCTAAGAACCCACATATTGCGTGCTGTGGCTGAAAAATGAAAAAAAAGTTAAAAAATAGAAATGATACTCAAGGTAGTAGAATCTACATGCTCTTCAAAAATACAGACTCAACAATCATGTGAAAATAGCTAGAAGGGTTGAGATGAGTTGACTTGGGGATAAAGAAATCTGAGGAATGGGACAGGGTGGATTTTAAGAATTATTTGACATTAGAAACTATAGTTATTATGGATATAACATTAAAATGATTTAAAATTTAAAAATAAAAATACTTTTCTATGTGTTGCCCAATACAGCAAAAAAGATTCTGGCTTAGGAACAGAACTGGGGAGGAGAGAGAGCTGTGGTTGCTTCCAGAATCCAAAAGTGGGCCTTTAAAATCTTTGTCTATGAACTGTTAGATGGACAGATTTTAGAGGGAGGAATGTGACATGTGAATTTGAAATGCTGCTCCTCAGTCCTCAGGTCATGAACTATGAAGAGAAGGTCACTAAAGGTTTTTTTTTTTTTTTGCTGTTCCCATCAACGTGGGCACAAACCTGAGATCCTTGAGCTCCAGCTCTTTCATGAACTCACAGACAGCCACCTGCTTCTCAGACATGCCCCAACCCTGGCTTCCCCACAAAGATCTTGGAGCTGCCAGTTGAGTTAGAATAGGCATCCACTGGGCTACCCAAGTGATGCTAGTGGTAAAGACCCCGCCTGCCAATGCATGAGATGTAAGAGATGTGGGTTCAGTCCCTGGATAGGGAAGATCCCCTGCAGGCGGGCATGCAACCCACTCCAGTATTCTTGCCTGGGGAATCCCATGGAAAGATGGGGTCGGGGGAGGAGGCTATGGTCCACAGGGCTGCAAAGAGTCGCCTGAAGTGACTCAGCACATGCCCAGGGATCTGATAACCAGGCGGGTGACAGGCCCTCAGCCCTTCAGTCTCTCTTGGTGACTGAATGAGCCTCTGCAGCCCGAGTACTTAGGGCAGATGTAGCGCTCTGCCTCAGTGTGTGCACATCCTGGGATTTCCTGCTTTCGTGACACTAAGCGTGAGGAGTAAGGTCCAGGATTTGGACTGGCTTCAGGGTGGTAGATGCCAGCCTTATGACTTAGCCCAGTGTGGATATTAGCCCAAGACAGGTGCGCCAGCCTTTCAAAGGGCCCTGTGTGTCTAGGTGTGGCCATCTCCCAGTTTACAATAACGCGATTTCTTATTTCTTATTCGTCTGCTGAGCTTTTCACGTCTATTCCTTGGCAACCCTACTGGTGGGGAGGGGAGCAGATGGTTTGCAAGGCAAGATTCAGGCAGACCTGGGTCCTTGATTCTAATAACCATTAAAACACACACACAGGTGCATGCGCGTGTGCGCCAGTACACGCACACACACACACACACACACACACACACACAGCACTTAAAATTGCATACCTTCACTTATAACAACAACCACGAAGAACAAACAATCACACCTATTTTATACAAAACACAGGTTTATGTATAAATGTAAGACGTCAAGCACGCATTGTTTACGGTCGTATTCTATCACAAATCCTACACAAAAGACCAGCCTTGCTATTGATTAGAGACCTGGAGAGGCTCATAAAAGCCTCTCCAAGCAGCTGTGGAAGTCTATTGAAATTATATTTTCATGAGGTTTTAAAATAATAATCATTCATTTTCTATGGAGGATACGGGAACAAAAGAATGCATAAAACCAAAAGAATAAAAATGCAAGGCTTATGTTAAGTGAGGAATTAATAAATATTGGAAAAAGATCCACTATTCCAGTTTGCTGATATTAAACTAATAGTCGTAGCTTTTTAACTTAGATAATTTCATTTTTGAAATGAGAATCATATTCTCTTACTCGGATGGTGGGACTCTAATCTTTTGCAACTGAATCATCACTTTAATTCATTACATGGGACACTAGCACAGGTTTTTTGTTTTTTGTTTTTTTTTTCTATAGGTACTTGCTAAATCCCTGTGGGAAAAAGTATTATATGCATTTGTGATAGAACTGTTTACCTTAATTTCTCTCATTCTCAGAAAAATCAGATCTTGTCACTTAAATTTCAATTTTTTCAGTAATGTTCTCAAGAGAATTTGGGAATCTCAAGCCTATTCTCTCTCACTTAAAATGCTACTTTTTAAGTTTTATTAATTATTTACTTATCTATTCATTTATGTTATTGAAGTATAGTTGATTCACAATGCCGTGTTAATTTCTGCTGTAGAGTGAAACATGAACTCCCAGATGTTCAAGTTGGTTTTAGAAAAGGCAGAGGAACCAGAGATCAAATTGCCAACATTCGCTGGATCATCGAAAAAACAAGAGAGCTCCAGAAAAACATCTATTTCTGCTTTATTGACTATGCCAAAACCTTTGACTGTGTGGATCACAATAAACTGTGGGAAATTCTGAAAGAGACAGGAATACCAGACCACCTGACCTGCCTCTTGAGAAACCTGTATGCAGGTCAGGAAGCAACAGTTAGAACTGGACATGGAACAACAGACTGGTCCCAAATAGGAAAACGAGTACATCAAGGCTGTGTATTGTCACCCTGCTTATTTAACTTATATGCAGAGTACATCATGAGAAATGCTGGGCTGGAGGAAGCAGAAGCTGGAATCAAGATTGCTGGGAGAAATATCAATAACCTCAGATATGCAGATGACATCATCCTTATGGCAGAAAGTGAAGAAGAACTAAAGAGCCTCTTAATGAAAGTGAAAGAGGAGCGTGAAATGTTGGCTTAAAGCTCAACATTCAGAAAACGAAGATCATGGCATTTGGTCCCATCACTTCATGGAAAATAGATGGGGAAACAGTGGAAACAGTGGCAGACTTAATTTTTCTGGGCTCCAAAATCACCGCAGATGGTGACCGCAGCCATGAAATTAAAAGACGCTTACTCCTTGGAAGAAAAGTTCTGACCACCTAGACAGCATATTAAAAAGCAGAGACATTACTTTGTCAACAAAGGTCTGTTTAGTCAAGGCTATGGTTTTTCCAGTGGTCATGTATGGATGTGAGAGTTGGACTATAAAGAAAGCTGAGTGCCAAAGAATTGATGCTTTTGAACTGTGGTGTTGGAGAAGACTCTTGAGAGTCCCTTGGACTGCAAGGAGATCCAACCAGTCCATCCTAAAGGAGATCAGTCCTGGGTGTTCATTGGAAGGTCTGATGTTGAAGCTGAAACTCCAATACTTTGGCCACCTGATGAGAAGAGCTGACTCATTGGAAAAGACCCTGATGCTGGGAAAGATTGAGGGCAGGACGAGAAGAGGACGACAGAGGATGAGATGGTTGGATGGCATCACTGACTCAATGGACGTGAGTTTGGGTGGACTCTGGGAGTTGGTGATGGACAGGGAGGCCTTGCATACCATGGTTCATGGGGTCACAAAGAGTTGGACACAACTGAGCTACTGAACTGAACTGAACTGAACTGAAGAGTAACTCATATATATACAGAATCGAATATATATATATATATATATATATATATATATAATCGAATTCCCTGTGCTGTACAGTAGGACCTTGTTGTTTATCAACCTACATATACCAGTTTGCATCTTCAAACCCCAAACTCCTATCCATTCCTCTCCACCCCTCTGCCTCCACCCTTGGCACCCACAGTCTGTTCCCTATGTCTGTGAATCTGTTTTTGTTTCATAGATAAGCTCATTTCTGTCATATTTTAGATCTCACATATAAGTGATTTCATATTGTATTTATCTTTTTCTTTCTGATTTACTTCACTTAGTAGGATTATCTCTAGGTCCAACCATGTTGGTACAAATGGCATTATTTCATTCTTTCTGATGGTCTGTCATTCACCTAAATTTTTAATTTCAGAAGAGGATCCAACTCAAAGCAATGCTCATTGGCAATAGACAACATCGGGGTGGGCTTGCTGGGAACATGTCTAACTGCAGAGTCTGACTTCTTTGCCGTGAAATTATCTAAGTTGAGTGATTTTTCACTTGAAGTCTTCTATTACTTATCCAGCTTCATTTTTTAAAAAAGCCTAAACATTTTTACTGCAAAGAAGTTATTCAAGTGTGTTGAAATGTCAGTCTCCCAGTGATGACTCTTAAAACAACATATTATTTCAGCACTCCCGTCCTCAAGGACCAGTTGTTTCAACATTCCCTGAGTCTCAACCCATGTCACAGCCAAGCCTTTCTTCTGCATGTGTCTGAAGATTTACAGTTCTACCCACTTGGACGGGAGACTCTGATATCGGTCCTGCCATGATGGAGGCAAGGTTAGTGAAGTTTAATTACTCTCATTATATTCACTGTATCATTCTTTCTTCATACTGTTATTATTATTATTATTTTTGGCTGCACCGCATGGCAAGTGGGATCTCAGTTCCCCAGTGAGGGATCAAACTCACACCTCCTGCATTGGAAGAATGGAGTCTTAACCACCAGACTATCAGGGACTCTCTGTTATTATTTTAGAAGAAAAGTTAGCACTGATTAAAATAAAAATCCAAATGGAAGTTCTGATTACACTGACTCACATTAAAAAAAAAAATTTCAGCCCTCCTCCAATGCATGTTTATCAACTGCCACAAACGATCATCAATTCTTTTCCTCAAGTAGTAAGACTATTCTTTTACCATAAATAACACACTCTTCAGGGTATGGCACCTTATTCAAGATTCAGAATGTATTCTATCAACTTCTGAATGTTATTCATTTTACTCCCTGACTCCCCATAGTAAGTGCCACCCATGAATTTTGATTTATCTTTGTTACAATAATAAAGTTAGGTAAACTAAAGAAATATTATGAAGCAAAGAAAATGTAAATTACTACGGCAGACACCATGGAGGAAATGCAGATCAGTGAATATCAAAGCCTGCCCTGCCAAGCTGAATAAGTCATATGTGACCGACTGTCGTAAATACTGTGAAAATGTATGAATAACATACTAGGGGAATATAGAGGGAGGAGAGATGGATTCAACAGTTTTGACGTGTGAAAGAGAGCTATCAATGCAGCCTTATAGAAAACTCACCCTCATTAAATCCTCTCAAATCCTCTCACATTTTTCCCACTTGTTCTTACAAAGATAATCTCCCCTCTGTCACAATCCACACTCACCCTACAAATTTTTGTCTGTACTTTCAGATGGGTTTCACATGCCTTTTCTTCACGTTTCACCCTCGTGACGGCCTCCTCCCAACACAGCCACGAGCGGCATCACCCTTGTGGTGAGCAGAGTACAGGCCAGGCCAGGAAGCCTTGCCTGAAAGAGGAGTTGTTGGTGGTTTGGCTGAGAGAACAGAAGGCTTGCCAAAGATGACTTTGCTGCTCGCTTTGAAAGTGATGTATGGTGGCCGCAAAGCTGTTTTCCCCAAGGGGCTGAGAAACAGTTCATGAGAAATGAGATGATGGCACGTGGAGGTTCTCCTGGGGGTCCCTCCAAGCTCACGCAGGCAAGGTACACCCTCTCTTGGCCAGAGGATATTTAGCATCGTTTCCATTGACCACAGACTTTGAAGCTCTGTGTACACTTTCAGCTGGGCTTTAAATAAAGGGCCTCCTCAGCTGTCATACTGAAAGGTTTGCAGACACAAGTCGTGGGGACCACACCTCCGCTCTAACCCACAGATGCGGCCACATCATTCACTGACTCATTGTTCTTTGTTTACAAAGTTCTTTCTCACTCTGGGGTCCAGCACTGAGCAAGGCAGTCCGTTTCTACTTGAATTCCCAGGATATTTCTGAAACTTCTCTTGCTTCTTCTTTGAGCCGTTCCTTCTATAAAAGGAAGAAGACTATCTTACCCTGTTCTCATAGAAGTTTTGTGTAATAGATGTAAAATAAACGGAGAGAAACAAAATGATAAGAGGTTAAAAAAAAAAATCCCCACTACTCTGCTCGCATAACCAAGAAAAAGACATACATCTGACCCGGCTTTTTCAAATTTAATTTTATTTAGGTATTTATTTTTGGCTCTGCTGGGTCTTCGTTGTTTTGCAAGGGCTTTTCTCTAGATCTGGCGAGTGGGGGCAGCGCTCTAGTTGCGGCGTGCGGGCTTCCCACTGGGGTGGCCTCTCGTCTCAGAGCACCGGCTCTCGAGCAGGCAGGCTCCAGCAGCGGCGGCACTTGGGCACAGTGCTTGTGACCCATGGGTTCAGCTGCCCTGCAGTATGTGGGGTCCCCCCAGACCAGGGATAGCAGCTGTGTTCTCTGCATTGGCAGCTGGATTCTTGTTCACTGTACCACCAGGGAAGCCCCTGACTTTGCTTGTTTTTAAAAAAATTTTTATTGGAGCATCATTGCTTTACAATGGTGTGTTATTTTCTGCTGTACAGCAAAGTGAGTCAGCCTTTGAATTTTGCATTACAAAAAGCGAGGTATATAGGATTCGAAAGGAAACTGATGATCTTTTGGACCCATGTATTTCTAATTCACCAAACATGTGTTTGGCACCCTCTGGGCTCCAGGCACTGGATTATATACTTGGGATTTGATTATGTGGTCCCCAAACTCAAGGAGCTCATTGAATATGCAAACAGGAGAGAGTCAACATCCCTGGGAATGCTGTAGGGTGAGTGTTGAAGCAGCTGGGATGCGTATCACCTTGGGAACCAGAGGTGGTACCCAGAGGCAGGACCTAGCTCCACTGCGCAAAAGAGATTGAATGGCTTGAGAGGAAGAGAAAATATCTGCCCTGGGTGTTTAAAGGTGAGCCCAACCATTTCCTCGGTTTATACATGGAAGCAAATGAGACCCAGAAAGATGTTGAGATAGGCATTGAGGCCTGCAGGTAACAGGTCAGCCTCACCATAGTCAGAGAAGAATAAAGAGGAGGGAGAGATGGGAAGACAGAGAGCTCAGCGGTGCTAATAGGCTGGAGCAGGCCAGGGAGGGGGTCAAGGCGGTTCAGCAACAGCAGCAACTGCTAGGAGCCCACTGGGATCCTTCAAAGGAAAGCCAACTCCAAGAAGAGATCAGAGGTGACCCCCAAGAAGGGCGTGCCAGGACTCTTCCGACTAAGCTCTGCAGGAGACTATATGCATATATGTGTGTTAATCACTCAGTCCTGTCCAACCGTTTGCAGCCCCACAGACTGTAGCCTGCCAGGCTCCTCTGTCCATGGGATTTTCCAGGCAAGAATACTGGAGCGGGTTGCTATTTCCTCCTCCAGGGGATCTTCCCCACCCAGGGATTGAACCTGCATCTCCTGTGGCATCTGGATTAGCAGGGGGATTCTTTACCACTGAACCACCTGGGAAGCCCTGAGGCACCTTGTAACGGTCCATTAAGGCTGCCCGAATGGACACAGGAGCCAGTCTGAAAGAGTTTCAGGAGTCAAATCTGGGACACTTTGAGCATCACAATGATTATGCAGGGTGGTGAACTGCAAACCATTGAAAAAATGCAAGTCCAGGCAGATAATAAGTAGAAAAATAAATAGATGGGGAGAAGGGGGGCTTCTAATTACAATAGAATACGGGGTGCCTATCAGTAAATAGAGTAGCTGATGGAGACAGGAAGTTATCACTTGCCACCATCACAGCAAAGACTGTAAAGATCAGGCAAGAATCAATCCAAACTGCACTAAACGAGAAAACGTGCTATTCAGGACCTCATTTGATGAACTCCAAATACGAACTTCCAACTACACCATGTTCGATTGACTGTGTCAGTTAACTATACCGTAATCATGTGAAAGAAGAGTCCTGGTCTTAGGAAATTTACAGTTAAGTATTTAGGAGTAAAGAACATAATGAATACAATTTACCCTGGAAATTTACTGAGAGAAAAAAAAAAAAAAGCCAAGTGAGAGTGTATAGATAGCCACATAGAGCAAATGACAAAGCAGACAGGGTTAAATGTTAACAAGAGGTGAACCTGGGCAGAAGGTATATGGGAACTTCTGTACTACCCACACACCCTCTGTGTCAGCCCTCTGGATGGCCGCATTCAGCATCCGCGGTTCCGCATCCAAGGATACAGGCAGCTGGCCGGGCTGCATCATTTTATATAAGAGATCTAAGCATTCACAGAATTTCGTGTCTGCTGGAGGTCCTGGAACCAACCTCCCTCATATACTGGGGGCAACTGTATTCTTCAGTTTTCTGTTAAGTTTAAAATTATTTCCGAATAAACAGTTTATTTTAAATGCACTGCCATATGTTAGGGAAAGTTCTGCTCCCTGGATTTCTGCAGAAGGCGAGGAGAATCCGCCGTCGGCACTGCGAGAATGTCCACCATTAACCCTCTCTCTTTGGAACCTGGGGCAGCTCCTCCCCTCTGCCTTTTGTCGGCTGGGAGACCCAGAGCTAATTAGCTGGTAACACAGTAGGTGTGCAGGAAACCTTTGTGGAAGGTTGGAGGAAGACAGTGCGATCACATCGTGGATTTCAGTTATTGCACATCGTGCAATGCAGTTAGTTATGGCTCGCTGCTCTTAACCTTTCCTAGCCGTCTGAGACCAAGGGAATAGCCTTGCACTGGCTCTGTTCCCCGACCTCTAGACTCCCACCTGGGGTTCTAAGACAGAAATGGCTACAACCAGATTTTTGGTCTGAATTTTTTTTTCTTTTTTTTTTTTCCTCCTCCTGCCCCCTGCCTCTCACTCTGCTACTGTGGCTGCTGCTGTTTAAAGAAAAGATAAGGAGACACTGCAAGTATATTGAATGCTTATCTCCAAAACTATACGAAGTGCTTTACAGAAGTAACTTTGTTTGAAGCACAACACTTAAGACGTGCGTCCTGTTTTCCAGGTGATGGAATCGTCATTAATCAGTATCTTGGCTAAGGTTTCATTCCTGGTCTCCCACACCCCTCTAATCCCCTACTACATGTTTCTACATGTAGTATGTATCAGAATGCTGACTCCCAATTCCAAAGAAGGCAAAGGAAACAAGCTTGGGGAAAGTCTGCAAAG
Organism: Ovis aries; assembly: GCF_016772045.2. Taxonomy (NCBI): domain Eukaryota; kingdom Metazoa; phylum Chordata; class Mammalia; order Artiodactyla; family Bovidae; genus Ovis; species Ovis aries. The sequence continues at coordinate 28,871,482 of NC_056074.1, read as the reverse complement.
AGAAATAAGCTTAGTGTAGGTATGGCGTTCATATTTTAAAAGTACTAGGCTTTAACGCGGAGAAGGCGATGGCATCCCACTCCAGTACTCTTGCCTGGAAAATTCCATGGACGGAGGAGCCTGGTAGGCTGCAGTCCATGGGGTCACGAAGAGTTGGACACGACTGAGCGACTTCACTTTCACTTTCATGCATTGGAGAAGGAAATGGCAACCTACTCCAATGTTCTTGCCTGGAGAATCCCAGGGACGGGGGAGCTCGGTGGGCTGCCATCTATGGGGTCGCACAGAGTCGGACACGCTGAAGCGACTTAGCAGCAGCAGCAGCAGCAGGCTTTAATGAGCATTCCTGGGACGTCTAAAGTAATGTGAGAAGAACTCTGCTGTCCTCTAGTGGACATTCCGCGCTATGACGCCCTCCAGGATAGCAATTCCGCCCTTGTGAAATCAATACTCGAAATCATCAAGAGGGGCACACAGAATCCATTTTATTTTTATGTCATATCTGGGGAAAGGGCTTTTTCAGTTCCGGACCATGCTACAGCTTCTCCTGAAAGTTAACCTTTGGTGCCAAATGCCTGTCACCATTCACACCTTCACGCTGGAGTAAATTTTTTTTTTTTTTTTAAGATACGAGCTACAGGAGAGTTTACAAAATGATTTTTTACATATTCTAAGTATTTAATATTTATAATACACTTGTGAAGTATATATGAATAGCTTCACTTTATAAATGAAAAATCTGAAGCTCAAAGATGTAGAGAGACTTTCTCAAGTCTCTACAATTTTAGTTAATTTTCAGTCAATAGTAAGGCTGAAACATGAATATATTTCTTCTTTATTTAGAAACATTTTGGGGGGTGTGGACCATTTTAAAAGTTTTTATTGACTTTATTACAATTGAGTTGCATGTTATTTTTCTTTTTTACATTTGTTTGGTCTCGAGGCATGTGGGAACTTAGCTCCCAGAGCAGGGATGAAACCTGCACCCCTTGCATTAGAAGGTGAAGTCTTAACCACTGGATCACCAGGGAGTGCCCCTTCTGCTGGCGTAAGTCACAGTAGGCAGAGATTTTGAAACGTTCCTGACAGATGGGGAGCCCGTCAAGTGAGAGCCCGGTCAGAGCCTCCCAGCTGAGTCCATGCTGCTGGGCTGCAGGGCCATAGCTATCAGAGAGGATTCTGATTCCTGCCAGTCTTTCCCCAGCCTTTCCTCATCTCCCCCCGTTATATATCCCCACTTTATCTTATATAGCTTCCATCACAAATATTGACTAGGTTTGAAAGACAGAAAAACATCAAGACATAGAGACCATTAGGGAAAGAAAAAGCCTGTTTTGCCTAAAACGATAATCTGCGAAGGGTAAAGCTGGTAAACACTTTTCTGAAAGTCCGAGGCCATAGACATTCGACCCAGGATGGGAAATAACAGCCTTAGCCAGAGCCCCTGCGTCTCCCCTGCTGCTCCTCTGTGTAATTCTTCTTGAGCCCCTGGCTGGTGCCGACCATGGGCCCAAATGGCTCTGTGTGGACGCCCAGAGCAGCCTCCATCCTGGCCTCCCTGGGGGATGCTCACGAGACTCCTCCTTCATCACACCGGCCTTCTTTCTGATAGGCCCTCAGTCTCTCCGCCGGCTCAGGGACCATCCCCACCCTGTCTGTAAAAAGCCCCCGCAGCCCCCTCAAGCATCCCAGGGGCTCCGTCCAGGGCTCACCTCTGCTCCGTTCCCAGCCTTGCCTGGAGCTCACTTTCCATCCCATGCCTTGCACTTTTTGACTCCTCCTCCCAGGCCCCGTAGCGAGACACTCAAGGAATCACTCAATTTTTTATTTTTCTATTTCACCAATTTCTACAATTGATATAGTGCAGTGTTTTTCTTTTTCCTTAAATTTTTGGCTGCTTTGGGTCTTTGCTGCTGCGTGCTGTCTAGCTGTGGCGCCCAGGCTCGTCACTGCGGTGGCTTCTCTTGTTGTGGAGCGCAGGCTGGTCCAGGGCGTGTGGGCTCAGTAGTCGTGGGGCACGGGCTTGCCTGCCCTGTGCCATATGGGATCTTCCCGGAGCAGGGATCGAACCCGTGTCCTCTGCACTGACAGGCAAATCCCTAACCTCTGGAGCACCAGGGAAGTCCCAGAATCACTCAGTTTTTTTCTCTTCCCCTGGAAGCTTTCCTCAGCTTTCTGTGGGCCCCAGGCCAGGTGGCGCTGGGTGCCTTGTCCATACCAGAGATGGACAAATGTAACTCCAGACCCAGATGCAGGTCATGGGAAGTTCAGACACTTAACCGCAGCACATGGGAGCTTTTTTACAGCACGTGGGAGCTGATTCCTGGTGCATCAATCCTGCTGAATCCACTGTCTCTAATTCTTTCACAAGGATGCTGTTACTTGGTAAAGTCAAGTGCAGGCACCTGCGTCCACCCCTCGGGAGCTCCTCCTCTCCCTCTCTCAACGTGGCAGGGCCACTGGATGGACAGCGAGGCTGCCTTTGACCCAAAGGTGACAGCTACAAGGTACTGGGTCAGTGGTTCCAGCTGGCTGCAGCAGCTGCCAGATGGGCAGAGCTGAGCAGTAATTCTTCCAGGGCTCCTGGGAAAGGTGAAGTCTTTCTCAGAGAGCTGAGGTCAAGAAACTTGTAGCTGATAGTAAGAAAAGAGCTCAAATGCATGGCGTAAGAGAACAGATGGCTAGAGACGCTTCCCTACCTTCCAAGGGCCAGGTCTTATGAGCACCAATACATTAGACTATTTTCTTCTTTGCTCCCAATATCTACGCACCTGGGCCTCTGTTAACCCCACCCCACGTCCCAACTGTTTGCCAGGAAAAATGGTTCAAATGAGTGCATGGAACATTTGCCATGGTTCTCTGGCTTCTGTGGCTAAAAAGCTTCTGGTCTAGATGGAATGTGAGGTTGAGACAGCAGCTGTCACCTCTCTTTGTTCTAAGGATGTGGATCGAAACCGTCCAGCTTAAAGAGAGGAATTTTGCTATGAGATGGCAGGCTGCATACTTAGATCGGAGAAGCCACTTGCAAATGGCTGTCTGCTTAGGAGATATGACTGGATTTACCCAAATCTTATTACTGACCGTGGCTTCCCTGGTGGCTCGGACAGTAAAGCATCTGCCTGCAATGTGGGAGACCCGGGTTTGATCCCTGGGTTGGGAAGATTCCCCCGGAGAAGGAAATGGCAACCCACTCCAGACTCTTGCCTGGAAAATCCCATGGATGGAGGAGCCTGGTGGGCTACAGTCCATAGGGTCGGGAAGGAGTTGGACACAAGTGAGCAACTGTAACAACAACTAAACTATTTTGTAGCATAAATGCTGCTTGTCAGAGTGTTAAATTGTAGAGTCAGCTCATGAGTCAAGGAAGTGTTTACATTCAGAAGAGCCCCTGGAAATTCCTTACAGTTCCCGTCAAATATAATACATGAGAGAGCCAACCCAGGCTAGGGGATGCTGACTCCTCTAATACAATCCGTGCTCTACACTGCCTTTCTGTGCAAGATACCCCAAGGTTAAAGGAGATGGTGCTTGTTGAAAGCCCATCACAGGTCCTAGAGCATAATAAGGCTGTACTGTGAATTGATATTGCAAGTGGGCTTCCAGGAGTGCTCTGTGAGTCAGAGTGGGACATTACTTTTTATAAATATTTATATTTATTTATTTGGCTGCACCGGGTCTTCGCTGCAGCATGTGGGAACTAGTTCCCTGATCAGGGATGGAACCTGGGCCCCCTGCATTGGGAGGGTGGAGTCTTAGCCACTGAACCACCAGAGAGGTCCCCAGAGCAGGACATTATTATAGAGTTGTCCTGGATGGACATGTGACAAGTGAGGGGAGGATGAAGGCTCAGACAGACAAGCTGAGTTGCAGTGAAGCTCCAGCCAAGTCTTAACCAAGTCCCAGGGGATGTCCTGGATTTGGGACAGTTGAGGGCTGTCCCCACGGAGCTCTGCCAGCTGAGGGCGGCATTCCTGAAGGGAGCGACTGCGGGTCACACATTCCCACCTCCACCAGCCCCAGTGATGCCCACAGTAAGTATCGGGGCTTCCCAGGTGGAACTAGTGGTAAAGAACCTGCCTGCCAGTGCAGGAGATGTAAGAGATGTGGGTTCGATCCCTGGGTCAGATAGATCAGGTCCCCTGAAGAAGGTAATGGCCAACCTGCTCCAGTATTATTGCCTGAAAACTTCCATGGACAGAGGAACCTGGTGGGCTATGTATGGTCTGTAGGGTCACAAAGAATGAGACACAACTGAAGTGACTTAGCACAGTAAGGGTTATTTTGATTGTTGCTGTTGTTGGTTGGCCTTATCATGAAATTTTGCCGGAAACAAATTCCGTCGTTGAAAGTTTGTGATTTCACCCAGCGAATTTGGTTTTATAGGTTATGGAACATTGAGTCCTGGAGAGCCAGCCCCCTCTTGGAGTCCCAGGATAGCCAGGTCAAGGCCAAGGTCATTGCCCAGGTCCCTTACGTTCTGTCCTGCCCTCACTCTTTCCCTGGTTCTTCTCTCACTGGATTACAAGGGAACCAAACCTGCGACATGGTCTCCACTATTATTAATGAGAGAAGTCATCCCAGATCCATATTTCTTTCACCGGAGTCTCAATGTCTTTCTGAATCCAATCTTCACCTTGGGGGACATTTAGGGATTAGAGATGCCTTTGGAAGAAATAGGATCTAGTCGGTGACTCTGGGGTGTATAAATATAGGATTCATGAGATTTATAGACATGAAAGCCTTTGGAGAGAATTTTCACGGTTATAAATTAGGTTTGGCATAAATGATGGTATAGTATGCATTTCTCCAAAAAGTGGCATGAAAGAGGAGATATTATGGTGGTGTTATTATTGTTACTATCATGTATGATTTGAGGTCAATGATCTGTACTACTGTTGTGATTGTGTAAGATTTGAGGCAAGTATTGTGTATATGGTCTTTCCCAGTGGCTCAGTGGTAAAGAATCTGCCTGCAATGAAGGAGATGCAGTTTTCATCCCTGGGTGGGGAAGAACCCCTGGAGGAGGACATGGCAACCTACACCAGTATTATTGCCTGGAGAATCCCCATGGACAGAGGAGCCTGGAGGGCTGCAGTCCATAGGGTCACAAAGAGTCAGACATGACTGAGTGACTTAGCATGCACATATGCACATTATGTATATATTTGCCTCAGATAGAAGGTATTTTAATATATCAAGTATAGATATGCAATATTGGATAATCATCAGTACAAAAATAAAAAATAAGTGCTGAGCACTCAGGAGTCTGTGGGAGGGTCAATGTAGCCAGAATCCTATTCTTCAAGTAGCTACTGCCCTTGAACACAAAGGCCTTCCCTTGTGGCTCAGCTGGTAAAGAATCCACCTGCAATGCGGTAGACGTGGGTTTGATCCCTGGATTGGGAAGATCCCCAGGGGAAGGGAAAGGCTACCCACTCCAGTATTCTGGCCTAGAGAATTCCATGGACTGTGTAGTCCATGGGGTCACAAAGAGTCAGACACAACTGAGCAACTTTCAATCATTCACTCGAACACAAAACTTAGTTCTCAAGCTTTGGGCAGCCAGGTAGGTCTCAGAGATCAGCAGCCTGCATGACACTTCCTCTTTAAGCAGGAGACCAGGGGTTCAGAGAGAGCTGAACCAAGCTTAGAGGAGTCCCCGCCTGTGCAAAATGCATCTGGGGCCCTGGGAAGCCAGCCCTAAATTTCGCTTGACACTTGGGAATGTGTGTATGTGTCTTTGTGTTGGTGTACGTGTGTGTGCATGGTTGAATCATCATATTTATCGCTGTGAAAATTTGCAGTGGCTTAAAATGTCTCAGCAGATCATATGTTCTGTGCAGGACCTATCTGTAGGTGCCCCAGAAATATTCAACCAGCATTAACCCTGTCAGAGAAAATACTTTTCTGTTACCAACTTCTAGGCAGATGACAAGTGCAATTGTCCGGTTGTCATTCTGGCCTCGGGCGTCTGAGCCGGTTGTATTAATGAGGGCCAGGCTGCCTCAGGCATTGCAAAGGGCTACTTCTGGATCATTTAGCCATTGACCGCCCCGCTCCACCCCCCAGTCACAGCCCCCCCACTGCAGAGGTATAGAGCACCCAGGGAAAGTCCAGGGAGGCTGAGATGGTGATGACCCTATGAAGTGCATTTTCTTTTGTAACAGGACTTTAGAACCACACACCCTGACCCCCTTACATGGTTCCACCATGACCTCCTGGGAGCCCCAAGGGTCTGACCACAAGGCAAACACCAGCGTGGGCAAGTAACACGTTCTCTGAACTTGTCTGCATTCACCACCGCTGATTGACACAATCGAATTCGGGTCTTTCGTCTTCCCCTTTGCTAAGACAAGAACATGATTGTACCTCTGATGGATCGTCTTCAAAGACAGAAGACAGACGCTTCTGTTACCAAATACACCAGTATGACTATTTGAAAAGGGGCAGGATGGTATTCAAAACTACCCTTTAAAAAAATCTCCAATCTTATATAAAGCAGTTCTAGGGTTTTGCTTTAATAGCCTTGTCCTCCAAATAAATAAAGGTTAATGAGGTTTTGCAAAGTGCCTTGTGGAACAGCTACTAATATCAATCTGTTTGTAAATAAGGAAACTGAGGCTTAGAGAGTAGTCTTAACCAGTGGAAGGGTGAGCCTGGCTCAGTGCAGGACAAAACTCTTATCCATCACACGCCACTTTCTTTTACTAAGATATTAAGATATTAGAGAAAAACAGAGAAGATTGATTTCATTTCTGCTCCTCCAGGGTTCTTTTTGGTTCACTTCTCAGTCTTCACACCTACAGATTTTTCTAATTAAAATTTGAGCTAAAAAATTGAAGTTGGCTTCCTAGGGTTGAGTTGTCTATTCCTAGCTGACATGAAAGCAGTTCAAACACCCCACTTCATACCTTTACTTCATACTGCATATTCACGCCCATGATGTCAAACATCTTAGCATCTTTGATAAAGCTCAAACCCTTAGTAATCAAGGGCTCCACACTGTGGTCCCAGGTAACCTGCTCCAACCTTTTGCATCTCTGGGCTCTTGGGTACCACAGACCAGGGGGACTGAAGGCCGCTCAGTCGTGCACTGCAAGGGGCTCTGCTCAGGTCACGTTTGGTTATTCCCTTTGCTTGGAAAATTTGTTTCCTTTTCCTTATGTGGAAAAGTTCAGTTTGTCCATCCTTGAAAAAGTAACGCAAGTGTTACCCCAGTCTCCCAGGCAGAATAAGCCAGTTCTCTCTGATGTTTCAGGGTGGTCGATTATAACTCTGTGTGAGGGTTCTCCGCAGAAACAGAATCAATAGGAGAAACCTGTATGTCTCTATCTACCTACTGTCTGTCTGTCTGTCATCTATCTACTGCAGCTAAGTCACTTCAGTTGTGTCCGTCTCTGTGCGACCCCACAGATGGCAGCCCACCTGGCTCCGCCGTCCCTGGGATTCTCCAGGCAAGAACACTGGAGTGGGTTGTCATTTCCTTCTCCTAGAGATACTTATTTTAAGGAATTCGCCCATGCACTTGAGAGGGATGTCGGGTTTGAATCTATATGGCAGGTCAGCAGACTGGAGATCTAGGGAAAAGTGGATACTGCAGCTGAGGTCTGAAGGCAGGATTCCTTCTTCCTTGGAGTGGGGGCAGGGACCTTAGTCTTGTTTGGACTCAGTCTTCTCTCACAAGGGCTTGCTAAGTGTGTGTGTGTGTTCAGTCGTGTCTGACTCTTTGTGACCCCGTGGACTGGGGTCCTCTGTCCATGGAATTTTCCAGGCAAGAATACTGGAGAGGGTTGCCATTCCCTACTCCAGGGGATCTTCCTGACCCAGGGGCTGAACCCAGGTCTCTTGCGTCTCCTGCATTGGCAGGCAGATTCTTTACCACAGCGCCACCTGGGAAGCTGCTAGCTAGGTGGCTCAGTGGTAAAGAATCTGCCTGCCAATGCAGGGGACTCAAGAAATGTGGTCTTGCTTCCTGGGTTGGGAAGGTCCCCTAGGGAAGGAAATGGCGACCCACTCCAGTATTCTTGCCTGGGAAATCCCATGGACAGAGGTGACTGGTGGATTACTGTCCGTGGGGTCGTTAAGAGTTGGACATGACTGAACAAGGGAGCATGCACACTTTCTCATAAGGCCTTCAACCTGTAGGCTGAAACCTACCCGAAGTACAAGAAGAGAATCTGCTCTTTTCAAAATCGACTGGTTGTAAATTTAATCTCATCCAAAAAAATACCTTCACAGAAATATCTGGACTAGCATTGAACCCAAAACTGGGTACCATGACCTAGACAAGTTAACCTAAAATTAACCATCACAGGCTCTTATCATATTTGTCTGCAATTATTTGTGTCTGCCAGCTCCTCTAGAATATGAGCTGCTTAGAGGAAGCGAACCTAAATTTTAGTCTCATTGGGAGAATCTAAAATTACGTGCACACCAAATCACTTCAGTGGTGTCCAACTGTAGGTAACCCTATGGGCTAGAAACCCTCTCAACCCAGGGATCGAACCCCAGGTCTCCTGAATTGTAGCCAGATTCTTCACCGACTGAATCACCTGGGAAGCCCGACCTTCTGGTCTGTTTGCTTGTCAATCACTCTGATGATCTCTGGAGCGAGGGGTACAGGCGGCAGCCCCGTCAGCGCCCACTAGGTGGCAGTGGAACCCCATCTCTGACGGGCTCTGCGCTTCCTGCTCGCTCAGCCTCCACAATCTGGAGAGAAAACTTCCAACCCAGCAGCAGAGCCCTGCTGGGAATTTCAGGTTAACTGACTAAGTCGCTTTAATTTTCTTGGGAAAATAGTTGCAGTCACACATTAGATAAGAGGCTCCTGAGGCACCGAGGCCTGCGGTGTGAGCACCAGTTTTTTTCCAGCTCCCAGATATAGAGATGCGTCCCTCCCCGCAGTCATGCTAATACGCCCCACCCCCAGCAAACAGCAGGATCAAAGCTCGCTCCCGGCACGACCCCGCCCCAGGGCCTGCTAACTTCCTCCCCTGCAGTCCAGGACGGGACCTGCTAGCGACGCCTGTCAGTGTCCTCTCTGCTTTCTGCCTGCGATGGCACCGTGGACAGTCCATAGCTGGCCCGCAGAGTTTGCAGAATTAAGATCAGACTTCTCGGGGTGTAAGCACAGTAAATATAACTGGTAGAAATAAAATTCTCAAGTTAGCCAAACATGGAAATTCGGGCGTTAAATAAAAAGTCTTCCTCTTCCTCCTTCAAAACTTCTATCTTCTCTGAATACATTCATATCACATCTACAACGAACCGTTTTTAAAGGGTTAACTTCTTCCCATAGACAGGGACAATGTCGTTTCTGTTAATTCAGGCTACGTGATATAGGACATGGAGCCTGGTTTGGAGGAAAGACTCATAAATGCCAGTTGAAGCTGACACGACTCTGGAAATTTTATGAAAGGGCTCCTTTGTCTTTGTGACTTTCAAGTCCTTCACCTTCAGGCTCTCATTTTCCACTTAGAGTGATAACAAAGGGCCACGGATTATTATCCTCAATTTAAAGTAGGGACAGTAAGTCCAGGAAAGATTATTCGCCTGAGAATACAGTGCAGGTCAGCGAAGCAGCGGACCGTGTCTCTGTTCTTGCCAGCGGCCCCCACTGACCCTCGCTTTGAGGTGCTAACCAGAGGTGCGGACCCAGGCCCTGCACCCAAGGAAAGGAGAATCAGAGTCTCTTGAAGTGGACTGGAAGCTGGGTCGTGTTTCACCTACTCTCTCTGGGGCTTCCGCTCTCTCTCCTCTTGTCTCTTTTCACTGCGCCCTAGTCCCCAACAGGACAGATCATCAGTGCCGACTTCTCATAGATCAATAGTCAACAGTATCTCATTGTTGCAGGAATCAGATCACTCCAGCAGCCTAATTCTAATCTCCTCCAAGTCAAAACACCTAGAGGATGGAGCCTGCTTCATAACCACGCACTCCCTACCCCTGACCTGAAATTCCAAGCTAACGCCAGACTATGGGGCTGGAAGGGGTGAAGTCAGGTTATATAGAAGCTGCAGAGTAACAGGGGCAAAAGCCCCAATTTTGTGTAATTCTCATCACTTCCCCCAGCTGATTCACCATCCTCTGTCAAGACCTTCGCCGTGTCACTTCCATTGACCTTGTCTCAACCCACCATTTCCGTTGGTATGAGCTGATTGCTCTTTGAAACATACAGGAAATTTAGTGATCATTTTTGGTTTGAAACATCTCCTGTAATGTCTTATATTAGAGGTATTTATCCCAAGTTCTCCCCCGTTGCTCCCATGATTGAAACTGTGATGTCTAAAGGAACATATGTCATATTGTATTTACTTTGTCTTATACCTGGAGCCAGCATGCAGCTTGTCCACAGTGCCATGTCAGGGGGCAATGAGCAGCACATGTCCATAGGAAAGCTCAACAAATGCTTATTGAATGGAAATGAATCCTCCTAACTAGATCCATAGATTCTAACCATTTATTTTGATGTTGAACAGATTAATCTTCCTGAAATAGCACAGTCTCTATGCCATTTCTCTGCTAAAAAGTTCTTAACACTCTTCCTAGTGCCTATAGAATTAAGCCTTAATAGGAAGACCTAATGGAGAAGGAAATGGCAACCCACTCCAGTATTCTTGCCTGGAGAATCCCAGGAACGGGGGAGCCTGGTGGGCTGCCATCTATGGGGTCACACAGAGTCGGACACGACTGAAGCGACTTAGCAGCAGCAGCAGGAAGACCTAGTGTGCAAAAGTTGACTGACTTCACCTCTGTCTTATTTTCCAACTTTTATTTTAATGAATGGTGCCCTGAACCATCTGTTACTGCTTCTGTTTACTTCCCTTTATTTTCTACTCTATTACTTGTTATTCTATATTGGAGTAGAGTAGAGCTGTGTTAGTTTCAGGTGTAGAGCAGAGTGATTCTGTTATACATATATATGTATCCATTCTTTTTCAAACTCCTTTCCCATTTATATCATTACAGAATATTGAGCAGAGTTCCCTGTGCTATATCTGTTCAGTCAGTCAGTTGTGTCCAACTCTTTGAGACCCCATGGACTGCAGCACGCCAGGCTTCCCTGTCCATCACCAGTTCCCAGAGCTTCTCAAACTCATGTCCATCAAGTCGGTGATGCCATCCAACCATTTCATCCTCTGTTGTCCCCTTCTCCCCCTGCCTTCAATTTTTCCCAGCATCAGGGTCTTTTCCAATGAGTCAGTTCTTCACATCAGGTGGATGTGAAGTATTACTGTCTATATAGTAGGTCCTTATTGGTTATCTGTTTTAAATATAGTAGTGTGTATATGTCAATCCCAAACTCCCAATTCATCTCTCCATTTTTTTCCCTTTGGTAATAATAAATTCATTCTTGAAGTCTGTGAGTCTGTTTCTGTTTTGTAAATAAGTTTGTTTGTATCATTTTTTTTAGATTCCACAGATAAGGGATGTCATGTGATATCTGTCTTTCTCTGTCTGACTTACTTTACTTACTATGATAATCTCCAGGTCTACCCATGTTGCTGAAAATGGCATTGTTTTAATTTTTTATGGATTAAAGACTTAAATATAAAACCTGATACTCTAAAATTCTTAGAGGAAAACCCAGGCAGGACGCTTGCCTTTATTTTAAAGCTAGGTTTCCACCTGAAATATCCTCTTTACTTTTTGTTTCTCAAAGCTGCTACTCTTCTTCAAGGAAGATGACTATTGGGAAAGTCTCATTGGATTTGGTAGAGACAATTAGTAACATTGAAGAATGGGGAATGGAGTTTCTGTAGGGCTGGGGATAGAAATAAGATTCCTGAGGCAAAGAAAGAAAAGAGAGATGAGAATGGCTTGTATGACTCATCCGTTTAGTGTTTGACAGCAAGAAAGAAAGGTGGCCAGTCATATGACATCTGGATGAGCTCAGTGGTTATAAAGAACATTTTGTTTGGTTTGCTCATTGGTATAGAGATGCCCTCAGCATCAGTGAGAATGGTGGGGCAGGGTCCTCGGAGAGAAGATTCAGATTGTTGGAAAGAGACAGTCTGAGTGCGGTGGTTTCTGTCCAAAAGCTTGAATCCAGGCGTCCTCTGCCACTCCAGCCTGCCCCTGCCCCCCGACTCCGTGCAGCTCTCTGTTCAGGGGTGTACTCTCATTGAGTCACTGCTGGGCTTCATCTGGGCCCTTCTCTTTGATCTCACCCATTTATTTATTTTAGATTATTATCCATTTAAAAAATTCATTTATTTTAATTGGAGGATAATTACCTTACAGTATTGTGATTGTTTTTGCCATACACCAACATGAATTGGCCATGTGTCCCCCTGCCATACCCCAGTCCCCCCTTCCACTCCCTGCCCACCCCATCTCTCTGGGTTGTCCCAGAGCACTGGCTTTGGGCGCTTCATGCCCTGGTCATCTGTCTTGCATGTGGTAATATACACGTTTCAACACTATTCGCTCAAATCGTCCCACCCTCGCCTTCTCCCACTGAGTCCAAAGCTCTGTAATTTATGCCTGCATCTCCATTGCTGTCCTGCTTGTAGGTCGTCAGCACCATCTTTCTAAATTCCTCAGATATGCGTCAATACACAGTATTTGTCTTTCTCTTTCTGGCATCCTTCCCTCTGTATCATAGGCTCCAGGTTCGTCTGCCTAACTAGAACTGACTCGAATGCATTCCTTTCTGTAGCTGAGTAATATTCCACTGTGAATATGTACCATGTCTTCTTTATCCATTCATCTGCCAGCAGACATCTAGGCTGCTTTCCTGTCCTAGCCACTGCAAAGAGTGTTGCAGTGAACACTGGGGAACCTGTGTCTCTTTCATTTCTGGTTTCCTCAGGGTGTGTGCCCAACAGTGGGGCTGCTGGGTCAGATGGCAGTTCTGTTCTCAGTTTTTTAAGGAACTGTTCTCCACACTGTTCTCCATAGTGGCTGTACCCGTTTGTGTCCTTTTCTCCACACCCCCTCCAGCATTTATTGTCTGTAGACTCTTTGATGATGCCCATTCTGACCGTCACCCATTTATTCTTTCTCATTCCTCCTCTGGCACTCATCCACCATTTCAATAGTACTAGAAATCCCCTCTTTCCCTCCTATTAAGTGATTATTCCTATTTGTTAAAACACCAGCTCCAGTGAATGCAAACATCCACTATGTTTGCGCTTGAAACCAAGATGTGATAGAAGAAGCTGCAAGAGAAAATGTGTTGCTTCAGCTTTAAATTCATTCTTTCCCACCTCAAGTGGCCCTGCAGAACTGCCAAGGCTCCAAGTCCGCACATCCTCCCTGCATCCCGACTCTGCAGACTGTCTCCATGTTCCTAAAAGGCTTGGCTGGCTTGGCCACTCCCCACACCCACATCCTCCCCTCCCTCCCTGTTCCCCCTGCCTACACACACACACACACACTCACACACACTCACACACACACACACACACGCACATAAACACGGATGATCTTCTTTTTCAGGAGATGATGTCACTCTCACGTTTGAAAAGAACATAAGAGCCTAGAAGCTATCAGATGAGAGCTCCCTCTGTGTCCTTCCGGCCCCCTAGGGTTTCGTGGCTCAGACTGTAAAGAATCTGCCTGCAATGCAGGAGACCCAGGTTCAGCCCCTGGGTCGGGAAGATCCCCTGAAGAAGGGAATGGCTACCCACTCTAATAGTCTTGCCTGGAGGACTCCATGGACAGAAGAGCCTGGCGGGCTGTAGTCCATGGGATCGCAAAGAGTTGGACATGACTTAGCACTTTCACTTCACTTCGCTCCCCTCCTGGTACAGGAGCTGTCTTGCCTCCTACCTGAGGCCAATGCCTTGACCTAAGCTCTGGAGCCCAGTTATCCTTTCTTCTTAGAAGACTTCATTCTTCCTCTCTCTTCTCTTTTCAACTGTTTCTCAATTTGATCACTTCCATCTGTGTGTTACACACGTCTCCTTTGCAGTCTTACTTTCATTTGCCTAATACTGATAATATTGATGATGATAATAATAATGCTAATCAATAAAACACAGTAAAAGAAGCAACTACCATTTGGTCAGTGCTTATTAGGGGACGGGCACTATTCTTAGAAGCATACCTGTGTTACTTCATTTAATCCTCACAAAGCCGTAGGGGATAAGTGTTATTAGCTCCATTTTTGCTAATGAGGAACAGAGAGGTACTAAGAGGTTGAGACCACCCAGCTACTATATGAAGGAATCAGAATTTAGACAAAGACCTTCTGGCTTCAGAACTTCAACTCTTTGCCACAGAATTGTCTTGTTTCCTGTGCTTAGAACTTCCCTGTATCAAATTTCTCAGCATATTCTTCGTTGTGTCCATAACTTCACTTACACCTTTATGCGGATGACTCAAATTTCTGTCTTTAGCTCTGACTCTTCTTGTGTTCTCAAATTGACCGTCTTATTATCTGGCTGATGTATACACTTGGGAGACATAAGAGCTTTCCAGTGTTGATGGGAATATCAAGGTGGGGGCATCCGATGCATGGTTTCTTCCTCCAGGGTTTCCTGCGTCAGTCAGGAGCATCACCATCCATTCAGGCATTAATGCCAAAAGCTTTAAGAGTAATCGTCTTCAACACACCTGTCATCCTCACCCCTCTGATCCCCATACGTGCATGCTTCAGTCATGTTCAACTCTGTGCAACCCTACGGACTGTAGCCCACCAGGCTCCTCTGTCCATGGGATTTCCAGGCGAGAATACTGGAGTGGGTTGCCATTTCCTTGTCCATCTGATGTCCATATCCCACACCAAACATGAATCTGATTCTGTTATCCCCTTGCTGAAAATTGTTCAATGGTTTCTTATTGGTTAATTAACAAAGAGTAATGAAGAACAAGAAACAGATGAAGAAGCAACTAAAATTCGGTGAGCCTCATCTCACATTGGGCCTCCCAGGTGGTGCTAGTGGTAAAGAACCACCTGCTAATGCAGGAGCCTTAAGAGAGGCAGGCTCAGTCCCTGGGTGGGGAAGATCCTCTGAAGGAGGGCACGGCAACCCACTCCAGTGTTCTTGCCTGGAGAATCCCATGGACAGAGCAGCCCTGGGGGCTATGGTTCATAAAGTCACAAAGAGTCAGACACGACTGAAGCGACGCAGCAGGCGTATGTCACATTACTCTCTTATGCCCTGTGTTTCAGAAATGTGACTTTATGTCAGTAGCAAAATGTGCCATGAGTGCACTCCCACGTGGGGACAACTAAAAGGATGGAATATGAGCAAAACCAGGAAGCTTCGCAGAGTGGAATGTCGAGGGACCTGCCTCTGTATGGTTCGAGGGGCCCTGAATTGCCAGAAGACATCATTCCTCAGCAGCAGCAGCGCATTCTGTTGTGTAGGACTCCCAAGAGGGGACTCTATCTGTATCTTTTACCTACTCCACACATGAAGCAACTCAGCCGATCAAATGCCAGGCTACCAGTTACTCTGTTGATTCCTTCTCCTGCCTGGGTGATGGCCCCCAAGCTGAAAATAAGAGTCATACTTCTGAACCGAGTTCAGGAACTTGGATCCTGGAAACTGAATAGCTTTCCCTGTTCTCAGGCCTCCGTTTGCTGTGCATCACATTTATGGATTTAATACCTTCTCCATACACAGTTTTGTTGATCTCGCTGGATGTATTATTATTGGAAACTAGAAGCAGCTCCTTTCAAGTGCTTATACCAATCCTGAATCACCAGATGGTTCTCATCCCATCTGCTCCCTTTTGGTCTCCTCTTATTAGGATTGATCAATCCATCTTCAGTTATATGCTTGAAATCTCACACAAGGTCAACTTCAAGGCCGCAAGATCTCTCAGAGAAGTTCCCTCACCTGTGGAAATTTCTAATTCCAGAGCCTGAAACAAGACTAGGTGTGGTGGAACCATGTAACTCTGATGCTGAAAGGAGGTATGAATACATTCAGGGATAAAACTGGTGAATTTCCACTGAAAGCTCCTTTCAATTTTGATTTTACTTCTATTTTGTTGTTGTTCAGTACCCAAGTCTTATCCAGCTCTTGAGACTCCATGCACCATGGCCTGCCAGTCTCCTCTGTCTGTGGGATTCTCCAGGAAAGAATACTGGAGTGGGTTGCCATTCCCTTCTCCAAGGGATCTTCCCAACTCACGGATCAAACCCAGGTCTCCTGAATTTGCAGGCAGATTCTTTACTGTCTGAGCCACCAGGGAAGTCCAAAAATATTTTACATTTTTCAGTATCAAGAGCTTCTTTACTCAGACATGGAGCAAAATGTGTCAAGGTCTTTTGGAGCTTAAGTTTAGAATGTGAACTCTCCCACCTCTGTTTGGATAACTTCAATCAAGGGAGAACAAACACTCACAAAGCCAGGAGGCTGGTAGGTGTCTTGAGGGCTGTGAGAGCACTACTGCCTAATAAACTCCCACCCCCCTGAAGTGTAAATTGTGGGTAATGAAGTGCCCTTTCTGGGGCCTTTGGGATGGTTGTTTTAGTAACTCCAAGGAAAGAACTTAGACTCACCACTTCTCTCTCATCTTTCTCTTTTCTCCACATATTACTCTTTCTTAAATTACATTGGTGTGGTTTGAACCAACAAAGGTTTATCTGAAGAATGTACAGACTGACTGGAATCCCGCTATTGGCCTTTTCTGTAAAACGGTGATTTTAATAGCAGCTGGTGCTGGAGGTCAGCTCCCAGGCTTCAGGGTCTGAGTCCCTTTTGAGGAGCTCCTGCCTGCGCCAGCATGTGAATCCAGCATCTGTAATTAAATCCTTACCTCTAACAGCATGCTTTAGATCTGTGTGCTTCTGTCCAGTTAAAAGTACTTTAAAAGGCAAATATATAATTTCTAAGTGAAAGACACACAATAATTGGCCCTTACCCAGAGCAACACTGCCTTTCAAAATCTCTGAATCACAGTTTCCTGTAGGAGAATGTTTCCTAGAAATACATCATCCTTTTTCAGGACCAATACCCTGCAAGGAGGCTTATTTTAATGCAAAGACTATGTATTCTGGAGGCATTCATAATGCTCAGGTGGGAGAGCTCAGGTCTGACCCAGGCAGTGCAGTGTGGGATTTGAGAGAGCGGTTCTGGCGTAAAACTAAATGGACACAAATCTCAGTTCAGCACTTAATACCTATGCTACCGTGATGTGCTCGGCTTACCCAGTGGCTCAGATGGTAAAGAATCCGCTTGCAATGCAGGAGACGTGGGTTTGATCCCTGACTCTGGAAGATCCCCTGGAGAAGGAAATGGCAACCCATTCCAATATTCCTGCCTGGGAAATCCCATGAATGTGGGAGCCTGGTGGGCTGCAGTCCACGGAGTCACAGAGAAACAACTGAGCAAATAAACAACAGCCGTGACCTGCCAGTTAGTTTCTTTGCATATCACTGTTCTCCCCTGTATAGAAAGAATCACAACACTTTCTTACAGGAACCTTATGAAAATGGATTGACGTAACTCACTTAAAATATTTATCTCCGTGAATACCCTGGAATGGTTAGTTGTTGTTGCCTCCATTGTTTTAAAAACTCTAGCCTAATTAAAGATCTTATTTATGTTTCTTCAGGTCAAACTGATCGTTGAGCACCCTGACTGATGGAGAGGCTTCTTCAAGGTCATTAGTTAATGGGACACTATTGGTCTACACATGGATGTGAATTACCGTATCAAATAATAAAAGTGCTTTTGGGTTTCTGTGCATATATGTGCGTGTGTGTGTGTGTCTGTGTCCATGTTTAACAAGGACAATTATATGTATATGTATATATAAATTTTTTAAAAAATCTCCAGTCTGATCATCAGAAGAGCTAGAGGCAGTCTTGATTCTTAGTTTCGTTTCAGTTTCTCTATGTGCATAGTGGAGAGAAACACTTTCATTTCTATTGATCTCACAGAGTTAAAGTGTGAGCACAGCTGTGATGGATGGATTTAGAGTTTTTAACATATCTTTCTAATAGCCCAAACTACTATGCTGTTTAAACTCACTCAGTTTTAAGGGGATTACTCTATTTATTTTTCTTGGTGTTTCTTAAGATTTTCTTTTCTTGGGGTATATTTGCTTTAAAATATTCTAGTCTCTGCTCTACAACAAAGTGAACCATCTATATGTCTACACATATCGCCTCCCTCTTGTGCCTTCCTCCCACCTCCCGGCCCCATCCCATCCCTCCAGGTCATGACAGAGCACTGAACTGAGCTTCCTGTGCTATTCAGCAGGTTCCCACTAGCCATCTATTTCACACGTCAGTTCAGTTCAGTTCAGTCGCTCAGTCATGTCCGACTCTTTGCGACCCCATGAATCGCAGCACGCCAGGCCTCCCTGTCCATCACCAACTCCAGGAGTTCACTCAGACTCGCGTCCATAGTAGTGTATATATGGACAATCCCAATCTCCTAATTCATTCCCCCTGAGCCCCATCCACACATCTGTTCTCTACATCTGAGTCTCTATTCCTGCCCTGCAAAAATACCATTCGTAGAGATGGAGATAGACCTAGAGTCCTACAGAGTGAAATCAGTCAGGTAGAGAAAAACCAAATATTGTTTATTATTAACACACATATGTGGAATCCAAGGGGATTATTTTACATTCATCATCTTCAAGGTATTAATTTTATTTCTAAAGACGTTATACTTTCTTCCCTCTGGTGCATCATCTTTTAGGGAAAAAAAGTCAACTATGACTTCATGTTGTTACTGTTTTCATCAATAAGCCTTTTTACTAATTAATTCTAATTTATACCAATTCTGCCATAGATTATCTTCTATCTCTGACATAACCAGATACCATTTGTTCTTTCCCTAAATTAGTACTTGTTGTATTACAAAATAAAGAGAATTCAACTCAACAGCAAGGGGCCCCAATTCCGACAATGACAAAATCAAGGTTGGAACCAGGGGTGTTCAATCTGTTTTTCTATAGTTTCATTACATGATGTGAAGGATAAATAAAAATCAAGGGGATGGTATTTCTGACCTTTACGCTTTGTAAAAATAATCTTTATCTCTGTCACCCATTTCTTATTTGTTTTCCCCAAGATTTCACTATTTTACACAACAAATTCTATAGTTTTTGTCCAATGACTTTATTTTAAAATTCTTATTTTTTAATTCTCTAGGATAACAATTAAGTGGCAAATTACTTTTTCTGTTTCTAAGAAGGGTTGAGTTTTTTTCCTATAATTTTTTTCTTTCTTCAATTTTCTTCCTTTTCGCCCCGTGGGTCTGGTGCTCTTAATTTCTGAACGACATTTAAAGACATGCCATAGAGGGGCTCCAGTGCAAAGGAGAAAGTTGTAATGAAAAGTTAGCAGAATTTGTTAATAGCCTCCAGGAAGTCAGGCAAACACTTTTTCTTAAAGTTTAGATACCATCTGCAGTATATCATCCAACTTCTTCTGAGGGAACTAGCTGTGCAGAATATCTGAGGTTCTGGGAGAAAGAGAGAGTTGGTATATTATGATAAACCAATGCACATTGCAGCTAGTCATTTGCTGTGCTTAGAACTTAATTTATATCTCAGTCATTCAATGAGCATAATACAGAGAGAGTCTCTGGGTTTTATCTACTCTGGACAGCATAGCATATTGCTCCAGTAAGCATAATGGGTGGAAATTAGGGACAGAATGCTGGGTGGAGTGTTCTTTCCATGTCAGGAAAGGAGATATAAACAAATCAGTCTCTCTGTGTAATGCCTTTACAATAAACCAAGGAATAATGCCATGGGGAGGAGATGGTGGCTGCAGCTCGGTACCCTCCTCGAATAGCTCAGAGAAGTAGGAGCAGTGTGGTCTAAGACCTGAGGTTACTGTTATTAATCGTAGACCTCAAGGGTCTGTGCTTTTCACAGGAAGGTGGCTGTATGGATTTGTCACATTCTGTAAGTCCTTCCCTTGACTTAGTCACTTCTTCGGCTCACCTTTTCCATCTGCACTAAAATCTG
Source organism: Ovis aries (assembly GCF_016772045.2). Taxonomy (NCBI): domain Eukaryota; kingdom Metazoa; phylum Chordata; class Mammalia; order Artiodactyla; family Bovidae; genus Ovis; species Ovis aries. The sequence continues at coordinate 28,851,589 of NC_056074.1, read as the reverse complement.
ATGGTAAAATCTGCATATCTAAAACGATAGACACTAATAAGATTTTATCTAGGTACAGATTTACTTTTGTGAAATTAAGGCAGAAGTTCTAAGAGGATGGATCAGAAAACTGAACTTAGGAAGACTGAACTTTTATTTTTTTTTCCCCATGAGGAAAGATAATATAAGGAAACCTGGAAATAAGAATAAATGGAGGGGAGGGAGGTGGGAGGGAGGTGGGAGGGGGGTTCATGTTTGGGAATGCATGTAAGAATTAAAGATTTTAAAATTTAAAAATAAAAAACTAAAAAATAAATAAATAAATAAAAATAAAAAAAAGAATAAATGGAATACACGTAAACCAATGTGTCTACACACATATGTTTATAATGTGTATAGACTGTATTTAGCTTAAATAAAGTAAATAAATAAAGCTACAATCTGTTATATGTTTTTCAAATGACATCCACAATTACTAGCTCTTTTGAACCTCAAAATAAGGGCTGTGGGCAAATATAATTCTCCTTGTTCTGTGTTATAGAATTGAAACTCAAAAAAGTAAAACTATTTGCCTAATTTCACAGGATGAGTTAGTAGCACCACTTCACAACGCCTGGCAAATAGAAATCACTTGGTAAATATTTGTTGAGTGAATGGACATGAATGGCATCTGGTCCCTAGTTCACTATCTCTGTCTAATACAATGTATCATAAATTGCTACTGCCTCTGGTATACTGTTGGTGAGAGAATTAATTTGAACACCCTACCTAAAGACGTTTAGAAGACTTTCAGAAAATTTTCTTTCTGTTTCTCATTGTCTGGAAGACTTTGAAACCATTCTGCTATTGTATATCTCTGTATTCTCCTTTCTTTACCCCCAATCATATTACAAGATTTTTTTTTTTTACTTTTTCTTTTGTTTTTAAAAGTAGCAGTTCTTATAGAGGAACTAAAATGAAAATATGAATAGCCAAAGTTAAACGTTCTTACACTTTAACAGTGAAAAAAAAGACAAAGGTTTTAATTTTCAGAACCAAGTAATCTGTTTGCTGGGCTGCTTCCAGTTTGGGTACCAGGGCCACTAGATCAGTTTTTTTTTTTTTTTTAAATCCAGGTCCCCAAAATGTCATTGGAATAGACTGAACATTAAAGCACTATTTCAGGTTAAGATGAATCTTGCAGCAAATCCCTTATACAGACTGTCTCCGAGGAAGATTTCCTGGGGAAGCATATGTCCAGAGTGGAGACAAAAACGAGGACACCAGAAGAATTTGAAGCATCTGGCATGTGCAAACATTGCACACAGCCAGACAGATGGGTGATGTGAGCAGAGAGATGAAAGCATGAAGAAATAATCGAAAGGAATCGCTAGAAATGAAAAACACCATAACAGAAAGAATAATGTCTTTTATGGATTCATCAGTAGACTGGGCAGAGCTGAAGAGAGAATTCACGCTCTTGAACGTAGGTCAGTAGAACATCTTGAACTAAAATGCAAAGAGAAAGAATATTAAAGAACCATGGGACAATTTCAGAAAGTGGAACACACACTTAATTAGCATGCTAGAAGGAAAAGAAAGAATGAAGCGGAAAAGAATATTTAAAGCAACAGTATCTGAAAAGTGAAAGTGAAAGTGAAGTCGCTCAGTCATGTCCGACTCTTTGCGACCCCATGGACAGTAGCCTGCATCAGGCTCTTCCGTCCATGGGATTTTCTAGGCAAGAGTACTGGAGTGGGTTGCCATTTCCTTCTCCAGGGAAACAATATCTGAGAAAGTTCCAAACCTGATTACAAATGCTAAGCCACAGATCCAAGATCTCAAAGAACACAAAGTGGAATAAATACCCAAAACATGTCTAACAATACCATATTCCGAGAAATGGAAAATCAAGGAGAAAAATCAAAGGCAGAGAGAAATCTTAAAGAAAATCAGAAGGGAGAATAAAGCTACCTTTCTTATAGAGGGAAAAGATGAGAAATATACTGACTTTCCTGGCTATATTTGAAATATACTGAGTTTCATTTGTCTTTCAGTAATTGATCTGTTAAGTATGCAGAAACTCAGTAAAAATATAATTGACCTAAGGAGCACTACCAACCAACTTGAGTTATTTGATATTTATAGAATCCTCCACATAACAGTTGCTAGCTACACATTCTTCTCAGGCTTTCATGGAACATTTACTGATGGTTCGGACCATGTTCTGGACCAGACCATAAAACATACCTTAACCTATTTAAAAGAATAGAAATTAGAAAAAGTTATCCTTAGACAACAGTGGAATTAAATGGGATATAAATAACAGAAAGTGAAAGTGAAAGTCGCTCAGTCCTGTCTGACTCTTTGCAACCCCATGGAATTCACCAAGCCAGAATACTGGAGTGGGTAGCCCTTCCCTTCTCCAGGGGATCTTCCCAACCCAGGGACCGAACCTGTCTCCCTCATTGCAGGTGGATTCTTTATCAGCTGAGCCACAAGGGAAGCCCAAGAATACTGGAATGGGCAGCTTATCCCTTCTCCAGTGAATCTTCCCAGCCCAGGCATCAAACTGGGGCCTCCTGCATTGCAGGCATATTCTTTACTAACTGAGCTATCAGGGAAGCCCCAGATAACAGAAAAGTAACTAGAAAATCTGCGAATATTTAGAAAACAACAGCGCACTTCTAAACTTCAAATGGGTAAATATGTCTCAACAGAAATTTTAAAACAGTTTAATGAAAATGAAAACACAACTTATCAAAAGCTTTAGGATGTATCAAAGGCAGTGCTTAGAGAAAAACATAGAGCATTGAATGTGCACTAGAAAAAAATAAACAGAAATAAAAAAATTAAAAAAAAATCCAAAATAGACAACCCAAATTTCCATCTTATGAAACTAGAGAAGGAGCAAATTAAGACCAAGCAAAGCAAAGAAAAGATATGATATCAATTAGAGTAAAAAATCAATGACATTGAAAACAAGAATCAATAGAGGAAAACAAGGAAACCAAAAGATGAATTCTTTCAAAATATCAATAATATTGATGGACCACTAGTTGTATACAAGTTATTAATACTAAAAATGAAAAATGAGATATTACTATTGAGCTCATGGACATTATAGGGATAATAAGGTAATATTATGACATCTTTATGCATATGTGACAACTTTATGAATTTGATAACTTTAATCAAATGGAGAAATTTCTTGAAAGATACAATCAAAACTCACAGAAGGAAAAGTAAATGATCATAATATGTCTAGAGCCACTAAAGAAATTGAATAAGAACTTTTAAAAAATAGAAACACACTTCTTCAAAAAAGAAGAAAGTACTAATGAATTATACCAAACATTCAAACAAAAAACTACCTCAACTCTCAATAATATCTGCCAGAAAATACAGAAGATATACTTCCCAACTCATTTTACAAGACCAGTATTACCTAATGACAAAACGGATGAAGACATTATAAGAAAGGAAGATCACACAGCAATATTACTCATGAATAGAAATGTACAAGTCCTCAACACAATAACAGCAAATTAAGTTTAACAATATACAAAATAAATAATAGACAATGCTAAGTTGAATTAAATCCAGGGATGCAAGGCTCATTCTCCATTTGAAAATTAATCAATGTCATCCAATATATCAACGAGCTTAAGAAGAAAAATTCATTTTATCACATCAATTGGACACTTTTCCCCTAAGATCAAGATCAAGACAAAGATGTCCACTCCATTTATATTTATCAATATACTGGAATTTCTAGCTAGTGCAATTAGACAAGAAAAGGAAACAGAAAGATTGGAAAGGAAGAAATAAAACTGACATGATTTGCTATGTAGAAAAATCCAAAGTAGAAACAAAAAGCAACTCCTGGAACTTATAAACATAGATGCAAAATAAGGTTACAGAATACAAGTTTAACATATGAAAGTCAATTTATTTCCTATATACTCACAATTAGCTATTGAAATTTGAATAAAAACAAAACATTAACATTACAATAAAAATAAAGCCATGAAATACTTAAGCCTATATTTAACACTCGGTCTCTACGCAGGAAATTATAAAATTATAATGAAAAAATCACAGAAGATCTAAAAAAGTAGAGAGATATCCCATGTTCATGGATTGGAAAGTTTTAATATTGTTAAGATGTCAATTCTTTCCAACTCTATATTCAACAAAATTTTAATGAAAAGCCCAATAATATATTTTTCAGATATTGGCAACCTGTTTCTAAAATTTATGTGGAAAGGCACAAGATTTAGAATAGCCAACAGATACTGGGAGAGAAGAACAAAGATGAAGGGTTCATATTATCTATTTTCAAGGCTTACTACAAAAATACCATACTCAAGGTAGTATGGAATTAGAAAAAAATAGGCATGTAGATTAATGGGGTAGAAGAGAGGGCTCCCAAAAGTTGACTATATTAAGAAATATAGTCAGTTCATCTTTAACAAAAACACAAAGGCAACTGAATGAAGAAAAGATAGTCTTTCATCCAGCGGTGCTGGGATAATCGAACATCCATTTGCAAAAAAAAAGAACCTAGAACAGACTTTACACATTTCCCACTATTGAACTAAAAATAGACCTTAGACCTAAATGCAAAATGAAAACTACAAAACTTCTAGAGAAAAAAACTAACAGGAGAAAATTTAAGTTGCCTTAGATCTGGTAGTGAGTTGTTGTAACATCAAAACTATGACCCTTCTAAGAACAGAAAGTTGGACTTTATAAAAATTAAAACCCTCTACTCTGAGAAAGACACTATTAAGAAAATGGAAAGAAAGCCACAAACTGGGAGAAAATATTTACAAAACACACATTTGATAAAAGACATTCAAAATATATAAAGTAATTTTAAAACACAAAAATAAAAAGAAACTAATGAAACAATGAAAAAAATGGGGAATAGTTTGACAGATACTTCACCAAAGAAAATATACAGATAGAGATTAAGCATATGAAAAGCTTCTTAACATCATTTGTCATTAGGGGATTACAAATTGAAACAACGAGATACTAGTACATACCTAAATAGCTAGAGTTTTTTGGGGGGGAGGGGAAACAACTAACAATCCTAGTCAGCAAAGATGTGGAGCAACAAGAACTGTCAATCATTGCTGATGATAGTGCAAACTGTACAGCTGCTGCGGAGTCCAGGGGGCAATTTCTTTCCGAGATAAACAGTCTTGCCACCAGATGCAGACAATGCACTTCTAGCTTTTCAAACAACTGATTTTAAATCCTGTATGGGTGAACTTCGAAAGAAGTGTTAAGGCTAAGTGAAATAAGTCGCACAGGGAAAGACGAAGTAGGGTATCACATATATAAGGAACCTAAAAAGCCCAATTACAGAAACAGAGACCAGAATGGTAGTCAGCAGGGGCTAGGCTGGTGTGAGAGCTGGAAAAGGGGGAGATTAAATCCAGCCGCTGTACCCTGACACTGAATTAAATCTCAGAGACAGTTTTGGGTAAAGTAGAAGAGAATAGCTTTATTGTGTTGCCAGGCAAAGGGGCCCACAACAAGAATTAGCCCTCAAAACTGTGTGTCCTGGCCTGGAGGCAGGTTGGGAAGATTTTTTATAGCAATGGTTCAAAGAGGGTGTGGTCAGTCTGTGGACATTGTTCTGATTGGTTGGTGGTGAGGTAATCAGAAATCAGCATCATCAAGGTTCTGGTTCCAAATGGTCTGGGGTCTGCATACTTGTGGGCAGTGTTCTGTTGTTAACCGTTAACTTCTCCCAACTGGTGTGGGTTTCAGTATCTGAAAAACAGCTGGGAGATATTGTTGCTTGTATCAATTGATAGAGAACCAAGACCCTGTCCCAAGACTGCACTATCGGTTCTCTTGAATGCTTGTTTTTCCTTTGAGTGGAATCCCCTTCCTTCCCTGATTTAACAACTGCTTGAGGGGAGGTCATGGAGGCTGAATGAAGCTTATTTCCTATAATCAAAGAAATGGGGGGCACAGGAAGATTTCTGTGCTCAGGAGCCCCACAGGGTCCTGCTCAGTATCAAGATGGTGGTCAAAGAGTACTAACTTCTTGTTGCAGGATGAATAAGTTCTGGAGACTCTAACGCACTGCGTAGTGATTGTGTCTAATAATACTGTATTATACACTTGCAAGTCAGCAAGAGAGTAGATCCTAAATATTTTTACTACAGAAACAAATGGTGATAATGTAATATGATGCAGGTGTTAGGTAACATTAGGGTGGTGATCATTTTTCAATATATATGTGTATCAAATCAATACTTCTTTTACACCTTAAACTTATGCAATATGACAATTCAATTATATCTCAATAAAGCTGGGATACAGAACTTCTCTGCACACAAAAAAAGCTTGCATATGAATGTTTCTAGCAGCTTTATGTATATATGCGAGAAATAAAGCAACAATTATGTCTTTCGATAGGTAAATGAATAAACAAACTATGGTATATCCACAAAATGAGATATTATTTGCTTTGTTGCAAAACTCCTATAGATTCTAGTGCCCTCCAGACCCCTCAGCCCCCACCCCCTGTACACACCAGAGCAGTTTTCTCAGGGCTACTTGAGATGCCAACTCCCAGGCTTGAAGTCCTAAAAATTTCCACGGAATAAAACGTACCTCTTAACTTTTTTTTTTTTTTTTTTAAAGAGTGAGCCTTAATGTATGTAAATGTTTTAGAAATTCATGAAGGAGGTCATGGGATATCAGCATGGAATACAGAATCTGACAAAACAACCTAACTTTATTATGAATACATGGAACACCTTGCTGAAGGAGATGAGGGAAAAGGTGCTGACCTATGTAACTAGAAGTGGTGTCTGTAGGATTAACGTCAACAGAGACTACATAAGCATTCATGTCCAGTTGATACAGATGTTCCCGCAGGGATCCAGATAAACAGTTCTGATACTGCCATACATCTGCATTTGAACTGAACAATTAAAATGATAGCAGATGGTAAGAGCCAGGTTACTCACCGATGAAGTGGAGGTTACTTATAAATAAGCAAGGGTAATATTAAGTAATATTAATAACAGGGGAAAGTGAAAGTGTTAGTTGCTCAGTCATGTCTGACTCTTTGCAACCCCATGGACTGTAGCCTGCTGGGCTCCTCTGTTCATGGAATTCTCCAGGCATGGATACTGGGGAGGAGGAGGGGGGCGGCAGGGGGGGGTTGCCATTTCCTCCTCCAGGGAATCTTCCTGACCCAGGGATCAAACCCGTGTCTCCTGCGTTGTAGGCATATGCTTTACCATCTGAGCCACCAGAGAACAATAACAGGGGAACCACTAACAAAAACCACCATTCCTGGCCAGGCACCACAGTAGCCACTTACATGAGTTTTCTGTCTTACAGCAGGAGGTCCTGATAAGCAAGGTGGAACTGATCAGCTACCACCCACCAGGAAAATTCACGGAAGGTCAAAAGGAGAGAGGAGACTCCAGTCCCTATTTCCTACTAACCTCCCTGAATCCTCCTTCATCTTGATGGAATCTATGTTGGCTGAGTGCCACCAGGAAAGACCCTGAGTCAGAATGATTGGCCAAAGACAACCCAGAAACTAACCCCATTATCATAAGACCTGAGACTGCAAGCCACGTGCCAGAGCAGTCCTTCCGGGCTCCCTTACTCTGCTGCTCTCCAGCTGAGCGCACTTTCCTGACAGTCTCTTGCTTTGTCAGCACGCATGTCTTCTCTGATAATCCATTTCCAAGTGCTAGACAAGAGACCACTCTCAGACCCTGGAAGGGGTCCCCTTTTCCTGCAACAGTAAGAGGCTAGAATGATCCATGTGGGAATGGACTAGAATTCAAGGCATCACTATGACCACCTCTAGCACAATCTATGCAGACAGTTATAGATATGTGTATATGTAAGAGGGGTTAGTGTGCACTCATAGACTCCCTTACTCTGTAAGTTGGGAGGGTCTTGAAGCAACAGTCCCCAATAGCAACCTCTTGTTATCAAGGAGAAGAGATAAAACCAGGTTCAGACTCCCACAGCCTGTCTGCAGTTACCAGGTAACCATTTAATTAGTAAATGAAACCTCTGTTATGTCATGAAGTGAACCTACAGTCATCTGCTGGTGTCATAGAGATTCGGTTTCCTTCACAGTTGGTAATGATATTTTAAGTTTGTAAGGAAGGTATTCTAGAGTTTTCTTAAAAGCATCAATGGAGTCATTACCCTCTTTTGATGTAAACTATCAGCCTCAAACAGCCTTTATACCATAAACAGGGCACACATAAATAGACACTGGGTAAACATAAAGTTATAACTGCTAAGAAATTAGTGGCAAAACTATGTGTCAAATACAGCTAAAGGCTTCTCATTATTTCATTGAACACACCCACAATACATTGGAGTAATTGCTGTTACTATCTCCATTTCTCCGCTGGAGAAGCTAAGGATAAGTGAAATTTAATAACTTATCCAAGGTTAAACAATAAGTAAATGAAGGAGCTGGGCTGTAAGTTGCATAATTTGACTTCTGAGCACACACTCTTAACTAGCAGGGAAATTACTTTGTAAAGGTAAGGCCCTATTAAACCATCCTTGCTCGTTGTAGGAAGGACACTATATCACTGACAGTACCATCTGCCATGGAGGACCCGCATTTAGAAAGAATGGAGACTTTTTAACGATCAGCCTAGTCTTTGAGGCGTGAGATTTGATTGCCTATCATTTACAACATAAGTGCTTTAATGGCACGAAATAATTTGAATTGTGTGGGTTCCCCCCCCCCCGCCCCACAACAATTTAAAATATAAAATTCGTGTCTGGGAAGGCAGTGTTGCTAGAAGTACAGAAGAAATGTTATCGCTGGATAATGGAAATGAATCAATTGACTCCTATATGTCTCCATAAGCAGATGCAATGTGAATAATAATAAAAGCTACAGTTTAATAAGTGCCTCTCTGGAGAAGGAAATAGCAATCCACTCCAGTATTCTTGCCTGGAAAATCCCATGGATGGAGGAGCCTGGCGGGCTACAGTCCATGGGGTTGCAAAGTCAGACACGACTGAGCACTGAGCACAGACTTCTGTTTGCTAGACATTGTTCTAAGCTTTTGATGTATATAATCTCATTTAATCCTCACAACACACTCAAAAGCAGGTATCAGTATTATTTACAGAGGAAGAAAAAAAGAGTAATTTGATACTCCTCCTAAGATCACACAGCTAGAAAAGAGTAAAGTCAGGATGCGTGCATGCATACATGCTAAGTTGCTTCACTCGTGTCCAACTCTTTGTGACCCCATGGACTGTAGCCCACCAGGTTCCAACTCTTTGTGACCCCATGGACTGTAGCCCACCAGGTTCCAACTCTTTGTGACCCCATGGACTGTAGCCCACCAGGTTCCTCTTGTCCATGGGATTCTCCAGGCAAGAATAATGGAATGGGTTGCCATAGCTTTCTCCAGGGGATCTTCTTGACCCAGGAATCGAACCCACGTCTCATTGATCTCCTGCATTGACAGGAAGGTTCTTTACCACTAGTGCCACCTGGGAAGCCCAAAGTCAGAATATATGATTGGAAAATATGTGCTATTACTAATAGAGCTGTGCAGTCTCCATATATGCAGCTCACATCAAATGAAGATTAGAGTATAACAGCTTTCAAGAGGATAGATTTTGGTTTTTCAGAGACGTCAGAATTCTGTGTTTGCTTGTAGATAACTGTGGTTTTGTATTTTGGTTTCCATCACCCTAAAGAAAATCTTTGCACTAGGCAACGTCAACTTAAAAAATTATTCACAACCTAAATGTTGAAAGAAATGTTTTATTTGGCAGGAAATTTTAGGACTTCCAGTCCAGGAGGCAAACATCTCTAGTAATTCTGATAGAACTAGTCTGATGAGGTGAGGGGGCAACCAAGCTATATAGAAGCTTTGCAACAAAAGGCAAACAGTTGGGAATATCAAAAGGTTGCTGTTATTAAAGAAAACTAGATATCCCAAGATAAGGAATTTAGGGCATGTCTATGTGTGGGAAGACGCAAGAGTCTGGGCTCACGGATATGCATCTCAGCTATCTGGGGCCAGTATCCTGTGTTTTCACATCCCGAGTTCCTCAGTGCTCACCTTAAGGAGTGTCTTCAGTCTGACGGCTGCTAGATGGCAGATATTCTTTCCTTCCTGAGTTCCCTCAGGGCTGACCAGCTCACTCTCAGTGGTGGCTGCAATCACTGATGACGGTGGCATCCTTTGTTTACTGATATGGCAGGAAGTATTCCATTTCTCAGCATTCTGCTAATGCAGTTAAGAAAAGCTAATTAGATCCTTGGATGGAGTGAGATCATTCATATCCTGTAGAAATAGAACATGTATTCCAGAATGTCTATCTAACTCAGATTTATACGTGCAGTAGTGATTCTAGGGTTCAAAATCCAATGCCTTTATGAAAAATTGTGTGTGTGTGTGTGTGTCATTGCCACAGGAAGTATCCTTGTCCCAGTTACCAGCAGAATGGTGGTGGTTCACTATTTCCTGAAATGGTCAATTATCGTTGGGATCGGTGGGTCAGCATCACGATGAAAATGGACAGAGTTCCTCTAGACAGATAATGTGTTGGTGGGGATGTTTTTATTTACACAAATCTGCTTATGATTCTGGCAAAAAACTTCATCTGCTTGTGCAGTAACCCAATGGGTTTCTTCAAGCAAAATGATGACTCAAAGCATGTGTCCCTCTCTTGGCCCCAGGGCAACATGAAGAAAGTCAAGGCAATCTATTTTTGCGCAGTACTTTGCCATGACAATGGGCTCATAAGAGTCTATCAGCCACAAATACCCCTCCTTACTGGGAGGACAAAGCTGAGACTCTTAGGTGTTGGTGACTTGTTAAGCTTATTTATCTAGTACCTGGATGAACAAGTGCTTAAATAAATATGAATTTTTTCTACTTGAAAACTGAAATCTAGTACTTACTCAAGGATAACTTTTTGCTCTAAATTCGGTAAAGTACAAAATATGGTAGTTTAGTTGCTAAGTTGTGTCCGACTCTTTGCAACTCCATGGACTGTAGCCTGTCAGGCTCCTCTATCCGTGGGATTTTCCAGGCAAGAATACTGGAGTGGGTTGCCATTTCCTTCACTAGGGGATCTTTCCCACCCAGGGATCGAACCTGGGTCTCCTGCGTTGCAGGGGGATTCTTTACCAACTGAGGTGAGGTGAAGGTGAAGTCGCTCAATTGTGTCCGACTCTTTGCGGCCCCGTGAACTGTAGCCTACCAGACTCCTCCGTCCATGGGATTCTCCAGGCAAGAATACTGGAGTGAGTTGCCATTTCCTTCTCCAGGGGATCTTCCTGACCCAGGGATCGAACCCAGGTCTCCCGTATTGAAGGCAGACACTTTAACCTCTGAGCCACCAGGGAAGCCTACAGAAGTTATTCATTCATACTTCTCACATGGGGTATAGGCATAATTTACTGAAACTGCACCATCACTCATGCCTATGATTTTTTCTAAAGTAATAGAAAGGGAATTAGGGGAAATGTCTTCTTTTAAAACTTATTTATTTATTTATTTGCTTTTGGCTGGGCTGGGTCTTCGTTGCTGTGCATGGACTTTCTCTAGTTGCAGTGAGTGGGCTCGAGGGTGTGGGCTTCAGTAGCTGTGGCCTATGGGCTCAGTAGTTGCGGCACCTGGGCTTAATTGCTCCACAGCATGTGGAATCGTCTGAGACCAGGGATCAAACCCATGGCCCCTACACAGGCAGGTGGGTTCTCAACCACTGTACCACCAGGGAAATCCCTGGGGAAGCTTCTTTATTGATCAGAAGTGCTAAACATTTTATAACCACAGTACTTTCTTTGTATAGGTTCCACCTTTGATTAAAAAATGTTTTGAAAAATATTGCTTACACATATAGACATGTGAGTGAAAACTACAAAGTAAAAATTATTTATATTTGTGAAAAGATAAACAACTGAAAGTGAACAAAGCATTCACCTTTGTAAGCTGCTTGAGACATTGGCAGAGAAGGGCACTATCTAAAAATATTAAACATTTTTAAGTCTGTGAGTGATTAAATAGCCAGGGAGAAAATTATCTGAAATATTAGGGAAATATGTATTAAGACAGCAGAGCCCAGAGAACAGAGCAGATGATGGTTGGAATGGCCCCAAAGCAAAATGGAAAGAACAAGACACTTACCCCAATTAAGGATTTAACAACTGAGACTGACCTCATATATTCGGAGCTATTATTTCAACTGCTTATCTAATCCCAGTTGGGAAGGAGAAAACGAGCAAATAATCTCCAAAGTAAAGACTTCCATGGACTGATTCCATCCTGGGATTCCATGAAGAATACCTCTGCCTCCCCAGAGGTCTGCTCTGAACGTTGTACCATCCATGGGAGTGCCGGTCCTCTGAGACAAGTTTCAGGAAAGATATAGAATGCCTTTTTCCTGTACCTTCTCATGTAGTATGTCTGTGGTTTGTCTCCAGGTAAATAAAGGTGTGCAGGCACAAGCAATTTTTTTTTTTTTTTTAAGCCTGATTCTCAGCATTGTCTGGAGAGGAAAGCAGAGAATTCTGACCAGAGAATGAGAGAGTTCCAGGGCAAGGTGATGTTGCTTCTTGATCTTCGCGTCGAAAACACAGGTGTTCAGGTTGTAAAATAGACTCATGGAGCTATACATTTGTGGTAGGAAAACACTTTTCTGAATACATATTTCAATAAAATAAAAAAAAGGAAGAAAAAGAAAGTAAGTCTGGCTGTATTTTGTTAGCCATGTATGTGATGTAGTCTTAAGGCAAAAATGTCTCAGATGAAACCTTTGAATTAGGACTTTTGGTTTCAGACCCAGCATAGGCATTTGAAATGCCTGCAGCTTTATGTCTAGGTTCATTTCCCTCAGCAGTCTGAGGTTTGTGAATAATGTCATCTAAGCCTAGGTCTCTTTCCCCTAAGGTTGTTTTATTTCAGAGGAGGAGAAAGTTGCCTGAAGACTTAGCCATGTTGGGCAGCTAAAAATCACATCCAACCAGCCCTCCTCTTCCTTCTCTGTTCACTCAAGTGACTTATGATTAGAGGAGAGTTACCTTCATTAACGTTAATGCTAACTTCATAACTTATAGAGGTCAGAGAAAAACATATTTTTCTTAAAAATACCATATTTTTTCTATAAATAAGAAGCTTTGCATGTCCGGGTGCAGGAAGAAAGTGTGCTGATCAGGCAGGACCAGCTTGAAAGATAATCTGTCAAAATAGGCTTTGCAGGTGGTCTGCTCTAGAAAATAATAAAAATAACATTTATCTCTACTCACTAAACTGTACATTTTGAGTGCACAGATTCACACACACACACACACACACACACACACATTTCTATCCCTAAAGCTTTTTGAAAACAGTTGAAAGTTTTATCACCAGGCCAGTTAGGACATTTAGAAGTTAACACATCTTATTTCCCAAACTGCACTTAAATAATCAATGATTCTTCTACTATAAAGCAGAGTCAAATGAAGTCTGGCTGCTTTCTACATTGTAGGAGAAAATAAATGAAACTAACAGATTTAGAAGTTGAGGGAAAAGGGAAAATTAAGTCAAACAAAGGCCACCTTTTCACACATTGCAACTGTGTATATTCAGTTACACGTGCGGAATATACTGGAGCAGGAATAGGATCTAAATATTAGAGTGTGTCTGGGCTTTCCAGGTGGCTCAGTGGTAAAGAGTCCACCTCCCAAGCAGGAGACATGGGTTTGATTCCTGGGTTGGGAAGATCCCCTGGAGAAAGGAATAGCAGCCCTTTGGAGTATTCTTGCCCGGGAAATTCCACGGACAGAGGAGCTTGGGGAACTACAGTCCATGGAGTCGAAAAGAGTCGAACACGACTTAGCGACTAAACCTCACAGCAGAGTGTCAGAGTGGATTTGAGGTGACGCCTTAGTCCACTGGGGCTACCATAGACTAGGTGGCTTATACCATAGACTAGGCGGCTTAAACAGCAAACGTGCATTTCTCAGTTCTGGAAGTCTAAGAAGTCTAAGCACAAGACTCTGGCAGATTTGGTGTCAAGTGAGGGCCTCATTCCGTCTTACAGAAGGAAGGCTCTCTTCTCACTGTGTCCTCACGTGGTGGAAGGGGCAAGGAAGCTCAGTGGGGTCTCTTTTATGAGAGTACGAATCCCTTTCCTGAGTCCATGTATAGATGCTCAGTCATTTAGTTTGGGACCCCCTGGACTGTAGCCCACCAGCCTCCTCTCTTCATGGGATTTCCCAGGCAAGAATACTGGAGTAGATTGCTATTTCCTAGTCCAGTGGTTCTTCCTGACATAGGGATCAAACTCACATCTCCTAAATTAGTACGGAGAGTCTTTACCACTGTGCCACCTGGGAAGCCCCCCGTGCATGAGTGCTCCATCCTTATGAACTAATCACCTCCCAAAGGCCCCACTTCAAAGACCACCATGTGGGAGCTTAGGTTTCAAGATACAAGTCTGGAAGGGGGGCTCAAAGGAAGGAGTCTATGGCAGGTGATAAGATAGGAAGAGGACCAGAGATGGCTTTGCTGCCAGGTAAGGGTGCACATATACTCCACTGGTGTGTGTGTGTGTGTGTGTGTGTGTGTGTGTGTTCATGCGCTTGCGTGCCACCCAGCTCTGACTTTCACTAAAGAAGCAGAATAGGTTCAGCAGCAAACCTAAAGTCTCAGGCCCTGAACATGTCCCAAGTTCACCTGCTTGCCCATTGGGCAGTGTCTGTTGATGGCAGTCTAGTGGCACTTTCTACCACACACCTCACACAGCTTGACTAGCATGAACCAAGCATTGGATCCAAGGATAGCAAAGGAGTCAAAGACTGAGAAACTTTGAGCTCAGATAACCAGGGTGCAAACTCTGGTCCCATTATGACCTAATGCTAAAAAAGATAGCAAACCACGCTGAGCCTCATTCTGCCATCTGTACAAGCTTCCTCAGAAGTCTGTTAAGGTGCACAAGATGTAACAGTGTAAGGTAGCATCTAGCATTCCACCTCGGATGGAAGAACCCGGGACATGGCAGCTATTATAATCAAGAAACAAAGGGTCATACACTCCCTGAGGATATAGCCAACAGCCCCTCCAGATGGTGACCCCGTTAAGTGGGCACAAGAGACTCAAACTGTAGTGTTGACTGCCAGGTTCCATTTAGCTTTTCAGAAAGGAGCATAAAAGACTCTGCCCACTCTTTCACCTTCTTCAGCTCCTCTTCACCTGAATAAGCCATGCTCACCAGCTGTCCTCTCTCCAAATGCATAGAACTTCCTTTCATCAGCCAAATGTTGCCATTCCTTTTTGGATGATCTTTCCCTTCCTAAGCCTCTCTCTTCAAGCAATAACGTTCCATTTATCCAGGCTAAAAATGCAGACAAGGTTGTTTTATGGTGAAAAGAAATTAAACCTTAAATGCATATTATTAATATTATCCATGTACATGATACACACTAGGCTGAGATGGTCATGGGTTGAATGACGTCACCCCCACAAATACATGTATGTCAGGTCCTAACCTCTAATACCTTCAGTTCAGTTGCTCAGTCATGTCTGACTCTTTGCAACCCCATGGACAGTAGCCCACCAGGCTTCCCTGTCCATCACTAACTCCCAGACCTGGCTCAAACTCGTGTCCATTGAGTCCGTGATGCCATCCAACCATCTCATCCTCTGTTGTCCCTTTCTCCTCCTGCCTTCAATCTTTCCCAGCATCAGGGTCTTTTCAAATGAGTCAGTTCTTCACATCAGGTGGCCAAAGTATTGAAGGTTCAGCTTTAGCATCAGTCCTTCCATTGAATATTCAGGACTGATTTCCTATAGGATTGACTGATTTGATCTCCTTGCAGTTCAAGGAGTCTAATACCATGGAAGTGACCCTGCTTGGAAACAGGGCCTTTACAGAATGTATCAAGTTCATATGAGGTCATTAGGATGGGTCCTAATCAAATATGACTGGTATCCTTATAAAAAAGGGAAAATTTGGGCACAGATAGATATGCCTACAACGATATTGTGAAGTGAAGATAAAGGCAGAAATCAGACAGATGCATCACCCAGCAAAGGAATGCCAGTGATTGTTAGCAAACCACCAGAAACTAAGAGAGGGGCATGGAAAAGATTCTCGCGAGGAACAACACAGACTACACTGGATAGGCTTCTAGCCTATGGAACTGTGAGACGATACATTTCTAGAGTCGGTTAAGCCACGCTGTTTAGTGTCCTGTGACAGAAACACATATTTAAATATGAAAACTACTATTTCTCATTTAATTTGGGAATTTTTAGGTACTATGTTTTCAAGTAACTTTCTATCTCTTTCCCTTCTCTTCCTGGGACTTCCTCTGTGTCTGTGTCGTTACTTCAGGACGTTCAAGAGGGCTCCGAGTCTGGTTCTTTTTGCTATTTTTTTCTTTTTGCTACTCAGACTGAATAGTTCTTATTAATGTGTCTTTATATTTGCTCACTCTTGGTTTTTCTGGCTAAAATCTGCGATTGTGCCCCTCTAGTTATTGTTATTTTATTTTTTGTAATTTTCAACTCTAGTGGATTCTTTGCCACTAGGGCCACCTAGGAAGCTCATGAGACATCACTGACATGCTTTAATTCTTTAATCATTAGAACATGTAATAGCTGACCCAAAGTTTTCATCTGCTAAGTATGAAATCTGCCCCACCTCCTTGGGTATGTTATATGTTGACTGCATTTTTTCTTGTTTATATAGCATAGTTTTCTGTCTTTCTGAATATCTTCTAATTTTTTTAATTAAAATTTTGAGATCTTAGACAAGATATTGAAATAACTTTCAATTCAAAATTCTTCAACTTCAGAGCTTCTATTTGCTAACTTTTTAAGTTGTCATATTTTTTTTACTGCTACTAATTTGTTTAGCACTTTCTTGGGCTAATTCTGTAGATTTTGTGTTCCCCTTAGTGTTTGTCACTGACTTCTCTGCTAGCTTTTTTTCTTCTTTCATTTCTTGCTTTTATTTTTCAAGCTGGCCTCCTATGAGTCATATGTTGCTCAGTAAAATTTGGTGACTAAATAATCAGTGTTCATAAGATTTCCCTAAAGGGAAATATCTTCTGCCTTTTGTCCAAGAGAATCTACATAAAAGGGCACAGCTTCAAATTTCAGACAGAAGTTTGCTTTCGTTTAGTCTTAGCTTTCATCTTGTTCTTGCATAGTCCCTCAAGGTAAGCGGGACATGAGTGACTATCCTTTCCTCTTTCCCCAAGGCTTTCCTGAGTGTAATACAGTTTGGGGCAGACTTTTAGATCCCCAAGAATTTGTCATAGACTTTAAAATGCCCCTATGTTTGTCTGGGAGAAGGCAATGGCACCCTACTCCAGTACTCTTGCCTGGAAAATCCCATGGATGGAGGAGCCTGGTGGGCTGCAGTGCATGGGGATGCTAAAGAGTCAGACACAACTGAGCGACTTCACTTTCACTTTTCACTTTCATGCACTGGAGAAGGAAATGGCAACCCACTCCAGTGTTCTTGCCTGGACAATCCCAGGGACAGGGGAGCCTGGTGGGCTGCCGTCTATGGGGTCGCATAGAGTCGGACATGACTGAAGCGACGTAACAGCAGCATGTTTGTCTGATTCTACAGGACTTCCTTTAAATTCCCCGACTGAGTCTTGTTTGCCCCAACACAAGGGTGACTACCTCAGATAGTTTAAATGCTGCCAGTTATTTTTCACTGCCTCACTGATGCCCTGGGTTAAGCCCCCTTTATCCCACCCAAACTCTGAATCAAATGAAATAGCTGATATACTCTGATTTTTGAGGGAGCTCCACGTTGGGACATCAAATTTATGGTGCTCTAGGGGACTGTGCTTTTAATAGAGACCAAAAAGAATTCACATCTCTCTATCCTTTATGGTGCTGCTGGATTTTGGTTTCTACACCACTGAACTAGGGAAAGAAGGAAATGGGAATAGCTCCAAATTCAAACTTCACAGGCACATCCCTGGTGGTCCAGTGTCTAAGACTCCATACTCCCAAAAGCAGGGGTCCTGGGTTCGATGCCTGGTCAAGGAATTAAGATCCCACATGATGCAAATGAGAGTTCTCATGCCGCAACCAAAGAACTTATGAGACGATTGATGATCCTGCATCCTGCAACTAATGCTCGTCCCAGCCAAATAAATAAAACGACACTTCACAGTCCCACTGCTTTATCAGAGCTTGGCAGTTTATCTTGGGTAGTTTTCAGTTCTTTCGGTGGCTTTGGATATTGGCCAGAGTTCTGAAATGATCCATTTTAGTTGTTTAACCTTTACTGTCTTGTTTCAAAGAGAAAACAGCTTCACCAAATCCCTCATCACTCCAGAAACTGATCTTGGTATCTCTTTTACATCTCCATAGTAAAGAATTCAGTACCTTAATGAGTGGAAGTTCAGTCCACCCTGAAAAACATAAAAGTCAGAAAATAAAAAAGAAAGAAAACAAAAGTCTTCATGAATTGCACATGTACAAGGCAAGTTATCTGACTGAGTAGCTAACCATCATTAGTACTGTGGCTGTCAGTTTCTCAAGGGTGTGAGATGGGGGGTGGGGGTTGCTCAGAAGAGAGGGGATATATGTACACATAGAGCTGATTCACTTTGTTGTACAGAAGAAACTAACGCAACATTGGAAAGCAATTGTACTCTAATAAAAATATTAAATGGCAAATCAAAGATGTTTTTAAAGTCGAAGTTCACAAAAAGTGATGTGAAAGGTAAACCAAAACTGAACTATCATTTTTTACTTATTCTAGTAATGAAGACTTTTAAGTTAAAATGTCTTTAAAACAAGAATTGAAGATACCTCTCTGGAGCTTTTATAATATAATTGGCTTAATTAGGTTTTAAAAATGTGAAACATTCTATGAGGCCTGAAAGAACCATTATTTCAATCACGTGTACGCCCGTCAATTTGCATGCATGAATATAAAACATTCTCAGATAATCTGTTCTACAACAACACTTTAAGCTGCTATGTAAAATGTATATTTAGTACTTTTCCTGAAGAGTTATGCTTTATGTAAGAAGATATAATCTTTCTTAGAAAGTAGTGTCTGAAATCCTTTACATAAGAGAGAACTTATAAATGTAGAAAAAAAGTTTTTTTTTTCAGTATGTTGCTTAGAAAAGTATTGCATTGAATTTATAATTTTCCTCTCAGAGCATTAATTTTCTCTGTTTAACAGAACTGATATACCGTATATGACAAATTCTTTGATTAAATATTACAACGTACATCAAATACCTCCTAGATATTCATTATTTTTAGAAAACTTATTTGGGTTTTAGTTGCGGCATGTGGAGTTTAGTTTCCTGACCAGGGATTGAACCCAGGCTCCCTGCCTTGGGAGTGCAGAGTCGTAGTCACTGGATCACCAGGGAAGTCTTCCAGGTATTTATTTTAACACCAGTTGTAATGTATTTTTACCATTACCCACTGGGTAACTGCATATGTTAGCTCTAACTATCTTTTAAAGAGTTACTATGCCAAAGGACTGGGATTTTGCAGCCAAACACAATTAAGTTTGATCAAAGAAAAATCCCGTCATGTTTCAAGCCAAGTAGGGCAAAAGTAACCATTTTGAAACATGCCCAAAGCATATTGGAGGAAAAGGCAAATCACTTTACCAAAGACTGACTTGACCTGGTGAAAGGGCAGTTGGACAACAGCTTTTACCCTTCCAGTCTCACGAAAGGAGAGGAAAAGAAAAAAACACCCAAGAAAAGTTTATGCAGGTCTCAGCCCAGGGAACCAGGCTTAATTAAACAACTGAGATTCAATCATAAGAGCATAGATTACCTCCCCTTCCCAACACTTCACCAACACATAAACAGGGCCCCAGAATATAAAATAAAATTATAACTAAGAGAGATGCAAGACATAACTCTATTTAAAGAGGTATTGCTGTTGTTTCAGTTCAGTTCAGTTCAGTTCAGCTCACTAATTGCTCAGGGGAGGAAGTGACTGTTTTCAATCAGCTTTGCGTTATATTGTACTTGTCCCTACATCAAGACTTAATGAGGAAGATTTTTTGTTTATGAACAAATTCATCAGAACTAATTAATAGTTTTCAGTCAGATTTCAGTTCAGTCACTCAGTCACATCCAACTCTTGGTAATCCCATGGACTGCAGCATGTCAGACTTCCCTATGCATCACCAACTTGAGCTTACTCAGACTCATGCCCATTGTTGAGTCAGTGATGCCATCCAACCATCTCATCCTCTGTCATCCCCCTCTCCTCCTGCCTTCAGTCTTTCCCAGAATCAGGGTCTTTTCCAATGAGTCAATTCTTCACATCATGTGGCCAAAGTATTGGAGTTTCAGCTTCAGCATCAGTCCTTCCAATGAATATTCAGGACTGATTTCGTTTAGGATGGACTGGTTGGATCTCCTTGCAGTCCTTGGGACTCTCAAGAGTCTTCTCCAACACCACAGTTCAAAAGCATCAATTCTTCGGCACTCAGCTTTCTATACAGTCCAACTCTCACATCCATACATAACTACTGGAAAAAGCATAGTTTTGACTAGATGGACCTTTGTTAGTAATGTCTCTGCTTTTTAATCTGCTGTCTAGGTTGGTCATAGCTTTTCTTCCAAGGAGCAAGTATCTTTTAATTTCATGGCTGCAGTCACCATCTGCAGTGATTTTGGAGCCCAAAAAAGTAAAGTCTGTCACTGTTTCCATTGTTTCCCCATCTATTTGCTATGAAGTGATGGGACCAGTTGCTATGATCTTAGTTTTCTGAATGTTGGGTTTTAAGCCAACTTTTTCACTCTCCTCTTTCACTTTCATCAAAAAGCTCTTTATTTCTTCTTTGATTTCTTCCATAAGAGTGGTGTCATCTGTGTATCTGAGGTTATCGATATTTCTCCTGGCAATCTTGATTCCAGCTTGTGCTTCCTCCAGCCCGGCATTTCACTTGGTGTTCTCTGCATATAAGTTAAATAAGCGGGGTGACAATATACAGCCTTGATGTACTCCTTTCCCGATTTGGAACCAGTCTTTGTTCCATGTCCAGTTCTAACTCTTGCTTCTTGACCTGCATACAGATTTCTCAGGAGACAGGTAAGGTGGTCTGGTATTCCCATCTCTTTCAGATTTTCCACAGTCAAAGGTTTTGACATAGTCAATTAAGCAGAAGTAGATGTTTTTTCCAGAACACTCTTGCTTTTTCGAAGATCCAGTGGATGTTGGCAATTTGATCTCTGGTTCCTCTGCCTTTTCTAAAATCAGCTTGAACATCTGGACGTTCACAATTCACATACTGTTGAAAGCCTGCCTTGGAGAAATTTGAGCATTACTTTGCTAGCGTGTGAGATGAGTGCAATTGTATGGTAGTTTGAACATTCTTTGGCATTGCCTTTCTTGGGGATTGGAATGAAAACTGACCTTTTACGGTCCTGTGGCCACTGCTGAGTTTTCCAAATTTGCTGGCATATCGAGTACAGCACTTTCACAGCATCATCTTTTAGAATTTGAAACAGCTCATTGGAATTCCATCACCTCCACTTTTTTTGTTCATAGTGATCCTTCCGAAGGCCCATGTGACTTGGCGTTCTAGAATGTCTGGCTCGAGGTGAGTGATCACACCCTCATGATTATCTGGGTCATGAAGATCTTTTCTGTACAGTTCTTCTGTGTATTCTTGCCACCTTTTCTTAATATTTTCTGCTTCTGTTAGGTCCATATCATTTCTGTCCTTTATTTAGCTCATCTTTGTGAGAAATGTTCCCTTGGTATCTCTAATTTTTTTGAGGACATCTCTAGTCTTTCCCATTCTATTGTTTTCCTCTATTTCTTTGCACTGATCACTGAGGAAGGCTTTCTTAAATCTCCTTGCTATTCTTTGGGAACTCTGCATTCAAATGGGTATATTTTTCCATTTCTCCTTTGCTTTCAGCTTCTCTTCTTTTCTCAGCTATTTGTAAAGCCTTCTCAGACAACCATTTTGCCTTTTGGCATTTCTTTTCCTTGGGGATGTTCTTGATCACTGCCTCCTGTACAATATCCCGAACATCCATCCATAGCTCTTCAGGCACTTTTTCTATCAGATCTAATCCCTTGAATCTATTTGTCACTTCCACTGGATAATCATAAGGGATTTGATTTATGTCATACCTGAATGATCTAATGGTTTTGAAAGGTTGTTGTTGAATCACGAAGCTGGGATTCTTGGCCCCCGGAGGAGAAGAATTCAATCCGGTGCTAGAGACGAGGCTTGATCTCTCAGAGCTTTTGTGTAATAAAGTTTTATTGAAGTATAAAGGAGATAGAGAAAGCTTCTGACATAGGCATCAGAAGGGGGCAGAAAGAGTACCCCCTTGCTAGTGTTAACGATGGAGTTATATACTCTCCAGTAAATCAAAAGAATGTCTGGAGGTTGTAAAGACCTCATCAGACCTACTCCCATAATTTACATTTTAAGATAACGGAATTAGCCAGAAGGTTTAATCCAGAGACTATCCTCAGGCAGAATACATAATACATTGTTGTTATATAATCCTTGTAAAGAGCAGGTCTACTCCCATAATTTACAGAATTAGCCAGAAGGTTTAATCCAGAGACTGTCCTCAGGCAGAATACATTGTTGTTATATAATCCTAAGGACTGTAGAGAAGGAAAAAAAGTTTGTCCTTTCTTCCTCCTTGAGAATTCCAGACCCCTCTCTCCTTGGGGACCCGTAGACTTCTTATCAACCTGCCTAGGAAATGACTCTCTCAGTTTTCCCTACTTTCTTCAGTTTCACTCTGAATTTGGCAGTAAGGAGTTCATGATCAGAGCCACAGTCAGCTCCTGGTCTTGCTTTTGCTGACTGTATAGAGCTTCTCCATATTTGGCTGCAAAGAATATAATCAGTCTGAGTTTGGTGTTGGCCATCTGGTGATGTCTATGTATAGAATCTTCTCTTGTGTTCTTGGCAGAGGGTGTTTGCTATGTCCAGTGCATTCTCTTGGCAAAACTCTGTTAGTTTTTGCCCTGCTTCATTTTGTACTCCAAGGCCAAATTTGCCTGTTACTCTAGGTATCTCTTGACTACCAGCTTTTTCATTCCAGACCCCTATAATGAAAAGGACATCTTTTTTCACTCGTTAGTTCTAGAAAGTCTTGTAGGTCTTCGTAGACCCATTCAACTTGAGCTTCTTCAGCCTTACTGGTTGAGGCATAGACTTAGATTACTGTGATATCGAATGGTTTGCCTGGGAAATGAACAGAGATCATTCTGTCGCTTTTGATATTGCATCCAAGTACTGCATTTTAGACTCTTTTGTTGATTATGAGGGGTACTCCATTTCTTCTAAGAGATTCTTCTAAGGGATTCTTTCACTTTAGCTATTATTTAGTTTCTATTAATAAGTCGTGTCTGACTCTTTATGAGACTTTGAACTGTAGCTCACCAAGGTCCTCTCTCCAAGAGAATTCCCAGGCAAGAATACTGCAGAGTGTAGCAAATTCCTTTCCTAGAGGCTCTTCCCAACCCAGGGATTGAACCCATGTCTCTTGCATCTCCTGGACTGGCAGGCATATTCCTTACCACTGTGCCTCCTAGAAGATGTTAAGGAGTTATTGCGTGTTTGCTCAGTCATGTTTGACTGTTTGTGGCCCCATGGACTGTAGCAGCCTGCCAGGTTCCTCTGGGAATTCCTCAGGGAATTCTCCAGGCAAGAGTACTGGAGTGGGTTGCCATTTCCTTCTCCAGGGAATCTTCCTTAGCAACAGCCACCAAACCATGGATGCAGGAAGCTCAGAGAGTAACAAGCAGGATAAATAATAAGATGTGTACACATAAGCATATTATATTCAGATTGTAAGAGCCAAAGACAGAAAAAAATTTCAAAGATGTCAGGGTAAAGGTATACTTTACCTTTAGAGGAAGAACTGTCAGTTTTTCTTTGGCCTTCTTGTCGAAGACCATACTAACAAGAAGTATAGAGAGTGAAATATTTAAAATATTTTAAAAAATCCCCACCAACCTAGAAGTCTGCCTCGAGTGAAAATTTTGAAATATTTTTACTCTACACAGAGTTCTAGTATAGCAGAAACCAACACAAAACTGTAACTAACTAGAACCCATTAAAAAAAAAAAGCCTTTCCATTCAAATAAAAGCCAAAGAAATTCATTGCTAGTAGATCGACCTTGCAAGAATGATTAAAATAAGTTCTTCAGAGGGAAGGAAAAGGAAACAGGAAAAAAATTTGGATTTGCAGAATGAAAGAGAGTGAATGTATTAGAGAAAAATAAAGTTAAAAGAAAATCTTCTGTTTTACTTATTGATATCATAAATGTTGGCTCAAATTAATAATAGCAACATTGTATCAAGTGATCAGAGCATGTAACAGTTGAACTACAGCAATGGAATAAGAGATGAGAAGGAAGAGCAAGAACAGTGTCTTGTAAGACACTAGAACTGTGTATGAAGTGGTACAGTAATCTTAGAAAATGGACTTCAATTAGTAGTTAATATACACTGCAAACTCTAAGGAAATCTAGATTTAAATTTTAAAAATGGTGCAATTGGTATGCTAAGAGAGGAAAGGAAATGGAGTCATATGTAACGTCCAAATAAAGAAGCTTAAAAAGAGAAAGAACAAGTGCAACACATTGAAACTTGTACGAAATATGGTAGATATTTACCCAACTATACCGATAATCACTTTCAATGTGAATGGCTACATATACCAATGAAAAGACGAAGATGGTGAGAGTGAATAAAAGAAGCAAGACTAACTGTATGCTATTTACTAGACATTTACATTCAATATAGGGGAAAAAATAAAAGTAAACATAAGGAAAAAAACAATAGTTGTTGCCAAGGTGGAGGAAGGATAATTAGATTAAGTGCAGAGGATTCTTCAGATGGTGAACCATTCTGTACGATATTGTAATAGTGAGTGTACTTGTCAAAACCTATAGAATCTTACTTCCCAAAGAGCAAATGGTAATAGAAAATATGACTTTCAGTTAATAATAATGTATCAGTATTGATTCATTAATTGTAATAAAGGTACCAACATAATGAAAGATGTTAATAATTGGAAAATGTGTGTGTGTGTGTGTGTGTGTGTGTGTGTGAGAGAGAGAGAGAGAGAGAGAGATAGGAGCTCTGTAGTATATACACCATTTTTATGTAAATTTAAAATTTTCTAAATATAAAGTCTATTAATTTAAAATTCTGTTTCTCATTAAAACTAATCAGTCAACCAAAGAAAGCAAACACAGAAAAACTCAGCAAATTTCCATAACCTGATAAATTGTATGTGGAAAAAATAGGGCAAACACTGTATTTATTTATAAATCATTTAAAGCTCCCTCTGCCTGTCAGTTGAAAAATATACAAGGCTTTTGGCTATTTTTGGGGTGTATCAGAGCCCTAACCAATGCATTAAGGCAAAAAAGTGAAAAACAAATTAGAACAGTATGTGTGTTGGGAAGGAAGAAACATTTGCTATTATTCAGAGGCAATACGACTGTGTGTGTAAAAAATATCAAAACATCTAAAGTAAGTTATTAGAAATAATGAGTATAGCATGGCTACTGGAATTACAAACTCAGAATATAAAGGCAATATGTAAGGCTTTTAGAAATAATTTTTTAAAACACAGAGAACCACATGAAAAATAAACCTGGCAAAAGTTTGAACAGACACCTCACCAATGAGATATACATAAATGGCCTATTTGAAAAAGTGGTGAATTATCACAATGCTTTTACCTACCAGAATATCTAACATAGAAAAGAAAAAGTTGGTGATAATAAATTTGTGTGTGTGTGTGTTCAGTTGTGTCTGACTCTTTTTGACTATGTGGATGGTAGCCCACCAGGCTCCTTAGTCCATGGGATTTTCCAGGCAAGAACACTGGAGTGGGTTGCTATTTCCTACTCCAAAGGATCTTCCCAACCCAGGGATTGATAACAAATTTAGGCAAATATATTTAGCTGTAGGAACTGTCCCACACCACTCGTAGTAGACACATAAGTTGGAAATTTTAGAAGAATATTTAATGTACATTGAAGCTGCATTTAGATATACCCAGTAATTCTACTCTCAAATATACGCCAAAAGAGAAATGCATACACATATTCACTAAAAATATAAACAAAATTGTTTGTAATGATACAGTTCAAAAGAGTCCTAACTGGAAATACTATGCACATTTACTAGAGAATGAATGCTGCTAAGTCACTTCAGTCATGTCCGACTCTATGCGACCTCGTGGACTGCAGCCACCCAGGTTCCTCCGTCCACGGGATTTTCCAGGCAAGAGTACTGGAGTGGGTTGCCATTGCCTTCTCCTAGAGAATGAATAACTTATGATATATTCTTAATATACAATGTGTATGTGTGTGTGTGCACACTCAGTTGCTCAGTCTTGTCATACTCTTTGTGAACCCATGGACTGTTGCCCACCAGGCTCCTCTGTCCATGGCATTTCCCAGGCAAGAAAACTGGAGCAAGTTGCTGTTTCCTACTTCAGGGACTCTTCCTGAGCCAGAGATCGAACCCACACCTCTTGCATCTCCTGCATTGCCCGGCAGATTCTTTGTCGCTGTACCACCAGGGAAATTCTTAACATAGAATAACATACAGCAATCAAAATAGTGAAATTTTACTGTACAGAACCACGAAGATAATTCACACAGATGCAAAGCAGAACAAAAATGAATTCATTGTTTTAACAGTTCAAACCCAGGTGCAATTAACTGGTGGTTACAAAAGTCAGGATGGGTCTTACCTTGGGCCAGAACAGTAACAAAGAGAGATGGCAAGTTAAGTTTCTAGAGCATTGGTATGCTCTGTATTGTCATCTAGAAAGTTTTTATATAAATGTATTCACTTCTAGAGAATTCATAGACCTATACACTTAGAATCTGTGCAATTTTCTTTGTAACATGTAGTTTAATAAAAATTTACCTCCAAAGCTCAAATCTTTTTGAGTTGTGTGGATTAGAATTAACATCTGTAAAGCATCTCTCATAAAGTAAGCACTCCATCAGAGGTGAGTATGATTAATATCTCTGACTTTGGGCAAGATATGTGATATTTATAATCCTCAATTTCTTTATTTGTGAAATGAAACACTCTCCAAACTTATTTCCCTGGGCAGTTCTAATGACTAACGTGGTAAAGCACAAACATTGTCACATTTTATTACCTGTGCTAGAACTAAATAAATGCTTAAAAATAAACAAAACAAGTAAAACAAAGCCAAGCACAGAATCAAACTGACAAAGAAATTCACAAAGAAAAATTTGAAAAGAGCCATATGTTGGCTCTTTCTGAGAAAAGCAGAAAATGTTCTCCTTTTTCAATTGAGAAAAAAAAAATTATTTTTTGTTTTATTTGTTTACCTTCCTCCATTTGGGAATAAGAATAGAATTTTTGAGATCTGACTGTTGGAGAAGGCAAAAATTAGACATTCTTTCTTATTGAAGAAGTGAGCAGATCTCTAATAACTTGCTGGTCTTATCATACAGCATCCATTCAATGAGGAAATTATCAATATATGATACCAGATGACCTCTTAGGCCAAGAAAAATGAAATATTTTTCAAAATATCTTATTAATATTGAGTTGAAATGTACTTTTTCTTAATATATTCGTATCTAACCTAGTTCAACCTTTCTCAGCAGCAAGAATAAAAAGAAGAACAAAAGGAGAGTCTTACTAAAACTCAGACATCCTTTCATAGATTTGAAAAAAGCTGTCTTAGTATCTTAAAGTACCATTTTTTTTCCGACCTAACATTCGATATTATGCACATCTATAATTGAGTCATTAATGTTCCAATCTTCAATCATAAAGCAAACAGAGTTGTTCAGGATATGGAATGAAAGTCCCAGTTCTTATATTCAATGACATCTTATTTTCAATAACCCCAGGGGAGAGTCAGATGTCAAAACTGAACTCTACAATATTCTGTGATCCCTGTATATATTTTGAGAGTACTCATAGGAACACAAGGAAAGGACCTCCTAGCTTAGAGGAAATCAGGAAGAATTCATGTGGACATCATATGGTGAGTGTCAATGAATGGATTATGTATCCACTTATAAGTATCACTGTTAAGTAAAATGTATTTAATATCTATATTCTTATGAGCTACTTACTGCCATAAGAAAAATAAGGATTAGATACATTGGTCATATATGTCAAATATTCACCCCAAACATCAAAACTTTCTAGATCATTTCAATTAATATAAAATCCAAAGTTAAACATTTGTCTTCACATGCAAGCACAAAACTATCAAGACCTCAGCTTTACAAGTTAACCGAAAACATAATAAGCAACAAAAATTTATAATGACACTAATGTTAGAATACTAAGTAATCATAAGACAACATGTTGTATCTTAAGCATGAGAATCTAGAGATGCTGGATAAGCTTGGCATTTAAAGAGGTGTTGCTCTGTGCTTCCTTGTACAGTTTTACCTTAGCAGCCATTTGAAGCCCTAATTAAAAAGATCATTGCCAAGCTACATCATTCCTAATCAATTACACATTCATAAAAAGTTCAAAGTTTTATTCCCAGGTCTGCTCCCAACCAAGTTAATCTGGCAGGACAAGTTTTGAAATTAATATCTAATGGTGTGTAAAAAGTTGGAATAGAACACTTTTGAGTGTGTTTGTTTTATTATAGTTTTAAAAATAGTTTGGATATAAAAGCAAAACAAAAGTTTAATCAAATGCTTGACAAAACACAAAACATAAAACTCATTTGAAAATTACTGCACTAAATCATTAAACTCTTGGAAGATATGACTGTCATAATTATAAAAACCTCTGTCAATCAGCAACATTTTTCATACAAGCTAGTCACACAATAAATGGTAATGATTTATAAGTGATCATTTAAATCATGCAGGAGCCTGGAAGTTATATGCAATTCATGGGAGAAAATTAGGACATCTCTTCCCCAACATTTCTTTCTGCATTTGAGTCTTAGAAACAAGCAGAACCTAACCCTTCTAAAGATCTGCATACTTTGATTTAAATAATTCTGAGTCTTCTTTATGTAACAAAGAGATAGGAACACTAGCTTACCTCTCCCTTCATAAATATATGTCTGATAAATAAAAACAAGTCTGATAAATACAACTGAGATGAGCCAACCGGTAAGAAAGACAGTCAATAAATAGCAGTGTACCTTCAGAGAAGAGACTCTGGCCTGAGACTTGCCTCATTTACTGGCATAGAGAGATGCAGTGGAGGGTTAGCCCAGACAGAGTTAAGAATGGGCCCCAAACAGGAAGCCTTCTGGTTCTAAGACCCTGGCATGATGGCTGTGACTTGAGTAAAACGATTGTACCTGTGCATGCTAAGTTGCTTCAGTCATGTCTGACTCTTTGTGACCCAGTGAACTGTAGCCCGCCAGCCTCCTCTGTCCATGGAATTCTCCAGGCAAGAATACTGGAGTGCATTGCCACGCCCTCCTCCAGGAGATCTTGCCACCTCAGGGATTGTACCTGGGTCTTTTATGTCTCCTGCACTGGCAGGCGGGTTCTTTACTGCTAGTGCCACCTGGGAAGCCCAAAAGTGACTGTGTACATGTTATCAAAAAGCCATAAAACTGGCCTAGTTTCCTCAGAGAACTTCCATTGACTGGCTGTTTTCATCCTAAGAGATGAATGGAAGTAAAACAGGGTCAGAAGACTGGTATCTTAGTGATGAGAGATGAGATGGAGAGGAAAGCATTAAGAGTCAGTAGCCCCACCATGATCCTATATCTGTTGGACTGCAGAGTTTTTGGTACAGTTATTCCCACTGTCAGGCACTAGAAAACTCTTCCAGGACAGGAAAGCCTGGCGTGGTGCAGCCCATGGGGCTGCAAGCAGTCGGACACGACTGAGCGACTAAGCTAAAGGAAATGATTCCCACTGTCAACAGCTAGACACCTCTCACCTGCAGCTGCTCATGGGCTGACTTCTGGGTCCCTGGAGGATAGTAATATGTGAGTGATGACAAGCACACATTCAAGGATACGTTGAACATCTTTGAGGATTTTAAGGTATATTTCGAGAGGGGACCTATATTGTAAGATTGACATCACTGCTCATTAAGAGGGAGTGGAGATTTTAAAACATTTCAATTTGTTTGTTAAAGGGAAAGCAAACTTACTTTACGCTCACATCTCTTTAGGCCTAAATTTGCTCACATAGTGACTACAGCTATGGAAGTGACAAAGAATATTTAAATTCAGCTCTTTTAACAAAAGTGATTTTTTTTCCGGTATGATATTACAATATATTATGGTTAAAACTGTCACCTTAAGCAAGGCATAGTGACTTCCAAACATATGCAGAGATGTGTCCACAGAAAACCTCCAATGCTGCTTTCTCTTTTAAAAACTAATTTTAGTTATTTATTTTGGTTGCACTGGGTTTCATTGCTGCAGGAGGGCTTTCTCTAGTTGCAGGTAGTGGGGGCTACTCTCTAGTTGGGGTCCATGGGCTTATCATTGTGGTGACTTCTCTTGTTTCAGAACAGGGGCTCCGGGAGGCAGGGGATTCACCAGCTGCATTCCTGGGCTCCATAGTTGTGGTATACAGGCTTAGCTGCTCTGAGGCACATGGGATCTTCCTGGGTCAGGGATTGAACCAGTGTCTCCAGCATTGGTAGGCAGATTCTTTACCACTGAGCCATGGGATGGTCCCAACGCTACCTTCTGACATTAGCAATGAATAAAGAAGAAAAACGAAACAAAAAACCCTATGGGCTTGTTTTTCTCAGCTTACATTGTGTTGATTTTACATTTTTTAAAGTTTATCAACCATGAGAAAAACAATTAAAAGTTCCTTAAAATACCACAAAAAGTAGAAGCCTGTATTTAATCTGCTGGCTTCAAAAGTTTCTTGGAAAGCTTAATTAAATAGCAATTCATCTGTGCATTCTGTTCAGTCTTCTAAAGCTTGATAATGCTGTAGTCTTAATTAAAGAAAAAAAGGGAGTTTTTAGTTTTTATTCTGTTAGATCAAGAGGAAATAGCACTCTGCACCCCCGTCAACATTAGTCGAGTTGTTCCCTTACAGGTTGATTTTATTCAGCTAATATTCATCAGGCCAGAAAATCATTAGAGTACATGTGCTATTTACTCATGGTTTTTGCTTCAATGTTAAATATGAATGGTGAACATCTTTTGATGGTATATCAAGACCATAGGCAGTTTAATTCTCAATCTGTTGAAATCGAGCTGTCTAGTTAACCATCAGACTCAAGAGTAGATGAGCTATTCTGCTTCAGACCCCTGCCCTCTAAATTTGAGGTACTCTTTATGGCAGCCCATTTCCATTTCTCCATCATTGTTTTTTTTCAAAAGTCTTGGTCTAGGCTAACGTTTGCATCTCCACTCTAAAACTGAACTGTCATGAGTCTATGAGGGTGTGTGCTAAATTGCTTCAGTTGTGTTTGATTCTTTGTGACCCGATGGACTATAGCCTTCCAGGCTTCTCTGTCCCAGGGATTCTCCAGGCAAGAATACTGGAGCTAAGTGTTGCCATGCCCTCCTCCAGGGGATCGTCCCATCCCAGTGATTGGACCTGAGAGACTCTTAGGTCTCCTGCATGAGCAGGTGGCTTCTTTACCACTAACGCCACTTTGAGTAGGACTGCATTGTCGATTCATCAATAAGAAGTGTGTCCTTTTGACCCTGTTCTCATTAAGAGAATTCATGTACTTTTCTTGAAGCTAGAGAATACGTTGACTTATAGATCCACAGAGCTCCAGAGCTGTAAGGCATCTCAAGAGATTGTCCCATACAGTCTTCAAGGACATAAAATTCTAAAAAGACCCTCTAGGCTGCAATTCAGAACCAGTCTCACCTTTGAAGAGCTTAATTTGCAAAATAGTCAGTTCTCTCCAGGATATGCATTGTTTTGAAAAAGAACAGATTGGGATTTTCAGTAAAACTAAATGCACAATGCGTATTGTAATACAATCACGCTCAGCATTCTGTTTTTGCTTTGTGGTCGCTGCAAGAAAAGGAAGATAAAGAGATAACCACATCCCTTTCCGCTTTAATCAAGGAGAGTTTCTTAGGTAGATGCCGTCATCTAGTTTGTGAAGTTTGGTTTTGTGTTTTTGTTTTTGCTTGTATGGAGCAAGATTCTGAATTAATTTTTTCTGGGGAATCCACGACTTCATCTGTATCCAAAGTAAAGTTTGAATCTCAGTTTCAAGAGAGGGAGGGTGTTAAGTAGAATTTATTGAAAGCCTAATAATTTCCTGGTACTTCCCTAGCTAAATATTTCATAATAACTTTATGAGGTAGGATCTGTTACCTAATTTTACCAGAGAGGAAACTTGTTAAAAAATATCATGTCCCGAATTACAGTGGGATCCAAACCTGTGATAATTTAAAATGCATTCCACTGTCAGTTTCTTCATGCCCCCGTTGGCTTTAGAGACGAACAAATTCCCTGTGAAACGCGCTCTTGCAACCAATCTTGTGTCAGAGAAGCCTAATGTAACATTCTCCAGGAGGCAGCCTCTCTCTCTCTCTCTTTAATTTATTTTTGAATTGGAAGAAAATTGCTTTACAATGTTATGTTGGTTTCTGCTGTACAAAAACACAATCAGTCATAATTATAACCACCTCCCTTCACTCTTACGCCTCCCTCCCCTGTAAGTCATCCCACCCCTCGAAGTCATCACAGAGCACCAAACTGAGCTTCTTGTGTTCCATAGCAGCTTCCTACTAGCTAGCTATTTTACGCGTGATCGTGTGTATGTGACAATGCTACTTTCTCAATGTGTTCCTCCTTCTCCTTCCCCTGCTGTGTCCACAAGTTGTGGGGAAAAACTTGGTTTGATTTCGCATTTAAAAACACTTCTCCCCTTCTAGGAATAAGAAATGATTTAAAGGCCTGTTTAATTCTAATTAATGCCAAATGAATTAATGTCTATGGGAGGAAAGTTGTTAATTATACCCTAATAATAGGAATAACTCTCTTAACCCTGGATGCAATCTGCAGCTAGCCCTGTGTTTTTTTTTTTTTTTTTTTTTTTTCCTAATCCCTCTTAGCTCACATCAGTATTTAGCTAAGGATTTTTTATTTGGATTGGGGAAGATAGACCTTAGGCATTAGTACTCTGGAAATCCAATATCTATTTTTTCAATCTCAGGCCCTTTATGGTATGGAGTGTCTGAACTCTGCTGTCTAGATTAAGGTTTATTCAATCATTCTTAATTTAATGTGTGTTTTACGCACTTATTCCAGTCATTTGACTACGCCAGGCACCAACTGTGGTGGTTGTGCTTTGGTTGCTAAGTCGTGTCTGACTCTTGCAACCCCATGGACTGTAGTCCATCTCTGTCCACAGGATTTTCCCAGCAAGAATACTGGAATGGGTTGCCATTTCCTTCTCCTATACCCTCATTTATTCGGTTCTAAGTTTAGAAAAACAATTCAACACTCAAGCCAAATCTAAATACATACTGGAAAATGTAGAGTTCTTGCTGTTGTTCAGTTGCAAATTCATGTCTGATTCTTTGTGATTCCATGGACTGCAGCATGAAAGGCTCCTCTGTCCTTCACTATCTCCCAAAGTTTGTTGATTCATGTCCACTGAGTCAGTGACACTGTTTAACCACCTCATCCTCTGCCATCCCCTTCTCCTTTTTGCCTTCAATCTTTCCCAGCATCTGAATCTTTTCCAATGAGTCAG
The DNA here is from genome assembly GCF_016772045.2 of Ovis aries. Lineage (NCBI taxonomy): Eukaryota > Metazoa > Chordata > Mammalia > Artiodactyla > Bovidae > Ovis > Ovis aries. The sequence goes on along the minus strand of NC_056074.1, from coordinate 28,817,944 downwards.
CTCTTTGCATCAGATGACCATAGCTTTGGAACTTCAGCTTCAGCATCAGTCCTTCCAATGAATATTCACGGTTGATTTCCTTTAGGATTGAGTGGCTTGATCTCCTTGCTGTCCAAGGGACTCGTAAAAGTCTTCTCCAGCACCAAAATTTGAAAGCATCAATTCTTTGGTGCTCAGCCTTCTTTATAGTCCAGCTCTCACATCTGTACATGACTACTGAAAACCATAGTTTTGACTATAAGGACCTTTGTTGGCAAAGTGATGTCTCTGCTTTTAATATGCTATCTAGGTTTGGTCATACTCTTTCTTCCAAGGAGGAAGCAAGGAAAATGCAGAGACGTAAGATGGAGTCTTGTGGGAGCACAGGGAACAGACATCTATCCTGAGGGAGGTAGAGGATAGAGGTTAAGGAAAGAGATTTGAGTACTTTTGTCTTAATGATGGAGACTCATTAGGGAGTAATGGATGAGTGGCAGTAATTCCAGACAAAGGGAAAGTAACAACAAAGACAAGCAACAGCATGATGTGTCTGGAACTACAGGCTTTTTTCATGAAAATGCAAATCAAAGATCAACTAGAGATGAGGTTAGAAAGAGATGCATGGGTAGTCAACCACTAATAGCTGCAACAGACAACTATTATTTGTTTTCCCAGCAACCACCCCAGTCTTTGAGCAGACACTCGTCCTCTCATTGTCTGAGGGAGGAGAACCCCGGTTCCACCCTATGCAGATGGCGGAACATCATTAGTCCAAGACAGTTACGTTCCATTTTCACTCACAAAACAGCCTCTGTTCGGAAGATAAATTGTTTAGTCACCCTAACTCCGATTCTTTTGGAAAATGCTTTCCTTTTTCTTACAAAAATGTTCAAGAAGGAAGAGTTCCTCTTTGTCTTTGAGCAACAATGTACACTGTGTATTGTCTGGAGTTGCTGTAACCTTCTTATCAACCTGTCAAGGATGACTTGTGGAAAGGCAGAAGGGATCAGGACTCACAAACAGATCATAGAGCCACTGAATAAGTCAGCTTTAGAGTCATCCTCTGTTCAGGCTTCTTGTCATGTGAGATAATACATTTCATATTGTTTACCTCAATTGGGTTGGGTTTGTTGTCTCTGATGATAAAAGTCTATTAACTAGTGTAGAGATTTGAATTCCTGATTTAAAGTCACAGAGTTGGACACGACTTATCGACCGAACGGCAACAACAGTACATAGAAGGTGGGGATTCCCAGGTAGCACAGTGGTAAAGAATCTGCCTGCCAATGCAAGGGGAAACGGTTTCAATCCCTGAGTTGGGAAGGCCCCTGGAGGAGGAAATGGCAACCCATTCCAGTATTCTAGCCCAGAAAAATCCCACGTACAGAGGAGCCTGGTGGGTTACAGTCCATGTGGTCACCAAGAGTTGGATCTGCACGCACGCACACACACACACAAGATACAATAAATACATCGAAATATTACATACATAGAAGTTCTAGAAGTAATCTTTGTTTAAGCACTTATTTGTTCTGTGTGAATAAACTTAAAATCCAAAGCGTGAAGAGAATGACCCAATGTCTTAAATCCGGTTAGCTGGAGAGTTAACAATAGTACCTGGTCTCCTGATAGAGTTTCAGGATGATTTTCTGCTGTGCTTGTGCTGTAAAGGAGATCTGGGCTCAGATATTCTACAGAGTGGCTCTTTGTCCCATGAATTCCAATTATAGCACCTGAGTTCAGTCTCTAAAAGAAAAAAGAACTGCACATGAGACTGTAAGTTAAAAGATTTACAAATATTGTTTAACTTAATGACTTAATTATTAGCCACCAGTGATCTTCATTCTGATGGAAAAACTTAGATTCATAGTTGTTCAGGCAATTTGCTCAAAGCCACAAAGCTAGTGATGGAATAGGTGGCAGTTATGGATCTCTGGAACAAACGCATGGCCAGAGCAAACAGCAAGAAAACAGAAAGAGCTGGGAGATTTTTAAGAATTCTGAATGATTTCCTCTTCTAAAATTAATTAATTTGGATTGGAGGATTATTTCTTTACAGTATTGTGGTGGCTATTGCCATACATAGACAGGAATCACCCACACTCGCACGTGTGTCTCCCCATCCTGAAGCCCCCTCCCTCCTCCCTCCCCACCCCATCCCTCTGGGTGGTCCCAGAGCGCCAGCTTTGACTGCCCTGCTTCATGCATCGAACTGGTCATCTACTTTACATATGGTAATGAACATGTTTCAGTGCCATTCTCTCAAGTCCCACCTTCACCTTCTCCCACATAGTCCAAAAGTCTGTTCTTTACATCTGTGTCTCTTTTGCGGCCTTGCATATAGGATCGTCGTTACCATCTTTCTAAATTCCGTATATATGCATTGATATAAACTTCCAAATGCAACTTGAGTTCTTATGAAACTTGTTGCTGACTCTTCTAAGTGCTGCTGTTGAAAAATTTTCTGGAGAAACGGATACAGTTTTGTTCCTTTTGAAATGTATGCAGCACTCTCATTTGTTGGGATTGTCATCAATGGGGAAACTTTTTGTTGAGGAAGCAACTTTATCCCTAGGGACACTAGAAGACTTCTCATAGTTTAATCAATCTGATTAAAGATAAGGGCAAAATGTTTCATGAAGACTTGGAAATATGCTTGTCATATTTGACACGTTTGACAAATGTTTGTCATCATTTGTGGGAAACTATATAAAAATGAAGTCAATAAATGAGAAGACAAAGCCAAGAGATGGAAAGGAGCTGATTCCCGATAACTTTCCGTTTTTCATTTTTTTTTAACATCTATATCCAAATATTCTTTAGTTTTATTTACCCTTATACCTTTAGTTGCCTGAATGGTTTCTTTTCCTACTTAAATCAATTTGCATTGGTTTAGTTCCCTTGTAATTAAAAGTGACCTAATATATTTACCATTATAACGACTTAGTGATCATTTATTTTGTTTTCAGTGCCTGAATCTTTCTGTCTCATTGTAGAACTCATATTCAAATTATTCAGGAGTTATTATAGGGTAGACTGGGAATTTATCTTCCAGAATTGAGCTGCACTTCTGTCAGGTCCCTCAAAGGAAACTGTTCTACATGTGAGTCAATTGTTGATCCTATCCAATAGCTGTGGGCATCGCAGCATGGTTATATGATACTATAATTGACCATTTGTACATTTAAAAAGTGTCCATTCTTGCTTTGCTATATAGGTGATGTGTCAGGACTTCCCTGGGGGTCCAATGGTTAAGACTCTGTGCTCCCAATGGAGAGGGCATGGGTTCAACCCCTGGTCAGGGAAATAAGATCCCACATGCTGCATGGGACAGCCTAAAAAATAAACACAAAACCAAAACAAACCAAAAAAGGTGACCTGTGGGCCTTGTATGTACTCAGATCCATAGATCCAACTTTGAACTTCTAAAGAGTGTTGTGCTCAATCTTTTCAAGGCATGGTAGTTAAGAGCGGACAAAACTGTCTTACAGCTTGACCTTGCTTGGTACAATAGGAGAGATTCCAAAAAGTTTCATGTAAATTGAATTCTATTTTAAATATGCTGGAGAGATTTTTTCTTTTTTTATTGACTTATGTCCTACTGTGAATCCTTTAAAAAGGGAATAATTAGTTTCTAAATTTAGCCTTTATAAACCCAGATTTTTAAACATTGAGATTGCCTAAAGTAAGGTCCTCTGCGGAAGGGGACAGTCTTTTCAATTGTTTTCTTCATAACTTTGAAAGTTGCTGAATGTCCTTTTTCATATCTATGCCAGCTTACTCCCTTTTCCTATGTTGTGAGCAATCAGAGATTTTTGCCCACACCATAAAAATGATCTCACTTTTTACAGCATGGAAAGATTAGAACTGCAGCCCCACGGTGTTTGTTGATTAAGAACATGTATGAAGACTCCTCCAACTACAACTTTTTTCCAAACCACAAATTAGCATGAATGTTGGAACCCCTCTAAAATATTTTTATACCGCAGTTGCACCTTCATTGGCTTTGAAAAATAGCAGTTCATTTATGTGGGAAACAGTTTTTTTTTTTTTTTTTTTTAAAGCATTGATATCTGTTCTCACATATCTTGGAAACATTCTTTAGCTCCCAGGCATTTGCTCACCCCAGGTTTGGAGGTCCTAAACACTGGAGAGAATCTGATCATGTTGTCCTCATTTTTAAGATAATACCCAACATGAGTTCAGCCTAGAAGTCCCTTTACAACTTGGTGCTACCCTCCTGTTTCGTCATTCATTTCACACTATATGTGGTGCACTTATATGTATTGGTTTCTTTGCCATCTTTAGGAATTGGTGGCTTTACTTCCCCCTTAAGCAGTTAATTGCTCATTTTCCTGTGCTGAATAGCACATTTTGGGCATTTCCATGGCTCTGGGCATGTGCACTACAATGAGCTGTATCTGTGTTTTAGGTACGCTAGAAGGCTGCAGTCCGTGGGGTCGCTTGAGGGTCGGACACGACTGAGTGACTTCACTTTCAATTTTCATCACTTTCATGCATTGGAGAAGGAAATGGCAACCCACTCCAATGTTCTTGCCTGGAGAATCCCAGGGATGGGGAGCCTGGTGGGCTGCCATCTATGGGGTCGCACAGAGTGGGACACAACTAAAGTGACTTAGCAGCAGCAGCAGCAGTGTTACCCGGGGTGGGTTCAAGTCACTCTCTAGCACAGTGGGTCCCAAACTAGAGCTCCCTTAGAGCTGGGATAAGCAGACTTATTTTTCTTTAATTAAATTTTGACTGGTCTGGGTCTTTGTTGCTGCACGCGGGTTTTCTCGAGTTGCAGACAGTGGGGGCCCCTCTTTGCTGCAGTGTCCAGGTTTCTCATTGCAGTGGCTTCTTCTGTGGGGGAGCACAGGCTCTAGGGAGCAGGGGCTCAGCAGCTGCCATGCACAGGTTCTGATGCCCCGCTGCATGTGAGATCTTCCCAGACCGGGCAGCAAATCCATATCGCCTGCATTAGGTGGATTCTTCACTACTAGACCACCAGCGAAGTCCAAGCAGAGAGTTTCTAAAGGGCACAGGAGAATGACTAGTGTTTAGGGAATCAAGTTTCACTTTCTCAGCCTTCTATGTTATCTTTCCTAGAACTGATTTTCCTCTGAACTCAATTATAGTTACGATGTTTCTTTATCACAATCTCTTTTGTTGTTACTCTTCTTACTCACACTTAACAAAGAATGACAAAACTTTCAGCCCATTTTACTACTAAAGATTACCCTGAGCTAAGCAAAGTACAATTTGGAATGGTATGTTCATTATGAGATAAATTGACCCCCCCTAAAAAGAACTTTGTGTATCTAATATTTACTTACCAAATTTTGAAATAGATTAATTCTACTTGAGTAATTTCAATGTAACTTGATTCAGAAGAAAGTTTTGACAGCTAGATGTGCATACAAATGTGTTTAAAGCTAAGAATTTTGATATAGTGATAAATGGGAGATTTTCACATATTAAACTTAATTAAGGGTAAAATTCTTTGGGGAAGATGATTGAAAACACTTTCAGAAAAAAAAAGATATAAAATTTGATTGTCAAAGAAGGGTTTGTTTTTGTATTTTCATAAATGGAAGATCATGGGTATCAAATCACTACTGTATTAAATTTCATCAGACATAAGAATGTTTTAATTTAAAGCAGCTATATTTAAAATACAGAAATCATATCCTTTGCAACTATTTACAAATCATGATGCAGAATATTATATCTCAATTAAAACATGTGTGAGTGTTCATATCTCTTCTCTAAATTTTCTAGTAGATAAAAAGACCTCTGTGCTTAGAATGAGTCTTGTTCAGTCACCAAGTCGTGTCTGACTTTTTGGGACCCCATGGCCTGAAGCAAGCCAGGCTAGAATAGGTCCTGGCATGTTGTAAAATGTGTACAAATTGTTTCAGGGTTTAATTAGGGATCTTGTTACAAGGCACATTCTTAACCACAGACCACCAGTGGAGCCCCAGCATTTGTTTTTATCAAATCATAGAGGGAGCAGTTTCTCTGTGACTCTTCCGTGATGGTGGTGGTATTTATAGAAAATGTTACAATGTCAGAGAAGAAAAGGTACATTTCTTCTTCCAAAAGAGTGTTCAATCTCACTAGGACATAAAGTAAATGCCCATGAACACTGATCAAAATAAATTGCACAGCCCTTGATCTTTTAGTGAACTGGTGGTCACCTAAGTTTTTGCCTCCCCTGTTCTATGAGATTATAGTCTAAACCCTGGATGGTTTGTGGGTAGCAAGATCATATATATGTATATATATATATATATATATATATATATACACACACACACACACACACACACACACATATATGTATTTATTTTTAGGGTGAGATTTCTCCTCTTAATGTTTTGTTTTTTGTTAAAACTGCTTGTCATATTTACTTGATTCTTTCCTGTTGGTTACAAGTACCAGACAGATAATAAACAACTTATCTAGGAGGAGCTTGGGGAGAATTCTGCCTGCAGGTGGGAGGCAAAAGCGTGTGACCTCTAGAGGTCCTTTCCTGAGATATGTTTCCATTTAATACATTTTTTTTGCTTTCTCTACAAAAGCGCCTGAAGGTGTGAACACAATAAATAGAGACACAATGAATTCAAATATTTTTAAAGGTTTTGTGGCAGCATTAAATACAGAGAAATAAAAGCAACTAAAAAAACAGGATTTCAGCATTATTTAAGCCCACCTGGAACATGTAGATCTCACAAAACAAAATGTTTCCATTTTTTTGCATTGGGACTTCCAGGAGGTAAGCTCTCTGGAAAACATAAATGGACAGGCTTCTTGGGAACTGAATTCCAAAATGATATTTGTGACAGAAAATTTAGGCCGATGTTGAGGTTGCAAAGATGTGGGATTGCATCATTAGATAAAGACCATCAAGTATTTCTCTCCTTTAACTTGCCAAATAACTGTGTGTATCATGTAACTTTCCTGAGACTCAATCTTTCCCACCCAAGTGACAGTGACACTGTTTATCCAATACCCATGTAACAGAAAGGTGTGATTAATATCTGGAAAACATTTTAGATGCATTATATATGAGTTCTGTACAAATAAACAGTTGGATGGGGTGAGAGGCACAACAATGTCCCCCGCAAGATATCCAAACACTAGTCCTTGGAACCTGTGAATATGTTAATTTTTGTGGCAAAAGTGACTGTGCACATGAAGAACTTGGGGTGGTAAGAATATCCTTAAATGTCTGGGTGTCTGGGATAATCGCAAAGGTGACAGTGAGAGAGGGAGGCAGGACTCTCAGAGGGGTTCCCTGTACACGACCCTCAGTTGCTGCCTTTGAAGATGTGGAGGGATCGCAAATCAGGACAAGGTGAGAAATGGATTCTCCCTTAGAACTTCTAGAAGATACGATGCCTGCTGACTCCTTGATTTTAGAGAAATGAGACTTCAGACTTCCAGAACTGTAAGATAATAAATAAATTTGTACCATTTAAGCCACTGTTTGTTTTAATTTCCTACAGAAACAATAGGACACTAATAAAGGTGTAAAACAAAATTAAGACAAATATATGTGGCAAAACAAATGTAAGTATGAAAACAAACAACTTATTTGGGATATAAATATAAATGTGGTGTGCTGCTGCTGCTGCTAAGTCACTTCAGTCGTGTCCAACTCTGTGTGACCCCATAGACGGCAGCCCACCAGGCTCCCCGTCCCTGGGATTCTCCAGGCAAGAACACTGGAGTGGGTTGCCATTTCCTTCTCCAATGCATGAAAGTGAAAAGTAAAATGTGCTGTAGCCATTATCTAATGGATTGGTTACTGTGTGCTTGGTTCTAATGAGAACGAGGTCTGGTTTTATTCTCTTTATCAACAAGTTTCACTAATGAAGGGAAAATAAAGTATAAATGCACACAAAAGTAAATTTGTGGTTATAGGTCTAATTCTGGCCAAATATGTCACAAATGTGTTCTGAGGCTTACATGTAATAGAGGAAAGAAGACTGAATACTTTAACTTAATTCTATTACTAAGGTTATGTTTATAAATAAAGGCAACTTTGTATCTTTAAGAATCCCTAGAGATTTCCCAGGGTCCAGTGGTTGGGACTTTGCCTTCCACTGCAGGGGGTGCTAGTTCAGACCCTTCTAAGGAAGCTAAGATCCCATATGCTTTTCCACCAAAAAACAAAAACAGAAGCAATATTGTAACAAATTCAATAAAGACTAAAAATGGTCCACATTAAAAAAAAATCATAAAAAGAATCCTGATTTGTAAATAAATATGCATAGAAATAGGACTAAAAGTTTTGAAATGTATTTTCACATAAATAATAGCTTTGGATTAATTCATATTTTTGACAGGTATAATTATGCGCATTTACAGAAAAGGAAATTGAGGCTTAGAGAAGTGAAAGAACTTGGTAAAAATCATAAATCTGTTTAAGAGAAAAGTCAGGATTCCATGACCCAGCCATTTCAACTCTCCATTCTAACTTTTAGCTCTAAAAATGCAGGTCAATATGCTAATTTATGAATGGGTCTCTCAGCTGTGAAAGGTGGGAAGATATACTTAAGCACTTTTGAAACCATTTTAATTACTGGTATGACTCTGAAATGAATAAAATTGTTACTAGTTTTGCTGGTTGCTTTTTCTCTGCCAACCATAAAGGCTCAATTCCAATTCCAAGGCATTGTCTGTGATGGCTACTATTGTTGTCTTAACTATACTTTTCACAAAAGCAGATCAAAACGATTCTAGGTTTATATTATCAAATGTTATCCTGCAGCATATATTGAATTTCAATTAGTTTTAAAGAAAAAAAAATTGTGTGTGGGCTTGCATGCTCTGTGTGTTATGAGCATGTATGTCTGCCAGTATGTGAGTGTATGTATGTATGTATATTTATGGAATTTGGGCCAGAGGGTCCAGTTAAAGCAGATATCTGAATTAGCTGATTTTATTTATGATGTTGGGTGCCAAAGAATTGATACTTTTGAATTGTGGTGTTAGAGAAGACTCTTGAGAGTACCTTGGACTGCAAGGAGATCCAACCAGTCCATTCTGAAGGAGATCAGCCCTGGGATTTCTTTGGAAGGAATGATGCTAAAGCTGAAACTCCAGTACTTTGGCCACCTCATGTGAAGAGTTGACTCATTGGAAAAACTCTGATGCTGGGAGGAATTGGGGGCAGGAGGAGAAGGGGATGACAGAGGATGAGATGGCTGGATGGCATCACTGACTCGATGGATGTGAGTCTGAGTGAACTCCGGGAGTTGTTGATGGACAGGGAGGCCTGGCGTGCTGCGATTCATGGGGTTGCAGAGTCGGACACGACTGAGTGACTGAACTGAACTGAACTGAGATAACTAAAATATTTCTTGGAAACCTGAGTCAGAGATGCTTTCTAGTGGTTCAGTAAGTATGTTACAGCACTATTCCTTATATTTCACTTCACTCTTGCTTTCTCTTTTGGTTTTATTTTGAAATTATTTCTCCCTTATACATATGTTGCAAAAATAATGCAAAGAATCCCCGTATACCTTTCATTCAGATTCTCTAGATATTAATATTCTGGTATTAATATTAATACTCTGGTGTTATGATCTGTTCTCTTTATTTTTTAAATTTTAATTATTATTATTTTTTTTGATCTGTTCTCTTTAAACACACATACTTGTGGATGTAGATCCATATGAATACATTTAAATTAATATTTCTATCAGTTCAGTTCAGTTCAGTCGCTCAGTCGTGTCCGACTCTTTGTGACCCCATGAATCGCAGCGTGCCAGGCCTTCCTGTCCATCACCATCTCCTGGAGTTCACTCAGACTCACGTGCATCAAGTCAGTGATGCCATCCAGCCATCTCATCCTCTGTAGTCCCCTTTTCCTCCTGCCCCCAATCCCTCCCAGAATCAGAGTCTTTTCCAATGAGTCAGGTCTTCGCATGAGGTAGCCAAGGTACTGGAGCTTCAGCTTTAGCATCATTCCTTCCAAAGAACATTCAGGGCTGATCTCCTTGAGAATGGACTGGTTGGATCTCCTTGCAGTCCAAGGGACTCTCAGGAGTCTTCTCCAACCTGTATTTAAAACATATGTGGCTTCCCACATGGCACTAGTGGTAAAGAATCTGCCTGCCAATGCAGGAGACATGGGTTTGATCCCTGGGTCGGAAAGATCCCCTGAAGAAGGAAATGGCAACCCATTCCAGTATTCTTGCCTGGAAAAGTCCATGGACAGGGGAGCCTGGCTTGCTACAGTTCATGGGTTCACAAAGAGTTCGGACACCTCTGAGTGACTGAGCACGTGCACATATGAAGCGTATATTTAGGTATGCAGTAAGTCCCCTACATAAGAGCAAGTTCCATTCTTAGAGTGCATTCATAAGTCCAGTTTCGTTGGAAGCCCCAAAAAGTTAGCCTAGGTACTCAACTAACACAGTCGGTTATATCGTATGGTATTATAATAGGCTTATAATACTTTTCATGTAAATAATACATAAAAAACAAACACAAAAATTAAGAAAATACTTTTAATCTTATGGTACAGTGCCTTGAAGAGTACAGTAGTACCAGCTACCTCACTGCTGCTTTCCCACTTGTTTCTGGATACCCTGGGCTTGAAATGAAGACATTGTCATACTGTACTCCTGTCTATACAGTACAGCATAGTATTAAAAATTCTGAATACAATTGCAGCTCCAGGGGTGAGTCCTTACTGATCAAGTTGATCATCGCATCCTGTTTCCATGGCCTTAGTCCTTCGTTTAGGCTTGGTCTGAAGTCTTGTTTAGAATGCTGGTTAGTGACTCTGTCCCTCTTCAGGATGATAAATTATGGGTCCATGAGCCCTGAAATTGCTTTCACCATCTTGCCACCATGAAGCAAGCCAAATTTGGAACAAAGTGCCACAGTGGGAAACAGTAAGAGAAGAAATGAAATTGGATTCTTGATGGCATCACTGAGACGCTGCATGAAACAAACCCAGACAATTATTCTGCCTCTGTTCTTCAAGACATTGCTGTTGTTTAGTCGCTCAGTCCTATCCGGCTCTTTTGTGACCCTGTGGACTGTAGCCCGCCGGGCTCCTCTGTCCATGGGATTTCCCAGGCAAGAATACTGGAGTGAGTTGGCCATTTTCTTTTCCAAGGGATCTTTCCAACCCAGGGATTGCACTTATCTGGTGATTCAGATGGTAAAGAATGTGCCCGCAGTGCAGACCTGGGTTTGATTCCTGGGTTGGGATGTTCCTTGGAGAAGGGAATGGCTACCCAATCCAGTATCCTTGTCTGAAGAATTCCACAGACAGAAGAGCCTGGTGGGCTACAGTTCTTGAGGTCACGAAGAGTCGAACATGACTGAATGACTTACGCTTTCACTTTCTTCTGCATTTGAGGCAGATTCTTTACCATCTGAGCCACCAACGGATACCTAATATTCTTCAAGATATACAAGTCAATAAAGCATTTTTATTGCTTAATTCAGACAAGTGGAATTTCCTATTGCTTGAAACTGAATAAATAATAAATAAATGGGGACTCCCGTCTCCCTTATTTTAATGATGAGAAAAAATCAAGGAACAGAAGGTTGAACTGAATCGTCTAACATCACACGGGTGATAATTAACTGTACGAGGAGTGGAACCCCACGTTGTCAACTCTGGATCCAGCTCTTTTAATTGCGGAGTGTTTGTGTTATGACATTGTTTTCCATTCTGTCGTTCTCACAATCTGCCGTTGACAGCGTTAGAAGGAAAACAAGACCAGAAAACAGGATTTCTGTCTTCCACGATACTATTCTTTCTGGAACTCTTACATCTATTTTCAGTGAGACAAATTAGAAAATTGATTCTTCTTTTCAAGCCCTGATCATCATGGAGGGGCCTCTATTATCCCTGAAGGAGCGCAGCCATAATAACAAGGCCCAGTGATTATTGGATTTGAGTTCACCGCCCTTGCTCAAGAGGAACTATAGAAAAGAGAACAGGCTGCAGAATCCGTAAATGCCATATCTAAAAACAGCCCTCAGCTGTGTCTAATGAACATCTGGGACATGTTTCTGCCTAGTTGGGGGAGGGTATATGGCTACATTAGTTACTGCCTTTCATAAAAATTAACAGCTCAGATCTTCAGGTCAGCATGTTTAACAAAAACAAATCGTTTATTTCTAGAGCATGAAACAGATGTGAATGAGTTTGAAAAATAAGTGTGTCTGCAAGTGTCTGGGGGTCTTTGGTATGAAAATGATAAAATAGATGAGTTTTCCTATAAGCATGTGGTCATGAGTAGAGGCTTTCACTGGGGGTAGGAAACACAGAAGTGGAAAGGGGTTCTGCAGGGAGGGGAGCTGTGGACAGGTAGCCTGGAGGTGATCAAGAGCCACCTGATGAACGTGAAAGAGGAGAGTGAAAAAGTTGGCTTAAAGCTCAACATTCAGAAAACTAAGATCATGGCATCTGGTCCCATCACTTCATGGCAAATAGATGGGGAAGCGGTGGAAACAGTGGCAGACTTTGGTTTTGGGGGCTCCAAAATCACTACAGATGGTGACTGCAGCCATGAAATTAAAAAACACTTACTCTTTGCAAGAAAAGCTATGACAAACCTAGGGAAGGAAAGGAAAGGAAAGTCGCTCAGTCATGTCTGACTCTTTGCGACCCCATGACCTGTAACCTACCAAGCTCCTCTGTCCATGGGATTTTCCAGGCAAGAGTAATGGAGTGGGTTGCCATTTCCTTCTCCAGGGGATCTTTCTGACCCAGTGATCGAACCCAGGTCTCCTGCATTGCAGGAGATGCTTTACTGTTTGAGCCACCAGGGAAGCCTAGACAACATATTAAATAGCAGAGACATTACTTTGCCAACAAAGGTCCATGTAGTCAAGGCTATGGTTTTTCCAGTAGTCATGTATGGATGTGAGAGTTGGACTATAAAGAAAGCTGAATGCCGAAGAATTGATGCTTTTGAACTGTGGTGTTGGAGAAGACTCTTGAGAGTCCCTTGGACTGCAAGGAGATCAAACCATTCCATCCTAAAGGAGATCAGTCCTGAGTGTTCATTGGAAGGACTAATCCTGAAGCTGAAACTCCAATAATTTGGCTACTTGATGTGAAGAGCTGACTCATTTGAAAAGACCCTGATGTTGGGAAAGATTGAAGGTGGGAGGAGAAGGCAACAGCAGAGGATGAAATGATTGGATGGCATCACCAACTCAATGAGTTTGGGTAAACTCCAGGAGTTAGTGATGGACAGGGAGGCCTGGCGTGCTGCAGTCCATGGGGTCAAAAATAGTTGGACACAACTGAGCAACTGAACTGAACTGAGCCTGGAGGTGAAGAAGTTAACTGGACAAAGCACACACCTAGTCCAAACGTGTGGGTTTGGAGGCCCAGGATATACAAGATCCATAGGCCAAAGGAATTCAAAGTTTTAACTAATATTTTTGCTGTTGAGAGATACAGATTCTCCATCTTTAAATGTATCATAAATGAAAGTTCATCCTTCAGAATTGAAAACATACTCCTGATCCTTGCCCGTACATCAGTGCATGCCTGCTCAGTAATATCCCCCTTTTAACTCCTCATAGCCCATATCCTTTAAAAATGCTTAATAATGCCATAGAAAGAAAAGAGAGAGTAAAACCATTTTCAGATGCTACTTACTTCTAAAATGACATATCTTCAAAATCCTCAAATCAGAACATGACAGAGCTGGAGGGACCTTTAAGTTCCTATAGTGCAGGGAGTTTGCTTGGAGTCTTTTACTGTTTCTATTTCGGATGAGACATAATCGAGCCACTCTGAAAACCCACCGTGCCCACAGCAAAAACCATTACAGATTTTACTCCATTTTAACAATCATGCCCATACACCCTCCCACCATCACCACACACACACTTCACTAACCAACATTCTTCAGCTCAGTTCATTTCAGTTTGGTTGCTCAGTCATGTCCAACTCTTTGTGACCCCATGAACTGCAGCATGCCAGGCCTCCCTGTCCATCACCAACTCCTGGAGTTTACCCAAACTCATGTCCATTGAATCGCCATCCAACCATCTCATCCTCTATCGTCCCCTTCTCCTCTTTCCCAACATCAGGGTCTAAGTCAGCTCTTTGCATCAGGTGGCCAAAATATTGGAGTTTCAGCTTCAACATCAGTCCTTCAAATGAACACCCAGGACTGATTTCCTTTAGGATAGACAGGTTGGATCTTCTTGCAGTCCAAGGGACTCTCAAGAGTCTTCTCCAATACCACAGTTCAAAAGCATCAATTCTTCGGCATTCAGCTTTCTTTATAGTCCAACTCTCACATCCATACATGACCACTGGAAAAACCATAGCCTTGACTAGATGGACCTTTGTTGGCAAAGTAATGTCTCTGCTTTTCAATATGCTGTCTAGGTTGGTTATAACTTTCCTTCCAAGGAGTAAGCGTCTTTTAATTTCATGGCTGCAGTCACCATCTGCAGTGATTTTGGAACCCAAGAAAATAAAGTCAGCCACTGTTTCACCATTTCACCATCTATTTGCCATGAAGTGATGGGACCAGATGTCATGATCTTAGTTTTCTGAATGTTGAGCTTTAAGCCAACTTTTTTATTCTCCTCTTTCACTTTCATCAAGAGGCTCTTTAGTTCGTCTTCACTTTCTGCCATAAGGGTGGTGTCATCTGCATATCTGAGGTTATTGACATTTCTCCTGCAATCTTGATTTCAGCTTGTGCTTCCTACAGCCCAGTGTTTCTCATAATGTACTCTGCATATAAGTTATCAACATTCTTACCCTTGTTTTATTCAGTCAGGAGTAATTTTTTTTTTTTTGCATTAGTTAGATTGCCTGCCAAGTCTCTTTACTGTTTTCTAGTTGTTCTATTATCAATTTCTCAAAGGAGTCCTTAAGATTAAGACTCAGGATTATGTTCTCAACTCTGAGAATGAAGGGGACAGGGGCTGGGTTCTGTTAACCTATGAGAACAGAGTTGCATTATAATATGTCTTCTCTCTGCCCTTGAAAGTTCTTGGGAGAATTAAAGAGTATCAACGGTTTGAATAAGAGTTAATTAACTCATTGTTGACAGGAAGGAAAAGCAGAGAGGAGAGAGGAGGAGGAGAAGGACAGAACCTCAGGGCACAAGAGCACAAACTCTTTACTTGGCTGAGTTACCACCATTACAAGGGGGAGGAGGTTAATCTGTTTGGGTAAGGTGGGTCAGACCCTGTCCACAGAGAACAGCATCTTTTAGACATTTTTCTAAAGATGTTCTAGGATGGGAGCTTTCAGTGACTCCTAGGAGTATCAGAGAGCCTAGGCATCCATCTGAATGGAGAGTTCTTCCTATCACACTGTTGTCCAGATCATCCAGTGGTCCACAAACTCCAGCCGTGGGTCAAATCCAACTGGTGGTCCTTGTTTGTGCTAAGATTGCCTATTCCATTTTTAAATATTTGAAAAGAATCAGAAAACGAATATTTCATGACATATAAGAATTAGGTGAAATTCAGGTTTCAGTATCCGTTTGTTGATATCCACTTATGCCCATTCATTTTCATGTAGCTGTTCCCACACTGCTGATGGAGAGCTTGTGGTTCCAAAATCTTTGCTGTTGTTGTTCAGTTACTCAGCTGTGTCTGACTCTTTGCAACTCAATGGACTGCATGCAGCCAGGCTTCCATGTCCTTCACTATCTCCCAGAGTTTGCTCAAACTCATGTCCATTGAGTTGATGATGCCATCCAACCTTCTCATCCTCCATTAACCTCTTCTCTTCTTGCCCTTAATCTTTCCCAGCATCAGGGTCTTTTCTGATGAGTCGACTCTTCACATAAGGTGGCCAAAGTATTGGAGCTTCAGCTTCAGCATCAATCCTTCCAATGAATATTCAGGGTTGATTTTCTTTAGGATTGACTGGTTTGATCCCTTTGCAGTCCAAGGGACTCTCAAGAGTCTTCTCCTGCATCACAGTTCAAAAGCATCAATTTTTTGTTGCTCAATCTTCTTTATGGTCCAACTCTCACATCTATACATGACTACTGGAAAAAACATAGTTTTGACTGTACGGACCTTTGTTGGCAAAGTAATGTCTCTCTGCTCTTCAATACGCTGTGTAGGTTTGTGATAGCTTTCCTTCCAAGGAGTAAGCGTCTTCTAATTTCATGGCTGCAGTCACTCACAAAGCCTCAAATATTTACTTTCTGTCCCTTTACAGACAACACCTGCTGACCCATTGGTAGAGGACATGCAGGACCACATAGGAGGAAGCCACATAGTAAACCAGATGACCGTACAAATTCAAAGGTCTGAAGACAGTCTCTCCAGAGTTTATTTACGGAGCATGAATGGATGATTTAACATTTCTCTTTGAAAAGGATGAAAATCTATTAGTATCAAACAACACTAAGTCGAGAGGCTACCCTCAATAATTTATTCAGTCATGTATTCATTCAGCACCTTTATTAAGCCCCTCCTACATACTAAAGATAGAATCTACCAACAAGGTCCTCCTGGAGAGCATAAGAAACTCTGCTCAATGCCATGTGGCAGCCTGAATGGGATCGGGGTTTGGGGGAGAATGGATACATGTATACACATGGTTGAGTCCCTTTGCTGTCTACCTGGAAGTATCACAGCTTTATTAAATGGCTCTACTCCAATATAAAATAAAAAGTTTAAAAAGTATATAGTATCTTAGGTGACAGGAAGGGTAGAGGAGCTTAAGGTGGGAAGGACTCTGCTCTTGTTAAAGGTTAGGTTTCTTAGATCTCGAACAGACTTCTTCCCTAAAAGTTATTTTCCCCTCAAGTCATATATAAATATTTCTGATTCAAGCACACACATTTTTCTTCTCTCAGTTTTAAAATGAAGGATGATATCCGTCACATAAAAACTTCTCTTGTATATGCAGGAAATAAAAACAAAGCAAGGCAAAGACTGACAACAACAACAAAAAAACCACCAAAGAACAAACCAAAAAATTTTCCCTTCCTAGTTTCTCATGGGTCTTTAGCTTTCTCTGCCCAATGTAAAGGTGTTGACTTAGCTCTGTAAAAACCTCTTTTGTACAGAAGGACTTATATATATATATATATGTATATATATACATATATATATATTTTTTTTTCTTTTTTGGCTGTGCCAGGTCTTACTTAGTTGCAGCATGTGGGATCTTTAGTTGTGGGATCTAGTTCCCTGACCAGGGATCAAACTTGGACCCCCTGCATTGGAAGCACAGAGTCTTAGCCACTAGATCATCAAGGAAGTCCCCTTAGAAGGACTTTTACATGGACAAATGCATTTGTCTTTTGCATTGTACTAATACTTTGCATTGCCGAGTATGCATTACTATGTATCAATATTATACTATTTACTTTCATTCATTGCATTGACTTATTATTAACACTTACAATTTGCAGATGAATAACTCAAGGCTTTGGTAGCTCTGCTAGTAAGTAGCCAAAGTGAGGCCCCAAACCAGGTAATCCAATTCTGAGCTTAAATATTCTTTTTCCTGGCAACCGAAAAGTTATCTATTTCCTCTCTGAGCTCACATAGTATCTTGGTTAAGAATGGAGGAAATAAGAAGGGTAGAGGGCTAAGAAATGGATTCTTGAAGTTAATTGGCTATTGACTGGAAAAATTATAATTTCTCTGAGCTATTGGCTCCACCCTGATTAAAGCAATAATCTGCTTTTACTAAAGGGAGATGGATGATGTGCTATAATAAAAAGTGAACTAAATTTAGCCACAGAACATCTGGGTTCTAACTCTGCTTTGCCATGATGAGCTGTGTGTCCTTCAGGTATTGGGGGAGTCACTTCAGATCTCTGAGCCTCAGTTTTTGTTTTCGTTTTGTTTGATTTTGGTCTATAAAAGCAAAGTGTAGAATTACTTATACTCCTAAATTCTTTCCAGGTATAATACTCTGAGCTTCCATAAATTTTTTTTTCATGTTTTTGAATCAGTGTTAATTGTTGTCAAGGTGTCAATTTTACCCACAAATTGTATTTACGTAATAATAATTCATTTAAAGTAACATTACGTATAAAGCGCATTTTAGAAAAAGTAATAATAGTTTGTAATAAAACAAAAATGTTTTACCTTGACCCAATCTGGTTGTCTCTCTAATTTCAGGACAGTGAGTGAAAATTGCAGTAGAACCCTGTGGCTTCAGTCCCTACCTCCTCCTGGAAAGCGAAGTCCCTCGTCGTGCCCGACTCTTTGCGACTCCATGGACAGTAGCCTGCACCAAGCTCCTCCATCCATGGGATTTTCTAAGCAAGAGTACTGGAGTGGGTTGCCATTTCCTTCTCCAGGGAATCTTCCTGACCCAGGGATTGAACCCAGGTCTCCCTCATTGTAGAGAGAAATTTTACCGTCTGAGCCACCAGGGAAAACCACCCTGAACACACCCGATCTTGTCTTCCTCCTGGAAGTGGTCCCCAAAGAGACCTGGGCCTGCAATGATCTTGAGACAGGCTGGGAACTGGGACCTGGAACCTGGAACCCTTTGCTGCAGAGCTGTCACCTGGGCAAACATTTCCATGAGCAACAAACTATAGAGAAATTATCAATATATAAAAAAAACTTGCATGCATAGTTGGGGCAAATTCTGTATAACAAGGTACAAAAAGACCAAAAAGCCCAGTTGCCACTTCTGAAGAGCCAAGAGCAAAAACGGGGTGTAGGGAGCTGTAGTGTACTGCGTGTGCCCCCCTGCACTCAATACCACGAAGGGCTGGGGAGAATACCTAAGTCACCCCTCTCATCTGAGCCCTGGACCTGCCCCTGTTCTAACCCCACATAAAGAACCAGCTCCCCCGCCCACCTTAAGGAGTGAACAAGGGAACCTGTTATTGTTCTTGCTCCCCTCTGTGGCAGCAGGGGCCCCGATAAAGCCTTGCCTGAATTTCTTGTCTGGCCTTGGATCAATTTCTATTGATTAAGGAGGTCAAGAACCCTGATCGATATCAATTTCACCCTCCTCTGACCCCCTAGTGCCAACCAAGGGTCTGACTTGGCTTGAGCACAGTCTACCCCATGGCATTTTATTTTTATTATAAACTGTTATTCTGTTACTTAACTTTTAATCAACTGCATGAAGTCTTCTTCTTGCCTCCCCAATTAGATCCTGAGCCCTTTGTGTGGGAATGTGACCTGTGTCTGGTACTGGGAATCTCTGGAGAACTGATGATAATGTTTAGCACATGCAGAGCTGGTGGTCTGTAGGCAACGTCTCCATAAACCTCCTGCATTAATATGCATCCAACAGGTTGAGTGAATAAAATCCTAGGAATACACATATTTCATATGCTCATCCTTGACACTAAAATATTGTTGATATTAGTATAATGCACACGTTAATTTGGAGAAGGCAATGGCACCCTGCTCGAGTACTCTTGCCTGGAAAATCCCATGGACAGAGGAGCCTGGTAGGCTGCAGTCCATGGGGTCGCTAAGACTCGGACACGACTGAGCGACTTCACTTTCACTTTTCACTTTCATGCATTGGAGAATGAAATGGCGACCCCCTCCAGTGTTCTTGCCTGGAGAATCCCAGGGACAGGGGAGCCTGGTGGGCTGCCGTCTATGGGGTCACACAGAGTTGGACACGACTGAAGCAACTTAGCAGCAGCAGCAGCAGCACACGTTACTTTAGGGTTTCCCTGGTGGCTTAATCGTAAAGAACCCACTTGCAATGCAGGAGATGCAGAAAATGATGTGGTTTGATCCCTGGGTCAGGAAGACCCCCTGGAGGAAGGCATGGCAACCCACTCCAGTATTCTTGCCTGGAGAATTCCATGGACAGAGGAGTCAGGCAGGCTATAGTTAATGGGGTCGCTAAGAGTTGGCTATAACTGAAGCGACTTAGCAGACATACATGCATGTGTTATTTTATCTCTGGAAATGTGTATTTGTTTGTTGGGACCCTCAATAGGAGGTAAATCAGTATTGACTAAATTATTCTTTTTCTTCTAACACCTTACTTTTGACCAAAGCTTATTTTTCTTAGAATTACAGTTTTTTTTTTTCCTCCCCTGAACAATACAAACAAAAATCCAATATTAGAGGGAAAGGTTCCATTGCATTCTTCTCTAAACTTCTTACTTTATTTTTGACTCCCACTAACATGTGTACGTCAATTCATTCATGTCATGTCTTGGTCTCCGGATTTGGGGCACCATCCTGACACAGAGATTCCTGGCAGCGGTTCTTGTAAGCAAAGAATAATTTGGTTTAGGAATTGCTGGGTTTTAAATTATTAACCCAAGAGCACACCAGGAAAAAGGAGGGTTTCCTTAGCAAAATGATAGAATCACAGCCTTTTCTCTTGAAGTTGTCAACATTCAATGTGAAAGATTGTTTGATGTTGCTAAGGTTGAAAAATACCCTTCATTTTTTTGTCTTAAATAAAAGCCTTTGTTTCTCAGTTTGATATTTTTCATGAATAATTGGAGACTGGGGAAATTGAAAAGGATTTTTGTCTCTGGCTGAACTGAAGTGGTAAACATTCTTGGAAATCAAAACCTGCAAAACAGCAAGTACTTTCTTTCTTTTTTTATTTTTTCCAATGGTTTAAACATAACCTGGATATTGGGAGGCAGCAAACAAAACAGAAATGAAAACCCACAGTAGCAATGGGATATCAGCATCAGACTTTATAAAGCCACTAGGAGAGTGTTTATCCAGGTCTCTATGGTCAGTTTACAATGCAATAGCTATCATCCCAGAGTGTGTTTCCTGCTCAGTCCAAGGACGATCTTTGCAGATCATCAAAGCTTGTATCTTGTCATTACCAACTGTTCAGTGTTTGTCATGTGAACCGACTCATGCTATCTGCCCACTCTCTGTGGGTCAACTTAATAAGTAATAACAACAACAGTAATAATAATCACAGCAGGTACCATTTAAAGAATACCAGTTTGCCAGGCACACACTCTAAGTACTATAAGAATTGTGGCTGAATTTATTTTTACAACACACTTTCCAAATAGGCACCGTGAGCCCCATCATAAAAATGAAGTATTTGAAATGAGTAATTTCCCCCAAGACAGACATTTATGGTGAACAGAGCTTGAAATAAAACTCAGGTCAGTTTGGCCCCAAAAGGCTTGCTAAATTATATTCTTAGGATGTTTTGAAATCTACATGAGATAGTTGGACATGCTTGGAAGATGAAAAATTAAAAAAGGCAAATATGGTTTCTAAATACTGAATGAATGACCATGAATACTGAATGAACGTTTAGGGATGGGATTAAGAGTAAGTTCAATCGAGGGGACTCAGTGGAGGAGGTTGTGGGAATGGGAGGTGGGACTAAGAAATGCCCTTATTTATTAGTTCAACAGAATGTTTAACATTTTAAAAAAACAATTATTGGAGTATAGTTGATTTATAAATTTGTCTTAGTTTTAGATGTACAGCAAAGTGAATCAGTTATACATGTACATATATCCGCTTTTTATAGAGTCTTCCCATGTAGGTCATTACAAAGTACTGAGTAGAGGTCCCTGCGCTATATAGTAGGTCCTTATTAGTTACTTGTTTTATGTATAGTACTCTGTATATGTCAGTCCCAATCTCCTAGTTTACCCCTTTCCCCCCGAAGATGTAACATTTTGATGTGAGAGAGATGGTACAGATGAGTGCAGCTGAAGAAATTCTCATTGATTTGTTCTGTTCCTCTGATTGATGGAGACAAATCTTTCCCAGTCACACCTGCCCTTGCAGCTAACTTTCAACCAGAAAAGAACATCAAGAAGAAGATATTCCTTTAACCAAATGCTCATTCTATAGCTCCTCCCAAATGCTTTAACCTGAAGATCATGCGTGAAGAAAGAAGAGAATGAGACGTAATGATGTAATGTAATGATGTAACTACGACCATCCTTCCACTGGAGGCATGAGGGCCAACAAAGGGAAACAGGATGAAAAATCTAAAAGGGAGATGGAGGGGCTCAGTGTGGTTGGTGTTAGAAATACCACGCATGGTACCGACCTGGGGACTTGTCTGGAAAGGCTGTGAGTGACTGAAACAGAGGAAATCTATGCAAGTTGAAGTCAATGGGAGATATAGAAACCCTCAGGCAGGGAGCAAATGGCCAGGATGGCACATGGTCTAAGATCTTGGTCTAAGACCAAGAGAATGTACTGGATTTATAATTTCAGAAGTTCGTAGCAGATGTAACAAGTATGTCTGACAGTGAATGGGTTCATTTCAGTAATTCTGCACCAGAAAGCAAGATGAGAGAAGGTAGAAAAACCTTCAGTTTCAAATGAATTAGCAACCAGAAGAAAGTCAGACAGCAGATCTCTGCTACTTACTTGGGGTGCAGTTCTTTGTCTTAACCTAATCACAGACGATAAAGACATGGAAGAAGGGGGAAGCGGATAAACATGTGCTGAATACTCCAGAGACCCAGCTAACAAAAGAGTGAGGTCAGCAGCTAACATTCTCACAGCAGGAAATGGATTTTGGAAGCCTGGACAAAATGGCAGATTTCAAACACTGTAGTTTGGAGCTTGTTTGAGGCTGGCTCTAGTGTGTGGTGGTTCAACATCTCAAAAAAAATTATAAACTAAAAATAAATATAAGCTAATTATGAAATAAGGCAGGGTTCATCCCTTATTTTGTTATTTATCTGTTATTTAGTATCTCTGCAAACCTACCATGGAGACTTGCACAGACTAAGGCATAATCAATGATTTTTAATTGGTTAGCCTAATGAAAATATGAATCAAAGAGATCTGTAGGCAGACACAAAGATGGTAAATGGAAATAATGTGTCCTTTAAGAGAGAGAAGAAGAAAAGGCTTCTTCTAGCTTTCACTCTGTGCTGCCTGACCCCAGCTAGTTGAAATGCAAATGGCATGAGCTTGGGGGAGGGATGCGTGTGTTAGTGAGAAACTTCTCATCTGTCTGCCTGACACCCTGAAGGGAAGATAGCCTGCTGCACTGACAGCTCTGATCCATCAGGCAAATGGGTACAGCTGTCATGACACCGCGACGGCTCAGCTATCACTGGCAGAGATACTGGCAGTCCTGGAAATCTGTGCATCTTTGCTGAGGGCAGAGGACCCAGTCCTGAGAGAACATAAACCTACATTTGCACAAGAATCCACCGGCCATTGCAGGAGATGCAAGACACTCAGTTCGATCCCTGGGTCAGGAAGATCTCCTTAGAGAAGGGAATGGCAACCCACTCCAGTATTCTTGCCTGGAGAATTCTATGGACAGAGGAGCCTTGCGATAGTCCACAGCGTGGCAAAGAGTCAGACACAACTGAGCGACTGTGCACAACATATATAAGGGAAGGAAGAAGGGAAACAGGAGAGGAATAACCCTAGGATACAAAACAAAGGAATATCCCCAGCATCTAACCCAGACAGAGGACAAATTCTGGAAGAAAAAACAACTAGTTTTAAAGATAGTGGGACTTCCTTGGAGGTCCAGTGGGAAAGACCCTGTGTGTTCACTACAGGGAGCTTGGTTTCGATCTCTGGTTGGGGAACTAAGATCTCACAGACACTAACTTACAAGTTTAATGACTTTCTTACTAATGGATTAGGGCGGAGTCCTTCTGGAAAGAAAGACTCAAGTCCTAGCTACTTATCTTCTCGCCTCTGTCAATGCAATCTTCCAGTGTAACAGCATCAGTAACCCCTGAGAACTTGTAAGAAATGCAAATTCTAGGGCTGCATTTGGGACCTATTATTCAGAAACTCTGTGATTGGGGCACAAAGATCTTCATTTTAACAAGCCCTGGAGGCGATGATTTGAGAACCACTGGTCTATCTGTGACTGAGCAACTGTTCCCTTAAACACTTCTCAGTCTGAACCATTTGAGGGACCCATAGAGTGGATCTAGGCTCATGACCACTGCTCCGTTTCTTGGGATAAAGACGTTTGTGACTCTAGTAGACACTGGGGTTAATCCTGACTGTTGTTTCCGAAAGAATTAATTCAAACTGCTCTCAACATATAATGTACAAAAGTTAGAAACATGGTTCATGTAAATAGAAAATTAATCTATGTCAAAGATTTTATTCAATCTATTAATTGACGTGGAAACTAGTAAGGTGGTAAAGCTGAGCCACTGGGTATTTGTAGCCAATTAACCATAAAAGAGGAATGTTAGAATAAGATTAGAAACAAAATGTTAAATCACCTTCAGGGCAATAAAACCACAGCTTTGGAAGTCATTTTTTTTTTTTTCTGTGTAACATAGACCATTTGCATTGCTACAAGATACAAATCTGTCAGTTAACACAACTTTGCAGAGTCTGGGCACTTAAACAGTACACAGTAAAATCAGCATGATGCTAACATAGCCTAGAAAATTAAATACTTCTTGGGTGGGCCTGTTGAGCAATGCTCCAGAATGACATGGATAGGGCAAGGCAGGCCTCCTCAGGGCTTTCTTTACAAGTCTCAGAATATTTTTGTTAACATGACAGACAGCCCTAGTCTTCAGGCCCTAACTCTGGTGTAGTTGGGTGGACTCCTGGCTCACTGACCTGTGAAACATGCAGTTTTGCTCACTTCTGGCTGCACATTCAGTGTGAGTGTGTGTGGCAGCAGGCGTTCCACTTTATCACTACGAGGGTCCAGGCCTGGTTCCATCTCCCTGTTTCTCCGTAACCCTCCTGCACCACCCTGATGAAGCCACCTGCTGAGAACCTCAGCAAGTGCTGGTTCAAGTTCAGAAGGAAACAGTTCAGGGGAAACTTCCATGTGCTTGAAGGTCCTCACAAGGGAACATGATCACTGCTAGGGAATTTTTTTCAAGATGCTTATCTTCTTTTTGGTAAGCCAGGGGACAATATTTTTATATAAGGAGTGAATTTCAAACATTAGAACTAAAAAGACAGAGAGAAGGAGCATGTGGCTCGAATCCTGATGGGTAAGCTGCTGAACAGCAGGAGCCAAGGAAAGGCAAGACCTCAAAGAGAGAGGTAAGACACCTGCTGAAGACTTCCCTGCATTTCATTCTTCCTAGCAGAAGAGCTGAGAAACACCCAGATCTGGCTGTCACCTTCAATCTACAGTCTGCCCATTGTTGCTATATTGCAAGGCTTCTTACCTGAGAGCCATGAACTTTCAAATCTGAAGACAGAATTCAGGGGATCCAAGAATTCAGATGAAGACAAATTTTTGTTTTCACTAAATTTGAATGGGAATTGAACATTTCTTTCCATCGTTAATGAGAGCCACAGACTCTAGTCGTATTAGTGGTACTTGTGACTTTGTTATGGATATTTCCACATCACTACTTTGCCTCCCTGCTTGATTTTTCTTAAAGTCTTAATAAAGAAGCATATGTATAATTCTATGCCTCCTTTAAAAAGAGTTTGATAACTGTATTTTGATATGAATAGTTTGCTTTATAAGCATATGTGTTTGTGTGCATTGAAAAACATTATTCTAAGACGAGATTCATACGCTATGTCAGATTTCTAAAGGGGTTCACGGC
This sequence comes from Ovis aries, assembly GCF_016772045.2. NCBI lineage: Eukaryota > Metazoa > Chordata > Mammalia > Artiodactyla > Bovidae > Ovis > Ovis aries. The sequence continues at coordinate 28,792,508 of NC_056074.1, read as the reverse complement.
ACAAAAAAGCTTAATAATCCTTGCCTATTGTAACTTCAAACAAATGAAAACAAAACAAAAATCAGTTTCGTTTAGTTTGCTGCCTCCTTGAGCTTTGCTGGTTTTCTGGTAATATTTTCTTTTGTATCAACTAAAATTGGAAAACAGCACGCCCCCGGTTATTATGTACTATATTCTTTTCCTCCTGAGATGATATATACATAGTTTCTTTATTTTGAAACCATTTTTGGTGTTTAAAGGTATAAAGCAATGTTTATGGTTAGGATTCAAGGCAAGAGCCATTCTGAATATCTCAGGAAGTCCCAGCATAAACTCAAGCAATGAATATCCATGCATTAATGAGAACCCAGGCAACTCGTCTTTTTGACCTCACTAAATCCTTTTCAGAGCAAGAAGCTTTCATTCTTCTTCAAGCCTCAGGTGGCAGATCAGGGGCAAAATAGTCTTTCTTCCCAATTATGTGCATCTAGAGTCATTGTCTATTAGGGGAATAAGGGATAATAAAAAGGATGTGATTTTAGTTTATGATCAAACTGGATTTTTTCCTTCATTTTTGATTTATATTCAGTTAGCCTGCAGAAACTCATTTTTAGAAAAAAAGGGACAAAGACAAGTATTTGTCCTCCTCTGCTTTTCCAATTTTGCTAAGAGATGAAAAGCCAGGCAACAAAGGCTTTTACTCACAACCACTTTAAGACTTAGGGTCAGAAGCTGAGAAATAAAGTGTTCAGAAGTAAAAGAGCTGAACTCAAATGCTGGCTTGCTACTTGCTGATTGTGTGATCAAAAATGTGTTATTTAATCACTCAGGCTCTCATGCGGTTTGAATGTGCTTTCTAGGTAAGTAACTGTAAGGGTCATTGCAAATGGAGTACATGTTCAGATAGACCCCAGGGTTTCATTTGCCGTCTTTGGTTGGCAAGATAGAGTAGGATATCTAAGCACCTAAGGGGAAGGGAAGCTGGAGGAAGTGGGCCATGGAGAAGGAAGACTAGATCTGGTTTCTGCATCTGGTTTTCCACTGTGGAAACTGTCATCCCTTCTGGAGAGGGATACTGGAGGCCCAGAAGAGAAGGCTCTGTGAGACCCAAGACACAGACATGCTAGAGCCCACGTGAAGAACAGGAAAGAGACAGGAACGGGTGTGCCGAGGCTTTGTTTCTTCAAGGAAAACATCCTGAACTCCAGGGCAGTCAGGATGGCAGGGTAGAAGGAGATGCTAGGTACCACTTAGGTTTCTTTGGGATGGCGAATCAGTACAATCAGTACAATCTGGAGAACTTGCATGTCAGGAGGCAGGATACCACAGTTAAGGGGAGGGGGGCTCTCCACTCCCCAGTGACTTTATGATCGTTGGATACCAGTGAATATGAGGGTGTTAAGTAACCTGCATTTCTTTCACCATTACCTATGTTCACCCTTGGGTCCTCCCAGAAATGATGGGTCTAATGAGCAATGGGGGATCTTGAGGTACTTGACCATATAGGTGGGGGCAATGAGCTGGCAGAGTCTGAGTTACTTCTATTAATGTTCCTTATTCGCAGGATGGAGGGGAAATGAGGACTGTATGAAGATAAATTACAAGTAGTGTACTGTGAGATATCTTTTTAAGCTGTTAAGCCTTACAAAATGCGAGTTTGGGGGTATTAATTTTTTCCAGAAAATTTGGCAGCACCTTGTGGTTAGTAAATAAAGGCCTGTTGGTTAAATGAAGGGATAAACACAAAAGAACTAATTTTAGGACCAAAGGAGATTGATAGAACTAATTTATACCAACATTTCAGCTTATCACTGTAAAAAAGAGAATGTTTATTACATTTGAAGATCAACAAAACAATTATTCCCATGCCTCTTATAAACCCAGCGAAAGGGATAAATGATGAGGAACAAGAGAGAGGGAGAAAGTGGAGGACAAGTTCAGTCAGCTAACACATTTTCTCCTTCTCTGTGAAAACAATACCCACAGGTCCTGTCTTTCACTGCTTTTCATGTTCTACTTTCAACCATTTAAGATTCCTATTGAAGGCTCTTCACCGAATTCATACCCATATATTTTCCAGCTCTTTCTATATTGAGAACCCAGAAAGATAAAAGTAAATGTAGTCTGATGACATTTTAAATCTTTTTAAATGAGAAAGCTCCACTGAAGTCTCTTTTTTGAAAGGATGTGCAAATATTCAATAATTACTTTATGGTTTACTAGTTAAGAGAAAGACATTTGCCAACAAAATATCAGGTGGGTTTAGGAACTTCCTCTGGGCTGTCTGATGCACAGTGCTTGGTCCTTTTTGGAAATGTTCATAGTTTAAGGTAGATCAGGATTAGCTACACATCTAAAATCACCTCTACAATCTCACCAGCAAAGTGTAATAGAGGAAAACTTCAGATCAAATTCTATCACTCACATAGCCATTTATTAAGCAAACACCCACTATAAGGAGGCAAAAGAGCTGTTCATGCAACAAGTTATGAAAACTCAGTGAATTTCTGACTCACTGATAGTTTAGGGTGATCCAGCTACACTGCTCTAAAAGATTTATCCAAGACAGTCACCATTACTTTACAAAGTCAATATTCTGTTATGCTTATAGTCATTATTAGCCAAACAGAAATCCCTCAACTCCATGGCTGGCTGTGGGAGCACTTAAGCAGGGATCCCCAACCTTTTTGGCACCAGGGACCAGTTTTGTGGAAGACAAATTTTCCACGGACTGGGGAAGGAGGGAATGGTTTGGAGATGATTCAAGCACGTAACATTTATTGTGAGCTTTATTATTATTACATCAATTCCACCTCAGATGATCAGGCATTAGATGGGAGGTTGGGGACCCCCACACTTAAGGAACATGCCTCAGGTGTCTCCTCCTGGTATAGGTGATAAGCCACTCTGTATCCCAAAGATGGAGGTATATATATATCCATACAAAGAGGGAACATGCCTAAAATAATTAAGCTAAACCACATACCTTATATCAACACTAAATATGGAAATACACACACAAATGTTTATGTTTACATATGTGTATATACAGACACATTATAATAACATTAGCTAGATTCGGGGTTAGGAAATAGATAATAAATATTTTAAGCTTTTCAGTCTCTTGCAATGTATATGAACCCTTGTCTATGCCACAGTGACTCAACCTCGCCATTACAGCATGAAAGCAATCATAGACTATATATAAGAAAAAAACCTGAGCGTGTTACGGCAATGTTTCTGAATGACAAAATTTGAATTTCATACAATTTTCACATATCATGAATTACTATTTTTATTTTGACTTTTTAAAACACTTAAAAGATGTAAAACTATTCTCAGTTCACAATCGTGGGCAATGCCCAAATATGAAGTAGGCAGTCTTTGATCTACAGGTTGTAGTTTGCAGATTTCTCATTAAAACTATAAAACTTTAAAGGCAAGTTCTGCCTTTTTCGTTATGTCTTGTGACTGGAGAAGATGAGGAGAGAAAAGACAAAAATGGAAGAACATGTATTTGTAGGTGTTACCTAATTTACTTATTACAAAATCTCTTGGAGTTATATACTATATTATTTTCACCATTTTATACAAGTGGGAAGGGAGGCTCAAGTGGCTTTTTAAATATAGAAAGAGGGTCAAGTACAAGCCTATCAAATTTCATGTGCTTTCCTCTTCAAAGTCATGCTTGAGGGTTTTCCCGTGGACACTTGGACCTTTTATAAGGTAGAAGGTCTGAGCTTTCTCTTGTCAGGGTTGTTGTGCTGCCCGCTTCCAGCGGTGTCATTCCTATTTCGCTATGTGTGAACGTCCCTTTGAGCATGCGGATTGCAGTGTGGATAAAGTTGCTTGACTTTGTACAAAGAGTCTGCCTGGGATTTTTTTTTTTCTCTTCTTGACCTAGCAGATTTTTGAAGGCCGTGAGAAACTCTAAAGGGCTCAAGCACTGAATTGACATGACCAAATCTATGTTTTAGAAAGTTGTGTTGCGATTTGGAGCTGAATTTCAGAACAAGAATTCAGCACCAAATGAACACTGATGTAACCAGCTTATGTAACAAAAGGAAAATATAACTGCAAAAGCAGATACTCATTTGAAACGGTAAAAGTACTTCATAAATTTTAGAAATGGATGTATATATTTTATGTGCAAAGGGTACTGGCATAATCTGTATAGAACACATATCAAAAAAGAAGTACTGCGTGCTTTATTTCACATTTAACTAAATGTTACATAAGATAAATATTAATTACATTCATTTTCTTTTAATTTCTGGGATTTTTGAAATAGAGTAAAATCCATATGTTCTCCAGGAGTACAATTTTACTTATAAAAATTCACATAATTTTGACTCAGAAATACCACCTATAAGCCCTGTTTCTTTTCTGTGAAACAATGTATGCACAGTATATAAATTTCAAAATTGCATGTAAAAGTAGAATCATTGGAGAAAAGTCTAAACTTCATCAATACAAGACTAGTTAAAAATTATTCCATGTCCATATGATGAAACTGTGTGTACTTTTAAGAGTGAGATGGTTCTGTTTACATTGCTATTGAAAGAGTTACAATGTACTCTTATTTAATTGTACATTTAACAATGTACATTAAACAATGTACAATGTATTCAACAATGTGCATTATTTAATTTTTAAAATTTTTCTATGAATTATGTTTTATCCCAAGAAACAAGGATTCTTCCAAATTAAATAGCAAATTAAAGGTTAAAGATATAATATTAATATATGCTTGTTTTCAACATACTTTAGGTGCTGATGACTAGAAAAATCTTTCTGAATTTTATACTTTTATTTATTATTTATTCTTTTAAAACCCTTTAAAAACTGTTTATTTTTGGCTATGCCGGGTATTTGTTGCTTTGCACGGGCTTTCTCTAGCTGTGGCGAGCAGGGGCTGCTCTAGAGTTGCCGCGCCTGCGCTTCTCAACGTGGCGGCTGCCGTCATTGCAGAGCGCAGGCTCTAGAAGCGTGGCTTGAGTAGTCGTGGCACGTGGGCTTAGTTGCCCCGTGGCATGTGGAATCTTGCCACCAGGGATCAAAATCATGTCTCTGCACTGGCAGGCAGATTCTTATCCACTGTGTCACCAGGGTAGTCCTGTATTTATTTATTCTTAATCGAAGCATAGCTGATTACAATATTACATTAACTTCAGGTGTATAGCATAATAACTATTTTGCAGATTGAAAGTTATGCAAAAGTGTTAGTTGCTCAGTCGTATCCTACTGTTTGCAACCCCATGGACTGTAGCCCACCAGGATGCTTGGTCCATGGAATTCTTCAGGCAAGAATAATGGAGTGGGTTGCCATTGCCTTCTCCAGGGGATATTCCTGACCCAGGGTTGGAATCTGGGTCTCACACATTGCAGGTGGATTCTTTAATATCTGAGCCACCAGATTATACTTCATTTAAAGTTATTACAAAATAGTGACTGTAATCTCCTGGTTATACAATGTATCCTTGTTGCTTAAGTGAAGTGAAGTCGCTCAGTCGTGTCTGACTCTCTGCGACCCCATGGACTGTAGCCTACCGGGCTCTTACGTCTATGGGATTTTCCAGGCAAGAATACTGGAGTGGGTTGCCATTTCCTTCTCCAGGAGATCTTCCCAACCCAGGGATTAAACCTGGGTCTCCCGCATTGTAGGCAGATGCTTTACTGTCTGAGCCACCAGGGAGGTCCACCCTTGTTGCTTGGGCATCTCCTATTCTCATGCCCCTCACGTGGACCTCCCCTCTGTCCTCTTTCTACTGGTGACCACTAGTTTGTATTCTATATCTGTGAGTCTGCTTCTGTTTTGCTGTATACATTTGTATTATCTTTTAGATTCTACATGTAAGTGCTTTTGTCTTTCTAATTTATTTCACTAACCATAATATTCTCTAGGTTCATCCATATTGCTGCAAATGGCAGAATTTCATTCTTTTTTTTATGGCTGACTACTATTCCATGTACATATATTACATGTATAAAAAAACTTCGTCTGTTGATGGACCTGGCTATTTCAGAGATTGATGCTCAGTTCTTAGTATTCATATATATCTGCCTTTCTACATGGGATTGTCTCTTTCCTATAGATTCTTACTTCTTTTCCATTCAGAGAAGATCTTTCAGCATTTCTTTTAGAGTAGGTTATGGGTGAACTCTTTTAGCTTTTGCTTGTCTGATAATTTCTTTATCTCTCCTTCTATTCTAAATTATGGGGCTTCCCTGGTAGCTCAGCTGGTATAGAATATGCCTGCAACGCAGGAGACCTTGGTTTGATTCCTAGGTCAGAAACGTACTCTGGAGAAGTGATAGGCTACTCACTCCTGTATGCTTGGGCTTCCCTGGTGGCTCAGATGGTATCTGCCTGCAATGTGGGAGACCTGGGTTTGATCCCTGGGTTGGAAAGATCCCCTGGAGAAGGGGAAGGCTGCCTGCTCCAATATTCTGGCCTGCAGAATTCCATGGACTATACAGTCCACGTGGTCACAAAGAGTCGGACACGACTGAGCGACTTTCACACCTCACACATGTTTTAAATTATAATCTCACTGGGTAGTTTTTTTCTAGGCTGCATTTTTTTTTTTTTCTCTTCCAGTATTTTATAATATATCTTTCCTTTCCATTCTGGCCTGGAAAGTTTCTTCAGAGAATCAGCTAATAGCCTTAGGGGGATTCCTTAATATCTGACCCTTTGTTTTTCTCCTGCTGCTTTTAGAATTCTCTTGTTATCTTCAATATTTGCCATTTTAATTATACTATGTCTTAGTTTGGGTCAGTTTGGGTTCATTTTGTTTGGGACCCTCGGTGCTTCTTGTACATGGATATCTGTTTCCTTTTTCAGGTTTGGGAAGTTTTCAGTCATAATTTCCTGAAATACATTTTTTAATCCCCTTCTCTCTCTCTTCTCCTCCTGGGGCCCCTCTCTTGAAATGCTTTCTTTCTTTGTTTTTTTTTTTTTTTTTTGAATGGTTTCCTTTTTGCTGTTCTGATCGAGTAAATTCTACTATTTTATCTTCCAGATCACTTATGCTTTCTTCACGTATCACTCAGTGACCTGCTATTCATTCCTTCTAGGGGTGTGTGTGTGTGTTTATTTCAGCTATTGCATTCTTCATTCCTATTCTGTTCTTTCCTATATTATTTAGTTTCTTGCTGAAGTGTTTCATTGTTTACATCAATTATTTTCCTTAATTCCTTTGGCAATTTTTATTGGCAACGTTTTGAATTTTTTTACCCGGTAAATTGTTTATTTTGCTTTTATTATTTAGTTTCTCAGGAGTTTCCTCTTGCTCTTTCAATCGAGAGTGATTCTTCTCCACTTCCGTTTTGCTTAACCGAGGTGTAACAGTTGCAGTCGAGGTCTTACACGGGTGTTGTTACTCGCGGTGTCTCTGCGCAGCTAGCGTGTGCCCGTACTTCGGCAGGGCTGGTAGGATTTGATGTGGATGGCAGACTCCTCAGGCTGTGCTGTTAGCTATCACCCTGGTATGGGGTGGGGCTGGAGATGGGGGTGTGATGCTGGAGCTCTGTGTGAGGCAGGGCTTCCCCTCTGCTCGGTGGCTGTCACCTCCCTATCGAGGACAGAGTCCTTTTCCAAGTGTCTGGAAGAGAATCCTAGAAGAGAATTTGAGCTGGTTCTGTTCTCTTTAAGCATCTGTTTTCCCATCTCCTAGTTCAGGACTCTTGCTCCAGAAAGGGGAGTGCTGAAAAAAGGGGGCCCCTGTTCAAAGCTCATTTTTTTTAACAGTTACATTTCAGTGTATATTATTTATGTAAAACACATTTATATCTCATATCAATCTGTGTTTGTGCTCATATGTGTTAGGTTTCCCTGTGTGAAATGATACATCATTTCTAGACAGAGGAGGACCCAGATGGAAAAACAAAGCAATACAAAAGAAAACAAACAAAAAAGTCTAGTTATCTCAAAGGAGGAAAGGATGCCTCCAGGAGGCCCGGCAGGGAAAAGAGGGAGGTTTTTAAAAAAATTAAATTGGCATATCATTGCTTTACAACTTATGTTAGTTTCTGCTGTACAACAATGTAAATCAGCTCTATGTATACATACATCCCTCTTGAGCCTCTATATTATCTCTCAAAATTTAAAATGTTTGTATCAGAAATCTATATTACACACTTTTTAAAAGCCTTAAATATAGATATCTAAGGAAACTTAAAATAGTTGATTTTATTTCAGTCAATAGCCATGTAGCAAGCAGACACAGTCAAAATTCCTCCATCAAACTAACTCATTTGCTTGAAATCACAAGTGTTCAAAGGTTGTTTATTTGTTCTAGATGATGATCCTTCTGCTAGGGATGTTCCTGCCTCATTTTGCAGGACAGAGTTGATTTTCGCTCCCCACAGCTTTTGCTTAAGTTCCCAGTTTACACAAAAGGAGCTCTGCAGCTATAACCAGAGCAATGCTGTATTAATAATAACTGCACATTTATCAACTATTTACTATCTGCTTTGCTCTGTTCTGAGACCTGTGCATGTGTAGACTCACTGAATCTTCTAAACCAGGGGTCCCCAGCCTCCAGAATCTAAGGCCTGATGATCTGAGGTAGAGCTGATATAAAAATAATAGAAATAAAGTGCACAAGAATTATAATGCACTTGAATCATCCTGAAGCCATCCCCCTGCTGCCCCTCAGTCTGTGGGAATATTGTCTTCCACAGATCAGGTCCCTGGTGCCAAAAAGGCTGGGGACCAATGTTCTAAGCAACCCTGTAAATAGCAAAAGTGCTGTTTATAGATGAAGAAACTGAGTTACAAAATGCTTAGGCAATGTGGCTGAGGTCATAGAGATACTAAATACAGGCAGTTTATTGTACCAGCTGTATTATACCAGCTTTAACCCAGGAAGTCTGCCTCCACCATACTCAGCTGCATGCTCCACAGCACTGGGGTCAATAAGCTGGTCTCAATAAAGCACCCAAAACTTCTGCTTTGACCACAACCATTTCCAGAATTTCCTACTTTCTTGCATGAAGTTCCAAAGAGCGAGGTGCAACCACTTGGACTGGCATACGAGGTTCCTTGTGATCTTATGTCTTCCCTGTACCTGCCTCCTCTGCAGTCTCACCTCTCACCACCTCCTTCTTACTCAGGGTTCAGTCACACTGAGCTGCATGGAGTTTCTCAAAGGATCCACACTCAGTTTTGTGTCCCTGAATCCACAGAGCTTCCCTTGTGTGGTTAGTCTTCTTCCACTCCCCTATGCCTGACTGACACCCACTCAGCCACAAGAACCGGGAACACACCTCATGTCCCCTTTGCTCCTTCTTACCTTGAAACAGTCTCCCTCCCCTGGGCCCCCACTCACACATACACCAGGCATGGCTGCTATGTCCTGTGCTTGTCCATTAGAGCATTTGTCCAGCTGTGCTCTGGTGTCCTGGTGGCATCCCTTTTCTTCCTCAACGCTGGGTGCTCACTGTTGGTAGTGACCTTATGTCCCCAGCTCCTTGTTCAATGTGTCCACAAATAGTAGAGGTTCAATAAAAGTCTTGTAAATGAATAAATAAATGAAAGCTTCTAAGGGAGAACTGAATCTGCTTGACATCACCCTGCCACATGACTAATTTTGCAAGGCGCTCTGTGATAAGAAGCAGTGGTTGCTACTCCTAAGTGGATTTAAATATTGGGAATGATAGATAGGAAGTGTTGCAGCTAATTAAAAAAAATAAGCACTTTCTAAAATTCTGCTTGGGGACTCAACAGCTCAATAATTTGAACTTCCTACCTCTTTCATAAAATATTTTTGTAAATATATTTGGCAATGATAGCACTCTTGCTGATTTCTTAAAGGTCTATTCCATTCTTCCGGCACATTATTACTGAAAGCCATCGATGGATCATGTACAGTTTTGGTTTATTTTGGACTTTTTCTGGTGTTATTCTTAACTCTTAGCTGGCTGCTGCTGCTGCTCACTTTTAAATGTACATGTATGGTAGGTGTTTGTAGCTATTTTCTTCCAAGTCACTCAAACTCTCTGCCCCCATTTTTTTTTTATCCATTTAGTTAGAAATGTTAGAGCTCTATAACTGCTTCTAGAATGATTTTGAGACAAAAAATTCAATCCTTTGTATAAAAATATTACTAATATAATTTTATCACTGCATATGGTGACTGCAGCCAAGAAATTAAAAGATGCGTGCTCCTTGGAAGAAAAGCTATGACCAACCTAGACAGCCGATTAAAGAGTGGAAACATTACTTTGCTGACAAAGGTTTGTATAGTCAAAGCTATGGTTTTTCCAGTAGTCATGTATGGATGTGAGAGTTGGACTATGAAGAAAGCTGAGTGCCAAAGAATTGATGCTTTTGAACTGTGGTATTGGAGAAGACTCTTGACAGTCCCTTGGACTACAAGGAGATCCAACCAGTCAACTCTAAAGGAAATCAGTCCTGAATTTTCCATGGAAGGACTAATACTGAAGCTGAAACTCCAATAATTTGGCCACCTGATGTGAAGAACTGACTCACTGGAAAAGACCCTGATGATGGGAAAGATTGAAGGCAAGAGGAGAAGGGGATGACAGAGGATAAGATGGTTGGATGGCATCACCGACTCGATGGACCTAAGTTTGAGTAAACCGCAGGATTTGGTGATGGACAGGAAAGCCTGTTGTGTTGCAGTCCATGAGGTCACAAAGGTAAGACATGACTGACCTACTGAACTGAACTGTATATAAGTTTTTGCCTAAGAGAGATTTACTCATAAGAATTTGTTTTATTCTAAAACTCTATGATGTAGTTTTATTACTAGACCCAGGGAAACCAAGGTGCAGAGAGGGTAAACGATCAGTGCAAAGTCGCACAGCTAGTAACAAGTGAAACAAGAATTCAAACCCAGACGTTCAGCCTTCAGAAATCATGCATATAAATACTGAACTACCTTGCCACTCACCAGTGGTTATACTTAAAAGGGTTGAAAAAAATCTGGCACAAATCCAACAAGGAAATTAATTCACTAAGAGACACAATTACTGGGTTTTTACTGACAGCATTATCTCCAGAGGGTATGTGACCTTCAGTAGTCCACTGCATTTCTCTTGAATTTTCGCAGGCAATTTTTAGCCCTCACGCTTCAGTATGCCATGGCGAATACTCTTTCTTTAGGACATACCTATTTGGGAATAAAATAAGAGGGAGTAGACTGTGTTTGTAGGATTTGAACCCCACCTGACATTGAAGCAACACCACTAGCCGTGTCTGGGAGTTTCCTGTCGATTTCACAAGCTCTGCGTGGTACCTGCCGCATGTCCTCTGATGGGGACTCTGCTGTTGCTATGACTTCCTGGAGTGTCTCAGTATCCTCACTGCTGTGTTCCTAGGAAGGTTCACAGCAGGGAAGCGCTTGCCTCATGGCCCCAGAGCTGCTCATCCCCCTACTTCCAAAACTCTCTCTCTTACTCACACATACACACACACAGACGTACACATGCCCTTTCAGCCTGCAGACCTGTGATCACTAATAATCAGTAATGTGGGTGAAAGACGCTCAGGAGAGGCAGTTTTAGATACCTGCAAGCTGAGGTCCTTTGACATGAAATGGGTCCCTCTCATCTGGGCTTCACTTTATTAAATAAGTGACAAAGCTATACTAGCCTGCCTACTCAATTCTCACACAGAGTTGAGTTAATTAGTTTTTGCAGTTTCTTACTTGTAGCTGGTTCTTTTTTCTAAGTTTATAGAAGTTAAATCAGTGAACAAATTATAATTTGCTAGGAATCGCTTGCTCTTCTCAATGTCTGTAGCATTGTCATTGGACCAAGGTTACGTACCTGACATGCGTTTCTGTTGAATTTTTCCTCAGTCAGGCTCTTGGTCATAAACACAACTTGGATTTAAACTGGGTCCTCCCTCACTCAAAACTATACTATGAAAACACCTCCAACTGTGCATAACTGTGCTAGCCTCCCTGAGGACAAGTAGATTTGTGTGTATGTGTGTGCGTGTGTGCAAAGACAGAAAGAGGGAAGGGTATTGTCACTAATATATGGTGTGATCATAAAGGTGAGCACACACTGCAAAGGGTCAAACATCAGTCACATTACAAGAATTTCTGTATTTTGGCATTCCTAAAATCCCTGGAATTTACTGGAAGTGTCCACCCTTGAAGAAGGCAACTAAGAATGACAGCTTCAAACTTGAACCAGTTGGCTAGTGTGTAGGATTCCCTACCATTTAGCAGAAATCCCTGGCAAACCTCAGGAAGACAAGTTCCGGTAACTGACCACCGAAGAAGAGCTCCAAGCGTACAGAACCGTCCGACACTGAGCACTTGGCCCTCTCTCGGCCATCACCAGGTGGTGGGCACTGAGGCAGCCTCGGAGCTTGCTGCACACCTGGATGGAGCAGATGAGCGCTGCTCTGCTCGAACGTTGGGCCAGCAGCACCTGCCACGGTCCCAGGAGGAGTCTGGCTCCAGCGGGAGCTCACAGCATCTTCTTCCACTTCCAAGTAAAAGCTCCGATCTAATTTGTTCAGGATGGGCCCGGATTCTTAATTGGACAGGTGTGTGAGGGAACTCTGGCTGTGAGCACAGCGTGCTCTACCATCGAACTTTTGTGTCGACATCCTTTCGGCACTTCCTGTCAGGCTGACCTCAACTTTGGCAGGGCAGGCTCTGGCAGGTGGTGGGGCTGGCCAAGGAGAGAAGCATGAAGTTGTGAAAATCAAGCACCAACCCGCAACAGCGCTTTTCCTCTTTTCTCAAGTTTCCAAAGGCCAGGGGAAAAAAGGGACGGTCCTGTCTCTTCTTTGTCTAGGATCTGCTGTTCTGAGTCACCATCTGTTGACTTTGATTAGTTGGCTTTTTCCAGATAAATCTCTGTCACTTTGAATACAACATGTGGGGGATGGAATTAGGAGAGAGAGGAAATGGGAGGGAGGGAAAAAGGAAGGAAGGGGAAGATTTTGTTTAATTCTGGGAGAGATAGACTCATTGGAAGGGTTAGCTGAGACTGAAATAGTTTTTTCAGAGATTTAAACATGAAGGAGAAAGGGAAGGAAGAGGAGGGGTAGGTGGAAGAAGGAAATGAACACTGATTCAGTCAGCCTCTACAAGGGATGGTGGTAGGTGTTTGTAAATATCCAACATCTTTCCTCACTCTCATTTCGGGGAGAAAAACAAAGCTCTTCAAATACAATATCCTAAGCCATTTATTCTGCAGTCTAGTTTACTAAGGCACCGGTCACCTGGGTTTCATTTTTGCTTCTCGCATTGATAGTCATCGAATGACTTTGACCATTTGCCACTGCTTTCATAGATCTAATTTTCCCTAATGGGAAAAATAGATTAGGAATACTATACTAGCCCTCCCCTGAGAACAGACAAGAAATACTGCCTTGAGGAAATATCAACGGAATGGGATCTAGCTGTCTACAGAGTGTTATTATTGATGCTGTTTTGGAAGGCACTCGTGGTTATCCAGACTGGGAACCAGGCCAAACTGAAACTGCACCACCTTTTCTCCAAACAATTAAGTAGTTGCCATTTATCACTCCCTGGAAATAATGTCTTCAACACTGTAGGTGAGGTGTGCAGATTAGTCAGTCGGTTCCCAGGTAATTACTAGAATCAAATGCTCTTGAGCTTAACATGCTCCTGAGAACCCCATGATCTCCCACTGACGCAGCCAGGACATCAGAGGGCGAAGCGCGCAGATGCTGCTCCTTGCATCTGCCATGCTGGCTCACCCCAGTTACCTTGCGTGTGACAGCTGTTCCAGGGATGATGAGATATTCCTTACTCACCAAAAATGCTTCAGCCTTGCAGCTTTCCACGGGATCTTCTGGTGACAGAAGGGTACTGCTCATCATCCCCCTAGGACCACAGGCAATAAAAGAAGTTAGATTCAACCAGGTAGTCTCCTTATGGGTTCTATGCAAAACTCAGTCTTCCCCGGGGACTTGTGACCTTGGAGTTGACCTGTGTGACAAGGCTCTCCAGGCCTCATCTGGATCTGCTGCACGAAACAGACTGCAACATGTATATTACCATATGTGAAATAGATCGCCAGGCCAGGTTCAATGCCTGAGACAGGGCGCTCAGGGCCAGGGCACTGGGAGAACCCTGAAGGATGAGATGGGGAGGGAGTTAGGAGGAGGGTTCAGGATGGGGGACACATGTACACCCATGGCTGATTCATGTGAATGTATGGCAAAAACAACTACAGTATTGTAAAGTAATTAGCCTCCAATTAAAATAAATTAATTAATTTACAAAAATAAGAGCTCATCTTGCCTCTAATGAAAAAGTTCCCTCTAAAGTTAATCTGTTTTGCAGACATTCATTTCAGCTTATGGGCAGATGCAGAAATGTTGTGGGGCTTCCCAGGTGGCTCAGTGATAAAGAATCCTCCTGCTAATGCAGGAGCCACAGGAGACACGGGTTCAGTCCCTGAGTTGGGAAGGTCCCCTGGAGGAGGAAATGGGAACCCACTCCAGTATTCTTGCCTGGGAAATCCCATGGACAGAGGAGCCTGGCAGGCTACAGTCCATGGGGTTGCAGAGTCTGATATGATTGAACACACACGCAGGCATAGAAGGATTTCATTTTTCTCTCACCGTGCGTTTTCCGAAAATGAGGCAATTCAAGTTAAAAAGAAAAAAATCTGTACAAAATGATTCCCAAAAGAGACACTTGAAAGTGAGTCAAGATTTAAATTTACTGGAAGTAAGACAGGAGCGTGGACACCACAGAGAAGAGAAATCGAAAAAACATGATTAGGGGAAATAAGGAATTCACATTTAATACTATGTTCTAAGATCATGATGGAAAATAATAGTTACAATCATAGTTAACGTTTGGTTCCTTATTCTGCTAACCACTTTGCATGCACTACTTCATGTAATCCTCAATTTTAGGACTAGTGCTAATGGCTAAGAAAGAGTTAGAATTACAGATAAAAATTCCCTCCATACTCAGTATTTTTTCTACTTCCTGTTTTATCAGTTTCTAATAATATAGTCTCTAGAAATGTATCTTTTAAACCAGGACTCTGGATTGGAATATGAGCTAAAAAGAGTGAAAATCATTTAGTGTGGAAGAGATAAGGCATTGTTTGTAAGACAGGGTTCAGGGGAAGTAGGTACCTATGTTTTCAGATGCTGGAAGGGATCCTAGAGTTCTTGAGGTCATTGCACCTGCCTCCTGGAGACTCTTGTCTCATTCATCCCAGAAACAATAAGAATTGCTTTTCTAAAAAAAAAAAAAAAAAAACTGAAACAAACAAAACACCAACTGTCAGCATGGCCCCCCAACCAAATGTTTACCTGCCCTAATGCTTGTTCTATTATTCTATGCTTTTTTTTTTTTTTTCGGTGTACAATAGGCACTAACATGTCATGATCTACATGGACCATGGGTGATACTGGCAACCTGTGATAAAGATTTTAGTTGCAGGGTGAGGGAAAAAGAAAACACTTCTATATCTGTCCACAAGCTGAAATGAATGTTTATAAAACACAGTTAGTAAAAGGCAGAGAAGTCTGGCATACCACTGTCCATGGGATTGCAAAGTGTTGGACATGACTTAGCAACTGAACAACAATACCGGATTGAAGAATGCTGAAGAAAAGGTGGGCATCTTTTGTTTATCTAGAGGATATTTACACCGAAGGATGTACTTTAAATCCTCCAAAGGAGAATCATTAACTTTTAGTCCTCAGATTCTTTTCCTACCTCTTACATTGCTCAGCACAGCTCCCCTAACCCTCACAGTGGATATCATTAATTTATTAATCCTCAAAAAGCACTTTTTCATAGCATTTTCATATTAAGTCAGGTTTACATAATTATATGTTAATATATGTTTTCGCTCAGATTGACTGTGAGCTCCACAAGAGCAGGAACTGCATTTGACTTTTTTTTGGTGCTTTATCTCGAGGATCTTCTTTACACGTGGTATATAAGAGGTGCATAATAACTGTCTCTGCAATCAATCAATGAATCCACATATCCTGGTGTTCACTTCACAGGTTTATTGTTAACATTCATTCATACATATCCCTTCTTTCTCAGTATACCTGAACATAAACCAATCACCAAGACCAATTGACTCCAGCTCTTCAATATGTCTAAAATTCATACTCTTCTCTTAATCTTCTTATTACCTCATCTTTTGTTATATGTAATATGTTTATACTTGAAGTACTAAGAAAACCACTTTCTAATTCCCCACCCTTTGTTGTTTTTTTTGTCACTAAGCCGGGTCTGACTCTTTTGCAACCCCCTGGACTATAGCCTGACAGGTTCTTCTGTCCATGGGATTTCCCAGGGAAGAATAGACTAAAGTGGGTTGCCATTTCCTTCTCCAGGGGATCTTCCTGACCCAGAGCTCAAGCCTGCATTTCCTGGATTGCAGGCTGATTCTCTACCACTAAGCCACCAGGGAAGTCCTCCTCACCCTCTAGCTTTCCCAAATTCAACTCAATCTTGAGTAAGTCACAACACATAGCACTCATCTGCTTAAATTCCTTAACACTGCTCATACATTTTAATCAAGATGATGGTAAGCATAGCAACCAAATCAAGGAAGACCTGAGGATGTCTGAAAAATTTCTTGAGTCAAACTAATTGACTAAGACCATGTCTTTCTAAATGACCTGTCTTGGCTCTTTTTCACATTTACCTGGACAAGTTTTAAAAATCCCCCCCCCTTTTTTTGGGGGGGGCCTGGATACTATTTCATATTATGTCACTTTGAGGATTTTAAGCAATTTATTTCAAAGTCTCATTCATTTTGCTTTATTATCTCT
This sequence comes from Ovis aries, assembly GCF_016772045.2. Classification (NCBI taxonomy): domain Eukaryota; kingdom Metazoa; phylum Chordata; class Mammalia; order Artiodactyla; family Bovidae; genus Ovis; species Ovis aries. Next base: position 28,775,749 of record NC_056074.1, on the reverse strand, counting down.
AATTTTGAGGGGCATGAAATATATTGTTTACTGGATTTATAGATTGTCTTTCATGGGTTTGAAAGTAAAATTTGATTTTAGAGTAGTTTAGCTTTAGAGAAAAATTGATTAGAAAATACAGAGAGCTTTTATGGAGGCTGCACCCAATTTCCCCTCTTATTAACATCTTGCATTAATATAGTACAGTTGTCACAACTAATGAACAGATATTGATGCAGTATTGTTAAGCAGAGCCTATACCTTATCTAGATTTTCCTGGTTTTGACACAATGTCTTTTTTCTCTTCTAGGATCCCAGTTATTATTCTTAACCATATTACACTACTCATTATCACAGGGATCATTCTAGTTTCTTCCTTTGCTTCTTTGTAGCATCTCCAATATTATGAAATTTGGACCTCAACTGTCATCATCTTTTAACTTAATGTTTAGTTTCAGGATACATGTACAGTGGTTTCAGAATTGTTAACCATACGGCAGAAAGAAGTAACTTTATCTAATTAGAATACAGTGCTTATGTACAGTTCCTTTGGCCTTAAGTGTTAAAGACTCCACTCATTTCCGAAATTGCTTAGTTCAGCGTCTTTCCCCCGCCACCCACAACTTAGATCATTTGTTGCATGCAGTAGTCTATCCTGAGGCCCCCCAAACACTTACATGATATTTAAAATTCTGTATACATTAAATGTCACTCCTTGTGCTACCGAGGTCTATGGGTGATGGCAAATGCACATTGTTATGCATCCCTCACTACAATATCATACAGCGTGGCTTCATCACCCTAAAAAACGCCCTGAGGTTCAGTTACTTACCCTCTCTCTCCTTTGAGCCCTTGGAAATCACCAATCTGTTTACCATTTCTACAGCACAATAATCATTACTAGCTAATATCAAGATTGCCGGGAGAAATATCAATAATCTCAGATATGCAGATGACACCACCCTTATGGCAGAAACTGAAGAAGAACTAAAGAGCCTCTTGATGAAAGTGAAAGAGGAGAGTGAAAACATTGGCTTAAAGCTCAACATTCAGAAAACGAAGATCATGGCATCCAGTCCCATCACTTCATGGAAAATAGATGGGGAAACAGTGTCAGACTTTATTTTTGGGGCTCCAAAATCACTGTAGCCATGAAATTAAAAGATGCTTACTCCTTGGAGGAAAAGTTATGACCAACCTAGACAGTATATTAAAAAGCAGAGACATTACTTTGCCAACAAAGGTCTGTCTAGTCTAGGCTATGGTTTTTCCAGTAGTCATGTATGGATGTGAGAGTTGGACTATAAAGAAAGCTGAGCACTGAAGAATTGATGTTTTTGAACTGTGGTGTTGTAGAAGACTCTTAAGAGTCCCTTGGACTGCAAGGAGATCCAACTAGTCCATCCTAAAGGAAATCAATCCTGAGTATTCATTGGAAGGACTGATGTTGAAGCGGAAACTCCAATACTTTGGCCACCTGATGTGAAGAATGGACTCATTGGAAAAGACCCTGATGCTGAGAAAGATTGAAGGCAGGAGGAGAAGGGGACGACAGAGGATGAGATGGTTGGATGGCATCACTGACGTGATGGACATGAGTTTGAGTAAACTCTGGGAGTTGGTGATGAACAGGGAGGCCTGGCATGCTGCAGTCCACGGGGTCGCAAAGAGTCGGACATGACTGAACGACCGACCTGATACTGATACTGAACTGAACTTGTATTTTGAATTTAAATTTTATTGACATGTCACTACTCTAGTATTCATAGCATTAATAATTTAAGAATTTTATTTAACTTTTATTTCATTCTTTAAAAGTAATGCATCAATGATGGAGATTTTTATGTTGAAGTTCTTCATTTCTTGTAAGAATGTTATAGAATCAGAATTTCAAATTTCCTATCTCAAAATTTTAGAATGAAAAGTCCCAAATCATATATCATATTAGTGTCCATGAGAAATCATATTCCATTTAGACAAATAAAGGATATAAAGAGTATGAGGAAAGTTTGGGTAGTTTTTTGAATCAAAGTGAGAACTAGCATAAATTACACATATTAATAAGATTTTTATAAGTGTGAATTTACAAGGTCTAACATTTTAAACACAACCTTGTCAAAATAATTTCTATCCACTCCTAATCATTTTTGGTAGTTGAAAGATTGTTGAAATTTACTCATTTACAATCAAATCTACTAAGTTCTTAAAAAAAAGAAACGCCACTGTTTAAAGCTTCTTATCACCATTAATCAAAATCCGTTGTGTACAAAAAGTTAGTGATATCATTAAATGTGCCAGCTAAGTGTGTCTATTTAGTATTGCCAACGTACTATATAATGACTGCAGAATTAATCTAGCAGCTATAATGTCATTGCTCATGTACCATATTGTCGGTACTTTAAAATGATTCTATTAAAAATTTTAATAACAAACATTACGTTAATAACATATAAAAACAATTTCATATTCATAGCCTTTAAGTTTTTCTATAAAGGTGATTTAACCCTTCTATTTCTTGTGTGCAAGATATTTTTCTCATTCGAAAAACATACAGTTTTGATTCCTATGCCTAGGGACAGATAAAAAGAGAAAATATGCACAAATTATTAACAGGAAGTGGTGAGTATTTGAGTGGAGATGAATTAAGGCAAAAGAGGGTTAAGAAAAAACATACAAAATACAACTAGAATTTTCTTTGTTTAACACAAAGACAATGCAAGCTTCCATGACTGGGCTAATGGTAGTACCACTGATAGAATTAGGAGGTAGATCTGATTTGGCAGTGAAAACAGGAAGAGAGAAGAAAAGATGTTGGAGGTGACCAGTTTGTTCATCAAACTAAACTACTACATCAAACTAAGAACTGCTGTTACCTCAAACCAAAAAGCTTATGAACAGCGAAAGAAACACTCAGCAAACAAACAGGCAACTTATGGAATGGGAGAAGACATTTGTGAACCACTTATCAGATAAGGAGCTCATATCCAAAATGTATAAACTCACACAACATCAACAACAAATACTCAAGCTATCTGATTTAAAAACAGGCAGAGCTAAACAGACATTCTTTTTTTTTTTTTCCAAAGAAGACATAGAAATGGCCAACAGATACACGAAAGAGGCTCAGCATCACCAATCAGGGAAATGCAAATCAAAACCGCAATGATAGATCACTTAACACGTTAGGATGGCTATCCATAAGAAGACAAAAGGTAAGTATTGGCAAGGATGTGTACATGCTGGGAAAAATGTACAATGTACATTGTTGGTGCGAGTATAAACTGGTTTAACCAATATGGAAAACAATATGAGTTTCCTCAAAAGAGCTAAAAGTAAAACTATCATATAGTCCAACAACTTCACTTCTGGGTACATATTCAGAGAAATTAAAATAGGATATCAGAAAATACCTGCAACCCACATGTTTGCTGTAGCATTGTTCGTGATAGCCAAGTTAGGGAAGCAATCTGAATATCCATCAGCAGATGAAAGGATAATGTGTTGCATCTTTACAATGGAAAATTATCCTTGAGAAAGAAAGAAATCTCAGTGTTTGTAATAATGTACCTAGAGGGTATTATGCTTGGTGAGATAAGCCAGACAAAGAAAGACAAATACTACATTAATGTCACTTACAGTGGAATCTAAAAAATGAAAACCATAAAAGTGGACAGGACAGTGGGAGTTACCAGGGGATAGGCACTGGGAGTGGAGAAGGCAATGGCAACCCACTCCAGTGTTCTTGCTTGGAGAATCCCAGGGACAGAGAAGCCTGGTGGGCTGCCATCTATGGGGTTGCACAGAGTCGGACACAACTGAAGCGACTTAGCAGCAAAAGCAGCAGCAGGCATTAAGAGAATTGGGAAGATGTTAAGGGTCCAAACTTTCAGCTAGATAAATAAATTCTGGAGCTCAAATCCATAGCACAGTGATTATAGACAACAATACTATATTGTAAAATGTGGAAACCATGTCAGATGCCATTTTCTTGGGCTTCAAAATCAATGTGGATGGTGGTTGCAACCATGAAATTAAATGGTTGGAAGAATAGCTATGACAAACCTAGACAGTGTATCAAAAAACAGAGACATCACGTTGCCAACAGAGATCCATATAGTCAAACCTATGGTTTTTCTAGTAGTCAGGTACTGGTGTGAGAGTTGGACCATAAAGAAGGCTGAGCATTGAAGAATTGACTCTTTTGAATTGTGGTGCTGGAGACTATTGAGAGTTCCTTGGACAGCAAGGAGATCAAACCAGTCAATCCTAAAGGAAATCTACTCTGAATATTCACTGGAAGGACTGATGTTGAAGCTGAAGCTGCAATATTTTGGCCACCTGGCCACCTGATGCGAAGAGTTGACCCACTTGAAAAGACCCTGATGCTGGGATAAACTGAGGGCAAGAGGAGAAGGGGATGACTGGATAAGAAGGATGGCATCATTGACTCAATGGACATGAATTTGAGCAAACTCAGAGAGATGGTGATGGACAGAGAAAGCTGGGGTGTTACAGTTAATGGGGTAACAAAGAGTTGGACATGACTTAGTGTCTGAATAACAACAGCAACTGTATTGTAAATATCAGACTTGCTAAGAGACCAGATCTTAAATATCCTAATCACAAAAGAAGAAATGATAATTATGTGACACAATAGAGGTTTTAGCCTCAGCTATGATGGTAATCAGATTGCCATATACAAATATATCAAATCATCACAGCACACACCTTAATTTTACACAATGTTATATGTAAATTATGTCTTAGAAAAATGTATAATTTTGGCATAGATATATTTGATCTGATTTTTTATTCTTCTGATAGGGTTTCCATTTTCTTCTTCTGAAGCTCAAATTCAAGGGAGTCAGAGAATTAATTTGTTCTGGTTTTGTGATCAGAAGTGGATTTCTTTCGAGAGCCCTTTTTAAGAGGCTGTATTATATTCAGTATATAATAAAAACCTCTCCTTCCACTCCACTTCCTTTAAAGTAAATTGTATTTTCATCTAAAATATTTGTTGCATCTCTCTGAAAATGGGTTTATACATTTGTGCATTGCTGATATCAAGCTTGGTCATGTGATTTACTTTAACCAATGAAATATGTGTGGAAATGATATGCTCTGCTTTCAAGGGGTTTTAGTGTCATTTCCTGATTTCACTACATCCTCTTCTGAATCCCAGCTTTATCCTTTAGCCTGGATCCAAGACCTAAGAGTATATGGATGAGAGCCCTAAGAGACCCCAAAATGGACATGGGACATGAGGAAAAAAACCTTCTTGTTACAAGCCATTGAGATTCCTGGGTTGTTACTGCAGCCTATGTTAGCCTAAGGTGGCTGATACAGCCTCCAGTACAGAAGTTCTCCTTTGTTGTTTCAAATAATGGGCCTTGGGGATAGGTTAAGGCAAAGATCTTGGAGCTGATGTAAAAAGTCAACACTGTGTTCTCTCAATTATGAGTGGGAAGGTTGCTTCTGACATTTTGAATTAGGCAATTGTTTGAGCGTTACAAGGTATTTAGCATCTCTGATCTCTAAAGTGATTTCTGTTATCACCAAAATCTCCCACTGAGGCAGCTTTTTACCAGCTGAGCCACAAGGGAATCTCCCATACTAGATTAAAACACCCCAGTCATTAAAAAACAAAAACAAACAAAACTCTCTAAATATCTGGTGGCTATCTGGGCAGTATACTGCCCCCACTAGACCAACTGATGTCTACAAACTACAAACTGAGACTGTGTAAATGGTAAGTATCTCACCTCAACAGGTAGCCCTGAAGAACCAGAAAGGGATTCTTTGCATCTCCTCCAGGTCTGAACAAATACTGTTGCCTGAGCAATTCTTTTAAAAAACTGAACGAACTAAGATCATTTTGAATTCTGATCTACTCCAAAGAGGCCCACAGTTTCCTCATCTTCAACCTACAGGAGGTTTATAAACAGTAAGAAGAATTTCCTAAGTTTCAGGATAAAAAATGTGAGAAGTTACACACACTGGTGCCTCTTAGTTCAGTGTATAAATACACTCTCTCTGGGGAATTTCAGCTTCATGTAAAATTCTTTTTCTATTGTCCAGTCAAAAAAAAAAAAAAAAAAAGTAAATGGCTGTTAGAAAGGTCCAGATTGTGGGAGGTATTTAGTGAACCTGCACCAATAGAAACATACATGATTTCTCATCCATCTGTTCCGGATTTGAATGGTAACCTTGGACAGCTAACACAGTTCCCTGAGTCTTTGCTCTAAGATCACAGAGAGAATAGACAGGCAGCTATGCACAAAGAGTGTCTAAAGTGTTGCTTTTTCTCTGTGGGGCTCATACCAGAGTCTGTGTGTTGTTGCAAGCTGGGCTGCTCCCTTCTCTGCTAATTGGATCATCCGTGGTAAAAAGTGCCAGGCTTATCCTTAGGCGATGTAAAGCACAGAGGCTCAAAGAAGAAAAAGGAATAATCTGTAGTGAGAGAAAGCTGGCAGGAAGACAGGCACAGACATCCCTTATCTCAAATGTTGAGCAGTGGAAGATGTCAGACCTAAGGGATTTAGGTCTTGAACATCAGCGACTTCTTATTACAATTGTTTAGGATTCTCTGTCAATGGTTTAGAAAGGACAAGAGAGCCCACAGACCATCAGATAAAGCAAGATCAAAAGAGGAGGGAGGAGTAACAGAACGGTAATCCACTTCCCACTTCGCTCTTTTAAGCTTTCACCTACTCCAGCAAGGTTCTGCTAAACACTTCAGGATGTCTGAACATGACTCAAAGCACTCATTATGTTAGTCATACCAGCCTGCTAGTCCTGTAAGTCCACTTGGGTTTATTTCTGGTTGCTTCACATAGCAGATTATTTGTCCAATTTAGGTTGTGATTTCCTGGGAAAGAGAACGTTCACTCTCCATCAGCAGCAGTGTAAGTGATAACTTCATTGATATAAGCCTTGTCTCTCCACGAAGTTTGTTCAGTTTACTTAGGGCAAGGTCTTGGTTCATTTTCCTTCTTCTCCCTCCCACAGCTTACCATGGTGACAGACTCCTTGCAGACTAAAATAATAATGTATAATGAATCCCACTCTAAGTATCTATTTCCCTCACCTCTATAATCAGTAATGCCCCAAAGTCTTTCATTTGCCTGAGGTAGCAAGTATATTAAGATTGATTTGAAGTTGCCATGTCCCTTTCTTTCCTAAACCATATTATTAGTCTTTATCCAGAATGGGTTCATAGTAAGAAAATTTGATACATGTTAACTTTCTGAAAACATTTGTCATATTATAAAAGATAGAGAACTTCCCTGGTGGTCTAGTGGCTAAGACTCCACCTTGCAATGCAGGGCACATGGGTTGGATCCCTGGTCCAGGAAGATTCCACATGCTGTGGGATGGCAAAGCCCCTGCACCATAACACGCTTAGAGCCTGTGCTCCACAAGAGGCCACTGTAATGAGAAGCTTGTGCCCTGCAACTAGAGAGAAGCCCCTCCCCTCCGCTGCAACTAGAGGAAGTTCATGCAAAGCAACAAAGATCCAGTGCAGCCAAAAATAAATAAATACATACATCTTAAAAAAAATAAAAGACAGATATTTCAGAGTCTCCTAAGACATAATGTGAGAAAGAATTCTCTGATTCTTTCTTAACTGCAGAATGTCTGTATTTCTGCCTTGTCTAACATATAGAAACTCTTTACATAACATGCATGTCCCTGAAGGGAGAATAAAGCAGCTGGAATTTGTCCTTTATTTTCACGTTGATCTGCTCTTCATTGCATTTTATATTGTGTGTGTGTGTGTTGATCAGAATCTGATTAACTTCCCTTCAGCACACTCTTTTACAGGTTTTGGCTGGGGTTGATGGGGGTTTTAAGAGCAGTAGTTTGTGTGTCCGTGAAAGTTGCACAGTCGTGTCTGACTCTTTGAGACCCCATGGTCCATGGTCTATACAGTCCATGGAATTCTCCAAGCCAGAATACTGGAGTGGGTAGCCTTTCCCTTCTCCAAGGGATCTTCCCAACCCAGGGATTGAACCCTGATGTCCTGCATTGCAGGCAGATTCTTTCCCCACTCAGCTATCAGGGAAGTTTGAAAATTCTTTGCAAATATTCCTTGACTTACTAGAAACTATTTCTGGTTAGATTCTTGGGAACAACTAAAAGTCAAGGTCTACTAACTCTTGGAGACTCTAAATGTGTTGAATATTCCTCTTGGAAAAACTGAAATAGTTTCCAAATTTTAAAGCTTTTATGAGGCTTTTCCACATATCATACTTCCTTTTGAATCCACATTTCCTTGAAGGCAAGCCAAGGATATTTATAGATAAATTCAATACTCTTTGCTGCTCAGGTTCTGTTCCATTTTTAATAGCTGCTCTAAAGACTCATTTTGGAAGATAATGTGCAAACACAGAAATAACAAGTTTTGAGAATATAAAAGCCTGGATTCATATTTTTATGTTTTCTTAATATCCAAAGCTAGGTTAATAAATGCCTTTATTGCAGAATTTTTGTGAAGGTTAAATAAGCTAGTCTATAGATATTTTAGAACATTCAAGAAGTGGAAACATTATTTGTCTTGATACCATCATTTAAAAATTTTCACATTATAATAAAATATGGGTCACCACCTGGGCTTTGGACAAGCTGCATGGAGCCGCCAGTATATATACATATGAGGCTTCCCCGGTGGCACAATGGTAAAGAATCTACCTGCCAGTGTAGAAGAGATGCAGGTTTGATCCCTGAGTGTGGAAAATCTCTGGGAGTAAGAAATGGCAATCCACACCAATATTCTTGCTAGGATAGTCCCATGGACAGAGGAGCCTGGCAGGCTACAGTCCATGGGGTCGTAAAGAGTCCAACACAACTGAGCACACACACATGGGTCACCAAGAAAGCACTATTCAATATGTGTGACAATAGCGTATCTCAGGGAAAGAGGCGAGACTGCAGAGCTTCGGCTGTGGCATCCCTTTGGAAGGATATTTTGTTTCAGTACCCTTTCTTTTCATCTAGATTTCTTTATTTTTCATATGACGATTTCAGTACTCCACCAAATACCCCATGAGGTTACTATGAGGTCAAAATGAGATCGATAGATACTAAAATGTTTCAAACAGTTCAAAGCAATGTGCATATAGAAGCTTTTCTTTCAATAATGTGACCCCAAACACTGTGCATTCAATGAGTATCTATACCATGGGTCTTAGTTTCCCTCACCCCCTGATGGCGGTAGCCTCATTTAGGAGGTGACTGGAAAAGTCTTGGGTTAGGCCAGATGCAGTGCTGACACAACTAGGCAGTGTTTAGAGCCCTCACTTGAGGAAGGGGGCTGTCTAGTCATCCTGCCAATCCCTCATCAGCTGGGAACTCCCGGATGGCCTCTGATTCCTTTCATAATTTCCTAGGGTGTGGTTCCACCAGAAAGCTGAACCTGGACAGGCAGAGACTCTTCATGCCTTCTCTGTCCTTGAAATGTACCCTCTGCTTACAGTTCCCACAGTGGGAGCTGTTCCAAGGACACAGACTTGAGAGAGTAAGGTGTTACTGAGACCATCTGGATAGCATATGTGTGACCGAACCCAGTTAAAGCCTCTATATGGGCGTATGATTTTGGCAGGCAGGTGTGGAGATCTACTCATCTTGGGTCTGTCCAAGGCAAGCCCTGAATATAAATTCCTTTGCTTATTAGACCTGCCACCTACCAGTCTGGAGTGCCTGTCTCTTTCCTTGGTCTCCTTCTCCACTAGCTATCAGTTCAGTTCAGTCCAGTTCAGTCGCTCAGTCATGTCCGACTCTCTGCGACCCCATGAATTGCAGCACACCAGGCCTCCCTGTCCGTCACCAACTCCCGGAGTTCACTCAAACTCAGGTCCATCGAGTCGGTGGTGCCATCCAGCCATCTCATCCTCTGTTGTCCCCTTCTCCTCCTGCCCACAATTCCTCCCAGCACCAGAGTCTTTTCCAATGAGTCAACTCTTTGCATGAGGTGGCCAAAGTACTGGAGTTTCAGCTTTAGCATCATTCCTTCCAAATAACACCCAGGGCTGGTCTCTTTTAGAATGGACTGGTTGGATCTCCTTGCAGTCCAAGAGAGTCTTCTCTAATACCACAGTTCAAAAGCATCAAGTTATATGGGAGCACGATTTTGAACCAACAGCTTACTGACCTCAGACTGCTGAATTTTTATAATCTTTTTGGCCTGATTTTGCATTTTTCTCTGTCATTTTCCCCCAAATTTTTTTCATTACAAGGCACACAAAGAAAATGATAATATTTTTATTTTAATGCTGTTTATGATTTCTAATCATCTGATCATCTATGGTAGAAGATAAAGCTTCTCTTATTATGAATAAGGTAGTAGATATCAGAGGACTTTCCTAGGATTTCTGAGTTCCTCACTTCTTGCATGTCTCTGTTCTTAGTAATAATAATAGTTGGTACTTGTCAAATGCATGCTATATGTCAAACACTATATTAAGTGTTATATGCATATATTTAATCTTGTTTAATCTTCACAATACAGAGAGGCAGGCACAATTAATATCCCAACCATGACAGTTAAAGAAACTGACATTTTTGAAGATTTATGTATTTTGTCCAAGGTCAAATAAAGTGCTTGATTGAGAATTTAAACCAAGTTTATCTGACTCCACAGCCCATGCTTTTTATCATGTACTTTTGTTGAGGAATACCAATCATTATTATTTTTAAAATTTTGGGCATGTGATAAAGCCAGTAATCATATAAGGAAAATGCCAGTTGCTGAAAAGGTGAGAAGAAGGTTAGGTGGAAAGCATTGAACACCAAGAGAGCACCCAAAAGGAGCATCCACACAATGAAACTAGATTCACAAGGACAAAAATGCATGATCAGTCTTAGGCAGGAGGAAAAACCACACCAAGATTATTCCATAAGTACAATGCTACAGCTCTGAGGCACCTTGATAAAGAGGCGCCTTCTTCCTGCTCTGGCCTGAACAAGTTAAGACAAAAGTCAGGCACAAGAAAAATAAAAATATCAGCTCTATTGCTGACAAAAAGTTTGTCTTTCAAGGTTTTTTCGCTTCAGGGCACATATAGAAAATGATAATATTTTTATGGAAACTGGGATAAACAGACGAGGCTTCTTACAGCTAGTAATGAATGGTATGGAGAACTGGCGTCCATAAAATCTCACCCAGCCACTCTGAGTCCCAGAAAGAAGGATATTACGGCATTTCTGAGGCTGTTCATAGAACATTAGTCTCGAAGCTCTATCATAAAGTCTAAATGGGAGGATATGCCTTAGAGTCAGAGCTAAAAGAGCCTAGTAACTAAATTCTGGAAACAAACAGTCACCGTTCCCATTCAGAGCACTAGATGAAGCAAAGCATTCCCCTTCTGCAAAGCAAAGAATGACTCACTAGGGGGAGAGTTTAATTTCTGTTTCTTTTAGGCAGCTGGTCCTCAAAGGGAGGAAGACAGGAGCTGAACCAAGCATGCCTAAAGTGTTTTTCCCAAATTCATCCCTCAGTTTCAGCCATTTCTTCTCCCTAGTCAGAGTAAATAAGGGGCATAGAGAAGCCAGGGAATAGATCAAATGAGCTCCCTCTACAAGGAGAGTACATCGTGAGTGACGGAAACGTCTTCTCCAACTCATGGTTAACAGTCACAGGAATAACAGTACAGGTACAATCAGAGAGAAACTCTCCACATAGGTAGGAATTTTATCATTAGCGGCGGTATTGGTGGTAGGAGGCTAGGGGCTTCTATTTGCGCAGATTTGGGTTCTAAATAGGAAAATAGATGCTACAAGAAAGGCATGCATGTTTGTATGGAGAGAGAGGGACAGAGAGAGAACAGGAGAGGGAGAATGGGAAGCAATTTGAACCATTTAACCCATTTTTTGCCTTGGCAGCATTTAATTTTTTTTTTAGTTGAATGCAGTCAATTCTTCTATTGCCACAGTTAGATGAGTAGATGTAGATAATTACTTAATAAGAATAATTTAATTATAATAATTATGATCTGAACAGTGATTGCTTTTAAGTGAAAGTCTTAATCAAAAACTTGTTTCTATGTAATGATGTAGTCAAAATGCCAGTGCATTCTAATTGAAAACAAGGAGAAGCAAAATTGCTTCCGGAAAGGGTTTAAACTCTAAAGTTCACACCCCAAAGTCAGAAAGTTACAGGAATAGCTGGCTGTTGATATAAAGAATTTGGCCATGAAAAGGCGAATCACCACTGAAGACAGGGATCGTTCATCCTCGGTCTAAGATTATGCTCACATCCCAAATCTCCATGTTTGTATTCAGGATCTTATTCTGCCGATTGGAATACACAGAAAATTAACCTAATTTTTCCCAGCAGACCTGCCGGGGACCAAGCTTTCAGTTAAAGGTGTACTGACATTTCTAAGGCAAGTAAGCATTTTATTTTCTTTTGATTTCATAAAGTCCTTCCTGGGTATGTAGTGATAAACACAACTTGTCATTTCCCACAATGAATAGCAAATCAGTGACTCTCTATTATCACCTCCCCCAATCGCAAGCCCAACAATGCAGAAGACCCACAGTTTCTAGGAATCCATAAATCCTCTCGTTCTGGGTATAGGTTGTCTCTCACCACTTTCTAAACACGGCACCCACTTTCCAAGCTCTAGGCTGAAGAATGTGGCCAGACTTTCTCTAGAAGGTGATTTTCATAAATAAGCACACATAGTGAACTTGGGAAAACCGAGAATCATAATGAAACATGATCGGACATCAGAAAATCAGTCGGAATAGAGCAGTTAATGAAGGGAGTCAAATAGTTTTTCAGGTCCCTGGGTGCATTTGTGTGGAAATTTCACATTTGTATGCTGATTCTCAGTGAAAGGAAAGTAAGAATCAGAGAACAGAGCAACTAGGAACTGTAACAACACAATCTTCAAGACGTCCCCTCCAAAATCTTCATTTGGAAAATTCCCACGAACAGTTTTAATGTTTTATTGGCACATGGGAAGTATACACATACATATATAATAGCATGAAACTGAGTATAAATCCAGTCCAGCATCATCTTGTTTCCAGCAAAAATTTTTGTGAGGTTCAGAAACTCAGGTCATTATCTGACCATTACAGAGCCAATTCCACCAGGGATCGCTGAAGACTTTGAAGGCGGGTTTTTTTTTTTTTTTTCCCCAAGCCATGTGGATAAAGAAGCATTTCTAGAAGGATGGAAGGATGTCGACATTTACCTTTCAAGCTTGAATATTTCCTTGTTTTTACCCCCAAGTAAGCCTCAAAGCTTAGTTGTCTTTTTAACTGCAATGCCAAGAGACTTCTGAGAAGAGAGGGAACAGTGGCAACAGCTGAAATAGAAACCTATGGAGTGAAAGATTGTTCAGAACTAAAACCTTTACTTTGAACAAATGAGCATCTCAGTGATTCAAGCCAGACTTTCACCAGCAGTTTCTACTTCCTCTCTTTATACCCAAAATCTTTTGGAGAAAATAGTCTTGAATTTTTACTCCCCTAGCGACTTCCCTGGCATTCTACTGGTTGACTCTGCACATCCACTGCAGGGGACTCGGGTCTGATTCCTGGTCAGGGAACTAAGATCGCCCCCCACCCCCAGATTCGATTCCTTAGCTGCTGGAATGCTCATCAGGGTCTCATCGTTATTGTCAGGTAAAGAAATCTACTTAAAGTTCAAGGGTTGAATTTCCTTCAGATGTGTCCAGTGAAATGAGTTGAGAGATACATGGTCTGTTACTATAAAGTGCTCTAGAGTTTACAGAAATTTGACTTTAAATAAAAATGGGCTCAATGTTAAATCACTATTGCTATTACATCCCCTCATTTGCATTTCTTTGCTGGGAAAAAAGTGTTGAAGTCTTCACTCTGCATAGTACCCTGGAATTATATCTGTTCCTATACTCCAGCCCATTTTACATATGCAACGTTCCTTATCCATCCACCACATTGTCTTTTATTTAGTTATTGTGATTATACCCAATTGCAGAGGCATTTGAATTGCTATTGAAATTTTAGGGTGGAGGATCACCAAAATTTGGGTAAACCAATTAAGTTCATGTGAATACAACATCCAGGGGAAAATTTAAAAAAAAAAAAAAAGAAGAAGAAGAATTATATGTATTTTCTTGGCTGCGTCATGTCTTATTTGCAGCACACCAGAATTTCATTGCAGGATTTGGGGTCTTTCCTGGCAATATGCGAGCTGGCTTAGTTGCCCCGAGGCATGTGGGTTCTCAGTCCCCTCACCAGGGATCAAACCTGCATCCCTAGCTTTGGAATGTGGATTCTTAACCACTGGACCACCAGGGAAGTCCTAGGATAAATTTTTAAAATGGATTTTGTGGCGGGGTGTGGGTGTTGGTGGGGAGAGTGGTTTTGAACCACGGGATGCATAGTTAATCCCTTGAGCTTTGAGGAATTAATGTATATCACAGTGCTTCTAAGGAGGGCAGTCTGGAGTGGCAAGGTACCAGAGATCCAGGGGAAATAGAGAAATCCTTACCTTTACCAGGCTTGTTCCAAAATACACCAGCTCTACCAAATGATCATATAAATTGCAGGCTTCTGGGTACATCAGTCTGAGAATTACTTGATTAAACTAAATTCAATGAGTTCCTTTTAATACCACAATTATCAGAATCTTTAGCATACTAGGATGTACTATGAATCTCCAGACAATATAATATTCAGTATTTCTCAAACATACTTGGATTTAAGTCTCCCTTTTAAAACGTCTATCAAAACTAGCATTCTGCAGAATATAATTTAGTAAGGGCTGTAAAAGGAAGGCGGGGACATGGAGAATAGAAGGAATACAATAACAGATACTATTTATACAGTGCCTCACAGTTTATAAAGTGCTCCCCCATTATTATCCCTTCTGATCCTCGGGCCAAACAATTTTATAGGACAAAATAGCTCAAGGATTTTAAGTGCTTTTTCAAAATATATACAGTGATAAAAAAGGACAAGTTTTGACTTGGCTTTGGATCTTCTGACTTTAGTTCAAATATCCTTTTCACTATATTATGCTTTAGTGGAGACATATTTTTTGTTTCTATTTTTGCCAAGGGATAGTCCTAAATCATGTTTCTCAATGGCAGGATAAGTAGGACTTTCTGTACCTGAGCAAGTTCCATGAGTTACGCGTCCCCAGCCTCCATCTACTCCTTCCTATGAACTGGCCCTTTTATTTTTCCACCTTTGCCAGATACTCAAGCAGAAATACATGACTCGTAATAAAAAGGTTTTAATAAAGAGACTTTTTACAAAGATGGAGAAAGGAATATGGGAAAGCAAAGATGATGGCTAATCTCCTAGGGCTTGCTATATAGCTAGGAGCTGGTATCACAATGCCTGAAAAGGCAAGGGGGTGAACAGTTGTGGACCTCTGGGCAAAGGGGTGGCTGTAATAGAGAGGACTTCCTTGCAAAAAGAAGTAGCCAAGTTGCAGTATACTAACACATATCTATGGAATCTAGAAAAATGATACAGATGAACCTATTTGCAAGGCAGGGATAGAGACACAGAGAACAGATGTGTATACAAGGGAAAAGGGGAAAGTGGGACAAATTGAGAGAGAGGCTGCTGCTACTGCTAAGTCGCTTCAGTCATGTCTGACTCTGTGTGACCCCATAGACGGCCGCCCACCAGGCTCCCCTGTCCCCGGGATTCTCCAGGCAAGAACACTGGAGTGGGTTGCCATTTCCTTCTCCAATGCATGAAAGTGAAAAGTGAAAGTTGTTAAGTCGCTCAGTCGTGTCTGAGACACTGACTTAAATATACTTTATTATTGTTCAGTTGCTGAGTCATGTCTGATTCTTTGCCACCCTATAGACTGTACCCACCAGGTTCCTCTGTCCATGGGATTAGCCAGGCAAGAACACTGGAGTGGGTTGCCACTTCCTTCTCCAGGGGGTCTTCTTGATCCAGGGATCGAATTGGCGTCTCCTGCATTGCAAGGGTCTTCTTTGCTGCAGAGCCACCAGGGAAGCACTTATGCTACCATGGGTGAAATAGGCAGCTAGTGGGAAGCTGACTTATAGCACAGGGGGCTCAGCTCTATGCTTTGTGGTGACTTAGAGGGGTAGGATGGGGGGAGAGGTGGGAGGAAGCCTCAAGAGGGAGCGGATATATGTATACATATAGCTGACTCACGTTGTTGTACAGTAGAAACTAGCAGAAACTAACACAGCATCCTAAAGCAATTATATTCCAATGATAATAATAAAGACAGAATGAAGAGAACAGAGGGAAAAAAATACTGATTTCATTCTCCTCCCACTTTCAGTCTCTTGATAGTCCCTGCTGCTGCTGCTGCTAAGTCATTTCAGTCGTGTCCGACTCTGTGTGATCCCATAGATCGCAGCCCACGAGGCTCCCCTGTCCATGGGATTTTCCAGACAAGAACACTAAAGTTAGCCAAAATTAACAGGCCACAGGGAAACAGTCCAGTTGATGAAGCCCACAAAAGCCCTCTTTCCAGGATGCAGAGCAGAGGGTAAAGGAGAATGCAACCTGAGCCTGAGGGCACAGAAATTATCCAGCACCCCAGGGGTCAAGGCTGTCAGTCTCTGCCCACAAGGCCAAAAGGGTGGGCTCTGAAGATTTAGGCTTCCCTGATAGCTCAGTTGGAAAAGAATCTACCTGCAATGCAGGAGACCCCGCTTAGATTCCTGGGTCAGAAAGACCTTCTGAAGAAGGGAAAGGCTACCCACTCCAGTATTCTTGGGCTTCCCTTGTGGTTCAGCTGGTAAAGAATCTGCCTGCAATGCGGAAGACCTGGGTTTGATCTGTTAGTTGGGAAGATCCCCTGGAGAAGAAACTGGCAACCCACTCCAATATCACTGCCTAGGAAATCACATGGACTTGGGCAGAGAACAATGACAGGAACCCGATTTCAAGACCTATATGCTGGAGCAGAAAAAAGGCAGAACACTAGTTAATTAGGCACTTCCTGACCTCAAAGCACAAAATGTGGAGAAACTGACAGCAACTTGATTCAGATTGCTTTGGGGCTAGAATACTGTAAACCTCCCCAAGCTAAGGTGTAACTGAGCCTTGAGAAGGGGGAGGAGCCTGCAGTTCTGGTGAGTATCACATGGCGCTTATCTAGTGGGAGCACCTGTACCCAGTAGTTGATGAAAACAAGTGGCTGTAACAGAATCCCCACACTGGCTGCTGCCTTTTCCACCAGTGGAAATGGAAAGCTGGGACTTCCCTGTCAGTCCAGTGGTTAAAACTCTGCGCTTCTCCTACAGGGGGCACAGGTGCGATCCCTGGTCAGGGGACTGAGATCCTGCATGCTTCGTGGCATGGCCAAACAATAAAAAAGAATATGTCGTCTTAAAAAATAAAATAAATTGGAAAGCTGATTCTGAGAAGCCCTTCATTACAAGACTGAGGCTGTGTCACAGAGATGAGAGATTCAGCACAGAGAATTATCATTCCTAGACATACTGAGCAATGTGAGTGCCAGATTTCTCCTAAGGATTTTCTCCCCCACTTAGCGTGGCCTGCGTGCTTAGTCACTCAGTCGAGTCCAGCTCTTTGCAACCCCTTGGACTGCAGCCTGCCAGGCTCCTCTTTCCATGGGATTCTCCAGGCAAGAACACTGGAATGAGTTGCCATGCCCTCCTCCAGGGAATCTTCCAGACTCAGCAGTCGAAACTTTTCTTACCTCTTAGGTCTCGGCAGGCAGCTTGTTTATCACAGGTGTCACCTGGAAAGTTCTAGAGATAAGTATATAAAAGTTTAATAAATCAAAGAAAGAATGAGATTTTTCCCCCACCCCCAAGTTCTTTTGATATAATCTCTACAACTTTTCAAAAATTCAGTAGTTAGCTTTCACTTAAGATTTCTAGGGAATTCCCTGGTGGTCCAGTGGTTAAGACTTTGCCTTCTAATGCAGGGGCAGCAAGTTCGATCCCTGGTTAGGTAGCTAAGATCCTGCATGCCCCACAGCCAAAAAAACAAAACATTAAAAAAAGTAATATTGTAACAAATTCAATAAAGACTTTAAAAATGGTCCACATTAAAAAAAAAAAACTCAAAAAAATTTTGAGATGTCTAACAATAGGAACAAACAACCATAGAAATGATCAGTTGTTTTCTTCTAATTAAAGTGAAAGTGTTGGTCTGACTTTTGTGATCTCATTGATCATAGCCCTCCAGGCTCCTCTGTCCATGGAATGCTCTAGGCAAGAATACTAGAGTGAGCAGCCATGTCCTCTCTAGGGCATATTCCCAACCCAGGAATTGAACATGAGTATCCTGCATTGTAGGTGAATTCTTTACCATCTGAGCCACCAATGCCTTTTTAAGAGAGTTGTTTACCCTGAGAAATTTCTGGCCACAGCCTGATGCTAACTCGATCCTTTTATAAGAGTGTGGTCCTAGTTTACTAATGATAGATTGTGGTCCTATTTTACTACTGATACCTAATTTGTACTCAAATCTAGAATAATCTCCATGTAAGTGATACATTGATGCTTCACCAATAATTCATACAGGAAAGGATCCTTATTTGTTTTCCCCAACACACGACCAAAGATTGCCAAGCCTTTAGGATAGAGTTCTCTTCCTTTTGCTATAGTTTTAAAAGCACAATGTCTTAAGTTCCCTAACCAGGCCTCTGAAGTCCAAGAATAATAGTTGTCCAGTGCCTGTGGTCTTCCCTATTCTGGACACAAAGAATGAAACTCTCTTCAGGCCAGAGTCAGGAGTATTCAGGTTACTGATTTTATAACCTCAGTTGCCTGGTTTCCCATAGCAACCACCAGTTCTTCCAAGGTTACAGTGGATAACAAATTAGAAGCAGCAAAGTAGGGGACTGTTAGAACAGACGCATGGAAAAGTGACAGGCATCAGAAAGAAAGGGGACAGCAGGTACAGTAACTGGAAATGTCTGGCAGCCTACGGCCAGTAAGTGTTGGCCGTAGAGTCCTTAGTACCACGATCAGCCCTTAGGGCAGCACTATATTTGAGCCATAGCAATGGCCCTGAGTCATCAAGAAAATATTAACTCTCATCCAGAATATTCTGTTTAGTAAGGGAAAATAAGTTTGCAATACATTTGAGAAATATTCTCATCCCAATGACTACATATCCATATGCATAATATTTAAATTATTATGTTTTAGTTACCGGAAAACGCTCATGTATAGAGAGCATTTTGCAATTGAAAATGCTGACTGTAAAGATCTTTGATTTCTATAAGGTTATTTCTTCTGAGGGTGGGTGCTGGGACGTCCCTTGATTATACACTCGCTTGTAAGATGTTAATTCCTTGATCTAAGATGAAATGTCCCTGAGTCTCCCCAGGTTATGTGAGTGGAGATGAACTGGAATAATGGGTAAATAGAAGGGGAATGAACAAAACAGGGAAAAAAAATATAAAGTGGAAATTTCAGAATGTAAGTTATGGAAAGAGAACAAAACAGCTTATCTAGTTAGTAATTGCTTACTCAGTTTCTCCATTCTTCCCTGCCTCTTTTCTGCTTCCTTTCCTCATTTGAGTGATCATGTTCCTTTCCAAAATCACCAGGATTCTGTAGACAATTGCTCTGCTTGAAAAGAATCTCATCTTCACCTTCTCACTGGTGAATGGGTAAGGGCACTCCTCTCCCTCCCTCCACCCCTCCTCTCTCTCTCTCTGATACCAACCTTACTTTTCCTAATGTATTTGACTGAACATTAGAGGGGGAAAGGCTGAAGCTGATGTAATTGTTCCTACAACTTGAACTCCATGGCCTTCAAACTCTGCAGGAGCTTCAGTAAATGAAGAGTGAAGTGAGCAGGGCTGTTGGGATGCTATATCCCAGTGGCAAATGCATGCATGCGCAGTTGCTAAACCGTGTCCAACTCTTGTGACCCCATGGATTCTAGCCTGCCAGGCTCCTCTGTCCATGGGGCTCTCCAGGCAAGAATACTGGAGTGGGTAGCCATTCCCTTCTCCAGGGGATCTTCCCAACCCAAAGATAGAAACTATGTCTCCCGCATCTCCGGTGTTGACAGGCAGATTTTTACTACTGAGCAACCTGAGGCAAATCTATACCTCTATTACAGGGCAGGAGCAGTGTCTTTTTGAGCCTGCTTTTAATTCTTAACTAAGTACCTCAATTCCTTTAGGAAATTTAAGAAGTGAATCTAAACCTTGAAAATTGTTTAGAAAAATTGTTACATTTTAAAACAAGATTTAAGCATACTGTCTCTACTCAGTGAAAAGTAAAAAGAAGCATAAGGTGCTTGGAATAGAAGAAATAGAATGATCATTTTCTCAAAAGATATGACAATCTAAATGGAAAACCAGAGATAATCTACAGGTAAATTTATTGAAGTTAATAAAAAGTCTATCAGTGCTGGCTAATATAAGATCAGTAATCAAAAGGGAAAGTAGAATATACGTTTTCTGGAGGGGTAGGGTCGGGGGGAAAGGGAGCTTATTCCTACAGTAAACATAAAGTAGAAGTTTCCCAGGGAAAATAATTGTCAAAAGATGTATTGAATATAAGACTTGTGGAAATTATTAAAACAATAGAAAGATATTAAAGAAGGCTGAACTAAACGGAGAGACATATATTGTTCACAGTAGAACGAAGTAATACCAGTTTTCCTCAAAATATAATTCCAATTAAAAAGGCCCAACCAACATTATTTTTATGGAATTGGACAATTTAATTATAAAATTATGCCAGTAATTGATAGAGTGTCTCTGAAATGCAAGAATCAGGCAAGAGACTTCTCTCCCAAAGACATCAAGTTTCATTTTAAAAACTATTGCAATTAAGATAGAGTAGGATTAATAGAAGCTTAGACAGAAGGACCAACAAGACAGAATTGAGAACCTAGAAGAACCATACATAATGGAAATCTGATATGTGTCGATATTGCTGACAAATGAGAAAATGTTGGTCCATTTGTACTTCTGACAATTGTATGTTCTTAAAAAAATGCTTCCATTCCTCTTCTCATATAGGAAAATTCTTCCAGATGAATTAAAGATTTAATATGAAAACAAAAGGCAGATAATGAGGAAGAAGCACATAAAGGCTTCATTAGTAATGTCTTATGTATTAAACTGTGGAGAGAATACAGCAATGTATATTGTTACATTTTCCCTAAACATTATGTGTATGTATATGTATATCATGTGTGCATATTATACATATATGTTTAATTTTATATATGATCTATGTCATGATAAAATGTATATGTATGGATAGAAGTATTGCAATGTACATACTTAAAATCTGATTATTTTCCACAGTGGAGATTCTCTTGGAGAAGTGGTATTTTCACATTGGTTTTTATACATTATTTCAGAGCATCTGTGTTTTCCTGGAAAATACTAAATATGAATATTACAGAGTTTCAATATCTCTCCAGATTCTATAAGTGGAGCTGAAACCTGGAAGCTTATTTTTTGAGTTCATTCATTCAAATTGAAACAATTTGGCCAACTTGTATTAAGTGCCATGAAGTGAAAGAGCCTTACCCACCTGCAGCTTGAAGGCTGACCTCCCTTGTTGGATAATTCCTATTAGTACTGCACTCCTGTTGCACTGGGTGCCCTTGAGCCCAGCCATTAGGAACTGCCTGACCTAGGTTCCTTTACCCTCCAGCTTCTAGATGGATTTAACCACATTTCAGAAACCTCCAGAAGAACAGTGTGAATGAAGCGCAGTGAGAAATACGGAGAGGAGGGTGTGGTGATGTTGGAGAATTTGACAGAGACACTGAGGTCATAGTAAAGACTGGAAATTCAGGCAAACTGCAATGAAATTTTGTTGGAGAAGGAAATGGCAACCCACTCCAGCATTCTTGCCTAGAGAATCCTGTGGACAGAGGAGCCTGGTGGGCTGCCATCTATGGAGTCGCACAGAGTCGGACACGACTGAAGCGACTTAGCAGCAGCAGCAGCAATGAAATTTAGTCAAAGATGAAATAGAAAGTCATTGGACAAGTTGAAGCAGGAAAGAGTCAGAAACTGACTTTCATTTGAAAACTTCACTCAGGTCACTGTGTAGAAATGGCCTATGAAGGCAAGAGCTAAATAGAGGATATTGGTTGGGAATATAAAGTTTGAGTCTGTGGTAAATTTGAACTAGAGTGGTGGTAGAGACCAAGGAGAGAAGTGGAGAGATACAAAACACATTCTGGAGAGAAGGAACAAGATATCTAGGTTATATATTGAATACATGTGTGTGCTAAGGCACTTAGTCATGTCTGACTCTTGGCAGCCACATGGACTGTAGCCCGCCAGGCTCCTCTGTCCATGGGATTCTCCAGGCAAGAATACTATAGTGGGTTGCCATTTCTTCCTCCAGGGGATCTTCCCCACCCAGGGATGGAACTTGAGCCTCCTGTCTTTCCTGCATTGCAGGCATATTCTTTACTACTGTGCCACCTGGGAAATCTTAAATACTGGATGTAAGAGCTAAAAGAAATAGAAGGGCAAAGCCTGACACTTAGGCTTTTGAATTAGTAAACCTACATATAATTATGGTCTATTTAGTGAAAGAGGAGCATTTGGGGAAATTCCAAGTAGTAGAAATAAGGAGCTCCATGTTGTGTGTGAGGTGCTTATGGTATATTAAAATAGAGCAAACAAGTCAGAAGCACAAAGGTGCAGAGCAGTGTCATCGGTAGGGATCACCATAAAGTTGGCGTTTTAGGTCATGAGAAAGGACATGTCACCTAGGAAGAAATAATAGAAAGAAATGATGGCTTAAGCCAGGTCCTGAGGAGCAGGAGAGGACAGGAAGAAAAGCGGCTGTCAGGGAGGTTGTGAGAATGTGAGCTGTCCACATGATTGAGAGGAGAGTGTTTCAAACAGGGAGCCATCAGCCAAGTTGCGTGGTTTCACTATATCTATTCGATTTGACAACACAGAGATCACTGATGACAGAAAGCAGTGGAGTTAGTGGAATGACGAGACTAAAGGCCAGAGTAGAGGAGGAAAAGAGAAAAAGACAGGGCTGAAATATCATTTCAAGGGTGACAGATTGGGAAAAGTCAAACAAGCCAAGAACTGCAAGCAGGGTTGAAGATGCAAGGAAACAGACATGCTCATACACTTTAGATGACTTTGTAAATTAGAAAAATGTCTTTAGAAATCAATTTGGTGATGGATAACAAAGACTTACTGTAGAACACAGGGAACTCTACTCAATAGTCTGAATTGGCCTATATGGGAAATGACTCTAAACACACACACACACACACACACACACACACACACACACACACATCAGAGTGAATATATGTATATGTATAACTGAGTCTGTTGTTCCATGTCCAGTTCTAACTGTTGCTTCCTGACCTGCATACAGATTTCTCAAGAGGTAAGTCAGGTGGTTTGTGTTCCCATCTCTTTCAGAATTTTCCACAGTTTATTGTGATCCACATAGTCAAGGCTTTGGCATGGTCAATAAAGCAGAAATAGATGTTTTTCTGGAACTCTCTTGCTTTTTCCATGATCCAGCGGATGTTGGCAAGTTGATCTCTGGTTCCTCTGCCTTTTCTAAAAAAGCTTGAACATCTGGAAGTTCACAGTTCACGTATTGTTGAAGCCTGGCTTGGAGAATTTTGAGCACTTCTTTGCTAGTGTATGAGATGATGAGTGCAATTTTGTGGTAGTTTGAGCATTCTTTGGCATTGCCTTTCTTTGGGATTGGAATGAAAACTGACCTTTTCTAGTCCTGTGGCTACTGCTGAGTTTTCCAAATTTGCTGGCATATTGAATGCAGCATTTTCACAGAATCATCTTCCAGGATTTGAAATAGATCAACTGGAATTCCATCACCTCCAATAGCTCTGTTGGTAGTGATGCTTCCTAAGGTCCACTTGACTTCACATTCCAGGATGTCTGGCTCTAGGTGAGTGATCACACCATTGTGATTATCTGGGTCATGAAGATCTTTTTTTGTATAGTTCTTCTGTGTATTCTTGCCATCTCTTCTTAATATCCTCTGCTTCTTTGAGGTCCATACCATTTCTGTCCTTTACTGAGCCCATCTTTGCATGAAATGTGTCCTTGGTATCTCTAATTTTCTTGAAGAGATCTCTAGTCTTTCCCATTCTATTATTTTCCTCTATTTCTTTGCACTCACCACTGAGGAAGGCTTTCTTATCTCTCCTTGCTATTCTTTGGAACTCTGTACTCAAATACAGAGTATATCGTTCTTTTTCTCCTTTGCTTTTAGTTTCTCTTCTTTTCACAGCTATTTGTAAGGCCTCCTCAGATGGCCATTTTGCCTTTTTGGATTTCTTTTTCTTGGGGATGGTCTTGATCCCTGTCTCCTGTACAATGTCATGAACCTCCATCCATAGTTCATCAGGCACTCTATCAGATCTAATCCCTTAAATCTATTTGTCACTTCCACTGTGTAATCATAAGGGATTTGATATAGGTCATACCTGAATGGTCTAGTGATTTTCCCTACTTTTTTCAATTTCAGTCTGAATTTGGCAATAAGGAGCTCGTGATCTGAGCCACAGTCAGCTCCCAGTCTTGTTTTTGCTGACTGTATAGAGCTTCTCCATATTTGGCTTCAAAGAATATAATCAATCTGTTTTTGGTGTTGGCCATCTGGTGACATCCATGTGTAGAGTCTTCTCTTGTGTTGTTGGAAGAGGGTGTTTGCTATGACCAGTGCATTCTCTTGGCAAAACTCTGTTAGCCTTTGCCCTGCTTCATTCTGTACCCCAAGGCCAAATTTTGCTGTTACTCCAGGTGTTTCTTGAGTTCTAACTTTTGCATTACAGTCCCCTATAATGAAAAGGACGTCTTGCTTGGATGTTAGTTTTAAAAGGTCTTGTTGGCCTTCATAGGGCTGTTCAACTTCAGCTTCTTCAGCATTACTGGTTGGGGCATAGACTTGGATTACTGTGATATTGATTGGTTTGCCTTGGAAATGAACAGAGATCATTCTGTCATTTTTGAGATTGCATCCAAGTACTGCATTTCAGACTCTTTTCTTGATTATGATGGCTACTCTATTTCTTCTAAGGGATTCTTGCCCACAGTAGTAGATATAATGGTCATCTGAGTTAAATTCACCCATTTTAGTCCATTTTAGTTTGCTAATTCCTAAAATGTTGATGTTCACTCTTGCCATCTCCTGTTTGATGACTTCCAGTTTAACTTATAACTTATTTAACGTATATGCAGAGTATATTATGAGAAACGCTGGGCTGGATGAAGCACAAACTGGATTGCCGGGAGAAATATATGCAGATGACACCACCCTTATGGCAGAAAGTGAATAAGAGCTAAAGAGCCTCTTGATGAAAGTGAAAGAGGAGAGTGAAAAAGTTGGCTTAAAGCTCAACATTCAGAAAACAAAGATCATGGCATCTGGTCCCATCACTTCATGGAAAATAGTTGGGGAAACAGTGTCAGGCTTTCTTTTTTGGGGCTCCAAAATCACTGCAGATGGTGACTGCAGCCATGAAATTAAAAGACGCTTACTCCTTGGAAGGAAAGTTATGACCAACCTAGACAGCATATTAAAAAGCAGAGACATTACTTTGCCAACAAAGGTCCATTTAGTCAAGGCTATGGTTTTCCAGTAGTCATGGGTGTGAGAGTTGGACTATAAAAAATGCTGAGCGCCAGTGAATTGATGCTTTTGAACTGTGGTGTTGGAGAAGACTCTTGAGAGTCCCTTGGACTGCGAGGAGATCCAACCAGTCCATCCTAAAGGAGATCAGTCCTTAGTGTTCATTGGAAGGACTGATGTTGAAGCTTGAAATTCCAATACTTTGGCCACCTGATATGAAGAGCTGACTCATTTTAAAAGACCCAGGTTTTGCCTGTAGTCATGTATGGATGTGAGAGTTGGACTGTGAAGAAAGCTGAGCCCTGAAGAATTGATGCTTTTGAACTGTGGTGTTGGAGAAGACTCTTGAGAGTCCCTTGGACTGCAAGGAGATCCAACCAGTCCATTCTAAAGGAGATCAGTCCTGGGTGTTCTTTGGAAGGAATGATACTAAAGCTGAAACTCCAGTACTTTGGCCACCTCATGCGAAGAGTTGACTCATTAGAAAAGACTCTGATGCTGGGAGGGATTGGGGGCAGGAAGAGAAGGGGACGACAGAGGATGAGATGGCTGGATGGCATCACCGACTCGATGGATGTGAGTTTGAGTGAACCCCGGGAGTTGGTGATGGACAGGGAGGCCTGGCGTGCTGCGATTCATGGGGTGGCAAAGAGTCGGACACGACTGAGTGACTGAACTGAACTGATGCTGGGAAAGATTGAAGGCAGGAGGAGAAGGGGATGACAGAGGATGAGATGGTTGGATGGCATCACCGACTCAATGGACATGAGTTTGAGTTGGTGATGGACAGGGAGGCCTGGTGTGCTCTGGTCCCTGGGGTCGCAAGTAGTTGGACACGACTGAGCGACTGAACTGATAACTGAGTCACTTTGTTGTTCACCTGAAAGTATCACAACATTAGAAATTAACTATATGCCTATAAATTTTTTAAAAAATAGACACAATGCTAGAAAACAGGAATCAATTTGGCAATATGTTAAAAAAACAAAACAAAACAAAACAAAACAGAAGATGCCTATCTTTATGACCAAGCTACTTTATTTCTTAGAGTCATCCTTGAGGAAAGTATTGATAGGTTTGGTATGAATAGTCTGCCTGCAGGGGGTGACATCTGCAAAGATGTTCCCTGAAGCCCTGTTTTAAGAAATTCAGGGCAGACAGTCTAACTGCCCATTAATGAGGATAAGTAAAATAAATGTATTCAAACAGTGCTATAACATGTAAACAGTAAAGTATAAAAACTAATCTACATTGGCATGGATATATTTCAAAAATCAACTTCGAATGAAAGGAAAGTTGGTAAATAGTTGCAAAATATAATGCAAGCCTGTGTACTCAGTTGCCCAGTCTTGTCTCACTCTTTGCTACTGCATGCACTGCAGCCCGCCAGACTTCTCCGTTCATGGGATTTTCCAGGGAAGAATACTGGAGTGGGTTGCCATTTCCTACTCCAGGGGATCTTCCCGACCTGGAGATTGAACCCAACTCTCTTGTATCTCCTGCATTGGCAGGCGAATTATTTACCACCTGGGAAGAACACAAAATATGCCATTTATCTAAATTTTCAAACATGGCACAGTATTTAAAATTTGGTGGGTAGATATGCATAGAGAAAAATGAAATTGAAAAAATGTTCATGGCAAAAATACACATCCACTTCAGGAAAATAGCTGCCTCTAAAGAGGGTAGGGAAGAAGAAATAGCATAAACTTTCAGCTGTTTCTGTAATACTTCATTCTTAAAAGAGAGACATCTGATGAAACATGGCAAAATATTAACATCCTTATTTAAATCTTGGTAAGCTCAAGCTTAAATCGTGGTGGCTCAGACAGTAAAGAATCTGCCTGCAATGTGGGAACATGGGTTTGATCCCGGGGTTGGGAAGATTCCCTAGAATAGGGCATGGCAACCCACTCCAATACTCTTGCCTGGAAAATCCCCAAGGACAGAGGAGCCTGGTAGGCTACAGTCCATGGGGTCACAGACAGTAAGACATGATTGAGCAAGCACAGTGGTTCCTTGAAAATTTATGATGTTATTTTTGCAGTTTTCTATATGTTTGAAATATATTATCATTCATTTAAAAAATGAATAATAGTTGAGGAAATGGAGTAAGTGAGCCAATTCTTCTGGCACCACATCTAAGTTTCATTCATAATTCCTCTTTCCCTCATCGCCCTTTATTCACACTATCAACCAGTCATTTTGATTTTAGACTGAAATAGATGTCTCTAATCTTGCCATTTGCCATCACTCCTCTAAACCCCTTGTGGTCAAGCCACCATTTCTCTCATCTGTTTTAACAGATACTAAACGTTATCCCTCCTCTTACTTCCTCTCTCTTTATAGTTTTGCAGTGGCCTTTTTATTTTTTAATATGTGAATCATATCTCACCAGTATCCTGTTCAGGCTCACACGTGAAATAAAACACGGGTTCCTTCCTACAGCTTCCATCAAATCAAAAACATTTTTATATTCTATATAATCTATGATTAGGTGTGTTGGATGAATATGTGAAGGGGGAAAAGGAGTGCTGATGGTGTAAGAAACTTGAATTGGGGAAAAAATGATGGGCACAAGTGGAGAACTAGCCTTTAATAGGAAGTAAGAAATCTCTCGGTTGTAACAAGAGAGAGAAAGGAAGAGATGATTGAGAGTGTGGTGGATGGAAAGCAGAATTTCCAGGACATGTTTAGTGCCTATCATAGCTTTTTAAATTATGAATTTAAAGCTAATCTAGTCATCCTAGTCATTTGGTTTTCTCTTTTTATGTTTGGCTGCTTAAATGTAGGCACCAAAGCGACAAAGAATCGCTGGTTACAACCCGGAGTTTTGCCACTGCAGTATGAAAGATGAGGAGGGAGAGGGGAGGGGGTGGTGTTTGTATATAATGATTATATTGAACGATGGATCATGAAATCTAAGATGGGCAGAGAGGAAAAGTGAAGACAGGAGGGTGCTTGGAGACAGCGAGAAATTGGCCATGTTCCTAAGCTGAAGATTTAGATGGGAAGTGAACTGTAGGAGAGTGAATGTCAGATAAATTGAGCTGAGAAGAGGGGAAGAGCAGAGAAAGGACTACTTGATGTGAAGAGTTTAAAGGTGGAGCACCAGAAGCCAAGGGATGGGGGCGCTGAAGAACATTGTGGAGAGATTATTCCCAAAGAAAGAATCAGAGTGTTGAGCCATATTAAAGAACAATTAACAGGTGTTGGGTGCTGAGGAGGAAGGAAAATGAAAGTCTTCAGGAAAACAGAAGACAACGGGGGGCAGTTGATGCCTTTAACATATAGGGTTTATTTTGTTTTGTTTCAGGCAGAAATGTGAATAAGGAGCATCTAGAAATGTCATTCCTGTCATGAAGGAATGGAACCTACTCCACGAACAACCCCTTTTTGATAAATGTCAAAAGAAATACTATCTTCAGGTTTCTGTTAAGAAATTTAGGATGACTGACTGTTTGCTATTCTGTTGTGGGACTTTGGGAAAGTCACTTAACATGTCTGACTGTGAATCTCCAACCGATGTTGTAAACTGGAGGAACTAAGCTATCTTTAAGCATTTACCTAGGCTTAGGTTCCCATTTCTTTATATTCATTATATTTACCACATTGACTTTGGTATTTTACCTGTTTTCAATTATTTTGGAATTATATCTGCTATTTGCTAACAATGAACTTTAAATGAACATGAATTACAGGTGGTTTTCTTTCACTTCTTAAAAGACAAAATCAGTGGAAATAGAGTGATCTATACAGATCATTCTTAGTTAGCAACACAAATGTAGGTTGGTATCATTGGTGGTATTTTTGAACATCAGACCTTTTTTTGAGAAAGTCATTTATATTTGGATTTGTCATACTGCGATTTTATTTGCAAGAATATTTTTTCCACTAGATTATTTATTTATATCACAGTATAGTACATTTTTATTATTATTTCTTTAAATTGGAGAGTAATTGCTTTACAATGTGTTGATTTCTGCTATAAGACAAGGTGAATCAATCATATGTATACATATATCCCCTCCCTTTTGACCCTTTCTTCCCCTCAACCCACCCTTCCAGGTCATCCCAGAGCACTGATCTGAGCTCCCCATGCTATACAGTAGCTTCCCATTATCCATCTATAAAATATTTTCTTAATTATTCTGTATACAAAATGTGAGTTCTCCAGGGAATTATGAGTTATCCAGAAAATTATCAGCTAGGCATGGAGATGAAGGGTTCTGAACCTGCACAAATAAAAGCAAAGAGTTAAGACCAAGATTTTCAAAGATAATCAAACATATTCACTGAACAACGGAGAGGTAACTAAATAAGCTCAGCTCTGTTTACCATCCCCAAATTTAAAGACTTAGACTATAAATGCCCTAGCACATTGCCTGGCACAAAACAACTCAGTAAATATTGACTCTCTTTCTTTCCTTGATCATTAATAGTTCTTCTTTTTTTATTTTTTGTCTTCTTTACACAAATTTATAAGAAGATCATTTCTTATCTTCTTCTCTATTGATTCCGATCCTTGGGAAAGAAAGAGATCCCAAATACAAAAGAAAAAATGTTGAAGTCTTGTTCCACGACACAGCTTAATGTGACAATAAGAATGGTTTCCCCTTTCTGGAATGGGATTGTTAGGAAATGTGTGTACTCAAGACTAGCATCAAACCTATTAATGTTGCAGATACGGAGTAAATTGGCCCTTCGGTTACTAAGATAGGACTATAAGGCACTGTGACAATGATTATTATAAGCAACTGGTCTTAAAATGGACAGTTTGAACATAATATGATATACTTTAACAAATGGGATTTTAACACCCTTCAGGTATTTTCTCTGCTGTGTGAGATCTACTGTGTTAAATCTCTTTGTTCAGCTCAGACAGGTCGTTTGTCAAATTCCTTCTCATTATTAAAAATGTATTCAGTGGCATTTAATGAGTACATATGGATTCAGAGATGATCACAAATCAAAATTTCAAAAGTCATATTTTTATCTATGCTCTCCCACACTATGAATATGTAGCAGGCCCTTAACATGGACTATTCTTAATGCTCAAACAGGATCTGATCCTTATAATATTCACTGAGTTTTTAGTCTTCCATTTTCCGGTAAGGGAATTATGAAACCCAAAGAGAGAGTGTCCTTGTTAGGGAAAGAAATCCCAATTCTAAACTCAACTTGAAGTCCTATATACTGACTTTATAATTGTGCATGCTAGGTCGCTCGCTCAGTCATGTCCAACTTTTTGAGACCCCATGGACTGTAGCCCGCCCTGCTCCTCTATCCATGGAACTTCCCAGGCAAGAAAACAAGAGCTGGTTGCCATTTGCTTCTCCAAGGGATCTTCCTGATCCAGAGATTGAACCCATAGCTCCTGCTGCGTCTCCTGCACTGGCAGGCAGATTCTGAGTCACCAGAAAGCCAACTTTGTAATGAATGTTTGCAAATTTATTATTTTATTTAGGAACTAGTGCTTAAGGAGCACTTTGTAAATCAAATGTATTATGCAAGTAGTGTTAATATTATAATAATGATTGCTTTAATAAGTGTAATTAAAACCTTCGACTATACAGGATCTTGTCTTATTTTCAAGTATTACTTCTTGTCCTTGTATA
This sequence comes from Ovis aries, assembly GCF_016772045.2. Classification (NCBI taxonomy): domain Eukaryota; kingdom Metazoa; phylum Chordata; class Mammalia; order Artiodactyla; family Bovidae; genus Ovis; species Ovis aries. Next base: position 28,744,605 of record NC_056074.1, on the reverse strand, counting down.
GTCAGAACAGTACCTCACAAAATTAGTGGGTGGGGAAACTTCCTTTTCAATTCCATGCTGAGAGAGAGGCTTCACAGCTGTTACCTGAGCTGAAAACATTCATGTTTATAATGCTTGTTATTTACCATGGCAGAATATTTCACAGGATTAAGAGCCGAGGTGATCCGTCAAAGCCCCTCTCCCTTGGGCCAGCTTCTAATCCAAGAAGACCTTTCTTTTTTTTTAATTTTTTAATTTTTTTAGTTTTTTATTTTTAAATTTTAAAATCTTTAATTCTTACATGCATTCCCAAACATGAACCCCCTCCCACCTCCCTCCCCATAACATCTTTCTGGGTCATCCCCATGCACCAGCCCCAAGCATGCTGCATCCTGCGTCAGACATAGACTGGCGATTCAATTCACATGATAGTATACATGTTAGAATGTCATTCTCCCAAATCATCCCACCCTCTCCCTCTCCCTCTGTGTCCAAAAGTCCGTTATACACATCTGTGTCTCTTTCCTGTCTTGCATACAGGGTCGTCATTGCCATCTTCCTAAATTCCATATATATGTGTTAGTATACTGTATTGGTGTTTTTCTTTCTGGCTTACTTCACTCTGTATAATCGGCTCCAGTTTCATCCATCTCATCAGAACTGATTCAAATGAATTCTTTTTAACAGCTGAGTAATACTCCATTGTGTATATGTACCACAGCTTTACCAAGAAGACCTTTCAAACGTAGTTTACAAAAGGATGGAAATTGTAGAGGGGAGTGGAAGGAGCAGGCACTGAAAACAAGACAGAAGCCTTAAAGGAAATGAGGCCCTGCTTTCAGGTTAAGAATGTTCACCTGGAACTTCCCTGGCTGTCCAGGGAAAGTTGGTTAAGACTTCACCTTCCAATGCAGCGGGTGCAGAGGCTGTGGGTTCAATCCCTCGTCAGGACGCTAGGATCCCAAATACCTTGTGACCAGAAAACCAAAGCATAAAACAGAAGCGATATCGTAACAAAATTCAATAAAGACTTTAAAAATGATCCATGTCAAAACAAATCTTAAAAAAAAAAAAAGAATGCTCACTTGGATTGGGCTCAGCAAAACCTCCCCTCCAGACTCTCCATAGTCTTACCTTCTGCTGACCTGATACAGATGAAAAAGAGACTTTGGAAACCACGGTGGAAGGTGATGGAGCCACAAAATGAGACTGGTCCCTTGAACCGCTGTTTGAAGGGAAGTCACTAGCTTTGGAAATTATGAGTGTGTGTATGTGTGTAATGCATCTAGTTCTCAGATTAGCTGTATTTATGATTACATATAATACAAAACACAAACATGATGACTATATACATATACAGCATATATGTCATACATTGTATGTTTATGATAATAAACACATCTAATCTGAGAGCTACACTGTATTACATAATATCATGCATATATAGTATATAAATATTAAATGTTTTGTGGACTTTCATAAATGCAGACATTCTGAGAACTAGACTGGGATAACATTTCTAGAATTCCAATACAAGGTCAGAGCAAATCAGCGTCAGACAGCCCTGATGCTGACCATCCCACCATGGCTCTTCCATCCTTCACTGACTAAAGACAGGTTGGTCCCAGGTGTCAGGACGACATGGTAGCCAGCATATGGAGATAAGTGGCTTTAACTGTGTAACAAGGAGGAGCATCGTGGGGACAAAGAGTATGGCAGGTCTTGAGAGCCATCTCTCAAGTAACTTCTTTGTAATTATCTGCAGGTGAAAACTAAAGAGAGATCTAGCCCAGGGCTCTCTGCTGAGTTACTTCCAGCCCCTGCTAAACTCAGGCAGCACAGCGGGCTATATCCAGCCCTATCTGCTTTGTTACTAAGGACCCTGTTAATACCCAATGCACGCTGGGCTTGTCCAGGCGATGCTCACCTCCGTGACTCCTCTGTGTTTAACAGCAGGTCAGCTAACTTCATAATCCTTTGCTGGGTTTTTCTTCCCTGTTTCCATCTCCAAGAAGATTAGAGTCCTGTAATATTTTCCTTCTCCTCTCTATTGACTACAGGGCTGTGTCTAAATGTGATTAGATTTACTCCACGCCGATGCTTCTTGTTTCTGCAGTCACAAACAGCTAAAAGGAAGATCCCAGAGATGCTCAACAATTTTGCCTTTTCTATTTTGCCTTTTTATTTCTCTCCGAAGCCCAAGCTGCGTAAGTTAAAACCAATTTCTTTCTTCCTTGGACAGATGCCACACCATTACATTGGGGGTTAAATGGTTTTCACTCTCCTAAAATGGTTGCGATGCCTGTGTTATTGGCTTATTTCACCTCCCTGTGATCTACATCCTGTGGCCCACTCAGGTCTCGGGGATTTTGGAAGTGGGGTAGTGGAGTCTTGGGGGCGCTGGTTTTATTGAAGGGGCCTCAGCACATCATCTGTGATGAACAACCTGCGAGTCTGATATCTCTCTGGATCCTGGGAGCCCAACCTATGTATGGAGGAGTGCAGGACGGGCTTTTCCTTCCCACTCGCAGCAGAGCTTCTATTCTTAGGTTTACATCCAAAGGCACAAGAGACCAGGGCTGCCAAGCGTCCTTCAGAGTGTCCTAGTCACATCCAGCCTGATGACTTGGAGCTGCTTTGGTATCAGCTTCTTTCTCCTATCTTTCGACGTATTTGGGAAGAAGATTCTGGGGAGTGTTTCTCTATAGCTTGTCTTGTTATATGTCCATCCTGAAATTCAGGGCATTCCCCATATAGTCTAACTCTAATCCCTCTCTTTAAATCTCTGCTTGTTTTGTCTTCTCTTTTCCCTGTTCACAATGGAACAGTGTTGTGGTGGCCCCTCAACAACTACGCCCTATTCAAGTCTATTTTCTTCCTCTCTGAAAAAGAATGCGATGGGACTTCCCTGTGGCCCAGTGGTTAAGACACTGCCTTCCAATGCAGGGTGTATGGGTTTGATCCCGTATGTCCTGTGGCCAAAAAATCAAAACATAACACAGGAGCTACGCTGTAATAAATTTGATATAGACTTAAAAAAAAAAAGGATGCTCTAATTTGACTAATAAAGGACAATGCCATGTATTTTATACCCAGAAAAGCCTGTTCTCATGACATTCTTCCATATGCTACAGATATTGAGGTGAAATGAAGGAGCATTAGAAATTCAAGGAATGAGCCATTTGTAACTGGCTTTTGCTGCTCCTGAGAAAGAAGGAATGGAGCAGGGCTTTAGCCCAAGTGATGCAGTGATGCTGAGCCTCCGTGTGCTCAGGCAGAGGAAACAGAAGAAACAGCTGCACAGCAACAAAGGGCAGTCAGTGGTCGAGGAGAATAAGAGAGGAACAGGCAAGGATCCGGGGAACTGCGTCTGTCTCTGCTGCTGGGCATTTTCACTGAGCTCCTCCTGCCCAGCTCACCAGGGTCACCTCTGGTCCTGATATAACCAAGTGTATTATTTTTGTTTTGCTTATTTCTTATCTAAATCACCTGTCAGCTCTTCATTTCCTTGCACATTCCCTAGTTTGTATTCCAAAATCACCTTTCTAATGCCACTTCCCTTCTTAATAAGCTTTAATGGCTCCTCAATGCCTATAAGATAAAACTGCAGGCATAATTGACCATAATACAGTAGGCTAATAATAGCTGCCATTTAGTGAGCCCCTTTAAGGGTATCGTGCTGAGTGCATTATATAGATGGTACCTAAACCTCACAACTATCCTTCAGGGTCAGTATAATTATTCCCATTATACAGATGAGGGATCTGAGTCTCCAAGAGACAAGGGACCTACCAAGTGGTGAAGTCTGGATTTAAACCCAGGATTCTTCATATTATTATTATTATTCCAAACTCATTACCCTCACAGTAGAATGTGTAAGTTGTGCTCATTCATCAAAACGTTCGCACTTAATTGACATTAATGCATTTTTATCCACAAATGATTATGGGAAGACAAAAATGGGAGCAATTAAATCTGTTAGAGACATGAAGGAAGGCTTGTCTTAGAAGGATAAATAGAATTGTTTCAAGTAGTTGGAGTGTGGGTGTGTGCAGGAGTGGAGTGAGAAAACAAATATTCAGCCCCAAATGAAGCATTCTGCCATAGCATATATGGAAAAGAAATCAAATTTCTCTATTGAGAAATGTTCTTTCCATAGATTCATTCCAAACCTATGAACTTAGAAGAAAAATCACATGATTCACTCTAATTTCCTCTACGGAAGGAAATGCTGGTTTGGGGAGGGTAGTCATATATATTTTGTCTTAGAAATCTACAGCCTCGTAAAGAGGTATTTCTTCATAAGACAGTGAGTCTAGTCTCTAGGGAAGAGCATACATCCAGGGAATTATCAAAGCTGTCGCCTGAATCTTCCTTTCACTGGACTCTCCTAGTAGGTGAAGCATACTAAACATTTGGTGGGGGGCACTCCTAGGTGGCGCTAGTAGTAAAGAACTCGTCTGCCAATGCAGGAGACATAAGAGACTCGGGTTCGATCCCTGGGTTGAGAAGATCCCCTAGAAGAGGGCACAGCAATCCACTCCAGTATTCTGGCCTGGAGAGACCCACAGACAGGGGAGCCTGGCAGGCTAAGGTCCATAGGGTTGCAAAGAGTAGGACTCGGCTGAAGCCTCTTAGCATGCACGCTCACTGTCTGAAGGGAGAAAGGATCCAGGTGATGGTAGATGGGCAAGAGTTTCCATCATTACCTGGGAGCCTCTGACATCCCATAATAGTGGCCATCTCACATGGACCACTCGGCTTGAGAGGAGGAAGACCCTTCTGTAGTCCTTTGATGTCTATTGCCCCTGAGACAGGACCTGCCTTTGAACGTGTCCATTTCACGTGATGTCTGGGAAATGGAGAAATGGTTTTTCCACTTAGTGTTTTGACATAGGCAAAGACTGATGCCTCCTTCTGACGCAAACATGAGTGAGTGAAAAATAACCAACCGACTCTAAGAAAACCCTCCTGAATATGCCAGCATTCTTCCAGAAACAAACACAAACAATTGACTCAAACACAAAACACACGCACCTTTTCCTGTCAAATCCTGTTCTTCCTAACTCAATTCCTCAAGGTGGCTGCAATCTTTGCTTTCTTCTTCCCTGTTACCTGTAGCCATTCTCACTGGGACGCATAAGAAATAATGTTGTTTTGTTTTCCTTCAGAGTTCAGACATGTCCTGTTGTGAAATTACCATGATTTTCCCCTCTTGTTTTTCTTTATGCACTCCCTTCAAACATATAGCAAAATCATCTCAGATAAACTGGAAACAATTTAGCTTAGTGTGTTGAGCCACTGGATACTTTCCAGGCCCCATTTCAGGTATCATTTCAAATTCCTTCTTTCATATAGTGTTGCTGTTCTCTGATCATTTTCCTTGGCCTTTTCAATATATTATTTTTAGAAACTCAGAAGGTATAAGATGATTCCTTGAGTTTCCTAACATGATTTATTCTATTTCAGAGAAATGGCTACAGAAATACACCCGCAGTTTCTATTTTCTCTCTCAACTTGCAATGGGACAGACAATTATTGACCTTTTTGGATCAGATAATTATGGAAGCGTAAGGGGAGCATCAAGAGCTATATATGCCTGCTTCTCCCTTTTCATTGTGACTTCACCAATCCAGATTGCAGACCCTTGTTTTGGCAGCTAAAGCTCCTCAGGACAGTTCAACTAAGAGCTACTGAAACCTGTACGTGTGCACAGGTACACGTACAGTAGCTACAGTGCTGTAGACCCCTGCTCTGCAACAAGAGAGGCTACCGCAATGAGGAGCCCTCCCGCTTCAACTAGAGTAGCTCCCGCTCACCACAACTCGTAGCCCCTGCTTGCTGCAGCTAGAGAAAGCCCATGCAGCTACGAAGACCCAGCACAGCCAAAAAGAATATAAATGTTTCAAAAATGTCCCATGCCAATCTGAAAAAAAAAAAAAAAAAGCTATACAGGTTAATTACAGTTAGGGAGTTTTGGCCACATCCCTGGCTCTCATCTCCTTAAGGTCCACCATCATTGACCTCGTATTCTTGAAGCGCTTAATAGCTTTTCCAAAGATTTTCATTGTAGGCACTCTTAATGCAACTGATGCAAATGTTGTAAGTGTGACCTTAAGAATTTTCTCTAAGAAGATTGATTACAGAAGGCAATATACCTGGTCTCCATTTCTCATCAAGTTGAGCTTGAGCAAGTCAGGTTTCTTTCCTGACTTTTGTATTCTCCTCTGGAAAAGATAACGTCAGATGAAACTCTTCTGAAGACCCTCCAAACCCTAATCACGTGACTATAGCATCATCTGGTGGGTGACACTCACTATCAACAGCCAGTGGAATGAGTCTTTTATCCTCCTAATGAAAAGCAAACTAAAGAGAGTTTGTAAAACGACAGGCATAGCATAAACTCTGTAGGCTGTAATCACAGATGCAAAGGGTGTCAGGTAAGTAATAGGAGACATTTATGATGTCTAAGGAAAAAACGCCACCCATCCACAGTGGTCACTCAACCACCCAGGCAAAGACCTCAGAACAATCATGTCCCTAAACAGCTCTGCTTCCATCTCTTCCTCCATCTCTGTTTTTATTCCAATTAAGACTTTGAAGTCTTAATTGCATTTTATTTTAGTTGTTTTATTTTGGACTGTGAAATTATTGCATCAGAGATGTATAATTTTGTATGCTCAGAGCAAAACTGGATGGTCTAACTGACTTCTTTTTTTTTTTTAATGACACCCTCTGCCCAGATTCATTTTTCCTCTGTTCTCACTGGTTATCTTTTGTCTACTCTTGTGTCTCAGGTAAGACATTTTGGTCAGGTTGTATTTTCCACCTGCCCCCTCTGTAGCTCTTAAAATCAGCCCCACGCACTCTGCCCCATATATCTCACTAAGGGGACTTCGCTTCAGAAGGGCATGTGGCTTAAGGTATTCCTTAGTGCTAAATTTAACTTTACACCTGCTACCTCGAACAAACCATTTTCCTTCTCTATTTGTGCCTGCATTTTGCCTCATATGAAATGGAGATAATAACACTTACCTTCTGCAGCCCACCAGGGTGTTATGAAGATTAATTAAAGTTCTTTGAAGATGACAAGTCTTGAATATAGTTATTATTAGCTAAGCAAACTGCCTGTTTTAATACCAAGGGTCTCTGGGCAGGTCAGACAAGCTCCCTTAAGCACAGCCCTCACTCTCATTTTTCCCATATTACTTTCAGCCAGCTCGAACATGTAGAGGACCTGGGGGTGTTCTTTGGAGAATGTGCTTTTTCAATGGGATTAAGCTGCATAAATAATTGAAAAGTGCCAGTGTGTGTGCCCGAAGAGTGCAAAGCCCTTTCTCATTACTTGCCACCTGCTCAGCCACCTCCACGCAGCAATGACTCAGAGCCTTCCTCAGTTTTCCAAGGGAAGCAGTGCAGTGCAGAGGCCAGTGCTAATTAATTCTTGGCATATGCATACTATCTCTCTCACTGCAAAATATTTCGCAAAGAGGAATATGCCAAAACAAAAGAAGACTAGCTCATGTATTCTCATTTCAATGATGGAAAAACAGAGGTAGTAAGATATGTCTACTTCCCAAGGACAAACAGGGGGAAAAAAATGAAACCCTGATTCTAAAATTTACATTGGGACTTTCCTGGCAGTCCAGTGGTTTAAAGTCCACCTTTGAATTCAGGGGGTGCAAGTTCACCCCATCATTGGGGAGCTAAGATCCTACATGACTTGTGGCAAAAAAATTGAAACGTTGAACAGAAGCAATATTGTAACAAACTCAATAAGGACTTTTAAAAAATGGTCCCTATCAAAAAAAACAAAACAAAACAAAAAACAACTTTAAAATAAAACACAGGTTTTTAAGTTGGAGGTTTAAAAGATAGCATTTTAAAATTTGGAATTGTCCATCTTTGGCCTTGATTCTACTCTTTTTAACAGTAGTTTGGTAACTGTACAGCCTAGGAAATAATAGGAAACCTAAGAGGACTCTCAAACTTCTGGCTGTTTCTCAACTGCCCCAATTTATATCTTCTCATTATCAGGTAAAAATCCTATTTGAGAGTGTCCAGGTTTCTTAAAGCATGATGATCATAGTGTGTCCCAAACAGTCTAGACACAGTCTAACCAGCATGAAATGAAATGCGATTCCTACCCTATGTTCCAAACAAGATGATCTTCCATAAGACACGAAATACTGATGACTCGTATTACATTTAACATCAACTAACATTGCCCCATGAGTTTCACCTCCTGCTAATGAAGGACTTCTTTCCTCTGTCTTGTCTTTTTGACCTACATACAAGACTCCATATTTATGGATATTTATTTAGCATTCTGGTCTTAGCCTGGTTTCCTCTGCTTGATTAAATCTTTATCAGCCCTAACCTGTCCATGCAGGTTGTTAGTTAACTTTTTCTACCAGCAGTGAGAATGTCGATCCTTTCATGTGCTTTGCAGATGGCTAGTCTGCAGGGGAAGACCACTCAAGAAAAATAAAAGCAAGGCAGAAGCATGAAGGAGAGTTAGTAAATAAAGTATGTAGAGGATAATGACGGAAATAGGACAGTTTAAAATTTCCTGGGTCTTCCCTGGTTGCTGCTGCTAAGTCACTTCAGTCGTGTCCGACTCTGTGCGACCCCATAGATGGCAGCCCACCAGGCTCCCCTGTCCCTGGGATTCTCCAGGCAAGAACACTGGAGTGGGTTGCCATTTCCTTCTCCAATGCATGAAAGTGAAAAGTGAAAGTGAATTCGCTCAGTCATGTCCGACTTAGCGACCCCATGGACTGCAATCTACCAGGCTCCTCCGTCCGTGGGATTTTCCAGGCAAGAGTACTGGAGTGGGGTGCCATTGCCTTCCCTGGTAGTCCAGTAGTTAAGAACCTGCCTTCCAACGCAGGGGATGCAGGTTCAATTCCTGGTCGGGGAACTAAGATCCCACTTGCAGCGGGACAACTAAGCCTGTACAGCCCCGTGAAAGATCCTGAGTAATGCAACTAAGACTAGATGCAGCCAAAATAATAAAAAATAAATATTTAAAAATAAAAATATCCTACTCTCTTACCATATCTTTCTAAAAGTGTCAGTGTTACAAAATAGGGAGAATTTAATCTTTTGCCCGATCACACAAGAGGAACATGGCTGCCATCAGATGAAAAGTGTACATTTCTAATTTTTCAGGTAATTTCTCTAACTTGTTATAGCTTTGTTTTCCCTAGGTCATTTCACCTTCACGTTTCCCATCCAAATACTGAAAAAGCCTCACTAATTAAGGGCAAAAAGGTTTTAATGACTCCTATTGAGGATTCCTACTTTCTTTTTCCATTCCTGGGAACCCTTAATGATGTGGAAGCTATTCCATTATTTTCTGGGGATCTAATTGTTGCATTGCCTTCTCTCAAGCCACTAGTTCCCTCACTACCAAGCATTTTTTGGCTATTAAAAGTTCATCCCCCTACCCTTTTTTAGAAATAAAGCTGAGGATTGCCTTTCATTTCTATTTTTATTAAAAAACTTTAATGCACTGCCATTTTCCCCTCTTGCCTGCAATGATTGCACAAAGAACCAAACGGCAGCCAAGAATGAGCCTTAAGGAATCCTTAGAGAAATAAGAGAAGTCGTAATTGAATAATCTGCCACCAACAGTGGTTATCGGGGTTACAGTCTTTCCAATGCACCTTCATGCTGGAATGCGGGGTTATAAATAGACGTGTGCTCTGGGAAAAGGAAGAATTAAGCTGAGAGAGAGAGTGAAGACAATGTAAGAAGATAAAGCGTGTCTTGTAAAAAGCCAAAGCTTAAAAAAAATTAAAGTTGTAATAGCACGAAGATTGCCTTTTAAATTGTCCAAGGGAAATCCTCTTCTCTGAAATCCAGTTTAGGTTAATGGCCTGAGGAAGCCTTGGCTCCAGCCTCCCTGTGAATGTATAAATTAGGTTTGAGCAGCGCTTGCTGGAGGCTCTCCGCACGTCTCAGAAAGAGGCCTGATGCCATCTTTCTTCTTAAATCAACAATAATAACACAGCAAGATAATTTAAAACCTATTAGCAATAATCATTGTTAACAGGAAAAACAGCGTGGACTATATTAGAATAGTCCAAACAAACAAGAGAGGAATGCCAATCACTTGCATGCTCCTTTTTGACTTGAGTGCGGGCTCAGAGAAAAATGGTGCCAGTGATGCAGGTTTGCATCCAAATAATATGACAATTATTATTTGTAAAATGACAGTTATTTCCTGGTGGCAGGGTGGTGAAGAATCAGTCTGCCGATGCAGGAGACCTGGGTTTGATCTCTGGGTCAAGAGAATCTTCAGAGGAAGATCCTCTGGAGGAGGAAATGGTTAACTATGGGATTTTCTTGACTGGAAAACCCCATGGGCAAGAGAGCGTGGTGGGCTACAGTCCATGGGATGGCAAAAGATTTGAACAAGACTCAGTAACTAAACTACAACAACAGTAATATGATAATCGGAAGAAAGGTAAATTAACCAAGCAGATTTCTCTGCCACTCTGTGTTCCTTCCTCCTCCCTCCCCAGCATCCCTAGGGTATGTAGATATTGACTTCATCACTAAATATCTCACAACTGTTAATTCCTGTGATGTTTTACTCTTAGGCCACACTTTTCATTTGGCAGTTAGAGCCTGATGAGAAATCTGTGGCAGGGCGTGGGGAGGTGTGGGTGGGAGAGGCCCGTCTGCACTGGGTACATCCTCTGGGCTTGCAAGCCTGGATTCCTGCCTGCGATGTGAGTCTTCATAAAAGTTTATGGACACACAGTCCTCACTTTTGCCCCTGAGGACTTTTGTTTGCCTTAGGGATTTTTCATTAGGCTACTTAACCCCTAGAAAGAGAGAAATAGGCTAGAGATATAGAGATTGGAGGAAGTAATAAAAAGGAAAATCGTGGGATAGGATACAGAGCGTTGCATATTACAAGGACAACCTATGAAGTAATGAGACAGAGTTTCTCCCTTGGATAATGGAAAACTGTCTCATGACCTACTCAGCACAGTGTTCTCCTGTGGGTCTCTACATCAGCGTCTAAGTGTGCAAGTGAGTCTGTGCGAGGGGGTGAGAAAGTAAGAGAGAGAGAACCAGCTGGGAAGAACAGGCTTCTGTTGAACCTCTTTAAGTGAAAAACAGAGAGATGATCATATTAAGTGAGTAAGTCAGCCAAACCCTGAGTATTCATTAGAGGGACTGATGCTGAAGCCCCGATACTTTGGCCACCTGATGTGACAAGCCAACTCATTGGAAAAGACCCTGATGCTGGGAAAGATTGAAGGCAGGAGGAGAAGCGGATGACAGAGGATGAGATGGTTGGATGGCGTTACCACCTCAGTGGGCATGAGTTTGAGCAAACTCCTGGGGACAGTGAAGGACAGGGAAGCCTGGTGTGCTGCAGTCTATGGGGTCGCAAAGAGTCAGACATGACTTGATAGCAAACAATGACAACAAAAGTCACACAGAGAAAGATAAATATCATATGACGTCACTTACAAGTAGAATCTAAAAAATGACACAAAAGACCTTATTTACAAAACAGAAGCAGATTCACGACATTGTAAGCAAATTTATGTTTTACTAAAGGGGAAATGGGAGGGAAGGATAAATTGGGAATTTGGGATTAATATGTGCACACTACTATAAATAAAATAGATAAATAACAAATACCTACTGTACAGCACAGGGTATTATATTCAATATCTTGTAGTAACTTAGAAAAGAATAGGAAAAACACATATATATGTATATATGTTTATATATATGTATACATACATACATATAGATATAACTGAATCACTTTGCCATGCCCCTGAAACTAACACAGCATGGCAGATTAACTATATTTCAATAAAAATGGCTAAATTAAAAAACATGAAAAATATAATAAAAACAATAAACAATAAAAAACATGAAAAATACATGAGTGTTTGGCACAATTTCCATCCAAGATCATCCTTCTGTGAATTGGTAGAAGACTTTCCTATCTCCATATGACACATTAGACTACTTCTTCAGGGCTGGACAGTCAGTAGAGTATTATAATATTATCTTAGATGAGCTAATAGAAAATCCTATGGGCCTTCATGTTAAAAAGAAAAAAAAAGGGAATTTGAAAGTTAAGTTAAAAAAAAAGTTCTCCTAGATGTTTACAGACACTTTTATAAGCTCTTTATTATCATTTTCTAATTTACTGGATTTTACCATATGCAAAATGGGCAGATCTTAAACTTCATAAGTAACATTATCCTGCTTATGGAGATGTTGTCTTGTGTGCTTTGTGCCCAGTTGCTCAGCTGTGTCTGACTCTTTGCAACTCCATGGACTGTAGCCCACCAGGCTCCTCTGTCTGTGGAATGCTCCAGGCAACAATACTGGAGTGGGCTGCCATTTCCTCCTCCAGTGCATCTTCCCAATCCAGGGATTGAGCCCACATCTCCAGTGTCCCCTGCATTGGCAGGCATGTTCTCCTCCATTGGAGCCACCTATCGATGTTGGGTATAACAGCATTTAAGGCCCTAGCAGTGGGTCTGTCCTATTTCCATGCTTTCTGTCTCCCAAAATGATGCAATTAGCCCTGGTTCATTTTTCAATCTAGTCAGTTGAACACTGAGGTATGCCAACTCTTTCTATTGTTAGTAATTTTATTTATTTCTATCAATCATTCAGAGAGCTCCCTTCCTGAACAACAACATTGAAAAAACCAAGTGCCTCTTTTCTTGCTTTAGTAGAATTGCTCGCAATTTTATCTTATGTCTCCTGCTTGCGTCTATGGTTAACCTAAATATTTTGATAGCTTCCTTCTTAAAAACTAGAATACTCTATTGACTCATCGGTAGGCTGAATTTTTACCACTGAGCCACTTGGGAAGCCCAGAAATGAAATTAGTTGAACTTGAGTTTCTTTTTTGTTGATAGTAACAGCTAGATTCTGGAGTGGGATGTAGTCCATATTGACCTGTAGTTTTCGGGGGAAAAAAATGTCTGTGTGCCATAAGAAAGGTGAAAAGGAATGCCCATGCTAATAATCGTGCACAAAACAAAATTGACCGCATCAATCATGGTATCTTATAAGGGACAATGATAAATGTCCCCAAATCTTTTAAGAGAGAAACCTTTGGGGAATGGCAGTTGGATATAATTTCACCTAGAATTTAGAGAAATAGACATGTAACTTGATGTGCAAGAGAATTTGACTGAAATCTGAACACTCAGGGCTGGAAGGCTTGATAGCTTGGCATTCCTTCCAAATCTCAAAATTCAATTTTCAGTGGGTCAGTAAAAGGCATTTCCTCTCTCTGAACTTGAGTTCCTCCAGGAAATAGGAATAATTAAAATCAGTGCTCTGATCCAATAAATCAATCCTATCAGTGGATTCAGTGGGCTGTCCTCATCCCAGTAAATTGTCACCAAATACATTTATCCAAGGACTTCTGTTGGCTACTGCTATTTCAGGGGTAATAAAATAACTGCCACAAGTTCATTTTACAAGTACATATTGAGCACTGATTGTATTCTAGATCCTGTTCTAGCTACTGACATATAGAGAATATAAGATAGATAAATTTATGGAATTCAGGGAGCTTTCATTCTATGAGAAGGAAGATAGATCATAAACATTTCACGTGAATTTCTCCAAGAATTTTCTTTACCTGAATTTATTCACACAGTGACTGTACAAGATAAGTGCGTAATAACGGTCAGGCTGAGGTTAATTACACGTGTAACCTTAGGTCACCTGAATCATCTGAATCCTTGCTTTTGAGGCTCTGTACTAGTCAGACCCCTGGTAGTTTCCACAGACAACTCATCTGCACTCTCGTGTCATTTCTGTCTAGGATGAGACCTGGTGTTCTGCGCTGCACTGGTTGTTAATCATGAATTTCACCTTAAAAAATATTTATTTTTGGCTGTGTCTGATCTTAGTTGCAGGATACAGAAGCTTCACTGTCGTAAGTGGACTTAGTTGCCCCACGGCACGTGGGCTCTTGGCTCCCAGATGAGGGATTTGAACCCATGTACCTTGCATTGGAAGGCAGATTCTCAACCACTGGACCACTAGGGGAGCCCCGTGAATTTCGTCTTGAGTGACGGTTACTTTGCCACTTTGCTCAGAGCCGTTCTCTGGACACTTGTTTGGTCATGACCATGGTGTCTCCATGCCTCCCACAGTCTACCCTCTTCTGTTTGGCATTGACGGATGCTGGCCATACTGCCGCTGATGACGGCGGATACTTCTATGTCTGCTGTTCGAATGGTATCAGTGCTTCCTGGGCTCTGTGCCTGTGTCAGCAGCTCCTATGATGCTATAAAATCTACCATAGATGACTGACATTGCGATTCTCCAGTCATCCTTCACTATGGATGTTCAGTGGTCACTTCCCAGAGTGTCCTTGCACTCGCTGTTGCTATTACCATTTCAGGCCACCATTGCTCACGATTTTTTTTTCAAGTTCAGAAGCAATTGCTCTTTCTCTCGGCTGTTCAGTAGGTTTGCTTGGGCCCTGAGACCTATCCTTTACACATACACACCTGTTCATTCCCTAAGACACACATATCTGAGTGTGTGAATTTTGCAAATCCACCATTTTGTTATTTGAAATATTTCAGTTTTTTATTCTCATCTCTGGATTCCAGGTTCATCTATTTCCTGGTGGATTTTCTAACAGCGGTCCCTGAAATCCAAATAGAGACCCACAATTTAATCAAGCATGAACTTGGATCCCAAGTATATGCATGATTCACGAAGATCCTAGCTTTCATATGAATCAGTGGATCATAGAGATAGAAGACGGAAATCACATAAAGTGAGTAAAGTGAAGTCGCTCTGTTGTGTCTGACTCTTTGCGACCCCTTGGTGTGTAGCACACTAGTCTCCTCCATCCATGGAGTTTTCCAGGCAAGAGTACTGGAGTGGGTTGCCATTTCCTTCTCCAGGGGATCTTCTCGAACCAGGGATCGAATCTGGGTCTCCCACGTTGCAGGCAGATACTTTACCATCTGAGCCACCAGGGAAGCTCACGATAACTTTTGCATGGTAACTCCTAGTGGCCTGTGAACCTCGCCATTAGTTTACAGGAAGAGAACAAATTCGTTTGATAAAAAGTTTTAATGTTTCTCTAGAAATTATTCACAACAGAGATTCTGTCCTTATTCTTAGTTTATCACCCCTTTAATTTACCTTATCATTTTCTCACCACAACAGATTTTTGAAATATCTGTTGCCTCATTTTTACCTTTGAGGTACTGCAGTTCAGATCATGTAAATGAAAGCAGTAGAAAGTTCATAAATTCTGACTCAAAATCCAGGCTTCTTACACTGTGACATAGTGCCAGTGAATATATTTACCCTATTGTTGCTTATTTGCTAAGTCGTATCCAACTCTTTGCAATCCCAGGACTATAACCCACAAGGTTCCTCTGTCCATGGGATTTCCCAGGCAAGAATACCACAGTGGGTTGCCATTTTCTTCTCTAATTTAGCCTGTAACATATGTGTTAAGGATCATAACTGCCTCTAAAGTAGATGGACTCAGAAAAGCTAAGGGAGGCACTGTTTGACTTTGTGAACCCCTTAGCTCCTTAAGATAACAAAGCCATTCTTATTCTGGTGGGGCTGGGGAAGGGGTGGAAGGTTGGAGGAAGCCTTAAGAAATGATCCTCTTTCCTTCTTTCACTACATCCTTCTCAGTAAGAGGCCACCCCAGGAAAGCTGATACATCTTGCTTACTTAGTGCAAAGTGTAGCATATAACAATTCCTAACCAAGTTGCATTAGCCTATCTTTCAACAGTGTTTTCTTATCAGAATGTGAGTACTTGAAAGAGAGGATGATGATGCCTAAGGCCTAGCCCTCCATCAGCTTTGATAAACAAAGATAAGTCCATTCTGGGATTAAACACAAAATCCCTGTCTCAATTTCTCTGACAAGGATAAATAGATGCTGTTCAGTTCAGTTCAGTTCAGTCGCTCAGTTGTGTCTGACTCTTTGCGACCCCATGAATCACAGCACACCAGGCCTCCCTGTTCATCACCAACTCCCGGAGTTCACTCAGACTCACGTCCATCGAGTCCATGATGCCATCCAGCCATCTCATCCTCGGTCGTCCCCTTCTCCTCCTGCCCCCAATCCCTCCCAGCATCAGTCTTTTCCAATGAGTCAACTCTTCGCATGAGGTGGCCAAAGTACTGGAGCTTCAGCTTTAGCATCATTCCCTCCAAAGAAATCCCAGGGCTGATCTCCTTCAGAATGGACTGGTTGGATCTCCTTGCAGTCCAAGGGACTCTCAAGAGTCTTCTCCAACACCACAGTTCAAACGTATCAATTCTTCGGCACTCAGCCTTCTTCACAGTCCGACTTTCACATCCATACATGACCACAGGAAAAACCATAGCCTTGATTAGACAGACCTTAGTCAGAAAAGTAATGTCTCTTCTTTTGAATATACTATCTAGGTTGGTCATAACTTTTCTTCCAAGGAGTAAACATCTTTTAATTTCATGGCTGCAGTCACCATCTGCAGTGATTTTGGAGCCCCCCAAAATAAAGTCTGACACTGTTTCTACTGTTTCCCCATCTATTTCCCATGAAGTGATGGGACCAGATGCCATGATCTTCATTTTCTGAATGTTGAGCTTTAAGCCAACTTTTTCACTCTCCTCTTTCACTTTCATCAAGAGGCTTTTAGTTCCTCTTCACTTTCTGCCATAAGGGTGGTGTCATCTGCATATCTGAGGTTATTGATATTTCTCCCGGCAATCTTGATTCAAGCTTGTGTTTCTTCCAGCCCAGCGTTTCTCATGATGTACTCTGCATATAAGTTAAATAAGCAGGGTGACAACATACAGCCTTGACATACTCCTTTTCCTATTTGAAACCAGTCTGTTGTTCCATGTCCAGTTCTAACTGTTGCTTCCTGACCTGCATACAAATTTCTCAAGAGGCAGGTTAGGTGTTCTGGTATTCCCATCTTCTTTCAGAATTTTCCACAGAATTTTATTGTGATCCACACAGTCAAAGGCTTTGGCATAGTCAATAAAGCAGAAATAGATGTTTTTCTGGAACTCTCTTGCTTTTTCCATGATCCAGCGGATGTTGGCAATTTGATCTCTGGTTCCTCTGCCTTTTCTAAAACCAGCTTGAACATCAGGGAGTTCATGGTTCACGTATTGCTGAAGTCTGGCTTGGAGAATTTTGAGCATGACTTTACTAGCGTGTGTGATGAGTGCAATTGTGTGGTAGTTTGAGCATTCTTTGGCATTGCCTTTCTTTGAGATTGGAATGAAAACTGACCTTTTCCAGTCCTGTGGCCACTGCTGAGTTTTCCAAATTTGCTGGCATATTGAGTGCAGCACTTTCACAGCATCATCTTTCAGGATTTGAAATAGCTCAACTGGAATTCCATCACCTCCACTAGCTTTGTTCGTAGTGATGCTTTCTAAGGCCCACTTGACTTCATGTTCCAAGATACCTGGCTCTAGATTAGTGATCACATCATCATGATTATCTGGGTCATGAAGATCTTTTTTGTACAGTTCTTCTGTGTATTCTTGCCACCTCTTCTTAATATCTTCTGCTTCTGTTAGGTCCAGACTGTTTCTGTCCTTTATCGAGCCCATCTTTGCATGAAATGTTCCCTTGGTATCTCTAATTTTCTTGAAGAGATCTCTAGTCTTTCCCATTCTGTTGTTTTCCTCTATTTCTTTGCATTGATCGCTGAAGAAGGCTTTCTTATCTCTTCTTGCTATTCTCTGGAACTCTGCATTCAGATGCTTCTATCTTTCCTTTTCTCCTTTGCTTTTGGCTTCTCTTCTTTTCACAGCTATTTGTAAGGCCTCCCTAGACAGCCATTTTGCTTTCTTGCATTTCTTTTCCATGGGGATGGTCTTGATCCCTGTCTCCTGTACAATGTCATGAACCTCATTCCATAGTTCATCAGGCACTCTATCTATCAGATCTAGACCCTTAAATCTATTTCTCACTTCCACTGTATACTCATAAGGGATTTGATTTAGGTCATATCTGAATGGTCTAGCGGTTTTCCCTACTGTCTTCAATTTAAGTCTGAATTTGGCAATAAGGAGTTCATGATCTGAGCCACAGTCAGCTCCTGGTCTTGTTTTTGTTGAC
The DNA here is from genome assembly GCF_016772045.2 of Ovis aries. NCBI lineage: Eukaryota > Metazoa > Chordata > Mammalia > Artiodactyla > Bovidae > Ovis > Ovis aries. Next base: position 28,726,498 of record NC_056074.1, on the reverse strand, counting down.
TGTCTAGAGCTTCTCCATCTTTGGCTGCAAAGAATATAATCAATCTGATTTCGGTGTTGACCATCTGGTGACGTGCATGTGTAGAGTCTTCTAAATAGATGCTGAGGACCCGTGAAAGGAAAAAGGGAACCATGGAGACAATGGAAGAAAATCTAGAGCATCCTAGTTTTAGGAAATTCTTTCAAGGACATTCAGTTGGGCATGCTACCTTTTATGTTATGCTGCTGGGACGTAGATTATATTAACATGTTGCTTTTAAAGATTTTCTTTTCTTTAATTTTTTAAAAATTGTATTTTTATTTATTTGTCTGCGGCTGTACTGGGTTATTTGTTGCATCACCTGGGCTTTCTCTAGTTGCAGCGAATGGGGGCTACTCTCTAGTTGTGCAGCAGCTTCTCATCATGGTGGGCTCTCTTGCTGTGGCCACCTGATGGGAAGAGCCAACTCACTGGAAAAGCCCCTGATGCTGGGAAAGGCTGAGGGCAAGAAGAGAAGGGGACAACAGAGTACCTGATGGTTAGATTGCATCACCAATTCAACGGACATGAATCTGAACAAACTCTGAGAGATAGTGAAGGACAGGGGAGCCTGACACGCTGCTGTCTATGAGATCACAAAGAACTGGACATGACTTAGTGACGGAACAATAAAAACAACTCTTGTTGCAGAACACAAGCTCTAGAGCACAGGATCACTAGTTGTGGCATACGGGCTTAGTTGCTCCAAGGTGTGTGGGATCTTCCTGGACTAAGGATTGAACCTGTGTCCCCTGCATTGGTAGAAGGATTCTTATCCACTGAACCACCAGGGAAGTCCTGGATTATTTGTTGTGGATCTTGTTTGTTGTTGCCGAGTAAGGATGGGAAGCTACTCAAGAAAGTACACTGCCTCCTGTGGCCATGACCTCAGTTTGTAGACATTGCATTTTGCCTCCAGGAAGGTAAAGTTGCCCAGCAACACAATAAAGAATATCACATAGCCTGAGGCTGACTGACTACACATACACACGTAGAAAATGCTGTATAAATAACCAGAGCCCTAGAATATGACCCATTTAACCTAATTAAATAGTCACTTAGTGAAGTGAACTTGCTCAGTCATGTCCGACTCTTTGCGACCCCATGGACATGAGGCTCCTCCTTCCATGGGACTTTCTAGGCAAGAGTACTGGAGTGGGTTGCCGTTTCCTTCTCCAGGGAACTTCCTGACCCAGGGATCGAACCCAGGTCTCCCACATTATAGACAGACGCTTTACCATCTGAGCCAAGGTGGATAAAAAGAAATGAAAAGAGAGACCTTGGGTATCTGTAACATAGGTTATCAGATATCAGAAGCATCAACAAGAAAGTTTGGATTCCCATTGCTACTGGCTGGGCTACTGGAAATCCAGTCCTTCCTACATATTTCAGTGTGTAATAATCTGAAAAATACAACCTCTTTCTTCCTTCTTCCACTATCCACATCCCTGCCTCTCTGGAGGTTTCATATATCCTTGTAGGATGAGGTATGACTATGTCATGGAAAGAGGAATGAGTCTTTTCTAAGCTCTGAAGCCCCAGCTCAAATCCATGGGGCTAGATGACATCAGATGGTTTGATCCATATAATCCCATAGGGAATAAAATAGAATTTTGTTTCTTTAAAAGTGTCAGTGTATTTTTCTCTGATTAAAATGTGTCTTCTTTTCATTTTGTTGACGGTTCTGAATTTGTTTGGTCCCCAGGGGAGGAGCTCCAGGCTTGTATGTCCTTTATTATTTAGCTTTATGCTTTTTTGAACTTCATTTGAAAGTGCTACCTTGCTGCGGGAATCAAACTAACTACCCAGAGCATTAATGTGGCGTGAATCCATAAGTGCCTGAGGCCCAAAGGGACACACGGGTTACTCTAGAGGCCTCTGTTACCCCTTTGAGTTGTTTTAAAGTCCATGAAGACAATGTGGGCTAAATGCTCTCAAGTGAGTTCGCGAAAACAGAGAAAGAAGACACAGTATGTCTGCAAATTACTGGGACATTAGAGTTTGTTTTATCATTAGAAGGTTCACAACTGACTTCAGGAATCAACTTGTGCTCACCTTGGAAAGTGGTCAGTCCCTCTTGCTTTAGGAAGGGCCTTCAGCTTAAAGTCAGTGGGAAGAAGATGTCCGGCATTGATAGCAGGCCCTTACCCTGCTTTATTTCCTGAGCCTTTCCTGTAGGTGCCTGTTTGTCATCATGAATCTGAGTCCTTCTCAGAGGCCATGTCTTATCACTGCATGGTTCAGAGAAGTCAGACATAGCATGGAGAGCACACTGCAAAAGAAGCCTCGTCCCCGGGGAACAGTTGCCACCAGGGATGAACCTGGGCTTTGTGGGCCCTCAAATTTACACACATTGAGGCAACCTCTCAAAGGAAAACAATAAAAGTTTGCAAATACAAAAATTAAGTACATGGACTTGGAAGGGGCCTGATAACGTGAGTGATCTTGATAAACAAATCTCAGGAGCTTCATGTAAACCCACCTGTAGTGTTTGCCTTTGCTCTCTGTGCTCATGCATAAAACTGCCCACGCCAATGATCACTTCAGTGCTCCATTAAAAAAAAAAAATTGTTACTTTAAAATTCTGTGTTAGTTTCTGCTGTACAACAACATGAGTCGGTCATATCTATCTATTCTCTCTCTCTCTCTCTCTCTCTATCTCCACTCCCTCTTGAGCCTCCTCCCCTCCCACTTCCCACCTCCCTAGGTCAGCACAGAGCAGTGGGTTGAGCTCCTTGCTCTGTACAGCACCTTCTCACTAGTTCTCTATTTCACCCACAACAGTGCATATATGCTGACGCTACTTTCTCAGTCCGTCCTACCCTCTCCTTCCCCTGCTGTGTTGGCAAGTCCATTCTCTACATCTGCATCACCAATTCTTCCCTGCAAATAGGTTCATCAGGACTATTTTTCTAGGCTCCATATACATGCATATATATATGTGGGTATTATATATATTCAGTTCAGTTCAGTTCAGTCGCTCAGTTGTGTCCGACTCTTAAATATATATATATATATATATATATATGGTATAATATACACTATTTGTTTTTCTCTTTCGCATTTCAATCTGTATGACAGACTCTGAGTCCATCCACATCACTACAAATGATTCCGTTTCATTCCTTTTTATGGCTACGTAATAGTCCATTGTATATACACACCACTACTTCTTTATCCATTTATCTGCTGATGTACATCTAGGTGGCCTCCATGTCCTAGCTATTGTCAGTAGTGCTGCAGTGAATATTGGATACCTGTGTCTTTTTAAACTGTGCATTATTCACGGTGTATGCCCGATGGTGGGATTGCTGGTACTCCTGGTTTTTAAGGAACCACTGAACTGTTTCCATACTGGCTGTGTCAGTTTACCTTCCGCCAGGAGGGTTCCCTTTTCTCCACATCCTCTCCAGAATTTATTGTTAGTAGTTTTTTGTTAGTTAGTTTGTTTTTGATGATGGCCATTCTGATTAGTATGAGGTGATATCTCATTGTAGTTTGGATTTGCATTTTTCTAATAATGAGTGCAGTGCTTTTTGATTTGCAGTAAGAAGTCGAATACTATACAATGTCTTAGGTTGGCCCCAAAAGTTTGTTCATGTTTTTTTGTAACTGCTACTGCTAAGTCACTTCAGTCGTGTCTGACTCTGTGCGACCCCAGAGACAGCAGCCCACCAGGCTCCCCTGTCCCTGGGATTCTCCAGGCAAGAACACTGGAGTGGGTTGCCATTTCCTTCTCCAATGCATGAAAGTGAAAAGTGAAAGTGAAGTCACTCAGCTGTGTCCGACTCTTAGTGACCCCGTGGACTGCAGCCCACCAGGCTCCTCCATCCATGGGATTTTCCAGGCAAGAGTACTGGAGTGGGGTGCCATTGCCTCTTATGGAAAATCCAAAACAAACTTTTTGGTTCACCCAATATAATATCTGTGGCAACTCCTCAGATGTGGCACATTATTTGTGTGTAAGAACCTTTGACCTGGGATAATGGACAATAAAAGTGGCTCTGGAGCCATTTAATTATGCTTCACTCAGAGGTCAGAAATCAAACCAAATCAAGTAAAACCACTATGTAAATCTTACATGTGGTTACCAAACTTCCAAGTCTTACAATTTCCTGCTCTACTAAATCAATATCATTTAAATACTTAGTCTGCCCTCATCTTTTCCCCATTGGATCCTTTTAAATATGCAGTAGTCTCTCCAGCAACCACATGTTGCTTGTGCCTGTACATACTTTCACATCTTCCCTTGTACTGGGGAATCTCCTCTTTCTTTTGATCCTCCTAATGGTATATTATCGGACTTCCCTAGTGGCTTAGCAGTAAAGAACCTGCCTGCAATGCAGGAGATGCAGGTTCAATCCCTGAATCAGGAAGATCTCCTGGAGAAGGAAATGGCAACCCACTCTAGTATTCTTGCCTGGAAAATCCAATGGACAGAGGAGCCTGGAGGGCTATAGTCTATGAAGTTGCAAAAGTTGAACATGCCTTAGCTACTAAACCAAGACCACTAATAGTACATTGTAGTTGGGTTCTCCATGTATGGTCCATAGTCTCCCGGAGTCTCTAAGATCCTTTTAAAGGAGGCTTCTGGGTCAAAATTATTTTAATACAAAATAATTACATTTTTCACTATACTAACATTTGTGTTTATCATACACAAGCTGTGTTGGATAAAATGATGAATGGTGCAGTGGATATAAACTGTACTAGTTGTTGAAATCACTGCCATGCATTTGTAAGAAAAAGAATGCAAAGGAAAGAAGGGAATTTTACATTAGACTCTCCTCACTAAAGTAGTAAAGTTATTGCTGTTATTAAATATTGATACCTAATCACAATTGGGCTTCCCTGGTAAAGTATCTGCCTGCAATGCAGGAGACCCGGGTTCGATTCCTGGGTTGGGAAGATCCCCTGGAGAAGGAAATGGCAATCCACTCCAGCACTCTTGCCTGGAAAATCCCATGGACGGAGGAGCCTGATAGGCTACAGTCCATGGGGTTGCAAAGAGTTGGACACGACTGAGCAACTTCACTTTCACTTTCACTAATCACGATGGTATGATCACTCACCTAGAGCCAGACAACCTGGAATGTGAAGTCAAGTGGGCCTTAGAAAGCATTGCTACAAACAAAGCTAGTGGAGGTGATGGAATTCCAGTTGAGCTATTTCAAATCTCAAAAGATGATACTGTGAAAGTGCTGCACTCAATATGCCAGCAAATCTGGAAAACTCAGCAGTGGCCACAAGACTGGAAAAGGTCAGTTTTCATTCCAATCCCAAAGAATGGCAATGCCAAAGAATGCTCAAACTACCGGACAATTGCACTCATCTCACACGCTAGTAAAGTAATGCTCAAAATTCTCCAAGCCAGGCTTCAGCAATACGTGAACTGTGAACTTCCTGTTGTTCAAGCTAGTTTTAGAAAAGGCAGAGGAACCAGAGATCTAATTGCCAACATCCGCTGGATCATGGAAAAGCAAGAGAGTTCCAGAAAAACATCTATTTCTGCTTTATTGACTATGCCAAAGCCTTTGACTGTGTGGATCACAATAAACTGTGGACAATTCTGAAGGAGATGGGAGTACCAGACCACCTGACCTGCCTCTTGAGAAACCTATATGCAGATCAGGAAGCAACTGTTAGAAATGGACATGGCACAACAGACTGGTTTCAAATAGGAAAAGGAGTACGTCAAGGCTGTATATTGTCACCCTGCTTATTTAACTTATATGCAGAGTACATCATGAGAAACGCTGGGCTGGAAGAAGCACAAGCTGGAATCAAGATTGCCGGGAGAAATATCAATAACCTCAGATATGCAGATGACACCACCCTTATGGCAGAAAGTGAAGAGGAACTAAAAAGCCTTTTGATGAAAGTGAAAGAGGAGAGTGAAAAAAGTTGACTTAAAGCTCAACATTCAGAAAACGAAGATCATGGCATCTGGTCCCATCACTTCATGGGAAATAGATGGGGAAACAGTGGAAACAGTGTCAGACTTTGTTTTTTTGGGCTCCAAAGTCACGGCAGATGTTGACTGCAGCCATGAAATTAAAAGATGTTTACTCCTTGGAAGGAAAGTTATGACCAATCTAGATAGTACATTCAAAAGCAGAGACATTACTTTGGCAATGAAGGTCCGTCTAATCAAGGCTATGGTTTTTCCAGTGGTCATGTATGGATGTGAGAGTTGGACTGTGAAGAAATCTGAGCACTGAAGAATTGATGCTTTTGGACTGTGGTGTTGGAGAAGACTCTTGAGAGTCCCTTGGATTGCAAGGAGATCCAACTAGTCCGTTCTGAAGGAGATCAGCCCTGGGATTTCTTGGAAGGAATGATGCTGAAGCTGAAACTCCAGTACTTTGGCCAGCTCATGAGAAGAGTTGACTCATTGGAAAAGACTCTGATGCTGGGAGGGACTGGGGGCAGGAGGAGAAGGGGACGACAGAGGATGAGATGGCTGGATGGCATCACTGACTCGATGGACATGAGTTTGAGTGAACTCTGGGAGTTGGTGATGAACAGGGAGGCCTGGCATGCTGTGATTCATGGGGTCGCCAAGAGTCGGACATGACTGAGTGACTGAACTGGGCTGACTGAAGTACTCATAGTTTTTATAGCATGTATGAAAACACGTGATGAGTGCATAAAGCCGTAAGGTTTGTCTAGGTGATATGGTTTGGCAAAGGAAATGTGTGCAAGCATGCTAGGAGTCAACCCTAAGCAGAAACTCTAAAATAATGATAGAAAATACTAAGGAATAAACTTTCAGACCTATTAGAACTGATCAAGAAATTCAGGAGTGTTGTAGACAAAAAGTATTGATGTATTTGTCTACAATAGCCATGAAATGAGCCTTCTAAAAACAAAATTTAGCAAACAGTTACATTTGAACTAACATCAAAAAGAATAAGATACTTGGGAATAAACTTAACAAAGGTGTATGACTTATTCACTGAAAGTTACAAAACATTATTGAAAGAAATGAAAGAAGGTCTAAATAAATGGAATGATACCCCATGGTCATTTATCGACAGACTAGATATTGTTAAAATGTCAACATTACCCAAATTGATTTACAGATTCAATACATTCATTACCAAAACCCCAGGTGGCTTTTTGTAGATATTGATAACCTGATCCTAAAATTTATGTGAGAATTTAAGGGAGCAAGAATGACCAAAACCATCTGAAAAATAAGAAAAAAGTTTGGAGGATTCACAGTTTCTGGTTTTAAAAACTTACTACAAATCTACCATAATCATAACACTATGGTCCTGACAGAAAGACAGGCAAATAGAACAGTGGAATGGAATTTAGATTCAGGAAATTAAACATTATCAGTTCCTCATCCATGCTCAGTCATGTCCAACTCTTTGGGACCTCATGGACTGCAGCCCACCAGCTGCCCTGTCCATGGGATTTCCCAAGAAAGAATCCTGGAGTAGGTTACCATTTCCTCCTCCAAGGGATCTTCCCGATCCAGGGATCAAAATTGTGTCTTTTGAGTTTCCTGCATTGGCAGGCAGATTCTTTACCACTGTGCCACCTGGGAAGCCTGTAAAACCTTGTATGTATAGTTGATTAAATTTTAATAAGAGTGCCAGAACAGTTTAATGGGAAAAAGAATGGCTTTTTTAACAAATAGTACTGGCAAAATTGAAGCTTCACGCATTAAAAGAATAAGTGTATGCCCTCCTACTTCACACCACGCACAAAAATGAACTCAAAATGTAAACACTAAAATCACAAACTATTAGGAGAAAACATAAAAGCATATCTTCATAACTTCAAGTTATACATGAAGCCAAGAAATCTTTCTTACTTCTTATTCTATATTAAAAGCAAAGCATCACACACACAAAATAAATCCCACTGTATCAAAATCAAAGTCTATTATACTATATATTTCTAAACTATCATACAAGAAAATGAAGTAGACAATCCACAGATTGAGAGAAAATATTTGAAAATTATGTATCTGATAAGAGACTTACATCCAGAATATATAAAAAGCTTTTATAACTCATTAACAAAAGAACAAATGACTCAAATAAAAATATGTGAAAAAGATTTGAATAGACCTTATAAATAAATAAATTAAAATGACCAATAAACACATGAAAAGATGTTCAACATCAACATTAAGCATTAAGGCAATGCAAATCAAATTCATGAACTAACGTTTCATATCCACTAGAATGGCTATAATCAAAAAGACTGACCCTCTTAAGTGTTAGCAAGAAGGTAAGGGAATTGGAACATGGATATGTTTTAGATGGAAGTATAAAATGGTGCAGACACTTGGGAAGAGAGTTTCGTAATTCTTAAAAATGTTAAATATAAAAGTAACTATATTGCCCAGTAATTCTACCCCTAAGGTATTAAAACCAGGAGAAATGAGAATATATATCTGCACAAAAACATGTATACAAATTTCCATAGTAGTTGTGAATCATAGTAGTAAAACAGTGGAAATAATCTATATGCCCATCAATTGATGAATGGTTAAATAAAATCTGATATAGCCACAGGATAGAAATTATTTAGCTATAGAAATAGAATTAAGTACTAATGTATGTTACAACATGAATGGACCTGGAAAACAAATAAAGTAAGTCCATCACACAAGACCGCTTATTATATCGTTCCATTTATATGAGACGTCCAGAATAGTAAAATCTATAGAGATAGAAAAGAGATCAGTGGTTATCTAGAACTTGAGTTGGGGTTGGGAGAATGGAAAAGTGACTGTTAATAGACACAGGGTTTCATTTGGGGAGCATGAAAATGTTGTAAAATTAGCCGATGGTCTCATAACCCTGTGAAAATACTAAAACAATCTTGTGGGGTACAATGTAGATAGATGAATCACATGGTATATGAAATCCACCTCAATAAAGCTGTTTAACAAAGAAGAAGCACCATGCTATTCTGCCAACTCTCTACCAACTCCTCCTGGATGTAATGGTCCCGCTTAACCACCTCTGCTTCTCCTGAGCACTCATCTCCTTGAGTCCTTACAAGCTGCCTCACACTATTTACCACTCATTTGTATGCTCACACAACAATTATTGAATACCTATTCGATGCTTAGCGCTGTATTATACCCTGCGTTGAGAGAAGGTGAGGTACAATTTAAAAATGAATAAAATAGTCATAATGTCTAATCTCATTAAACTTATAGTCCATTGGAGAAAGAAGTGTGTATTTTTTTTAAGTAATCATTACTTTTATTGTTGTTACTTAAAAGGACTCCTCCATTATATTTTTAAAATTTTTATCTTTTTTGTTTTTAATTGGAGGGTAATTGCTTTATAGTATCGTATTGGTTTCTCCCATACATCAACATGAGTCAGCCATAGGTATACATATGTTCCCTCCTTCTTGAACCTCCCTCCCACCTCCCACCCTAATCCATCCTTCTAGGTTGTCATAGAGCACTGAGTTTGAGCTCCCTGCTTCATACAGCAAATTCCCACTGGTTATCTATTTATATCTATTGACTATCTATTCTTTGCTAAGTGCTGCACTACACACTGGATTGAGAAAAGGTGAAATACAATTTAAAAGATGAATAGAATAGTCACAATCCCTAAAGTCATTAAACTTGTAATTCATTTGAAAAAGGGTGGTTTTACATTTTCAAAGTCTTTTTTTTTTTTTTTTTTTGGCCTTCATTCATTATTTTCTTTTTTGGTTTTTCCCAAGTGATCTGTCACTGACTGCTTCATTCATATACATCCACACAATATTTCATTTAGTACTGAGCACTTTGTAATAGCTAAAGAATAAAAAAGTTTGCCGACTGGAAATTGTCCTAAACATATCCCAAATGTTATCAGTTTCTAAAGAAGTAGAAAGTTCTCCAGCTTCTTGTGCATTTACTTCAGCTTTTGCAAGGTAGGGAGTTGGGAAGTAGAGGGGCTCTCCTTCACCTGATTCTGCACGTATTTCCACACAGACTAAGCAGCGTCCTTGAAATGACCTACATGGAGGACCCAACAACCACTGAAGGCGTTCTGATCACCATCTCACTGGCATTAAAAGTTCTCTGGGGCTCCATTTCCTCAAAGCTATTTGCACCCCATACTAAGCAGTAATCAAAAAGTGACCGTGTAAATCTCAGGCTTCTTGCATCATTGTGCACATCCTGATTTCCTGGGAGGGAGTCCTGGGACTTGCCTCTCTCCATTCAGGATGTAAAACTGTAAAGATCTGAGCTAATTAAGTTGCATCTTTTGTTGGCACTAGGCTCTCCAGTAGGGTTTCCCATCACTGAGCCGGATGCCTCAGGGGCAGACTGAGGACTATAGCATCTGATCTAATATGCTGAAGAGTATCTGAAACATTTGCATTCACGAAATACAAGACACAATTAACTCGAAATTTTGCAAGTCTTTAAAAATTATTATTCTACTTAAATGAGGGAAGCCGTAAGGATGTCTGAACTAGTGGGATGGGGGCTAAGCAGTGAAGAGGGGGTGGTTATGGAGATGTAGTCATACCCCTGGAGTGAAGTCTGAGTACAGAACCAACGTCTGTGAAGCCCCAGGGAGATGGCTATCTCATTATAACCACACCCCTGGAGTTGCTTTATAGTCTGCATAAGACTTTGCTCAGAAAAATAAGAGAGGGTGTCATTTTTAGTTTGGAAGGAAGATAAAGCTGAAAAGTTGTATTATGGCATCAACCTGAACACCCTGTTAAATAATGGCTTGCAACTTTCCTCCTCACATAAAAACTCCATATTAGGAATATTCCTTTTTAACAAAAGTAATAGCAAAATTGAGGTTAAGGTCAGAGACTATGTTGGGCAATCTACAAACATGTATTTATGAAATGCTTATTAAAGTGTAGTCCTGCTTCTGTGTGATATACAAACAAACAGTCTTTCTGTGATATTTATAAGAAATATGCATTTGGTTTTTGTCCCCATTTCTGGCCCAGAACTCTTAAAACCGTTGGAATTTCCTAAGCGATGAGAGCTACAAAGATATCTTCAGTTACTTTGAGAGGTGACTTTTGAGAAGCACGTAAGGATGGAGGCTGCTTGCTAGGGGAGCTAGACACTTGATCAAAGGGTTATAACTTACAGTCACACCTCTGCCCCATCTCTAGGAAGGGAGAGGGGCTGTAAGGTGAGTTGATTGCTAATAACTATGATTTAGTCAATCGTGCTCATATTGTGAAGCCTCCATAAAAACCAAGAAGCACTGTGGGTTGGTAAACATGTGGAGATTGGGGGAGAGCGGCCCATTTGGAGAGGGTGTGAAGGCCCCTCAACACTTTCCTCTTTCCTTTCCTCTTCATCTCTGCTATCTTGGCTGTTCCTGAGTTATAGTCTTTTATAATAAACCAGTGATATAGTAAGTGAAAGGTTTCTGTTAGTTCTATGAGTTGCTCTAGCAAACTAATCAAACTCAAGGAGAGGATCATTGGAACCTCTGATCTATAGTCATTGTCTGATGCTCAGGTGATAATCCGGGTTAACCACTGCCACCTGAAATGAGAGAGGGGCAATCTTGCAAACAGAGCCCTTCACCTGTGGGGTCTGACACTGTCTCCAGGTGGGATACCCCCCCCCCCCCCAGTGTCTGAGAAGTGATTGGAGGTGCAGGAAACTCCCCACCCCAAACACACACTGCTGGAACTGGGCACAGACCTCTTATTGCCCTTAACGAGATTCATCACCTAGTGAGAGAGACATGCTACAGTCAAATAAATATCACCACTCTTAGTGTTTTAGAGTATTTTAAGTTTCCTAAATATTTTTGCACACATGGTCTCATCTGAGCAACAATTATAACAGGATGTATAGACCTCGCTTGGCAACCATACAGTTTAGACAGGAAACACCAACCAACTTGTTAAAGTCATTTGTTTAATACATCAGTTCAGTTCAGTCGCTCAGTCGTGTCTGACGCTTTGCGACCCCATGAATCGCAGCACGCCAGGCCTCCCTGTCCATCACCAACTCCCAGAGTTTACTCACACTCACGTCCATCAAGTCAGTGATGCCATCCAGCCATCTCATCCTCTGTCGTCCCCTTCTCCTCCTGCCTCCAATCCCTCCCAGCATCAGAGTCTTTTCCAATGAGTCAACTCTTCCCATGAGGTGGCCAAAGTACTTGGTAAAGTCTAAATTAGAAGCAAAGCTGTTAGAAGAGATTTATTTTCCCTGCAATTGTGATTTGACTTATTTCCAAAGAGTCAGGACCCATAAAATCCAGGTCAAGATGTAGAATCCTCAAAATTCCACTAGTTATATACTATTCTCTCATGTCCCTCCCTGTAATAAATCTTTCCCTGCTCCAAATTTTGATATTTCACTTTATTTGGCCTCACTGTGCATCAGGTACACAAACCTATACCCAAAAGCAGAAGAGGAGAAAACTAGATCTAAATATCATTGAGTCAATCTACCTCTGGATCTTTTTCCCAATTCTTGCATTAAGTCCTTTAACTTCTGGGCTTAACCATTTCACTAAATCATGTCCGACTCTTTGCGACCCCATGGACTGCAGCATGCCAGGCTTCCCTGTCCTTCACTATCTCTTGGCGTTTGCTCAAACTCATGTCTGTTGAGTCCGTGATGCCATCCAACCATCTCATCCTCTGTCACCCCTTTCTCTTCCTGCCCTCAAACTTTCTCAGCAGCAGGGTCTTTTCTAATGAATCAGCTCTTCGCATCAGGTGGCCGAAGGATTGGCACTTCAGTTTTACCATATCCCAACTGATTATTTTACTTTCTTTAAGGATTTGTTTTCAAACTAGTTGTTGAAAAGCAATCCCATGAATCAAACACAAAGTACCCCAGGAGTAAGAAAACCACTGGCTCGTTGAAAGATTCAGGTGAACCAGGTCAGAGTCATCAAGAACACAGCAGGATATGCACTAGTTGGGGTCAGAGCAACTAACGAGGCACAGAAGACAAGGGAGGATGGGCCTCTTGGGTCAGTGGGAAGAAGAGTGGGATCTTAGGTCATAACAAAGGAGGAAATGATGTTAAGAAAGGAAAGCCCACTTAGGGATTTTCCTTGGGAAGAAATATCAGATACAAGTGCAAAAAATGTTTCACTGTTGTATGTGGTTCTGAAATACAGGAAAGAAAAGGGACTTGTCAAGTCTAGTTATAACATGTTGACATCAGCACAGAGCTTGAACTGAGACTTAAAGATAAGGGTGATTTGCCCAGTATCTTACATCTTGCCAGGGAAGAGATGGAAAGAATCCATCTCATCAATTGACATGACTTTATGCAAAATCTGTCTTTCTTTAAACAAGCCAAACTCTCTGTTCCTAATGGCTTAAGTCTCTCCCTGGAGGTACATGTTCTTAATAGCAATGCCTTCTAGCTGTATAGAGATTTACCATCTATAGGACACATTCCCATAAGTGACATCATTGCTTAGAAAGTAGTATTATCCAGAACCCCGAGTAGCTATTTAGGGCATCATTCTTCAGTTTATAAGTCAAGGTCCAAGTTCAAGTCCAGAAACTAAGGCAAGTCCACTTAACGTTAGGAGACAGGGCTAAGGTTTTGAGTTCCAGAAACTGTGTTTTTGATTCAGCCAAAGGTGAGCGTGGTCCATATGGTATTAGTAGATCATTGAATTTGGCCCTGTGATTGTTTTTCTTGCAAATGAACCTTAAATTCCCTGTTACACTGACAGAGACACTCAACATGGCAAAGAGGCCCTAGCTGGGAAGACCTCTGAAATTTGCTAGCAAAGACTATTACTTATGAAGTGTTATATCGTTAAGTGAAAGTGTTAATCACTCAGTCGTGTTAGACTCTCCGTGATTCCATGGACTGTAACCCACCAGGCTCCTCTGTCCATGGAATTCTCCAGGCAAGAATACTGGGGTGGGTAGCCATTCCCTTCTCCAGGGGATCTTCCTGGTTTGATCTCCAGGGATCAAACCCACGTCTTCTGCATTAGGAGGCAGGTTCTTTACCATCTAAACCATCAGGGAAGCCCATTATATTGCTAAACTGCATTTAATAACATTTGGCTGGTCAGGTAGCTACAGCCAAAACAGAGGGCAGAATAGAGGGGCACACATTAGAATCTTTACAATGTTATTATTTGGCTCAGAGCTTGAGATTTTAGAATTAGACTTCTCGAATTTGAATCCCAAACCTATCACTTAGCTGTTGTGCGTACTTGGGCAAATGACTACCTCTGTGTCTGTTTTCTCATTGAAATAACAGGTATAATAATAGTATTTCCTCAGTGGGTTGTTGAAATGATCAATGTAAAACCATGTAAAACAATTAGTACAGTGCCTGGTGCAAAGTGGGTGCTCTTCACTGCTTGTGCTTACAGGTATACCTCATTTTACTGCCCTTTGATTTAATCCATCACATTAAATTGTGTCTTTTACAAATTAAAGGTTTGTGGAAACCCTTCATCCAGGAAATCTATTGCTGCCATTTTCCCAACAGCATTTGCTCACTTCTTGTCTCTGTGACACATTTTGATAAATCCTGCAATATTTCAAACCTTCTACTAGCAAAAAGGTTATGTAAACTTGTCTTATTTTGCAGACTACATGATCATCTATTTAGAACATATAATGGAATATCAGGGCTTCTCTGATAGCTCATTGGTTAAGAATCTGCCTGCCAATGCAGGAGACACAGATTTGATCCCTGGGTCAGGAAGATATCCCAGAGAAGGAAATGGCAACCCACTCCTGTATTCTTGCCTGGGAAATCCCATGGACAGGGGAGCCTGGTGGGCTACATACTGTCCATGGGGTTGCAAACGAGTTGGATACAACTTAGGAACTAAACAACAACAAAATGACAATGAGATACAGAAAAAAGCTTTTAATACTCTTATGTGGGTTTAACAAGCTTGTAAGACATACGATGAATATGCAACATTCAATGGTATTTCTGTAAACTAGCAATGAAAAATGGGAAATTAAAAAAAAAAACTGCCAAAATATGAAATACTCTGGTGGCTCAGACATTAAAGAGTCTGCCTTCAAAGCAGGAGACCTGGGTTCAGTCCCTAGGTTGGGAAGATCCTTTGAGGGAGGGCATGGCAACTCACTCCAGTCTTTTTGCCTGGAGAATCCCCATGGACAGAGGACCTGGCAGGCTACAATGCAGGAGATGCAGAATTGATCCCTGGGTGGGGACGATCTCCTGGAGAAGGAAAGGTCACAAAGAGTCAGACGTGACTGAGCGACTAAGCACATTCCTTGGGGTCAACATGACAGAAGATGGGAGAGACATATACGCTGGAAAATAAAACACTGCTGAGAGGCATTTAATAAGATCTAAACAAACTGAAAGTGATAGTTTAAAAAGAAAAGATTATGATTCACTGAACACTTAGATGATGGTTAGGATTTTTTAGCAATGAAATGTTTTTTTTTTTAAATTAAGAAGTATCCATTTTTTTTTGGACTATGATTTTGTCCACTCGCAGACTACTGTATAGCGTAAACATAACTTTCATACGCACTGGGAAACCAACAAATTGGTGTGATCCCTTTTTTTGTGTGGTATTTGCTTTATTGTGGTGGTTTGGAAGCCAGCCTGCAGTATTGCCAAGGTATGTCTACGTTCATTATTCATGACGTTGAACAAACACTTTACCCCTTTCTGCATATGGAAAGGATTCAGTGGCCTAGGATATCCTTCAACTTCAGCAGGCACCCAAGTCACTTGGAGGATTGTTAAAGCACAGAAGACCCAGAATTTCTGATTCACTAGGTCCAGGAGGCAACTTCAGGTTTTCTATTTTTAGCAGTTCCCAGGGAATGCCTATTCCGCTAGTTCACCAACCTCCCACCCCTGCCCCCCATACAGAAAGCAGAATCTCTGGGACTTCCCTCGGGGTCCCCTGGTTAGGACTCTGTGCTTCCACTGCTGGGGGACTGGATCGATCCCTGTCAGGGAACTGAGATCTCACAAATCAAGTGGTACAACCAAATGAATCTGGCTTTAGCCTTTCTTTTTTCAAATGTTTATTTAGTTATTTGGCTGTGTCAGGTCTTAGCTCAGCACGCAGATCTTCAGTCCTCATTGCAGCATGCTGGATCTTTGGTTGCAACATGTGGGATCTAATTCTCTGACCAGGGATGGAACCCAGGCCCCCTGAATTGGGACTACAGAGTCTTTAGCCACTGAACCACCAGGGAAGTCTCTCTGACTTTAGTGTTATTGTTGTTTTTAAGCTCCCTGTGTTTCTGCTGTGCAACCAAAGTGGAAAACCACTAACAAAGGCTATCTTGGTTAATGATAGAGAAATATTTTATTTGGCTAATCCAAATAATGGCTTGATTTTTGGTTGTAAAGGTAGGGTTTGGCATTAAAACACTATTTTGTTAGGTAGAAAGGAGCAAGTTTGAAAAGACAACTTGAGGATAGAAAGAGGCAGATATGCAGTATTTATAAATTAACAGAGCAACACAAGTTAGACTTGGGGCAGAAGATACATTTATTAATTCCCCTGGGAATTGTAGGTATATAAAATGTAATTGTTTGCATCTCTCTGAGAGCTTAGAGCAACTTTCCTTTTGGAAATTGTACTTTGTGTTCCCATCTCTACATTTTGGGTTGTAGAGCTTGATTAAACAATAAAAGCTAATTTCCATCTACAACTTTATCTTATCTCCTATTTACACATACAACTATTTTTTGGGTCATTACAGTTCCTATTTCACTTTGTCCTTTGGGTAGAATCTTTTTCTTTCTCCAAAGTATATTTTAATACTATGAGAAAATGAAAGTCGCTCAGCTGTGTCCGACTCTTTGTGACCCCATGGACCGCCAGGCTCCCCTGTCCTTGGGATTCTCCAGGCAAGGATACTGGAATGGGTAGCCCTTCCCTTCTCCAGGGGATCTTCCCAACCAAGGGATCGAATCCAGGTCTTCTGCACTGCAGGTGATTTCTTTACAGTCTGAGCTACCAGGGAAGCCTGCTATGAGAAAATACTGATGATATAATACTACCTGTGGGAAAACGTCCCTCAAATTTGAAAAATATTTGAGTGAATATAAAGCTTTTTAGTAACTTCATATTCTATTTTAAAATAAGCCTTTATTACTTTTTTATCATTAGGAAATAAAATTATTTAGCTGTTGAAAATGAGTCAAGGTTAAGGTTTATTACTTTTTTAAAATTAAAAAGCAGAAGAAACAGGTCAGTAAGAACACATACCTAATGAAACTTCCATTAGAGTTTAATTCCAAGTGGGATTCCACACTCCGAGTTGAGGTTTTAGAAAATAGACCTGCATCGATTGGTTTTACTGAAAATGGTGATAACATAGTTCTCAATCTGTGTGGGGGGGAGAAAGCAAATGCAAGCTATGTGAGCTTTGCTGCGGAAATCAGTGCCATATTGACAGGTAGATGGTAATTTTCATTTTCTTTCTTAAATGGCATTTGTAGGTTCTGCTGTCATTTGCACTCAGGAGGGTCTTTTTTATAGAATAATGTAGGACAGACACACCTTGACATGTACTTTCTGTAAGTGCACAGCTTCCTGGCCACACAAGCTCGGAGAGTCTCAGTGTGGGCTTCTGGGATCAGCGTTAGTGATCATGGGGGAACCTGTTAGGAATATAAGTTCTCAGACTCCACCCTTGGACCTCATGAGTCAAAAACCAGGAGCATGTGGGCAAGAAATCTGATTTCAGCTTGTCCTTCAGGGGACTCTGATTCCTGCTAAAGCCTGAGAGCCTCTGCTCCAACTGATGGTTCTGGTATTTGTTCTGCAGTTATGTGCAGAGAGCTCCACCGGATGTGCTCGCAAACTGCAGTACCAGGGACTTCCCAGTGGTTAAGAATCCACCTAACAATACAGGGGACATGGGTTCAATCCCTGGCCTGGGACCTAAGATCCCGCATGCCGTGGAGCAACTAAGCCTGTGTGCCACAATCACTGAAGCCCGCGAGCTCTGGAGCCGTGGGACACAACTGGAGGGAATCTGTTCACTGCAATGCAAGATCTGCACGATGCCACAAAGATCCTACGTGCTGCAACTAAGGCTCAGTGCAGCCAAAGAAACGAATATTTTCTAAAAAAGGGAGTGCCGTCTTGCAGCTACAGCTGGCTGGTTTGCTTTAATGCAGCAGCTATCCCAGCACTGGCAGCCACCGTGATTACGGGTCTAACTGCCGCCTCTGTAACATAGCGGGCCCATGTAAAACCACTGTACACTCCTGGGGCACCCACAGGAGCTCAAGCCAGTGCCCCAGGAAAACACCTGTCCTGGCTAGCTGGGCAGCAAAAGACAATGGCAGCCATGGCAGGTAGGTGTGCTAATGGTGCCAAGTGGCCCTAAGCTTGTCCTTGACATCTATTGCCAGGCCGTCTGTGACCTTGTTCTGGATGGGACAGTTCCATCCCCAGTGATTCTTAAAGTGTAGTCCAAGACTGTTTACCGTAGACTCTCCTAGAATGCATGGTTAGAGCCTACAAAGATAGAAACCAGACATCTTTATTTTATAATAAGCTCACTAGAAGAATCACAGGCTATGCTGAATATCATCTTTAAGGGTGAAGGAGCTGGATTGCTATATTAAATGTTTCTTGTTTTTAAAGAAAGTGATTTTACTCCTAGTTAGTACATTAGTACACTCTCAGAGGATTCCAAACCACTTAGAGAGTTTCCTTGACTCAGACTTTGAATGTACCATTCTATAATTTTCATCATCTTAAAACTAACACTTATAAAACTCTTATCTGAGTCTAAAAATGACCTCATACAGTAGTGAGGAACATAATTCATGCAATTATATTTTGTGTATTATTAGTGTTCTTTCACATATTCAGAACATTACATGCTTTCAAAACAGGATTGCACTACACCAGAAAGCGCCGCTTCTTTGTCTTTCTAATGGAAATGAGTAGAAACACTTAAGTCCTGTGTATATGAAATCATGCAGTGTTTTAATTCAAAAGTTTATCTGTAAGCCAGACTTTTTCTCTTGCTTTTTGTAAGAGTTTTGTGGCTTGTCATTTGGTATTCCATTTTGAGAATGCCTTTCTCTTACCAAAGTGTTCTTAAACCACTAAAGAAATGAAGTGGCATAATGGGTTAAAAAAAAAATCTCAGGTTCACTGCAGTAGACTAGCTTGTAAGTGCCATAAAGGCAACAATTATATATGAATTAGTTACTCCTCATCTTTCTTGGACCTAACACAGGTCCTAGGATACAGCAGTGCTCCCATCAAAGAGTGAATGCAGAATGCACAAAGAAATAAAGGAGCAGCTGAATTAATGAAAAGCAGGTGAATAAATTCAAGGGACAACAAATCTTTGGGCATTTGGTTAATACTGCTGCTGCTGCTAAGTCGCTTCAGTCGTGTCCAACTCTGTGCGACCCCATAGACGGCAGCCCACCAGGCTCCCCCGTCCCTGGGATTCTCCAGGCAAGAACACTGGAGTAGGTTGCCATTTCCTTCTCCAGTGCATGAAAGTGAAAAGTGAAAGTGAAGTCACTGAGTCGTGTCCAACTCTCAGCGACCCCATGGACTGCAGCCTACCAGGCTCCTCCATCCATGGGATTTTCCAGGCAAAAGTACTGGAGCGGGGTGCCATTGGTTAATACAGAGAATCCTTAAAGGTTGGAGCTATTGTTTCAGCTGAAGTCTCATCTTAATTAGAATTCTCTCCATTGCAGGGACAGACGATGTCCTGAATGAATATTCATGTGCAGATGTGTAAATTATCTATTACAAATTATTAAGCTAAGGCTAGTTTTCCCTCTTTCTCACGTTCAAGAGATGTGTGAACTATGCCCATCCCAGTGCTATTAGCTACATGAGTGACAAGGGAGACATAGAATCAGGATATTGAAACAAATACTAACCCAATCAAAATATAATTAGAAAAGGAAATCCTCTGGAAAAATAAGTGAATTCCAAAGGAAGGTATACATGATTATTTGATGGTTAGGGGGTGTTTGAGATTATTCACTTCATTGCATTTTTTATTATGCCATGTGTAAAATTGAGACTGGCTGGGCAGTTCATGGTATGGAATGATACGGCTAAGAAATCTGAGAGCATTTCTGAAAAAAGGTTCGATTCTTTGACAAAAGTGAAGAATCTCTTTTGCTCCAAACAACATATATTTTTCTAAATATGCGTTTTCTAATGTGTGCAGAAAAATTCTTTTGCCTACTTTTGTGGTTCTGCAAAACAGCAGCACTTTCCCCCACCCCACCTCTCACTGATGAAAATCCTTTATCTTGGATTTAGCCACTGGCCTATTAAAAAGTACCCAGTGACCCTTTCTTGGGGCTGGTCAGAACAAAGGAAAGATACAGGTGAGACTGAGTTTCCATCTCCGGTTTGATCTCTCTGCCCAGGCCTGTGGGGCCTGGAATCTGTCTGCTGGCAGAGATGAATGGAACAGAAGGAGCAAACTTATCAGATTCAGCAATGACTGGGTACCAAGTTTCCCAAGCCACCAGGCACCTTGGAAGAATAATAAATGATAGAATTAGCCATAGTGTCACATTCCAGCAGAATGAAAATATTCCAAAATTCCGGCAGAATGAAAAATAAGATGTTGTCATTTTTTCTACAGCCACAATAGAGCTATACAAGTGTACACCCACACACTCATTTTTTCAAAGTAATATACATAGGAAGCTTAAAAACATACAGCACTGAAGAAAAGAAAGAAAGTCAAGTCGCTCAGTCATGTCCGACTCTTTGTGACCCCATGGAATGTAGCCTACCAGACTCCTCCATTCATGGAATTTTTCAGGCAAGAGTACTGGAGTGGGTTGCCATTTCCTTCTCCAGGGGATCTTCCTGACCCAGCAATCGAACCTGGGTCTCCCGCATTGTAGGAAGACGCTTAACCGTCTGGGCCACCACGTGCAAAACATTCGCAGTTATTTGTCGTATTCCTTTCCAATCCCTAGTCCTTCTCTCCAGAATCAGCCTCTTTCAAAGTACTTTGTTGTCATTGTTTAGTCACTCAGTTACGTCTGACACTTGTGACCCTGTGGACTTTAGCCCGCCAGGCTCCTCTGTCCATGGGATTTCCCAGGCAAGAATACTGGATCAGGTTGCCGTTTCCTTCTCCAGGGGATCTTCCCAATCTAGGGATCAAACCTGCATCTCCTGCTTTGGCAGGTGCATTCTTTACCACTGAGCCACCAGGGAAGCCCTTTCAAAGTGATTAGCCATTTCTTTTGATTGTTATCCTTTATATTTCAACAAATATGCTTACGCTGATGTTTCTTTAATTTTAGATAGAATCCATTTACTTGCCCTTGCTAGTTATCAGCAACACCTATTTTGCAATCCCTACTAAGCTTCCACTAACTAGCACAAATTGTGGCTGAAATAATGACCTTGTAAATATTATTCAGCACTGAGCCAAGCATGAGCATGTTTTATTTATTGTACAACTGTTTCTTTCCTCCTAGAATTAATAATTGCCTTGTCTTTTAAGTGTGTTTACTTTCTATGTATCTAAGGTTATTTTATTTTTCCAAACCCTCCAATTATCTCTAACAGTTGAAAAATAATTTCCTTCCCAAATATGTGAAAATATCCATTTCTTCATGTTTTCCTATGAAAAGCCACTTCATACATCTCTATCTAGCTGCTACAGTCTGAACTTGTTCTCCAGGCTTTTTGCATACTATTGTCTTGGGTTTTCCATTTGCCAGTTTCTTGTGTGTTGTGTTTTTTGTGGTTGTTTTGTGGTTGTTTTGGCTGCATGGGATCTTCGTTGCAGTGTGCAGGCTTAGTTGTCCCGTGGCATGTGGGATCTTTGTTCCCCGACCTGGGATTGAAACTGCATCCCCTGCTTTGGAAGGAGAACTCTCAACAAATGGACCACCAGGAAAGTCTTGGTTCTTGTGTTTACTCACCTGTGTATGGTATTTTGGACTTTTCCATTTTTGGTTTTATCCCTTAGATTTTTCAGCCATCCGCTAAAACCTCGCTACTTAAAGTGGGGGTCAATGACCTACAGCAGCAGCATCTCCTGAAAGTCTGGTAGAAATGCAGAAGCTCAGGCCCCACCTGCAACAATCTTCAATTTAAGAAGTCCCTGGGGATTTGCGTATGCATTAAAATTTGCGAATCATTTCTCTAAACATGAGTAAATATTTAGGCTGGATATAACATTCTGGTTTGGAAATAATTTTCCCTGAGAATTACTATCTTCCAGAATCCCAGACTGTTCATGAAAAAATCCACCAATGTCCTTTTTCTTGGTGTGGTCAATCTTTTATTTCTTCATTAAACTTTCTTTTTGCCCCATTGTTCTGAAATCTCAGAATAACATTCATATGTTTGTGTGTGCATGGGTATGTGTCAGAGAGAGAGAGAGTTAATATTTTGGACACTCGCAAGCATCTGTCAGTTCTGAGAGAGTTTTCATATTATTTCTTTGGTAACTTTCTCCACTCTGCTTGCATTCCAAGTTGGATGGTAGTCTTGCTATACCTGTTCTTGTTATTGTTGCTGTTTAGTAGCTCAGTTGTGTACAACACTTTTGAGACTCTGTGGACTGTAGCCCACCAGGCTCCTCTGTCCATGGGATTTTCCAAGGAAGAATATTGGAGTGGTTTGCCATTTCCTTCTTTAGGGGATCTTCCTGGCCCAGGGATCAAACCCATGTCTCCTGCATTGACAAGCATGTTCTTTACCACTGAGTCTCCTAGAAAGTCCACCTATCTTTAGTTTATCCTCAATTTTGGTATCTTTCTTTCTCCTCTTCTATTTTAGTTTGTTTACTTTCTGGGAGATTTCCTTAGTTTTATCTACCAAAATTTGGTTATTAGTTTGCTATAGTTATATTTAGTGTTGTTATTGTTTTTCAGTTGCCAATTTAATATAATTGAATATTCAGTCACCAGTGTTTTTAATATATAACTTTTTGTTTGATTACTTCACTTTGTAGCACTCTGTTCTTTTAATACTTTGATGAATTCAGTGTCTTGTTTGCTCTAAAAAAGTACTAATCGTAATGTTTTAAAGGATATTTTGTGCTCTACGTATTGCTTTTCTTTTCCAAATCTCCATTTCCTGTTTGCTTTTTCTTTCATATCAGTGGCATTTCAAAAATCTTAAGTCTGACTATTCATGTTTGTTCATGTTGAAGGGTAAGGGCATAAATAGCTGGTTGGAATTCTGTATGGAACTCAAGAATTTCTTTTTGGTTCTGAGTAGCACTTACAGACAATAAAGTCATAAGGTATCCTCTTCATTAGGGGATCCTTCAATATCAGAGTATGGAGGGAGATTTTTGCTCTGAGCTATTATTCTATCTCCAGAGAATCTCCTAATCTTTTATATGCAGGGAGAATGTGTATACATTCCTGGAAGAATTCTGAAAGCAAGACAGGGAAAGGACAGTGAGGTCTTCTCTGTGTTTATTTTTCATTTCAGTTCAGTTCAGTCGCTCAGTTGTGTCCAACTCTTTGCGACCCCATGAATCGCAGCACGCTAGGCCTCCCTGTCCATCACCATCTCCCGGAGTTCACTCAGACTCACGTCCATCGAGTCCGTAATGCCATCCAGCCATCTCATCTTCGGTCTTCCCCTTCTCCTCCTGCCCCCAATCCCTCCCAGCATCAGAGTCTTTTCCAATGAGTCAACTCTTCTCATGAGGTGGCCAAAGTACTGGAGTTTCAGCTTTAGCATCATTCCCTCCAAAGAAATCCCAGGGTTGATCTCCTTCAGAATGGACTGGTTGGATCTCCTTGCAGTCCAAGGGACCCTCAAGAGTCTTCTCCAACACCACAGTTCAAAAGCATCAATTCTTTGGCACTCAGGTTTCTTCACAGTCCAACTCTCGCATCCATACATGACCACAGGAAAAACCATAGCCTTGAGTAGATGGACCTTAGTCGGCAAAGTAATGTCTCTGCTTTTGAATATGCTATCTAGGTTGGTCATAACTTTTCTTCCAAGGAGAAAGCATCTTTTAATTTCATGGCTGCAATAACCATCTGCAGTGATTTTGGAGCCCCCCAAAATAAAGTCTGACACTGTTTCTACTGTTTCCCCATCTATTTCCCATGAAGTGATGGGACCGGATGCCATGATCTTCGTTTTCTGAATGTTGAGCTTTAGGCCACCTTTTTCACTCTCCTCTTTCACTTCCATCAAGAGGCTTTTTAGCTCCTCTTCACTTTCTGCCATAAAGGTGCTGTCATCTGCATATCTGAGGTTATTGATATTTCTCCCGGCAATCTTGGTTCCAGCTTGTGTTTCTTCCAGTCCAGCATTTCTCATGACGTACTTTGCATATAAGTTAAATAAGCAGGGTGACAATATACAGCCTTGACGTACTCCTTTTCCTATTTGGAACCAGTCTGTTGTTCCATGTCCAGTTCTAACTGTTGCTTCCTGACCTGCATACAGATTTCTCAAGAGGCAGATCAGGTGGTCTGGTATTCCCATCTCTTGAAGAATTTTCCACAGTTTATTGTGATCCACACAGTCAAAGGCTTTGGCATAGTCAATAAAGCAGAAATAGATGTTTTTCTGGAACTCTCTTGCTTTTTCCATGATCCAGCAGATGTTGGCAATTTGATATCTGGTTCCTCTGCCTTTTCTAAAACCAGCTTGAACGTCAGGAAGTTCACGGTTCACGCACTGCTGAAGCCTGGCTTGGAGAATTTTGAGCATTACTTTACTAGCATGTGAGATGAGTGCAATTGTGCGATAGTTTGAGCATTCCTTGGCATTGCCTTTCTTTGGGGTTGGAGTGAAAACTGACCTTTTCCAGTCCTGTGGCCACTGCTGAGTTTTCCAAACTTGCTGGCATATTGAGTGCAGCACTTTAACAGCATCATCTTTCAGGATTTGAAACAGCTCAATTGGAATTCCATCACCTCCACTAGCTTTGTTCATAGTGATTCTTATTTAGGCTCTCTATTTTGGGCCTCTTAGGTTGCTCCTGCTATCCTCTGTGTTGACATACACAAGAGGTTCTTTCCGTTTCCGTTTCTCTAGAGAATGATTGGCCCTGCATCTGGGTGGGGATAGGGTTGAGGAGATTTACCCAGATACCTAGCACCTGGGAACCATTCTAAGGATTTCCTATACTGAGACCATAGACTAGCAAGCCTTTTGTCAGCCCAGCCTATCACCCCAATTGCTGAGGCTCCTGGTGCTTCCTAAGGATGAGTGGTCTGGCAGAGTGGAAAAACCTCCTGTTCCGTACCAGTCTCCGCATGTCTGGGTACCAAGCTGAAGTGCCCTCCATTGTAGACAGTCAGTTAATATGTTCCATCTTCCAAAAAATGACTTGAAACATGTTCTCCCACAACTCTTAGGTTTTTAAATTCTTTTGGCATCATTTAGTGGGATTTAGAAAGAAAGGGAAGATGAATCAGGCAGTTCTTCTATGTTTAACCAGGCAGCCATGATGGAATCTTCTTATTCAAACATTTAGAAATATTATTGCATAATCCTGATTAAACACAGCGAATGAAACCAAAATGGAAGTAAAAAGTTGTGTGTGTGTGTGTGAGTTTGTTTAATATAAGCTCCCAAGTATAGAGAGAATGAAAGGAAATAATAAGAGCATTTTAGAATCTGAAAACGAGCTGGGAAATGTGAGCTGCCTCAGTATGGAAAAGAAAATAGAAAATTATGCTGGTGGTACAGGGCAAGAATAAGCCAGAAGCAGTGTCACTTTTAACACAGAATCCCAGAAACCGTCAAAAACTAGTGACTTGAGCCAGGCACCTTGGAAAGCAGAATGCCCCCGATTAACTTAAAATCAACAATAGCAGTTAAAGTCTATAGTCATTTCAGAGCAGGGTTGCAAGGATTCCTAAGTAAAAATAAATAGTTGTTGTTGTTGTTGTTCAGTTGCAAAGTCATGTACAGCTCTTTGTGATCCCATGGACTGCAGTGCGCCAGGCTTCCCTGTCCTTCACTGTCTTCTAGAGTTTGCTCAAAGTCATGTCCATTGAGTCAGTGATGCTATCCACCCATCTCATCCTTTGCCACCCTTTTCAGTTAAATTTGAATGTCAGTTAAAAAAAACAACAATAATTTAATTCTGGTCATATACAGAAAACAATTGTTTATCTTATTGTCATATTTAACCTGGTAGACTGGACTTTTTCTGGCAACAGTATTCCATGTCCCTCAGCTCCAGAGCTCCTTCTTCACCCAGCAGTGAATGGAAACTGATCCTTCTCTTCTAGACAGAAGATTAGAAACTTACTCAAAGAAGCTGTGAATCAGAAACAATTTGGACACCTGACCACCAGACCCAGATGTCTATTGAAAGTCTCTACATATGGTGATCCTGTTCCCACACAGTCAGTCTCCTTTCCTTACTTGGCTGAAAGTCAGTCTCTAGTAGGAGATCATCCATAGTATATGCTGAACCCATGAGTTTCTTGATAAGAGCTTTAGAAAGCTAGATTAGTGATTTGTTTATGAGAAAATGAACTGAGACATCACATGCTAATAAGAATGGGTCCTTCACTTCTCCCAGCCAGACAAACCCACACCAGCTAAGAAGTCCCTAAAGGCATATAGAATCCAGTGAGCTCACTCACTTTTTAAAAGTTAACCATCTGCTAAGAAGCACCAGGTACTTGAGGAACACTTTTCATATAAAAGACAAAGATCAAAAAACAACAACAAAAAATGTTAAAAAGGGAAATTGAAGGTGAGAAAAGCAATTCAAGGATCAGAAGGAAACTTGAAAAAATTTGCAATCTTCATAGGTACAAGATTCAACTTATTGATTTCTTGAGATAAGAAGGAAATGAGCTAGAAAAGGATGATTCCCAGAACAAAAAGTCTTACAAATTAAAGATGAGAGCAGATATAAGAATTTGATTCAGAGCTATAGACTAAAGGGGAAGAAACATTCCAGAAAGTGAAAAAGAGAAGTAAAATAGAATAAGGGTTTGAAAACAGGAGAAATGCTAAGTCAGTTTAAATCTCTAATATCTACTAATAGAAGTAGCAGAGAGAAAAGAGAAAGCAGAGGAAGAAACATAAAATAAATCAGTAAATATGAAGAAATGTGACGTAAAAGTTCTTGATTCACGGACTCAATATGTACTCAGGATAATGACTGACAAAATAAAGGAAACACATCCAAGAATACTATCAAGTTCCAAAAATCTTGGGGAGAGGATTTTTAAAATTTATGGATAGAAATAAAGTCACATATAAAAGATCAAAAATCATATTTGTCAACATCCACATTAGAAAATAGAAGCATTAATGCTTTGAACATTTTGAGGAAATAGAATTTCCAACCCAAGAGTCTCTCTAGATAAGCAATGACTAAGAATGAAACAGAAATAAAGATAATTTTAGATGTGCAAGTACTCAAATAATTACTTCCCAAGTATATATTCTAAGAAGGCTGCTAAAGAAAATGCTTGAGTAAAATGGAGAAACAAACAAGAATACTCAAGGTATGACTTCCAAGAAACAGAAAAGAAATAAAAGGAATGCCTTCCCTAGTGAGGGCAAAGGAAGTCTGAGGACAGCTGATGTAGAGTAAGCCTGGAGCGGGCCAGCTCACAACGAGGAAGGGGATCCAGAGGGGCATCTCCAATAACTGCAAACTGACAGATCAGCTTAGTAGCTGAGATTCTGAGAAGATACTGGGTTGACCAAAAAGTCTGTTTGGGTTTTCTATAACATCTTATGGAAAAAGCCAAATGGACTTTTTGGCCAACCCAATATTTACACTACTAAAAGAATGTTTATTTATAAATGACTATTAGGTTCTTAGAAAATGAAAAGGGAGAGGGAGGGAGAGGGATTGGGGAGGAGAGAGAGGAGGAGGACAAGAAGAGGAGGGAGAGAGGGGAGGGGAGGGAATCAGGGATTGATTCAATTATCAGCCCCAAAGGAAACAGAAAGATGCTGAAGGAAATGTAACACACACCTAAACTCATGGTGAATGTGTGAGTCGCTCAGTCTCGCTGCATCTGACTCTTTGCGACCCCATGGACTGTAGCCTGCCCGACTCCTCCGTCCATGGGATTCTCCAGGCAAGAATACTGGAGTGGGTTGCCATTTCCTCCTCCAGGGAATCTTCCTGCCCCAGGGATTGAACCTGGGTCTCTTTCATTGAAGGCAGGTTCTTTATTGTCTGAGCCATCGGGGAAGCTGCAAAACTTAATGGAGGAAAATTAAATTCAAAATTATTTATCTCAGCCATAAAAAGTTAAATAATTACTTTTTTTTTTTTTTTTGGCTACACTGCACAGCATGTGAGACCTTAGTTTACTGACCAGAGATCAAACCTGTATGCCTTGCATTGAAAGGTGGAGTGTTAATCCCTGGACCACCAGAGAAGTTCCTAAATGATTATTTGTAACTAAAAATTATAGCATAACCACATGGGCCAGTGTGAGAAGATTGTGATGTGTGTGCATGAATAAAGTGCACGTGTCTACGTGAGAAAGTATGTGTTTCAAGAGTTGTAAGAACGCAAAACCCCCTTTTACAATGGAGGAAGTTGATTGAACCCATCTAAAATGGAAACAAATAGAGATGAGAGACATTTAAATACTGTTTTGAAATATTTAGGCTCATATTAGAAAAAGAACTCTCAGAATTGGACATGAATTGCATCTGGGATTAATGCTGAGAGTGGGTGGGGCAGGAAATTGCTTTTTAAGCAGTAAAAGTGTTGATAGCTATTTGAGTTTTAAACTATTTGAGTATATAAAAAATTATAAAATAGTATCTTTGTAACCCTTTGGACTGTAGGTTGCCAGGATCCTCTAACCATGGAATTTTTCAGGCAAGAAAACTGGAGTGGGTTGCCATTGACCTCTTCCATGGGATCATCCTGACCCAGGGATCAAACTCGCGTCTCCTGCGTCTCCGACATTGCAGGTGGATTCTTTACCTGCTAAGCCATCAGAGAAGCTCCATATGCATATATATTTGATAAAATAATATGCAATTAGACATATTTTTCTCCTGTTTGATATCTTCCCTTTCCAAGGATTTTGAGTATACCAGTAAAGTACACCAGTATCTTCCTTGTGCTTATTTTTGTCTGATTTGCATAGCACAGGTAACCTACACTGTCTTGTATTCTATTTTTTATATGTCCATCTAGTTACCCTTAGATTACTGGTCCACACAGATATAAATCATACCTCATGTCTTTTTTGTGTCTCTCACAAAGTGCTAGCACCAATGCTAATCCCTAAAATGTACTCAGAAAATACATATTATTGATCTTACTGTTCTAATCTTTGGGACAATGATAAGGTTAAAATAAAAAGATACATACAGAAAAGAAAGATTCTAGGAAAATTTCCTTCAGTTTGAGAGAGAGGATCCTTATGGAGGATTCTTCTTCATGTATGGTGAATTCCCTGGTGGTTCAGTGGTTAAGACTTTGCCTTCCAATGCAGGAAGTGCAGGTTCAAACCCTGGTCAGGAAGCTAAGATCCTACATGCTTCACTGTCAAAAAACCAACACACGAAACAGAAGCAATACTGTACCAAATTCAGTAAAGACTTTAAAAAATGCTGCACATAAAAACAATCTTTAAAAACATATTCGTGTTTGGGTCCATGTTAGGCAATATTTCTCCAAAGTCTTCCACTGGATTCTGACCAAAATCATCTGGACCTTCAGAACTCCAAGCTAAGGGTGAGGGTAGCACAGGCTATAAGTGATAAGACCAAAGAGAAGTTTCTATCCTTGAATGACATTTTTCCTTTGTTTGACTTATAAAGTTAGTACTAGGTTTAATATCAAATGTAAAAACAATAAAATAAATGATTGGGTCTAGAATAATCTTGAGTGTGAAACGCTGTGATTGGCATCTATACAAATTTCAGGGTGTGAGTCAGATCAAAACAGACTTATGAATGAAATACTGTTTCTTTTTAAAGCTGTGAGGAATCCACTGAGGCTTGGAAAAGCTAAGTTAAAACAATTTAAAGGCAATGCCATGTTACGCAGCAGGCAATAAAGTTTATGGAACTCATTACTTTAAGGAGTGAAACAGGAATTATCATTCCTAAACAGGTTTAAATAAATTCTTACATGACTGATCTGTAATGGGTTATTAATAGAAAATTAGATTGTATTTTCAAGCTAACCTTGGAGGTTAATGCTAGATAAAAACAATAATAGCAACAAAAGTAACAACAATAAAATAATAATAACACCTATTGAGTGCAATGAACTACACAAGGTATTTAATAATAAATTGTCTTCATTCTACAGCAACCAATTATTATTCCACACATCTTACAAATGTGAACAAGGTGTCTGATCAGTTAAAAATGGGCATTGGATTTTACCAATCCAAAGATGCGCATTCTAAGATAACTTAAGCCTACTATGATTGCTGGTCCTGAAGAAAAAAGATCGTTTTCATGGCATATGAGTGACTCAAATCAGGCTGTGGGCTTCCTCGGTGACTCAGTGGTAAAGAATCCGCCTGCCAGTGCAGGAGACGGAAGAGACGCGGGTTTGATCCCTGGGTTGGAAAGATCTCCTGGAGGAGGAAATGGCAACCCGCTCCAGTATTATTGCCTGGAAAATCCCATGGACAGAGGATCCTGGCAGGCTCCAGTCGATGGGAAGGCAAAGAGTCAGACACGATTAGTGACTAAACAACAAGAAGTTTATTTTCCAGTGATAAGCTTTGACTTTCACTTGGTAAATACACACATATATTTAACAGTCAATCATGTTATTCTCAGTTTTTAGTCATACTCGTTCATCTTTTTCAAAAACGGGTAACATTTACACACTACCATTTCTCTCATATCTCCACGATGTTTTACTCCTATTTCTATAGTATTAGTACTGTAGTATGTGAGTGTGTGTACACCACACACACACATACACACACACACACACACACTACCACGAATTATATGCTGAAGTTTCCCTGGTTATCTTTTGTTTGAATTAAGTTCATGCTTTAGTAGAATTCTTAGAGAAGTGCTCATGAATTTTTAGATGAAGTTCCTTGATGAAGTTATTGCATCTCAAATACGTTTTTCATGGCCTTTCTACTCAAAGGCAATAGCTTAATAAACAAACCTAATTCTTACAATTATGCTTTTTTATTATAATTAATGATTGGAAATAAAAGAGTACAAAAAGCTCCAAAGTCTGCAAGTTTTATATTCTGAGGTGACTAGGAGACAATAGCATGCTGAATGTCAAAGTAAAACCTGAAGAGGGAATTGATTTTCAGGGAAAACAAATAAATGGTTTTCTGGATGTGAGAAGTATGCCCCAACCATCTATCACTTTTTGAAAATATCTACAGTTTTATAAGTTTCTCTCTACCTGGAAAGTTTCTGTCTTGGCATTTTCTCAATAAGCATTGTGTCTGCTTTTATGATTCACTAACATGTTGGTCCTGGCATTGAACTGGTTCCCTGGACTTGGATATCAGGCTTCCCCAGTCAGTTCACCAGCTGAAACCTTTTGAATTTTACATACTACCATTAGAGTCTGTATTCCTCTGCCCTTCTTTATCATTCACCTTCATCCTTGTCACGGCTCAGCCCTTGGGAATTCAGTTTGTACCTAAACTGAACCACAAATGCTGGCTTACAAATTTCAAGAATCGCAAAATATGCCTGAAGTAAACGTATATGTGTTTCTGCATGGCATATAGGTTACTCAGCCTTCAAAACTGAGATTAAGAAATTGTGAGATAGTGACAAGTAAGTCTAGTGGCGTATTTTGTCCCAATTTCTTCTTAAAGCACAAGTACTGGGTTTTCATTTACTGGTTTACTGCATGCCAAGGTAGGTATGGGAATATAAAATTGAGCAGGAGACAAGCTCTGCTCTCAAGGAGCTCTTGAAGTAACCGCGGTGTGCATGAGAAAACCGCTGATCACAGTATAGTGCGATGAGTGCCCTGTGGAAGGTGCTGTAATGGTGGGGGAAATCCCTAACGTGTCTCAGGCAGACAGGGAGGAGGCTTCCTGGAACTGCTGACCTTGCAAGTGGAGATGGTAGAAGGAGGAAGTTCCATATGGAAAGTCTATATGTGCAAAGGAACAGCATTTAAGGGGGCAATGCTGGTCTGTGTGGTAGGAAGGGTAAGCAATGGTTTGAAGACGGACTAGATAGTGGTCAGCTTACATGTCAGAATGAGACATTTGGTGTTTTTATGGGAAAAGGAAGTCACCAAAGGGTGTTAAGGTGGGGAATGGGTATTGGGGTATTGATTAGGTTTGCACTTTCGGAGGATTCCATTTTAACAGTCCTGTGGACTGGGTATTGAACTGTGTCTGCACTATCCCGACATTCTAGTTCCTACAGTCTCTTGAGCACCCAATCAATGAAACTAAAGCAATCATGAGTTCTTACCTCGATGTTACAGATCAGAAGGCAGGTTGTGGATGAATTGCTCAAATTACTTTGCCAACACAAGTCAGCAGCCAGTGAGCCCTGATCTATGTCCCAGTTAACAGAGGGTCAAAGAGCCTCTTAATTCAATTTCCTATGATCTTCAAGTAAGTGCAACATTTCAAAAGCTTCCCAAAATGAGTTGGTTTTAAAAATTCACTATTGAAGTTAAAGTTTAGGTTTTTTAAAGATCAAGTTTGCTGGATGTACCTTTACTGCCCTTTATTTGTCTCTTATTAAGGTCGGCAAAAATAAGATGAACTTTGTCTCACTGATACTGCTGTGCCCTCTGTGAAGATAAAATTACAGTGTGTGGTGGGGTTGGGGGATAAAGGAAATGTTCTGAACAATTCACACACCAGAATGACATCTGGATAAAACTCAAGAATAGCTCTCAACAGTTTCTAGTCTTCTTACTTAAAAAAAAAAAAAAAAAAAAAGAGGACAGAAATTTCATTTGCAGCAACATGGATGGACCCGGAAATTGTCATACTGAATAAAGTGAGTCAGATGAAGACAAATATCATGGTATTACTTTTATGTGGAATCTTATAAAAAAAAAGGTACAAATGAACTTATTTACAAAGGGGAAATAGAGTCACAAATGTAGAAAGCAAATTTACAGTTACCAAGGGGGAAGGGAGGAGAATAAATTGGGAGACTGGGGTTGATGCATGTACACTGCTATCTATAAAATAGATAACTAATAAGTACCTACTGGATAGAACAGGGAACTCTGTTCAAGACTCTGTAATGATCCTATATGGGAAAAGAATCTAAAAAAGAGTGGATATATATATACGTATGTGTATAACTGATTCACTTTGCTGACCGCAGAAGCTAACACAATGTTGTAAATCAACTATGCTCTAATAAAAAAAAATTTTTTAAAAAGACAGAAATTTTGTATCCTGGATCTTGGAGTACAGAGTGAAGTGCACTTCCATCGCCCACCAGTTGTGTGATTTTAAGCTAAGGTGAAGCATTTCTTTGAGCTTGAGACTGAGGGACATTTATCCCAGATATAAGAGGGAAAGGATGTCTGGCCCTTTAAAAGTATCTCGATTTCTTTAACCTGTCAGCTTTCCCCAACATGTGACTCAGAGCCAGGGACTCATAACCCTGAAAGGCAAGGATCTGCTTCCTTTGCCCTCACTTCTTCAACTTCCAAAGCAGAATCATGGGCCCTTTACTTCAAAGGACTCTGCCAGCTCTCTCAGGGTCCCGCCAGCTGCCGAAAGCACCAGCCAGGATATTTCTTGGAATACAAATAAATAAAAACGAATAAAAATATGTGCACATAACACCATCCTAGTTTACTTTGTCTTTGTCAAATAATGTACATGGTCTTCCTGGAACTGAGTGCTGATGGAAGGGTAGCATCACATAGAAGAAAGGCATCAGTCACCAGACTTTAGACTCATGTTCCTAAATGGCTAGACCATCTAGGCAAGGGTGACCAGAAAAATGAGCACAGCAGACTATGAAGACCGAAGTACAAATGAGGACAGAGTTGGTTTAGTCTTGCCCAAAAAATCAATGTGGACAAACACAAATTAGTTTAACATAGCAAATTAAAGGGAATCTAAATTTTAGGCTGCTTTTGTGGCTAGTGGGCTTATGGTATAAGCTGTCATTCTAATCAAGGTGTGCATGTGGGCATGCTCAGTCCTGTGACCATATGGACTGTAGCCCTCCAGGCTCCTCTGTCCATGGGATTCTTCAGGCACGAATCCTGGAGTGGGTTGCATATCCTCCTCCAGAGGATTTTCCCAACGCAGGAATCCAACCCAATAGGCTCCTTCGTCTCCTGCATTTGCAGGCAGATTCTTTTGCCACCCAGCTACCTGGGAAGTCCCTAAGGAAGATGAGTACAAAAGTATTTTGCTTGACTTGAATATGTATAAGTGAATCTTTGACTTCATTAAGGGAAAAAAACCAAAATGACATCAGTACTGACAGGTTCCCATGGGCTTATCCATGGCTTCTGAGATTACATACAAACCAGGACAAATAGTCTCCCCAAATAGTGAAGCTTTAAAGACAGACTAATGAAAAAAAAATCATTTCTGGAGCCTCAGTGTTGACATAGACAGAATTTCCTCTAGAGGTCACTGGATTCGGGAAGTGTATAACACACCCATTTAGGAATTGAAGTGTTATCTCTCATGCCACAAACATTTTTTTGCTTTTTTCCCCTAGGCAAAAGTCTCAGACCTTACCTATGATAATCCTCATTGAAAAAATGAAGAAAAAAAAAAGAGCCACATATTTATGAAGTCAGTATGCTTTACCAAAGAGCAGCCAATGCTCAACGGTTTCACCACCTGAAAGATCCAGAGAGCTATACCAAAACAAGCCCAGACAACTTGTCTCTGTTCGGAGGTTCTATTCTCCTGAGATGCCAGGCAGCAGGGCTCATTTGAGAGCTGGAAGGATATTCTAGTGTACCCTAGAAAGTATAAAAACATAGATTATCCATCTGGGTAAATACCTAACTGCCTTTGTAAAAGTATACTCTTTTTATCTCTTTATTTGAAGATAAGATTTTCTTTTTTTAAGTCTTGGAATTCAGTAGGCTTTCAGTAAAATTCAGAAATACTTATTCTTTCATGTCACCCCTCACAGATTATACCTAAATCCCACTGGAGAATTCTGATTATACTTCAAGAGAGCCCTTGGACTTTTTTTAGGGTGGACTTAACTCTCATCTCTGTAAAAGGACAGTGTTCCCATGGTGATGAGAATGATATCATCAAGACTGGTTCCAGCAGTGAGTACCAACCCATTGCTCACCACAGGAATGGATGGGATAAGAGATAACAGCGTTTTCTGTTCAAATACAGAGAACTCAAAGATTAGCCAGGCTAACAAGCCAGGAATTTTCACTAAACGTAAGTCTGATAGATTGTTTAAAATTGTTATCCTCTTCACTGTCAAAGATGCTCTAAAATAGCAGGAATTCTTCTGTCCTTTTAGGCTCCTCCAAGGATCTGTAGCTCAGATGGGTAGGTGGCAGCTTGAACACATTGCTGAGATGTTAATATTAGATTTTTGTGTGCCTGAGAGGCCTTCAGTCTTTATTAAGCAAAACTGCAGAAAGCAGGAGCTGGAAAGTCAGCTACAGTGGCTTTGCAGAAGACAGGACAACTGATACAAGTTTTGTAGTATGCTATGGCTTTCCCATCACCTAACTTTATTCTCCTAAAAATACCCTTGGCAAAATTCTACTATACCAGATAATCAGTCTACACCTGTTAGTATAGGGCAAGTATCAATTCATGTGTGATCTGTATTCTGTTTTCATATTCATCATTGATTTTACTAACATCTGTTTTTAACTCAAACAAAATTAGTGAGTTCTTGTCC
Source organism: Ovis aries (assembly GCF_016772045.2). Classification (NCBI taxonomy): domain Eukaryota; kingdom Metazoa; phylum Chordata; class Mammalia; order Artiodactyla; family Bovidae; genus Ovis; species Ovis aries. The sequence continues at coordinate 28,690,751 of NC_056074.1, read as the reverse complement.
ATTAATACACATCTTTCAATGTCTTAGCTTTCAAGCCTGTAATAAATAGATTCACTTAATTTATCCACCTATGTATACAACAATTTATTTTTTGTTGAGTACTGACTATATTCTAGGTACTATGTTCTATAAAGGAGCTGTATGAAATCAAAAGATGAAGGTGATACAGCTTTTGCCTAGGGAAAACAGACTCTGATGAAGGGAATGAACACATAAACAAATAGTTAGTATGCAAATTAATGTTTTGAATAAGGGTTTATCCTGGGCTGTACATCCATGAAGTTGTAGCTGTCTCTTCTGTGGGAGTCAGGGAGCACGTGCAGAACTAGAACCTGGGACTAGGCTGGGGACAGCCCTTGGCATGTTTTCCAGTATCTGGCTCACAAGAACAGACCGAAAACAGGAGGAGATGGAAGTCAGCTGAGGGAACTGAAAGCAAGATCCTGAATCTGCCACTCATTCCCCACCCCTGTCACACCCCACCCCACCACACCCCCACCCTGCCAGAGACATACCTTGACAACTGTACTGTCTGAGCTGAGTTATTAAGGATTAGACTCATTATAAATTTTTGAACTCTGCTCAATATGGAGAGTTTCCTCAAGGTAGGCACAGGGCTCACCTGGTGGCTCAGCAGTAAAGAACACTCCTGCCAGTGCAGGAGATGCAAGTTAGATCTCTGAATCAGGAAAATCCCCTTGAGAAGGAAATGGCAACCCACTCCGGTATTCTTGCCTGTGAAACCCCATGGACAGAGAAGCCTGGTGGGCTACAGTGCATGGGGTCACAAAAGAGTCAGACATGACTTAATGACTAAGAAACAAGGTGGGCACAGTGGTTCTTACCCCTGCTTGGACTATGAACTCCTTCAAGAATCTGATAAAGTGTCTAGACTTATTCACTAGGAAAAAAGAAAAAGCATAACATTAATTATGCAAGGTTGTAAAGCATTTCATGACATTCCGTAAATATGTACGGAAGGTCTATGGAACACATGTAAAGAACTCTTAGTTAAAGACAATGTCGTATCACTTTTATTATAATCCTGGGCTATCCAACTGTCTTATGTGATAATGAAAAAACAAAAACAAAAGATCATGATGCAGGAGCTAGTCTTTGCTGGCTTATAGGGTCAGATACATTACTTGCTAGTTGTGTAAAAACAGTGAAAGTGAAAGTGAAAGTGACTCAGTCATGTCCAACTCTTTGCGACCCCATGGACTGTAACCATGGAATTCTCCAGGCCAGAATATTGGAGTGAGTAGCATTTCCCTTCTCCAGGGAATCTTCCCAACCCAGGGATCAAACCCAGGTCTCCCTTATTGCAGGTGGATTCTTTACTTAGCTGTGTAGTATCAGATAACTTCCCTAGGTCTCAATTTACTCATCTCTGGAAAATTCTGAGAGAGATGGGAATACAGACCACCTGACCTGCCTCTTGAGAAATCTGTATGCAGGTCAGGAAGCAGCAGTTAGAACTGGACATGGAACAACAGACTGGTTCCAAATAGGAAAAGGCGTACATCAAGGCTGTACATTGTCACCCTGCTTATTTAACTTATATGCAGAGTTCATCATGAGAAATGCTGGACTGGAAGAAACACAAGCTGGAACCAAGATTGCTGGGAGAAATATCAATAACCTCAGATATGCAGATGACACCACACTTATGGCAGAAAGTGAAGAGGAACTAAAAAGCCCCTTGATGAAAGTGAAAGTGGAGAGTGAAAAAGTTGGCCTAAAGCTCAACATTCAGAAAACGAAGATCATGGCATCTGGTCCCATCACTTCATGGGAAATAGATGGGGAAACAGTGGAAACAGTGCCGGACTTTATTTTTGGGGGCTCCAAAATCACTGCAGATGGCGACTGCAGCCATTAAATTAAAAGATGCTTACTCTTTGGAAGAAAAGTTATGACCAACCTAGATAGCATATTCAAAAGCAGAGACATTACTTTGCCCACTAAGGTCCGTCTAGTCAAGGCTATGGTTTTTCCTGTGGTCATGCATGGATGTGAGAGTTGGACTGTGAAGAAGGCTGAGCACTGAAGAATTGATGCTTTTGAACTGTGGTGTTGGAGAATACTCTTGAGAGTCCCTTGGACTGCAAAGAGGTCCAACCAGTCCATTCTGAAGGAGATCAGCCCTGGGATTTCTTTGGAAGGAATGATGCTAAAGCTGAAACTCCAGTACTTTGGCCACTTCATGTGAAGAGTTGACCCATTGGAAAAAACTCTGAGGCTGGGAGGGATTGGGGACAGGGGATGAAGGGGATGACAGAGGATGAGATGGCTGGATGGCATCACTGACTCGATGGTCGTGAGTCTGAGTGAATTCCGGGAGTTGGTGATGGACAGCGAGGCCTGGCGTGCTGTGATCCATGGGGTTGCAAAGAGTCGGACACAACTGAGCGACTGAACTGAACTGAACTGATAATGAGGATGTTAATCTTCTCTCTCAGAATTTGCTGTCAAGATTATAGATTACATACGTGTAATACATACCAAAGTTTCTGGCATATTGCTACTTTATTTTTTATTTTTTATTATCATCATTTGTATCAGTGTCAGTATTAGTACTGTATAGTGACAACACTACAATTATGTTCTAAATATTCAGGGAGCAAATGATGTTGACCAGATGCAATATCCATCTGAATTCTTCAGAGATATATCAAACATATTAGTGAGCTAGAATTCCCTCTGCTCTTGAGATGATTAATAAAAACATTGCAATTACATTCTCAACCCTCTGGGTAGAAAGTATAGGTACCTATATATTCTGTATCATGTTCAATAAGTGTTTAAAAAAATTATAATACTACTTGGGGCTTCTATAGTTCTTTCATTCCATGGTCTCTAAGTACTTTGTAGATATTAGTTCATTAATTCTCCAAATTTCACTAGGACCTGGAGGGAGGAAAAGGCAGCCATCTTCTTTGCTTACTGTTTTAAACACATCTCTTCCTTTTATCTCCCCAAATCTTGCTGTGCCACCTCTTACCAATTATACCAGGATTCAATCCCTTTTTGGTACTATGGCATTTCACCAACTCTACCAGACTAGCTTACCTCGCTCAACTTTCTCAAGCCTTCCTTTCTCCTTCCCCATTATACATTTTAGTATCTGTTCCTCTCTAATATATTTAATCTCTAAAATGGGCTGGCTCCTTAATCGATACAGACTACAGATAACCCTAAAAACTAATAATAATAACAAATACCTAAAGGATGAGATGATTATTTATTTTTAGTCATCATTATGTAAGAAGTATTTGTTATGTGTATTTCAGATTGAATTGCTTTGTTATTGGACTATGATTTTAACCCTCATTTTCTACTTTAAAAAATAGGGTCATTATGCCGGAAATATCTATTGACAGTATATTAGGTTAAGCAGTTGCCTTCACTCTAGCTCATTTCAAAAGAATTTGGGACTAATTAAACAGACTGTAGCCTACCAGGCTCCCCTGTCCATAGGATTCCCCAGGCAAGAATACTGGATTGGGTTGCCATGTCCTCCTCCAGAAGATCTTCCTGACTCAGGGATGGAACCTGTGTCTCCTGCATTGCAGGCAGACTCTTTACCACTGAGCCACCAGGGAATCCCCAAACATGCAATACTTCCTGAAAGACCTAGGGTTACTTAGGTGTTTGAAAGATATTTTCGCTGCTGTGAATCAAGTTTTCCAAATAATAATGCCAATATTATCTTTCCTTTGCAGGTAGAGAAATAAATACACTTACAAATAAACAAAAAACAAAGATATGACTTCCAGGAAATTTCTTAATAATCTGGTTGCCATATTTAGAGAATTCAGATTCTTGTTCTTTTAGGAATATTCTAAATTATCTCTGTATGAAGCACATATTACGTCTTCCCTTGAACTTGTACAAATGCAGGTATAACCATTGTTTCTACCAGGAAGGTGCCTGCTGGGTGCCAAATACTCCTAAACCTTACATAAAGGAGAAGGGAACCATCATACAGGACTTCTTAGCCACGTCAGAAAGAATTCCAGGTGCTTTTAATCCTCCCAACAGTCACAGAAGGAAGACACAACTATTGTCAATTAACAGAGAGACATTGAAGCACAGGGATAACCTGTCATTTTCTAGATAATTATCGATAGAACTGGGATTCGATTCTATATTTGTCTGACTTCAAAGTCCAAGCTCTATTCAAAGCCCATTTTCTATTTTTCTGAATTCTGTATATTGTGAAGAGACCTGTCTCTGAGCAAGATCTCTGCAGATGGTGATTCTGATTGGATGGAAACCAGACTAAAAGTCACGGAATCTTGCCTCTGAGACACTGGTGAATGTCTGGTCAACTATGTGTGCTCTGAGTGTGCCTGAGTAGGAGGATCGAACAAGCCTCATCCCTGAACCAAACTGTCTGCAGGGATTTCTAAAATCAGACCCATGAATTTCCAGCCCCCAAGGAAACATTGATTATTCTTTTTTCTCTGCTCCAAATATGGGTTATGCTAAAGACCAGGACTAGTGCTCAATTCTTTGTCAGGTTTGGGGTAAGGAGTTTTCACACCTCCTAATAACAATGAGCAGCAATTCTATCACCCCCTTCATCACCTCCTTATAAGTATACCTGCCTCAGTCACTGCAAATGGAATATTTTTGGTTATTTCACAATCCATGAAATCTATTCTAGAGATTTTCATGTATACAGGTCTCCTTTTGCTTTAATATGTGATATGTAGATTTTTCCCACTTCTAATTCGTTTTTTTAAAGATTTTTAAAAATGTGGATCATTTAAAGTCTTTATTGAATTTGTTACAATATTGATCTATTTTACTTTTTTTTTTTTGCCATGAGGCAGGTGGGATCTTAGCTTCCTAGCCAGGGTTTGAACCCACAGCCACTGCATTGGAAGGTGACATTTTAATCACTGGGCTCCCAGGGAAGTCTCCTGCCTCTAATTCTAATGACATTCTTTAAGAAGTGGATAGTTAGCAGAAGTGCCTATACTGTTCTTGTCCCAAGTCCAGGATCCTCAGTCCAATAATTTCTTGGCATTATTCTGTGTTCAAACCGTGAGTCCTGCAGGTGTACCTGTTACCTTCAAATCTGAAACACCTGTATGTGGGCATAGGGAAATCGATGGAGAAATATGTCTGATTTGCCCCATCAGGACAAAAGAGAAAAAGAAAGCACATATTTTTCCTGCATCACCAACTCAATAGACACAAGCAAACTCTGGGAGACAGTGGAGGACAGAGGAGCCTGGATTGCTATAGTCCATGGGTTGCAAAGAGTCGGAAAGGACTTAGCAACTGGACAACAACAACAGCTATGTTAACGACTTTTAATATCTTTAGCCCCACACAGTGTTCACAGTATCCTTGAGTGTTAGGGAGGAGAGAGATTAGTGTTCCTTTTTATGGAAAGAAAACTAAGACCCAATGGATGACATGACCCAACTAGACATAGTCAGCTAGTTAGTACCAGGTCCCTTGATTCCTAGTCCAGGACATTTCACACAGATCCAGAAAGTCCTTTCCTCTAAAATCTAGCCCTGTTCCTAGGAAATTATTTAGGAAAGATTAATTTCTGGTGATTGATTTCCTTACTCCTGTAACAGTCATGGTAAATATTGTATGCTGATATGGAAAACCTGAATGAACTCTTTGGCCAACTCAATATAATAAATATTATGATCAGAAATAATAACCCCCTACTTCCCTCTACAAATTTCAAGAAATAGCCCTTTGGGGAGACTAACTGCTGTTGATCCTGTAAGCAATGTTAACCTAGACACCACCCAGCTGAGCCTGAGCATTAGCCTGCCTGCACTTCCATGTGACCAAAATGCTAAGACAACCACCAGGTCTTCATCGGCAGACTCCTAGGTTCAGGTTTTCTAAAAAAAGAGTCGGTATTAAACCTGGCAATGTTTTTATTTCCTTTCTTTTTTCTGCAGGCTTAAGCAAAACCACTCAGATGAATAAACCTCAAAGACTTAAGTCAAAGAGCCTCATTAGGAGATGAATAGCAAACGCCCTGTTCCAAAGGTTAAACACATTTAAGCCAAGAGGAAGCAACACATAAAGCGAACAGAGTATGGTTTGCTACTCAGTCAGATTTGATGCAGAGAGTCCAGTGCCACAGCCTCCACTGAGGGGGCTGCATTCACACAATGTTGGGACCTAGAGACACAATTACAAGGCCAATTGCGGGACTTTCCTAATGGTCCAGTGGTTAAGAAGCCACCTGCCAATGCCTGGTCTGGGAGGATCCCCTGTGCTACAGGGCAACTAAGCCCTTGTACCTCAACTACTGAAGCCCACACACCCTAGAGTTCATGCTCTGCAACAAGAGAAGCCACTGCAATGAGAAGCCTGTGTCCCACACCTGGAGAGTACCCTTGTTCGCCCAGACCCAGCACAGCCAAAAGAGAAGCCAATTGCTGTTGTTGTTTTGAATTTCAAATGCCAATGCAAGTCCTTTCATTTTTTCAGTACAACTATTTGGAATTTAGGCTAACTGACTGTGAATTTATAGTATCATACCATTTTAAGGTGGTCTGGCCATTGCTATGTTCAAATGAAATGAAGGGTAGACCTTGAGTAGAGTGGGAGATGAGGACAATCAGTTTCCTTGTTCTCAGTCCTGACTTCTGCATTCCCAGGGCTCAAGCTCCAATTCTTTAGGCTTCAGCTTCTAGGATACTTTGATGAGCTGGGAGGGTTTAAGGAAGACACTCAAAAACGCATAGTGAGTAGAAAATATAATGTCTGTTTTTCTTTAAAAGATCAGGTGATAGACAATGTGATTAACTACAGGAATATATTGTTGTTGTCCAGTCCCTAATTTGTGTCTGATTCTTTGCCACCCCATGAACTGCAACACGCCAGACTTCACTGTCCTTCAGTATCTCCCAGAGTTTGCTCAAACTCATGTCCATTGTGTTTGATGTGTATATAAGCTGACTCTTTTCTGGAGTATATTAATAGCAAGTAATAAGCTTCCACTGAATGAGAGGAAACTGGTCTTAAATTACACCACAGTATGAGACATTACAAGGGAGTATGAAAACAATTAACAACTATTTGTGTTGGAAGATTGAATGCCTTGCATGGAAACAGGATAATGGACTAAGTGACTGTCCAATCCTCTTCCAATACTTGTGCTGAGTTCAGTCACTCAGTCATGTCAGACTCTTTGTGGCCGCATGGACTGTATCCCTCCCGGCTTCTCTGTCCATGGGATTTTCTAGGCAAGAATACTGAAGTGGGTTGCCACTTCCTTTTCCAGGGGATCTTCCTTACCCAGGGGTCGAACCTGCATCTCCTGCATTGGCAGGTGGGTTCTCTACTGCTTCAGTCACCTAGGAAGCCCCTTCTTGATAGAGAAACCAGGACTGTGCTCTTTGTGTTGATTTCACCTTTGGTTACCAGCAAATCAGTATGATTCAAAGGACTATTGTCTTTGTCTGTTACAGAAGGACAGAGGTTGAAACAGAAGTCTGAAAAATGTCTTTCATTTAAGGTCTAACATAAATATTAATTCTTCTAAAAGACATCCCCTATCTCATGAGAACAAATTTTTTTTTTCATCCTCATGACTCCCACTGGATATTATCTCATTTGTTCTATGATATTGATCACAGTCTTCCTTTAATATAATTAGCTAAGTAAAAGTGTGAAAGAGTTAGTTGCTCAGTGGTGTCTGACTCTTTGTGACCTCATGGGCTGTAGCCTGCCAGCCTCCTCTGCCCTTCACAGTCACATTAGCCCACTTCAGTCTGCCTCCTGGGTATTACCCCTTCTTGGCATATCTCATTCAGACCTCCACTTCTCTGACAAAATCCTTTCCTCTCTCTCCTAGGCTTCCTGGACCTGCTGAGGTTTTAAAATTATAGTTCAAGCTAAATATTTTTCCATTCCAGTCTCAGTGGAAGTGGAAAATTTCTCTGGAGAACAGTCATTATGTACAGACATGAGATTCCATGGCTCCTATGAGCCCAGCTGCTAAGAGGAACCTGAGCTCAAAGCTTTAATGTGATGTGAACTTTAACGTGACAATTAATGCAGAGACCTTTTCTCTGAGGCAATTAACTTCTACTCTTCTGTCTAACCGAGATTTCAGAGCTGGCAGCAGGCAGGAAATGAATGTCACCGTCACAAACATAGTCAACTTAGACTTGTACCCATAGGGGCCTTTCAATTCACTGTTTCTTTGCATCTTTTATGCTTGGATTCCCTTCAGGGACTATGACTACATTAGAAGAGAAAATAGGCAACAGCAGCCCCCAAACCAAGCCAGACTTCTCAACATCTGGAGAATGCTACCGCAGTGCATCCCCATATTGTTGTTCCCCCAGTGCCGTTAATAAATAAAGGAAACTGTATCTTCCTATGAAGAGACCCTTTAATGGTAGGTGCTTCAGGATATGTATTTGTGTTATTGTCCATTAGGGAATCTCTGCAGTGGTGGAGTGTCCTGTGTCCAAGACAGGGAAGAGAGAAAGAGTGAAAAACAACCAATTTGGGAAATTTGAAAAAAAAAAAAAAAACAAAACGGTTAAGATATCTTCAAAGTAACTTGGAAATGTGTTGAATTTAGCAAAAAAGAAAGAAAGGAAGATAAAGAGAGAGAGAGAAAGAAAGAAGGTGTCTAAAGAAACCAGAATTGAAAGAGACACGTGTACTCCAGTGTTCATCACAGCACTGTTTATATTAGCCAGGACATGGAAGCAACCTAGATGTCCATTGGCAGATGAATGGATAAGAAAGCTGTGGTACATATGCACAATGGAATATTACTCAGCCATTAAAAAGAATGCATTTGAATCAGTTCTACTGAGGTGGATGAAACTGGAGCCTATTATACAGAGTGAAGTAAGTCAGAAAGAAAAACACCAATACAGTATATTAACACATATATATGGAATTTAGAAAGATGGTAACGATGACCCTATATGAGAGACAGCAAAAGAGACACAAATATAAAGAACACACTTTTGGACTCTGTGGGAGAAGACAAGGGTGGAATGATTTGAGAGAATAGCACTGAAACCTGTGTATTACCATATGTGAAATAGATCACCAGTCCAGGTTCAATGCATGAGACAGGGTGCTCAGGGCTGGTACACTCGGATAACCGAGAGGGATGGGATGGGGAGGGAGGTGGGAGAGGGGCTCAGAATGGAGACACATGTACACCCATGGCTGATTCATATGAATGTATAGCAAAAACCACTACAGTATTGTAATTAGCCTCCAATTAAAATAAATTAATTAATTTACAAAAAAAAAGAAAGAAAGAAGGTGTCATGGTCTGAATGTGGATTGGAAAAGAATATCTAGACATGAGGCAGAATGAGAGGAGAATAAAGTTTATTAGAGTGGGATGCTGTTAGAACAGCAGGCAGGCTCAAGGAAGAACTGAACCCTTTTGCAGGCACCCCACTCAGTACTCTTGCCTGGAAAATCCCACGGAAGGAGGAGGCTGGTAGGCTGCGGTCTATGGGGTCGCTAAGAGTCGGACACGACTGAGTGACTTCACTTTCACTTTTCACTTTCATGCATTGGAGAAGGAAATGGCAACCCACTCCAGTGTTCTTGCCTGGAGAATCCAAGGGATGGGGGAGCCTGGTGGGCTGCCATCTCTGGGGTCGCACAGAGTCGGACACGACTGAAGCAACTTAGCAGCAGCAGCAGCAGCAAATTTTTATGGAAATTTCCTGATGGGAGAGACTGACTGAGGGGAAAACTGGGACTTTTTCTGATGGGTGGGGCCATGCTCAGTAAATCTTTAATCCAATTTTCCGATGATGGGCGGGGCTGTGTTCCCTCCCTGTTGTTTGACCTGAGGCCAAGCTATGGTGGAGATAATGAAGATTGTGGGGACCTCCTTCAAAAAGTTCCATGCATGCACTGCTGCACTCAATGCCCCCAACCCTGCAGCAGGCCACCGCCGGCCCACGCCTCTGCTGGAGCCTCCCAGACACTCACGGGCAAGTCTGGGTCAGTCTCTCATGGGGTCACTGCTCCTTTCTCCTGAGTCCTGCTGTGCACAGAGTTTTGTTTGTGCCCTTCAAGAGTATGTTTCCCCAGTCCTGTGGAAGTTCCAGCGGCTCTGTGGTGGGGTTAATGGCAACCTTCTCCAAGAGGGCTTTTGCCATATCCAAGTCTGCGGCAGCCAGAGCCCCTGCCCCTGTGGCAGTCCACTGCTGATCCATACCTCTGTAGGAAACACTCAAATACAGTTCTGGCTCAGTCTCCGTGGGGTCTCTGGGTCCTGGTGTGCACAAGTTTTGTTTGATCCCTCCGAGTGTCTCTGGCGGGTATAGGGTTTGATTCTAAATGAAATTTCACCCCTCCTACCACCTTGCTGGGGCTTCTCCTTTGCCTTTGGATGTGGGGTACTTTCTTTGGTGGGACTCAACATTCTCCTGTTGATGGTTGTTCAGCAGTGAGTTATAACTTTGGAGTTCTCCCAGAAGAAGATGAACGGACATCCTTCCACTCTGCCGTATGTTCAAAAGATAGATATGCGCTTGCGTGCTTAATTAACCAACTCAGCTCAGAAGTGTTTTCTGATTCTTAATTTTTGTTCCACTCCACTGCTTAATGTGATCTTACTTTTCGCCATTTCTAATTGTCCCAAATCACAGTTATTGCTCCTTGGAAGAAGAGCTATGACCAACCTAGACAGCATATTAAAAAGCAGAGACATTACTTTGCCAATAAAGGTCCATCTAGTCAAAGCTATGGTTTTTCCAGGAGTCATATATGTATGTGAGAGTTGGAGTGTAAAGAAAGCTGATCATTGAAGAATTGATGCTTTTGAACTGTAGTGTGGGAGAAGACTCTTCAGAGTCCCTTGGACTGCAAGGAGATCCAAAAAGTCCATTTCCTTCAGGACTAAAGGAAATCAGTCCTGAATATTTATTGGAAGGACTGATGTTGAAGCTGAAAGTCCAATACTTAGGCCACCTGATGTGAAGAACTGACTCATTTGAAAAGACCCTGATGCTGGGAAAGATTGAAGGCAGGAGGAGAAGGGATGACAGAGAGTGAAATGGTTGGATGGCATCACCGACTTGATGGACATGAGTTTGAGTGAGCTCTGGGAGTTGGTGATGGACAGGGAAGCCTGGCATGCTGCAGTCCATGGGGTCACAAAGAGTTGGACATGATTGAGCAATTGAACTGAACTGAGCCAATTTTTATAGCCTCAAGACAGAAAACACCCACTGGAGTGGTGGCACTGAGTGATTGTTTAGGATGCTATAGGGTGGGTAATAGGGTGGGTATTTTACCTAATATGGGATCAGGAAACTGGCTTATTTAGATCCAGAAGCTCATGGCAACAGTTGCTATGGGGCTTGGTCAGTTCCACAGATTTCAGTCCTGTGACCTTGGTATAGGGCTCCACAAAAGCTGAAAAACGAAGGAAGGAAGGAAGGCTTGAGGTATAGAAACTGAGTAGAGTAGGCAACAGAGTAGTATTTTGGCAATCCTTAAACTAAGCTAAAAAGATAATCAGCCATTTCATTAAGACAGATATGGGAGGAAATGAAAACTGAAGCTGAATTGGGCCTCTGCACCCTGCCACCAAATTAAATCTCAGAGACAGAGTTTTAGGTGAAGTAGAGAAGAATAGTTTTATTGATGTGCCAGGCAACGGGGGCCACAGGGGGCTCATGCCCTCAAACTATGTGTCCTGACCTGGAGGTGGTAGTGAGGAGTTTCACAGTAATGATTCAAAGAGGGTGTGATCAGTTGGTGGACATTCTTCTGATTGGTTGGTGGAGAGATAACCACTCAAAATTATAGTAACATCTATGCCCCGACCAGTAATGTTGAAGAAGCTGAAGTTGAATGGTTCTACGAAGACCTACAAAACCTTCTAGAACTAACATCCAAAAAAGATATCGTTTTCATTATAGAGGGCTGGAATGGAAAAGTAGGAAGTTAAGAGATAACTGGAATAACAGGCAAATTTGGCCTTGGAGTACAAAACGAAGCAGGTCAAAGGCTAACAGAGTTTTGCTGAGAGAATGCACTGGTCATAGCAAATACCATCTTCCAACAACACAAGAGAAGACTCTATACATGGACATCACCAGATGGTCAATACTGAAATCAGATTGATTATCTTTGCAGCCAAAATGAGAAGTGAAAGTGAAGTTGCTCAGTCATGTCTGACTCCTTATGACCCCATGGACTGTAGCCTATCAGATTCATTCATCCATGGGATTGTCCAGGCAAGAGTACAGGACTGGGTTGCCATTTCCCTCTTCAGGGGATCTTCCCAATCAAGGGATCAAACCCAGGTCTCCTGTATTGCAGGTAGACTCTTTACCCTCTGAGCCACCAGGGAAGCTCTATACAGCCAGCAAAAACAAGACCAGGAGCTGACTGTGGCTCAGATCATGAATTCCTTATTGCCAAATTCAGACTGAAATTGAAGAAAATAGGGAAAACTATTAGACCATCCAGATATGACCTAAATCAAATCCCTTACAATTATACAGTGGAAGTGACAAATAGATTCAAGGGATTAGATCTGATAGACAGGGTGCCTGAAGAACTATGGACAGAGGTTCATGACATTGTACAGGAGGCAGTGATCAAGACCATCCCCAAGAAAAGGAAATGCAAAAAGGCAATATGGTTGTCTGAGGAGGCCTTACAAATAGCTGAGAAAAGAAGAGAAGTTAAAGGTAAAGGAAAAAAGGAAAGATATACCTGTGTTAATGCAGACTTCCAAAGAATAGCTAGGAGAGATAAGAAAGCTTTCCTCAGTGATCAGTGCAAAGAAATAGAGGAAAACAATAGAATGGGAAAGACTAGAGATCTCTTCAAGAAAATTAGAGGTACCAAGGGAACATTTCATGCAAATATGGGTACAGTTAAGGACAGAAATGGTATGGACCTAACAGAAGCAGAAGATATTAAGATGAGGTTGCAAGAATACACAGAAGAACTATACAAAAAAGATCTTCATGACTCAGATAACCATGATGGTGTGATCACTCACCTGGAGCCAGACATCCTGGAATGCGGAGGCAAGTGGGCCTTAGAAAGCATCACTATGAACAAAGCTAGTGGAGGTGATAGAATTCCAGTTGAGCCATTTCAAATCCTAAAAGATGATGCTGTGAAAGTGCTGCACTCAATATGCCAGCAAATTTGGACAACTCAGCAGTGGCCACAGGACTGGAAAAGGTCAGTTTTCATTCCAATCCCAAAGAAAGGCAATACCAAAGAATGCTCAAACTACTGCACAATCACACTCATCTCACACACTAGCAAAGTAATGCTCAAAATTCTCCAAGGCAGGCTTCAACAGTATGTGAACATGAACTTCCAGATGTTCAAGCTGGATTTAGAAAAGGCAGAGGAGCCAGAGATCAAATTGCTAACATCTGCTGGATTGTTGAAAAAGCGAGAAAGTTCCCGAAGAACATAGAATTCTGCTTTATTTACTATGCCAAAGCCTTTGATTGTGCGGATCACAACAAACTATGGAAAATTCTTTAAGAGATTATTCAAGAGATATGAAAATTACTCAAGGGATGGGAATACCAGATCACCTGACCTGCCTCCTGAAAAATCTGTATGCAGGTCAAGAAGCAAGAGTTAGAACTGGACATGGAACAACAGACTGGTTCCAAATAGGGAAAGCAGTATGTCAAGGCTGTATATTGTTACTCTGCTTATTCGACTTATATGCAGAGTACATCATGTGAAATGCCAGGTTGGAATCAAGATTGCTGGGAGAAATATCAATAACCTCAGATATGCAGATGACACCACATTTATGGCAGAAAGTGAAGAAGAATTAATGAGCCTCTTGATCCAACTGAAAGAGGAGAGTGAAAAAGTTGGCTTAAAACTCAACATTCAGAAAACTAAGATCATGGCATCCAATCCCATCACTTCATGGCAAATAGAAGGGGAAACAATGGAAATAGTGAGAGACTTTATTCTTTTAGGCTCCCAAATCACTACAGATGCTGACTGCAGCCATGAAATTAAAGACGCTTGCTTCTTGGAAGAAAAGCTATGACCAACCTAGATAGCATATTAAAAAGGAGAGACGTTACTTTGCCAACAAAGGTCCGTCTAGTCAAAGCTATGGTTTTTCCAGTAGTCATGTATGGATGTGAGAGTTGGACTGTGAAGAAAGCTGAGCGCTGAAGAATTGATGCTTTTGCACTGTGGTGTTGGAGAAGACTCTTGAGAGTCCTTTGGACTGCAAGGAAATCCAACCAGTCCAACCTAAAGGAAATCAATCCTGAATATTCACTGGAAGGACTGATGCTGAAGCTGAAACTCCAATACTTTGGCCGCCTGATGCGAAGAGCTGACTCATTTGAAAAGTCCCTGATGCTGGGAAAGATTGAAGGCAGGAGGAGAAGGGGATGACAGAGAGCGAAATGGTTGGATGGCATCACCAACTCGATGGACCTAAGTTTGAGTAAGCTCTGGGAGTTGGTAATGGACAGGGAAGCCTGGTGTGCTACAGTCCATGGGGTGGCAAAGAGTCAGGACTGAAGTGAACTCAACTGAACTGAGGTAAGTGGGAGTCAGCACTGTCAATCCTCTGGTTCCAATTGTTCTGGGCTCTACATGCTTATGGGTATACCTTTAACTTCTCCCAACTGGAGGGCATTTCAATCTCTGCAAAACAGCTGACTGATATTGTTGTGTTCCCTGGAGTGAGAATCAGGACCCTTCCCCAAGGATGTACTGTGGTTCCTTTTGACTATTTCTCCCTTGTTCTTGCATCCCCTCTCTTCCCTAATTAGCGTTCATTTGAACCTGTCCATTGTAATTTAGGGAAGGTCAAGGAGACTGAATGAATCTTATTTCCTGTAATCAAGAAACGGGGCACACAGAAAGGATTTTGTGCCTGGGAGCGGCATAGAGTCCTGCTAGGTATCAAAACCTCATTGTTTTGCTATAAGAAATGCTTTCCTGTAAAGTTTGTGTGTTTAGTTACTCAGTCATATCTGACTCGTTGGGACCCCATGGACTGTAGCCTGCCAGGCTCCTCTGTTTATGGGATTTCCCAGGCAAGAATACTGGGGTGGGTTGCCATTTCTTTCTCCATCCTGTGAAGTTTGTGAGGTCTTAAAAGAAATGAGAAAATATAATAATATCAAAAGAATTCTTGTTACTTAAACGTGTCCCATAGATCAGCAGTTTTGGCATCACAGCAGTTCTTAGTGGTGAAAATGCAAAATCTCAGATCTTACCCAATAGCTACTAAATCAGAACCTGCATTTAAAAGATCTACTTTAAAAATGTTTTAAAAATCCATTTAAACATTAAGCATCAATCTAGGTAAACAACAGTGTATCTATGGCTTAGAAAGTATTACTGGTGAAATGTGTTTAGCTTTTTAAAAGAAAACCAACCACATATTCTACAAAGCTAGAGATTTTCAGTTCAGTTCAGTTCAGTCGTTCAGTCATCTATGACTCTTTGCGACCTCATGAATCGCAGCACACCAGGCCTCCCAGTCCATCACCAACTCCCGGGGTTCACTCAGACTCACATCCATCAAATCAGTGATGCCATCCAGCCATCTCATCCTCTGTTGTCCCCTTCTGCTCCTGCCTCCAATCCCTCCCAGCATCAGAGTCTTTTCCAATGAGTCAACTCTTCACATGAGGTGGCCAAAGTACTGGAGTTTCAGCTTTAGCATCACTTCTTCCAAAGAAATCCCAGGGCTGATCTTCAGAATGGACTGGTTGGATCTCCTTGCAGTCCAAGGGACTCTGAAGAGTCTTCTCCAACACCATAGTTCAAAAGCATCAATTCTTTGGTGCTCAGCTTTCTTCACAGTCCAACTTTCACATCCATACATGACCACTGGAAAAATAGTAGCCTTGACTAGACGGACCTTTGTTGGGTAAGTAATGTCTCTGCTTTTCAACATGCTATCTAGGTTGGTCATAACTTTTCTTCCAAGGAGTAAGTGTCTTTTAATTTCATGGCTGCAGTCAACATCTGCCGTGATTTTGGAGCCCCCAAAAAATAAAGTCTGACACAGTTTCCACTGTTTCCCCATCTATTTCCCATGAAGTGATGGGACCAGATGCCATGATCTTAGTTTCTGAATGTTGAGCTTTAAGCCAACTTTTTCACTCTACACTTTCACTTTCATCAAGAGGCTTTTTAGTTCCTCTTGACTTTCTGCCATAAGGGTGGTGTCATCTGCATATCTGAGGTTATTGATATTTCTCGCAGCAATCTATCTTCCAGCTTGTGCTTCTCCAGCCCAGCATTTCTCATGATGTACTCTGCATATAAGTTAAATAAGCAGGGTGACAATATACAGCCTTGACGTACTCCTTTCCCAATTTGGAACCAGTCTGTTGTTCCATGTCTAGTTCTAACTGTTGCTTCCTGACCTGCATACAGATTTTTCAGGAGGCAGGTCAGGTGGTCTGGTATTCCCATCTCTTTCAGAATTTTCCACAGTTTACTGTGATCCACACAGTCAAAGGCTTTGGCATAGTCAATAAAGCAGAAATAGACGTTTATCTGGAACTCTCTTGCATTTTCGATGATTCAGGAGATGTTGGCAATTTGATCTCTGGTTCCTCTGCCTTTTCTAAAACCAGCTTGAACATCTGGAAGTTCACGGTTCACGTATTGCTGAAGCCTGGCTTGGAGAATTTTGAGCATTACTTTACTAGCATGTGAGATGAGTGCATTTGTGCGTTAGTTTGAACATTCTTTGGCATTGTCTTTCTTTGGGATTGGAATGAAAACTGACCTTTTCCAGTCCTGTGGCCACTGCTGAGTTTTCCAAATTTGCCGGCATATTGAGTGCAGCACTTTCACAGCATCATCTTTCAGGATTTGAAATAGCTCCACTGGAATTCCCTCACCTCCACTAGCTTTGTTCATAGTGATGCTTTGTAAGGCCTACTTGACTTCACATTCCAGGATGTCTGGCTCTAGATGAGTAATCACACCATCGTGATTATCTGGGTCGTGAAGATCTTTATTGTACAGTTTTTCTGTGTATTCTTGCCACCTCATCTTAATATCTTCTGCTTCTGTTAGGTCCATACCATTTCTGTCCTTTATCGAACCCATCTTTGCATGAAATTTTCCCTTGGTATTTCTAATTTTCTTGAAGAGATCTCTATTTCCCATTCTATTGTTTTCCTCTATTTCTTTGTACTGATCACTGACGAAGGCTTTCTTATCTCTCCTTGCTATTCTTTGGAACTCTGCATTCAGATGCTTATATCTTTCCTTTTCTCCTTTGCTTTTTGCTTCTCTTCTTTTCACAGCTATTTGTAAGTCCTCCTCAGACAACCATTTTGGTTTTTTGCATTTCTTTTCCCTGGAGATGGTCTTGATCCCTGTCTCCTGTACAATGTCACGAACCTCATTCCATAGTTCATCAGGCACTCTATCTATCAGATCTAGTCCCTTCAATCTATTTCTCACTTACACTGTAATATAAGGGATTGATTTAGGTCATACCTGAATGGTCTAGTGGTTTTCCCTTCTTTCTTCAATTTAAGTCTGAATTTGGCAATAAGGAGTTCATGATCTGAGCCACAGTCAGCTCCTGGTCTTGTTTTTGTTGACTGTATAGAGCTTCTCCATCTTTGGCTGCAAAGAATATAATCAATCTGACTTCAGTGTTGACCATCTGCTGATGCCCATGTGTAGAGTTTTCTCCTGTGTTGTTAGAAGAGGGTGTTTGCTATGACTAGTGCATTTTCTTGGCAAAACTCTATTCGTCTTTGCCCTGCTTCATTCCATATTCCAAGGCCAAATTTGCCTATTACCCCAGGTGTTTCTTGACTTCCTACTTTTGCATTCCAGTCCCCTATAATGAAAAGGATATTTTTTTCGGTATTACTTCTAAAAGGTCTTGGAGGTCTTCATAGAACCATTCTACTTCAGCTTCTTCAGTGTTACTGGTTGGGGCATAGACTTGGATTACTGTGATATTGAATGGTTTGCCTTGGAAATGAACAGATATCATTTTGTCGTTTTTGAGATTGCATCCAAGTACTGCATTTCGGACTCTTTTGTTGACCATGATGGCGACTCCATTTCTTCTAAGGGATTCCTGTCCACAGTGGTAGATATATTGATCATCTGAGTAAAATTCACCCATTCCAGTCCATTTTAGTTTGCTGATTCCTAGAATGTTGAGTTCACTCTTGCCATCTCCTGTTTGACCACTTCCAATTTGCCTTGATTCATGGATCTGACATTCCAGGTTCCTATGCAATATTGCTCTTTACAGCATCGGACCTTGCTTCTATCACCATTCACATCCACAGCTGGGTATTGTTTTTGCTTTGGCTCCATCCCTTCATCCTTTCTGGAGTTATTTCTCCACTGATCTCCAGTAGCATATTGGGCACCTACTGACCTGGGGAGTTCCTCTTTCAGTACCTATCATTTTGCCTTTTCATACTGTTCATGGGGTTCTCAAGGCAAGAATACTGAAGTGGTTTGCCATTCCCTTCTCCAGTGGACCACATTCTGTCAGACCTCTCCACCATGACCTGCCTATCTTGGGTAGCCCCATGGGCATGGCTTAGTTTCATTGAGTTAGACAAGGCTGTAGTCCTGGTGTGATTAGATTGGCTAGTTTTCTGTGAGTATGGTTTCAGTGTGTCTGCCCTCTGATGCCCTCTTGCAACCCCTACCGTCTTTCTCTTACCTTCGATGAGAGATTTTCAACCAGTTCCTATTACCTTTCTGGTGCCCTCACCTTGCAGCTCTTTATATTCACCTGTATGCACCTTCAAGTACATCAATGGCCTTGAGTGGTAAGCCTGGGATTATGACCTTGACCACACTCATCTCTTAATGCGTAGGTATCTCTTTGCCATTATTTTAATCTTTGATGAAGCTTTTTAAGAACTAAAGCACAAACTAACACAAACACAAACACACACCAACATGTTTAAACACACAAATATAATGAGGTTTGAAATGAAAAAAAAAAAATCACAGTATTGATTATGTAAAGAAACAACGTTAACCCAATACTGTTTGTTTATTTCTTCAGTCTTCCTTTTCTCCTTTCACTTCTGCTTCAGATGGTTTCCTGGTTGATTAGATATTGACAAACTTTGATGGGTATAACACGGTTAAAAACCTTATTTCCAAAATTACATTCATTACTTTTTCATAGCATGTTGACAGTGATTCTCTTTTTTTCCTATACTGCATGTCAACTACATCCATCAAAAGAGAAATGCCATGTTTCTCCTTTGTTTGACTGCAGTGTGACTTCTGAGGGCAGGCTCCAGAGGCTGGTGCTCCTGGGGATGTGTCTGGTACCTTGTTTACAAAACTCCATCTTCCTATTCTTGTCTTATTCATTTGGAAGAGCTCACGGCTCCCAAAGGGCAGGAGAAGAAAAGCAGAAGCACAATATGTACTCTAGTAAAATATTCTTGGGGCTACCCAACGAATAGCAATAATCAGAAATTAATGGAATTTTGGAAGCTCTAAGGGTCTTATGGATCATTTAGCTCAACCCCTTTATTCTACTAATTAGGAGATTCATCAGAGAGGGATTTCCACTTTGTTCATTCTCACTAACACATCTTGTTAAAGATGTACTTTATTTTGACCCATGGATAATTTTAGGAAGCGGCACGTCTAGAAATTTATTTCTGAAATATAGAAAAATAGAAAAACAAAATCAGTGTTGGAGCAGTTGATTTTTTTTTCACATTGTTTTTAATTAATATGATTAATTTGACAAATTAAAGGCCAAACAGAAAAACAGTTTTAGTCTTCACGGTTCTGAAGAGGTTTTTTTTTTTTTTTTTTTTTTTTTAAATCCTGAATTAGGTGTTATTTTGTTCCTCATCTGAAAAGGTCATAAGTACCAGAGGCCATTTACCTAACCAGTTTCATACTGACGTTTTAGTAGCTCAAAATATTAAAGTATTAATGAGGTGCTGTATAGCTTAAATGAACAGAATCAAAAAACGTTTCTCACATTTAATAATACACAACTAAAATGTGTCAGGTGTTTACTACTTGTCAGATACTGTGCCATTTAATTTTCATGATAATATTTAAGATTGTTACCCCCTCTCAATGAGAAAATTAGAGAAAATTTAGGGAGTTAGGTTGCATAACCAGTATTGTGGACTTGGGATAAAAATTCATCTTTGTCTACCTATTGAACTAACAAAATGACTATATGCCTTTAAAAAATAGTTACATACAAAGAGAGCCAGCTTCTTTAGAATTTAATGAAACCAATTTTCTCATTTGGTTTGTTTCCTCTTCAAGATTGTACAGCCTGCTCACTTTACAGGTGAGGAAACTGAGGCTCAAGGAAGTTGAGCGATATGGAAACATGCGCATAGCTAGGAGGAATTAGTGGTAAAGAACCTGCCTACAATGCAGGAGGCAAGAGAGACTTGGGTTCAGTCCCTGGGTCAGGAAGATCCCCTGGAGGAGGGCATGGCAACCCACTCCAGTATTCTTGCCTGGGGAATCCCATGGACAGAGGAGCCTGGAGGGCTACAGTCCATGGGATTGCAGAGAGTCAGACACAACTGAAGAGGCTTAGCAGGGCTGGACAGGGCTGGATTTGGAATCCACAAGTCTAAATCCTTCTATATGCGCAGTCTTTCTACTGCACCACTCAATGTAGACATGGAATTACAATTATGGATATAAAATCTGAATCAGCTCCCCAGTCTCCCAAAACCTTCCAGCTTAAAGTGATGCCTATATTCCTAGACAATATGGACAGTATGTTCAGAATTAAGCCATCATGCCTCACATCCCTGTTGTCTTAAGTTGCCATCAAAAACCTGTAGTCTCTGCATCAACACTGTCATCAGGACATTACCTCCATGCTGAAATTCTATGAAATTGATCCAAACATCCAGCTTCATATATTCCCAGGTCCTTCCCAATGTGCCTCATGGAATTCATAGTTTTTCTTTAGCAAACTCTCTAATATACCTAACTCCTTCTTAGATGTTCTCTTTACTTCTGTCCTAAATAAAGATTCTCACCAAAGAGTGCCACTTCCCTTGAAACGACAAACTTCTGGATGAGGTGATTGAGTAGATGTTTGCATTGTTCTTCACTGCTACTTTCAAAGAGGTCTTTTCATAATTTTCCTTAAAACATTCTGATTTTTTTGGAACTCAGACCATTCTCTACTCCACTTGGAATCTGTTATCCACCAATCACCCATCAATGTTTTCAAGCATTTTCTTTCTCATTTGGGTTCACTTTGTCCACTTCTTTTTTCTCATTATCATTATTGATAATTTCAGTATTCACATGCAATACCCTCTCCTATTTTGTTCTTCATTTACTCAGTTCCAAAGTTTTATTCCTTCACTACTCCTTCAAGTCACCTACTTGTCTCAGTCCTACTAATTTTGCCATTATATATGAAAGGAACTAGAAGCCAAATGATCTGAAATTATTCTCTTTGTTTATTTCTTTGTCTATGGTTAGCTAGTCCAAACTAGATTGCAACTTTATTGAGAATAGGGACCTGATATGTGAGCTTATTATTTTATCTCCAGAATCTGGAACAGTAGCTTATACAAAGCAGATACTAAACAAAAATTATTAAACAAATAGGATGGTAGCATGCGGATCCTATACTTAGTGAAACTGATAAATATAGAATTACCAGCTCTTTGAAAACTTCTACTCATTAAGAAATAAGACATGTCCCAGACATTTAATACGTAATAAGAAAATGATGGGTTGTTCTGGTTGTTGTGTGAATGCTTAGTCATGACCGACTCTTTGTGACTCTCTTAACTGTAGCCTGCCAGTTTCCTCTGTCCATAGGATTTTCCAGGTAAGAATACTGGAGTGGGTTGTCATTTCATCCTCTAGGGGAACTTCCCAACCCAAGGATCAAACTTACATCTCCTGCATCTGCTGCGCTGGTAGGCAGATTCTTTACCACTGAGCCACCTGACTTTGCTAGAAGTTGTTCTGAGTGAATGGTAAAGAAAGAGTATAAAATTTTCTTATCATTCAATGAACTTAATACGTTATTGGTGGCCTATGTGTTAGTGTAGAAAATGTCATTATGAAATAAAATGTTAAATCATAATGTGCGACTGGTTAATATGTTTTCATCCCTTTGCTGTTTCATTTGTTCACTCATTTATCCATTACTTTATTTATGTAGCTAACGAATCCTTATTGAGTACTTCCTGTGTTTTGCTCTCTCTTGGTCACTGGACTGTGAAAGATGAATGAGGCATTATTTCTGCTTTCAGTGACATCACACTTAGTAGGCAGAGAAAGGTGTGAAGAGTTTAAAAAAGAGAAGTAATATTTCAGATCATATATACATCTGCTCCCATCACCTGCTCCCTGTCAATCAGCTTTCCCCCCATCGTCACAGAATCCAATAAGAGAGTACTTGTATGTGGAGACTTGTTAGTTATTGTTAGTGTTATATTCTTTTCTCTTATAGTTTCTTTCCAGGTGGTAGAGGTTTGGTATCATAAATGTCAAACATTTTGGTTTACACTTACACTGGCTTATATAAACATGAGAAAAGTGAGTATAAAAAAATTGACTGACATATTTACTTGAAGAGTATGTATTTTCACCTTTTCCAGGCATGTTTTCTGCTACTTTTATGGTCAGACTGCCAACTATTCAGATTGAAAAAAAAAAATTAACATGCACCGCATATATCCTATATCTTTCTATAAATCTAATTGAGAACTCATTTTCCAACAGGAAGAATGATATAGACTGACTGAAAATAGAAATCAAAGGGAAAGAGGAGAAAAAAAGGATGCCATAAGTTAGTACAAACTTAGCTGTAAGTAAAAGAAGCCCCAATTCAATATATGTTGAGCAACAACAGTCAGGATACAGAGAGAGTTCGGGGATTTTGAAGCATGCTCTGGAAGCCAGGTTCCTTGCATCTCTCAGTTCTGCCCTCCCAGGCCTGGCTTCATCTTCTTGCTGTTGTCACTGAGGCTGCATTGGGTCGGGCATAACACTGGAACACAACAGCAACTAAGGGAAAAGGAGAGAAGAGCCTGTTTCTGTGACTGCATCAGAATTATCTCAGAAGATATTCTCTCAGATTCCTGTGGTCAGAATTGCATTGCACATCTATTTTTGGATCTGTAATTATGGCAAGAGGAATGGGGTCACATATGGGTAAACCAGGCTCACTCTCACAGCCATGGTCAGAATTAGTATCTCCTGAAGCACTTGGTTGCATAGAATTGGGAAAGCACAGTTCTTTTAAGTAAGAGGAGAGGGATGTATGCCAGGGAGTCAGGGCTGACATTTCTAGTTGGTGGAGAGAGAGAAACATGTAGGGAAGTTAACCTCATCTCCCCAGGGCTGCTTCCCCAAACCATGGCACAAGGGGGCTCTCAAGGAACTATCACCTTGCACTGGGTCCCAGGTAGGTAAAAATTACCTTCCATTCAGAGACTGTTGAGAGTCCCTTGGACTGCAAGGAGATCCAACCAGTCCATCCTAAAGGAGATCAGTCCTGGGTGTTCATTGGAAGGACTGATGTTGAAGCTGAAACCAGTACTTTGGCCACCTGATGCAAAGAGCTGACTCATTGGAAAAGACCCTAATGCTGAGAAAGATTGAGGGCAGGAGGAGAAGGGGACAACAGAGGATGAGATGGTTAGATGGCATCACCAACTCAATGGACATGGGTTTGGGTGGACTTCAGGAGCCGGTGATGGACAGGGGGGCCTGGTGTGCTGCAGTTCATGGGGTTGCAAAGAGTTGGACACAACTGAGTGACTGACTGACCTTCCATTCCTCTTAATGAATCACAAACACCCTGTGGCATTGCTGGACCCGCGGCAGGGATGGCTACCACATTGCTCCACTCCAAAAGATTACAAGGTACATGTCCAAACCTAATCCCACCCATACCCACATCCATGCTCCAATAGACACAGAGGCAAGGGAGACAGTGGACCCGTCCCACCCCTAATTTGCAGAGCAGAGAGTGGAAGGAATAACCAGGCCAGGAAAGCCAAGGAATCGGTGGCAAACAGCTGAGAACCCAACCCAGGGAGAAGCAGAGGCAGCTGGAGGCAGGAATGTTGGAGTCGAAGCTCTTTGTCCTGGTGCAGCTTCCATTGTCTGACCTACTTTAATTCAAAGCACAAATCCAAACAGAAAGTTATTGAGGATTTGAAGATGGTGACTGCAGAGCAGTAATCCTAAGGGGGAGGCCTTTCTGAGCAGTGCCCTGTCTGATCACACTGGTTGTGTGCCCAGAAAGCTGGCTTGAGGCGTAGTCAACCAACAGAGCCAGAGGGTGGAAACTTTGGAGTCACGTGAGAAAACACCAGAAGCCAGACAAAGAGGGAAGGCTCTGAGAAGTAACTGAACCGCAAGCAACTCAGGAAGTTGGTACATATTTAGAGCTACCCTCACTGCCATCAAAAGGCTGAGAGGAAAAATGTCTCCCCAAGAATTAGAGGGAGGTAACACAGCTAATCCCCTGTGTACAATGAGACAGGGCAGTTAGCTGTCCTGGACATTCGCTGGAGACCATTCTGTATTTCCTTTCTGTTGTGACCTGATACAAGGCAGAAAAACAAAAACAAAAACAGATGATGCTATTGAGCCAAAATGGGGAAAGAGAGAAATGATTGCCAGCTCATAGGGAGAAATAGACTTCTTTAATCAAAGGAAATTATTATTTTCCCACATCCTGGCAAACCTTAAAAATGTCCAGTGCAATTCTGCTTCAGGCACACCTACGTACAGTAATTCCTCCCAGGCAGGCTTCACCCAGCGTGTCTGCATGAGAGAGATTATTCACATGCTACAGAAAAAGGTGATTTTCAAAGCTTTAGTTCTAATCTGGTACACGTGGAATGCTCTAAATTATTTCCCCATTTAATGATGGACCCTTACGTGCTTTCTTTGTTGAAAGCACCTGAGAGATAAAACCACAGCCCATGCCATATAATATTTATATAAATTGGGGAGATCCACTCTTCTCAAGAGGAATCACCTACAGAGAGATTTCTGTCCTGGGAGGGGTGTGGCCAAGCTAGGCTTGTAGAAAGAGATTCCAATTGTACCTAGTACTGCAGCCCAAGACTTGACACTTTGCTGACAAAGACCTGAGAGAAAGTATTTTTCTTTACCTATACTATTAATGAAAAAGAATGACTAAATGCTAAAAAGGATTCCATCAATATATTATTACTGTTTTTTAATGGTTTATTCTGTTTTGGAGTATAGCTGATTAACAATGCTGTGATAGTTTCAGGCGGACAGCAAAGGGACTCAGCCATACATATACATGCATCCATTCTTTCCCAAACTCCCGTCTCATCCAGGCTGCCACATAACATTCTGCAAAGTTTCTTGCGCTCTACAGTAGGTAGGTCCTTGCTGGTTATCCATCTAAAATTTAGCAGTGGGTAATACACCAATATTTTAGCTGTGTATGGTGGAGCCATGAGTGATTTTCATTTTTTCTTAGGCTTGTCTATAGTTCTTACTGCTAAAATAAGTCTGAGTTATTTCTAAAAGGAAAACTATATATACATATCTATGCATAGACATACATACACAGATACATACATATACATATTTACACATCCAATTTATCATACACATAAGTAGATATATATTTACAAATGAAGAATGGGTCACAAAGAGTTAGACATGATTTAGCAGCTGAGCAACAAACAACAATGTATTTATACATACATTCATACAAAAATATACACACACACACATGGACTTCTGTGAAATGAACCAAATGTTTTTATTTCTTTGCAGAGAAGGTAACTCAAAACAGTCAAGACATATGAAGCATTATGGAATCTAGGGCTGATGTGTTTTCTATCAAAGTACCTTTTATACTGTAAATACAACATGGTTTATGGAAGGGAGAAAGGGAAAAGGGAAGGGAGGGAAGGAAGGGTTGGGGAGGGAGGGAGGACCAGAAGCTGTTTCTCATAGTCTTTAAGAAAGGATTAGAAAACATTTGATTCATAATACACAGAGTTTAGAAAATCTCATAACTTTCATGAAGATGATTTTTTGTTTGTCTGTTTGTTTTTTAATGTCTAATCTTCCTCAGGCCTTCCCACCTGAGGATGAGATTATGGCATGAACATAATAGGTGTGCTTTAAGAAGTAAACACCTAGGCAGCTGGCAAGACATGCCAGCGATAACTGACATTTGAACACAAATATAAAGCAAGAAAGGGCTTCCCAGGTGGTTCAGTGGTAAATAATCCACCTGCCAATGCAGAAGACACAGGTTCAGTCCCTGGGTCAGGAAGATCCCCTGGAGAAAGAAATGGCAACCCACACCAGTAATTTTGCCTGGGAAATCCCGGGGACAGAGGAGCCTGGTGGGCTACAGCCCAAGGGGTCTCAAAGAGTTGGACATGACTGAGAGACTGAGCACACAAACAGAAAGCAAAAAAAAAAAAAAAAGGCAAAACAAATTAAATATTTCACTATTCTATCACGAGAATGCTCACCCAGAGTCTAAGCTTATTCACATGCACAGAAATGTCTATTAGGTTCCATGTCCAACTGATGGCTCTGTGGGGTGGGGTGCAGGGACTAGGACACAACAGAACAGTTTTACACAAAGCAGGGGTGAGGACTGGGATTCAGCACCCTAGGGAATATCTGTAGCTTTGGAATTTTTTATTGGGACATATTTATCTCCTCTTAGATGACAGGAGTGACAGTCTTTCCTTCTCTAGGGTGTTTGGAGGAGGATGAGAAAGACCATGGGATGATAATGAGAAAGTGGAGGGGTTTTTCCATGGTGACCTAGATGATGGAAGTGGGGCTGGGGCGTTGGAGACTGTCTGCCTTTATTAAAATAAAAGATGAGTCAGGTTCATTCTCAGCTTCAGGAAAGCCATTGGTAACAGGTAGGGGACTTTTCCTGTGCAGAGATTTTCAGAAAGATTTTTCAAAGCAGTCTGTTCTGTGCATATGTCCAAAGTTAGGGGTAAGGAATAAAAGCAAGATGCTCTTAAAACAAATTGGTACCCACCATCTAGACATTTTAAATCTTAAGCAGTGGCATTGTGAAGAAGTGGGGTGCTCTGGGCATTGTTCCCTGGAGGGATAAGCCCAACTGTGACACCTCCTTCATCTGGTTTCACACTGGGAAGGCCACCTGTCACTTTCCTCTTTGCCTTGTCGAGCATGGATGTAAGATGCGGAGAAGATTCTGAGGGAATGGCAAGATTGTCTTTAAAGTTTCAGAGTGTTAGATTTTCACACTTGCTAAACAGGGAGAGAAAGAGAAGCAAAAAAAAAAAAAACAAACCACCCAAAACAAAACAAAACAAAAAACAAATAAACAAACAAACAAAAAAAACCAAGAAGTAGAAGAGGTTCCTTAGATCAGCTGGCTTCCTTAGATTAAGGCATGGAAGTCCACCTCATACCATCTGTTAGAACAAAGATTGGGAATGGATACAAGTGATCCGTTCAAATTCCAGAATGGCTGATATGATGATGGTGATATCTCCAGAACTGTTCATGCTATTCTCAGTTGGAAAGATATCATGAGATCCTTTAAAAATCTTCCACACCACTGGGTTAATTTACCTACCCTAGCCCAATATTTCTAGGATGGAGAAGAGTACAAAAAATGAAATTTTTGTTTCTCCTATAACCAGTATTCTGTTAATGTCATCTAGTGGTACTTTGTTCTCTGTCCTCCAAACAGGGTAAAGCAAAGCATCTATAGATTCCTGGAGATTCTGTGCCTTTCTAGGACTACCTGCTTCCGTGCATCCCCTCCATGTGATACATATCCCGTTGCTGAAGTCCTTTG
Source organism: Ovis aries (assembly GCF_016772045.2). NCBI lineage: Eukaryota > Metazoa > Chordata > Mammalia > Artiodactyla > Bovidae > Ovis > Ovis aries. The sequence goes on along the minus strand of NC_056074.1, from coordinate 28,662,934 downwards.
ATTATGGATCTTAACTGACTACATGAGTCAGAGCAAATGCTTAGAACAAACATCTGGATCTTGACAGCACCAGCTTGAAGCTGCAAACACACATCATTTGCCCTTTTCAATTTGCTAATAAGCTGGTCATTGCATTTGCTGTAGAATCAATTCAGTGTGAACACAAGGATAAGATAGCCCAGGTCCTAGCCGAAGAGGAAAAAAAAAAAATAAAATAAACTGAAGGCAGTCCCATGTTGTAACACATCTACAGTTCTCAGTTTTGACTGAAGGTTGTTATAATCTGAAGATCTTTTTTTAGAACATATCCAAATCCTGTCTTTCTGGTTAGTTCCTAAGTCATGTCTGACTCTTTGCAATCTCATGAACTATAGCCTGCCAGGCTCCTCTGTCCATGGGATTTTCCAGGCAAGAATATTGGAGTGGGTTGGCATTTCCTCCTCCAAGGAATCTTCCAGATCTTTACTACTAAACAGATTTATTTCATTCATCCGGGTGGGAGCAGTGACTAAAGAGCAGCCATGTTGAAAATCTCTACTGGTGACTCCAAGGTAAGTAATGATGTAACTTCAGTGAAAAGTAAAGAACGATGATTAGATATATTTTACGATAGCTAAACTCTTGCAGTAGGGTTGAGCTGTTAAAATGCTTTTCTTACAAGTCACTTCTTAATTATCCATGCAAATCTAAGGGCCAGTGAACCAGATAATGAGAGTTCATAAATTAAAATAAAAGCAATAAAATCTAAATTTGACTCTTAAAGTCAAATTTAGAGTTCAAAAGAAAACTAATGAACATTTAGCGTGAACTAGACCCTGTTTTAAGAGCTGTGAAAGAGGTGGAAGAGTGAAAACAGCATAAAACTGCTTTAAAGGAGGTCAAATGCATTCATCTATGCTTCCACTAGGAACTGAGCTCTTTCCAAACTATCCTGTATACGATTAAAGGAGTAAAGACGACAGGCACCTTTCTTGCTCTCATGAAGTTTGCATTATATTAGAGTAAATAGATTTAAACAATAGAACAAACTAGTGAATATAACAAAAAAGAAGCATACTCAGAGAACACACTAGTGGTTACCAGTGGGGAGACAGAATGGGAGGGGCAATAGGGGAGTTGGGAGTAACAGGTACAAGTGAAGTCAAAGTGAAAGTGTTAATCGCTCAGTCATGTCTGACTCTTTGTGACCCCATGCACTGTAGCCCACCAGGTTCCTTTGTCCATGGGATTCTCCAAGCAAATATACTGGAGTGAGTAGCCATTCTCTTCTCCAGGGAATCTTCCCAATCCAGGGGTCAAACCCAGGTCTCCTGCATTGCAAGCAGATTCTTCACCAGGTGAGCCACCAGGGAAGCCCAAGAGGTACAAACTATCAGACATAAAATAAGCTACAAGAATGTATTGTACAACATGAGGAATACAGCCAATATTTTGTAATAAATATACATGGAGTACAACCTTTAAAAAATGAACTGCTATATTCTACACCTGTACTTTGTATGGGGCTTCACAGATAGTGCAGTTGCAAAGAATCCACCTGCCAATGCAGGAGATGCGGATTCAATCCTTCGGTCAGGAAGATCCCCTAGAGAAAGAAATGGCAACCCACTTTAGTATTCTTGCTTTGGAAATCCCATGGACAGAGGAGCCTGGCGAGCTACAATCCACGGGGTCACAAAGAGTTGGACATGACTGAGCACACACACACATTTGTTGCACATATAGCAAGGAGAGAAAAGAGCCTTCCTCAGTGATCAATGCAAACAAATAGAGGAAAACAACAGAACAGGAAAGACTAGAGATCTCTTCAAGAAGATTAGAGAAGCCAAGGGAACATTTCATGCAAAGATGGGCTCGATAAAGGACAGAGATGGTATGGACCTAACAGAAGCAGAAAATATTAAGAAGAGGTGGCAAGAATACACAGAAGAACACAAAAAAAGATTTGCACGACCAAGATAATAACAATGGTGTGATCACTCACCTAGAGCCAGACATCCTGGAATCTGAAGTCAAGTGGGCCTTAGAAAGCATCACTATGAACAAAACTAGTGGAAGTGATGGAATTCCAGTTGAGCTATTTCAAATCCTGAAAGATGCTCCTGCGAAAGTGCTGCACTCAATATGCCAGCAAATTTGGAAAACTCAGCAGTGGCCACAGGACTGGGAAAGGTCAGTTTTCATTCCAATCTCAAAGAAAGGCAATGCCAAAGAATGCTCAAACTACTGCACAATTGCACTCATCTCACATGCTAGTAAAGTAATGCTTAAAATTCTCCAAGCCAGGCTTCAGCAATTCATGAACTACGAACTTCCAGACATTCAAGCTGGTTCTAGAAAAGGCAGAGGAACCAGAGATCAAATTGCCAACATCTGCTGGATCATGGAAAAGCAAGAGGGTTCCAGAAAAACATCTATTTCTGCTTTATTGACTATGCCAAAGCCTTTGACTGTGTGGATCACAACAAACTATGGAAAATTCTGAAAGAGATGGGAATATCAGACCACCTGACCTGCCTCTTGAGAAATTTGTATGCAGGTCAGGAAGCAACAGTTAGAACTGGACCTGGAACAACAGACTGGTTCCAAATAGGAAAAGGAGTACGTCAAGGCTGTATATTGTCACCCTGCTTATTTAACTTATATGCAGAGTACATCATGAGAAATGCTGGACTGGAGGAAGCACAAGCTTGAATCAAGATTGCTGGAGAAATATCAATAACCTCAGATATGCAGATGACACTACCCTTATGGCAGAAAGTAAAGAAGAACTAAAGAGCCTCTTGATGAGAGTGAAAGAGGAGAGTGAAAACGTTGGCTTCAAGTTCAACATTCAGAAAATGAAGATCATGGTATCTGGTCCCATCATTTCATGGCAAATAGATGGTAAAACAGTGGACACAGTGGCTGACTTTATTTTTCTGGGCTCCAAAAATCACTGCAGATTGTTATTGCAGCCATGAAATTAAAAGATGTTTACTCCTTGGAAGAAAAGTTATGACCAACCTAGATAGCATATTGAAAAGCAGAGATATTACCTTGCCAACAAAGGTCTGTCTAGTCAAGGCTATGGTTTTTCCAGTGGTCATGTATGGATGTGAGAGTTGGACTATAAAGAAAGCTGAGTGCCGAAGAATTGATGCTTTTGAATTGTGGTGTTGGAGAAGACTCTTGAGAGTCCCTTGGACTGCAAGGAGATCCAACCAGTCCATTGTAAAGGAGATCAGTCCCTGGTGTTCATTGGAAGGACTGATGTTGAAGCTGAAACTCCAATACTTTGGCCACCTGATGCAAAGACCTGACTCATTGGAAAAGACCCTGATGCTGGGAAAGATTGAAGGCAGGAGGAGAAGGGGACGACAGAGGATGAGATGGTTGGATGGCATCAGTGACTCTATGGACGTGGATTTGGGTGGACTCCGGTAGTTGGTGATGGACAGGGAACCCTGGTTTGCTGCGATTCATGGGGTTGCAAAGAATCGGACATGACTGAGTGACTGAACTGAACTGAACTGAACAGCAGCTATACCTCACTATGCAGAAAATATGCATAATTCTGGGTTATACTAATCCTCCATCCATTCTTAGAACAGTGTTGCTAAGGGACATGAGGACCATAACTCCTTCACATCTCAGATTCATAAACAGTGTCCTGAAGAGGTTTGTGCTAACAGTGGAGTCATTTCTAGAGCCTAGATTAGTTCAGGCTAGATCCATGGCTCAATCCCTCTCCCATGGCTCTCTCTCTCTCTGCCTTCCCTCTGTCTAGCATCCAAATAAGCTGGATACTGTGGGTAAGTCTAATCAGTTGCTCTTCCTCATTCCAACTGCAAGAAATTTAATATAGTTACCTATAAGCAGCTCTGCCATACTACCATGAAAACTCACCTATCTTTTAAAAATTGCGATGTAATTGATGTATAACGTTTGTAAGTTTAAGGTGTACAGTGTGTTGATTAGGAGCATTTATACAATGCAAATGATTACCACCAGAGTGTTAGCTAACACCTCCATCATGTCGCATAATTATCATTTCTTTTTTGTGATAAGGACATTTAAAATCTAGTCTCTTAGCAACTTCAAAATATATAATACAGTAGTGTTGACTGCTTCTATCATCAATTTCTTCTGAAACCTCTCCCCACTGCAGTACTCCCATCCCCCCACCACACACAATATACATAAAACAACTCTATAACACAAAATCACCCCAACACAGAGCTCTCTTATTCCAGACCTGGTAATTCATTTTCCATGGTTTGTATTTTTTAGCAAATGTTAATAGGTCTCTTGCTTCCCTGGTGGTGCAGTGGTAAAGAATCCACCTGCCAATGCATGACATGCGGGTCTGATCTCTGGGTTGGGAAGATCCTATGGAGAAGAAAGTGGCCACCCGATCCAGTATTCTTGCCTGGGAAATCCCATGGACAGGGGGAGCCTGGTGGGCTATATCCATGAGGTCACAAAGAGTCAGACATGACTTAGTGATTGAGCATGCACAGAAGATATTTACATTAATGCCTAATACCCAAAAGTTTCTTAGGAGTCCATTTTTTAACTAACCAGCCATTCCAAGAGTCTAATAATTCAAGTGTTTTTCCTCAGAGGAAAGAGAAATGCAACGATGCAAATAGCAAAGCCCCTGCCCTCCAGAGGCTTATACCCTAGTTGGAAGAATGAATCCCTAAGTGGAGAGTGAGCTGATATAGTCTGGCTCCTCTTCAGTGGTTTAGGTTCAGTGTTGTCCAACCTGCCCAGTGACCACATTAAAAACTCTGGAGAAAATACTGAGAACAAGAGTTTGGAGATGCTAAAGAGTAAAAGGGCTTCCCATGTGGCTCAGTTGGTAAAGAATCTGCCTGAATGAGGGAGACCTGGGTTCAATCCCTGGATTGGGAAGATCCCCTGGAGAAGGGAAAGGCTACCCACTCCAGTATTCTGGCCTGGAGAAATCCATGGGTCACAAAAAATCGGACACAACTGAGCGACTTTCACTTCAGTAGAATTAATGGTCATAGCAAACGCCCTCTTCCAACAACACAGGAGAAGACGGTACACATGGACATCACCAGATGGTCAACACTGAAATCAGATTGATTATATTCTTTGCAGCCAAAGATGGAGAAGCTCTATACAGTCAACAAAAACAAGACCAGGAGCTGACTGTGGCTCAGATCATGAACTCCTTATTGCCAAATTCAGACTTACATTGAAGAAAGAAGGGAAAACCACTCGACCATTTAGGTATGACCTAAATCAAATCCCTTATGATTATATAGTGGAAGTGAGAAATAAATTGAAGGGACTAGATCTGATAGATAGAGTGCCTGATGAACTATGGATGGAGGTTCGTGACATTGTACAGGAGACGGGGATCAAGACCATCTCCATGCAAAAGAAATGCAAAAAAGGAAAATGGCTGTCTGGGGAGGCCTTACAAATAGCTGTGAAAAGAAGAGAAGCCAAAAGCAAAGGACAAAGGGAAAGATATAAGCATTTGAATGCAGAGCTCCAAAGAAGAGCAAGGAGAGATAAGAAAGCCTTCCTCAGCGATCAATGCAAACAAATAGAGGAAAACAACAGAATGGGAAAGACTAGAGATCTCTTCAAGAAGATTAGAGAAGCCAAGGGAACATTTCATGCAAAGATGGGCTCGATAAAGGACAGAAATGGTATGGACCTAACAGAAGCAGAAGATATTAAGATGAGGTGGCAAGAATACACAGAACTGTACAGAAAAGATCTTCACGACCCAGATAATCACGATGGTGTGATTACTCACCTAGAACCAGACATCCTGGAATGTGAAGTCAAGTGGGCCTTAGAAAGCATCACTAGGAACAAAGCTAGTGGAAGTGATAGAATTCCAGTTGAGCTATTTCAAATCCTGAAAGATGATGCTGTGAAAGTGCTGCACTCAATATGCCAGCAAATTTAGAAAACTCAGCAGTGGCCACAGGACTGGAAAAGGTCAGTTTTCATTCCAATCTCAAAGAAAGGCAATGCCAAAGAATGCTCAAACTACCACACTATTGCACTCATCTCACATGCTAGTAAAGTAACGCTCAAAATTCTCCAAGCCAGGCTTCAACAATATGTGAACCGTGAACTTCCAGATGTTCAAGCTGGTTCTAAAAAGAGCAGAGGAACCAAAGATCAAATTGCCAACATCCCCTGGATCATCAAAAAAGCAAGAGAGTTCCAGAAAAGCATCTATTTCTGCTTTATTGACTATGCCAAAGCCTTTGACTGTGTGGATCACAACAAACTGGAAAATTCTGAAAGAGATGGGAATACCAGAGCACCTGACCTGCCTCTTGAGAAATCTGTATGCAGGTCAGGAAGCAACAGTTAGAACTGGACCTGGAACAACGGACTGGTTCCAAATAAGAAAAGGAGTACGTCAAGGCTGTATATTGTCACCCTGCTTATTTAACTTATATGCAGAGTACATCATGAGAAACGCTGGATCGGAGAAAGCACAAGCTTGAATCAAGATTGCTGGAGAAATATCAATAACCTCAGATATGCAGATGACATCACCCTTATGGCACAAAGTGAAGAGGAACTAAAAAGCCTCTTGATGAAAGTGAAAGTGGAGAGTGAAAAAGTTGGCTTAAAGCTCAACATTCAGAAAACTAAGATCATGGCATTTGGTCCCATTACTTCATGGGAAATAGATGGGGAAACAGTGGCTGACTTTATTTTTCTGGGCTCCAAAATCACTGCAGATGGTTATTGCAGCCATGAAATTAAAAGATGCTTACTCCTTGGAAGGAAAGTTATGACCAACCTAGAGAGCATATTGAAAAGCAGAGACATTTCTCTGCCAACAAAGGTCCGTCTAGTCAAGGCTATGGTTTTTCCTGTGGTCATGTATGGATGTGAGAGTTGGACTGTGAAGAAAGCTGAGCACTGAAGAACTGATGCTTTTGAACTGTGGTGTTGGAGAAGACTCTTGAGAGTCTCTTGGACTGCAAGGAGATCCAACCAGTCCATCCTAAAGAAAATCAGTCCTGGGAGTTCATTGGAAGGACTGATGCTAAGCTGAAACTCCAATGTTTTGGCCACCTCTTGTGAAGAGTTGACTCATTGGAAAAGACTCTGATGCTGGGAGGGATTGGGGGCAGAAGAAGAAGTGGACAACAGAGGATGAGATGGCTGGATAGCATCACTGACTCAATGGACATGAGTTTGAATGAACTCCGGGAGTTGGTGATGGACAGGGAGGCCTGGTGTGCTGCAATTCATGGTATTGCAAAGAGTCAGACACGACCGACCATCTGAACTGAACTGGAAGAGTAAAAAAAAAAAAAAAAAAAAAAATTGTGGAATGAAGTAAAAATGAAATTTAACAAGAGCACAGGAGTGATTTTTCTGTTTGTTTTGTTTTGTTTGCAGTTTTGTTGTGAGGCTGGGGCACTTTTGCTGCAGTCCTGAAGGCAGTGGTTGTAGGGTAAACTTCAATAGTAAGACTAACTTTCTTGTGAGAGGAAATACGCAGAAGCAAAGGTCTGGAACTGAAGAGAACAAGAGAATCTTAGAAGAGAGAATGGTTTCCCTTGATTCTGTGTCTGAATCCACAGGACTATCAACCAGCATAGTAAAAGCACTAACAACTGGACTGAGATTTGAACCATGCTCCCCGGAAGGGGAAACAGAGTTTGCAGTTGGACTTGCTGGGACTGCCTGCCTGCTCACACAAATGACAACAAAAACAAAATCCTTTATAATGAACTACGCCTGCAGGTCAAATCTGGGCCACTGTCTTTTTTTGTAAATAATTTTTTTGTGTGTGTGAAACACAGCTGTGCTCATTCATATATGAACTGTCAGAAGATCTGAAATGTTACAGGGACAGTGTGGTCCACAACCTAAAATATTTACTAACTGACCCTGCACAAAAATATCTGGCAACTCCTGTTCCAGCTGATTCTAACAGCACCCAGAGTTTATATGACACATTATTTGCAATGTCAAGGAAAAAAAATACTTCTTGACCTAAAAAGAACCAGGAAAGTGTGACCGATTCTCCAAGAAAAATAAAATCAGACGTTGGAACTCTTAGACTAAGACTTTAAAGCAGTTTTCACAACTGTGCTGCATGATATGGGGTTCCATGTTGGCTCAGAAGGTAAAGAATCTTCAGGAGATCCAGGTTTGATCCCTGGGCCAGGAAAACCCCCTGAAGAAGGAAATAGCAACCCACTCCAGTACTCCTACCATGGACAGAAGAGCCTGGAGGAAGTCAGACAGGACAGGGCAACTATCACTTTTCTATGGTGTGAAAGAAAACAATCTTTAAATGAATAAAAAGCTATAAATTTTCATCCCAGAAACTATGAAAGAAACAAAACAGAAACTTTAGAATTAAAAAAGTATAATAACATAAATTTTTAAAAAGCACTGGATGGTTTCAATAGAAGAATGAAAATGACAGAGAAACTTGTGAGCTTCAAGTCAGTAAATGTGAAGAGGGAGCAATAGAAAAAATTCTCTGTAAATAATAGAGATAAATGATATTGAAATAAATTTAACAGAGACTCAGAGACCTGTGAGAGAATAGGAAAAGGCCTGGCATCGCTATTATTAACTGGAGACTCAGAAGGAGAAGAGAAAGAAAACAGGTAAGTTTAAAAAAAAAGAATATATAATAGGTAAACAATTTCTAAATTTGGCTGAAGTCATATGTTTCCAAATCCAAAAAGCCTTAGCAAAACCCTAAAGAAGATAATCTATTAAGAAAAATAGAAAAAAAGATGCATTGTAACCATACTGCTGAAAGTTAAAGGAAGAAATGTTGTAATAATACAGAAATAACACATTATAAAGGACCAAAACTTAAGTGATTTCAGATTTCTCACCAAAAGTCATTTTATTTCAGAACTGTCAACCTTGAAAACATACTAGATTCAGAAAAGACCCAACTATATGATGTCCCCTAATATTGTATTTTAAGTATAATAATATGGGCAGGCTAAAGGTTAAACGATCTTTAAAAAGACACAGTACTAAATATTCAGTGGGTTAGAAATGAAGACTAAGAATTGCAAAAGAAATTAGAATATACTCTAAGGACTCCTCTGGTGGTCCAGTGGTTAAGACTCTGTGCTTCTGCTGCAGAGGGCATGGGTTCTTTTCCTGGTAAGGAGCTAAGATCCTTCATGCTGTGCTGTGTGTGGGGAGAAAAACAGAGAGAATATATTCTGAGCTTATTGAAAATAAAAAAAATATAACAAAAAATCTGTGAGATGCTCTTCAAGTGATGCTAAGAAAAACTTATAGCAGCAAATATTTATATTAGAAAAGTATACTATAAATAGAAAAAGTATATTACATATAGAAAGTATTCATTTATCAATTAAATAATCTAAGCTTTTACCTGGCCAAACTAAAAAAAAAAAGCAAACTCAAATCAAGCAGAAGAGAAAATAACAAAAGTAGAAAATAAAATCAAAAAAGCAATTGAGAATATCAGTGACACCAAAGCTTTTTCTCCATAAAGATAAATAAAATTGGTAAACCTTTAGACTGACCAAAAACAAAACAGAGAAAACCCATATTACCTACATTAACACAGTGGAACAAAAGAGGAGACACACATACAGCTCCACGCATAAGAAAAGGATAATACTGTAATACTGCAAACAATATTACATTCCAAAATTTGAAAACTTAGATAAAATGGATCAGTTTTTTGGGAAGACACAAACTGTCAAAATTCACATGAGAATAAGCTGACCACCAGAATGTATTAAACAAATGGAATAAATCTGTTAAGTAAATGTAAGTTGTAGGCACAGTTCTTCCTGAGGAGAAAATTATAGATCCCTGTGGTTTCAGGGACAAATTATTTTTAAAAGGTAAGAAAAAGAATAACAGCAATTTTATACAATCTCCTCCAGAAAATAGAAGAGGATGAAACACTTTACCTCTCATACTATGAGGTCAGGATAACCGTGAAACCCAAATCAAAGAAAACAGTACAAGAAAAAAAAAACAAAAAACCTTAAGACCCTCAGGAACTTATATATATAAATTCTCAGAAAAATATTAGCAAATCACAAAGATAGTGTGGTATCGACAGAAGAATATTCACACAGATCAATGGAACTCAATACACAGTGCAATAACAGACCCACACAAATAACACTGAAAGACATCTGCAAAGGAAGAAAAGTTATGCAATGGAGAAAGTAAGATCTCTTTAACAAATGGTTTTGGAACATATTGCACTCCATGTACCAAAGGGGGAAAAAAGGAAACTTCAACCTCAACTTAAATTTTACATATTATAAAAAAATTAACTCATAGTGGATTGATCATAGGTCTAAACCGTTTAAGAATCAAAAAGCTTTAAGAAGAAAGCATGAAGGAATATTTGATCCAGGGGGAGACATTATTCAGACACGACTGAGCGACTTCACTTTGACTTTTCACTTTCGTGCATTGGAGAAGGAAATGGCACCCCACTCCAGTACTCTTGCCTGGAAAATCCCATGGATGGAGGAGCCTGGTGGGCTGCAGTCCATGGGGTCGCTACTAGTCGGACACGACTGAGCGACTTCCCTTTCAATTTTCGCTTTCATGCATTGGAGAAGGAAATGGCAACCCACTCCAGTGTTCTTGCCTGGAGAATCCCAGGGACGAAGGAGCCTGGTGGGCTGCCGTCTATGGGGTCGCACAGAGTTGGACACGACTGAAGCGATTTAGCAGCAGCAGCAGCAGCAGTCATATTTCTTAGACTTGATACAGAAAGCACCATCCATAAAAAACCAAATTGATATAATGGATCTTAAGGGACTCATGATGTGTGGGGAAAAAAACACAAAAGATCTTAGTTTCCCTACCAAGGATCAAACCTGTACTTCCTGCATTGGAAGGCAGAGTCTTAACCACTGGATCACCAAGGAAGTCCCTTGTAATGTGGGACCTTAGTAATGTTTCAGTTGTTGCTATAGTTGTTTAGTAATGGTAGTTTCATCAAAATTTAAAGTGCTTAACACGCAAAGGCATTGTCAAGAAAATATAAAGAAAAGCCACAGTTTCAAAAAAAAAAAAAAAGGTTTAAATCACGTATTGAACACTTCTATCTATCAACAGTAAGAGAACAATCAAAACAGTTAATAATTGGGGAAAATATTGAACAGACATTTAAATAAGGAGAATATATAAATGGCACACATGAAAATACGCTTAACATCATGGACCACTGTGAAGTGAAAGTCGCTCAGTTGTATCTGACTCTTTCTGACCCCATGGACGTCCATGGAATTCTCCAGGTCAGAATACTAGAGAGGGTAGCCTTTCCCTTCTCCAGGGAATCTTCCCAACCCAGGGATCGAACCCAGGTCTTGCACATTTGCAGGCGGATTCTTTACCAGCTGAGCCACAAAGGAAGCCCAAGAATACGGGCGTGGGTAGCCTATCCCTTCTCCAGCGGATCTTCCTGACCCAGGAATCGAACCGGGGTCTCCTGCAGGCAGATTCTTTACCAACTGAGCCATCAGGGAAATCCCATTGACCATTAGAGAAATGTAAATTAAACCTATGATGAGATACAAATACACAATGTTTAGAAAAACTAAAATAAAGAACACTGATAATACAAGGGCTGGTAAGGATAGTACAGTGGGCTCTATTATGTCTTGTTGCCAAGAATGAAAATGGAACAGCCACTCTGGAAAACAATTTGACAGTTTCTTAAACAGCAATCACAGTCTTGGGTATTTAACTTAGAAATATTAAAGAAAGAAAATGATGTTCACATAAAAACTTGTACATGAACGCTCATAGCAGCTTTAGTTGTAATAGCTGAATAGTAGGATCAGCTCAGATATCCTTCAATTAGTGAATATATAAACAGTGATACATCCATACAGTGGTTTCTGCTTAGCAGTACGAAGGAAAAAATTTTGATACAGGCAACAACCAGAATGGATCTTAAGGGACTCATGACGTGTGGGGAAAACAAAACAAAACAAAAGATCTTAGTTTCCCTACCAAGGATCAAACCTGCACCTCTTGCATTGGAAGGCAGAGTCTTAACCACTGGATCACCAAGGAAGTCCCTTGTAATGTGGGACCTTAGTAATGTTTCAGTTGTTGCTATAGTTGTTTAGTAACTAAACTAGTATATTACATATAGAAAGAATTTTTTAAAATGCTGAGTTACCATTTTATTTTTGGGATACACCCCATGTGGCTGTGGTGTATAATTGTTAACATGCTGCTGTATTTGTTTTGCTCACATTTTAAAGTATTTTTGGATCTTTATTCAGGAGAAGTATTTTTCTCTAATTCTCTTTCTTCATGATGTTTTTTGTCTCATTTTCATATCAGGATAATGTTGGCCTCATGCTGTGAAGGAGAAATGATTTTCTCCTCTTCTGTTTTTTTTGGGTAGAGTTTGAGAGGAATTGGTGCTAACCATGCAGAGTCAGACAGGACTGAAGCGACTTAGCATGCATGCATGCTTCAAATTACTGTTAGAGCTTGCCAGTGAAGTCATCTTGTCCTGGACTTTTTATTACTGGGAAGGTTTTTATTACTGACGCAATTCCCTTTCTTTTTATAGATATAGTCATATTTCGTATTTTTTTCTTGAGTCAGTTTTGGTAATTTGTGTGTTTCTAGGAATGTATGCTTTTCATCTAAGTTATCTAATTTATTGACATATAATTGTTCATGGTATTAGCTTATAATCCTTTTTATTTCTGTAAGATTCATGATAATGTCCCCTTTATTGTTTCTGATTTATTTGTGTCTTCTCTTTTTTTCTTATTAGTTTAGCTAAAGGTTTGCTAACTTTGTTGACCTTTCCAAGAACCAACTTTTGTTTCCATTGTATCGTTTCTATTGTTTTTGTATGGTCTATTTCATTTGTCTCTGCTCTAAACTTTATTAGTTCCTTCTGGTATCTTTGGATTTAGTTTTCTCTTCCTTTTTTAGCTTCTCAAAATATTAAGTTAGGTTATTGGTTTGAGATCTTTCTTCCTCTTTAATGTAGGTGTTTACAGCTATTGGTTTTCATCCAAGCATTGCTTTCTTTGTATCTTGTAAGTTTTAGTAGGCTTTGTTCTCATTTTCATTTACCTCTAAATATTTTCTAATTATTCTCGTGATGTCTTCTTTTAATCACTGGTTGATTAAAAGTATATATTTTTAAAATTTCCACATATTTGTAAATTTTCCAATTCCCTTTATTGACATCAGGCTTCATCTATTATGGTCAGAGCAGTTTCTTAGAATGATTTTAATCTTTTAAAATTTATTGAGAGTTGTTTTATGGTCAAGCATATTTCTTCCTTTGTTTCTATCAGTATTTACTTCACACATATTGGGGTTCTGTTATTGTTGCATATATATCTATAATTATCATATATTCTTGGTGAATTGACACATTTATCAATATTTAATGTTCTTATGTGTCTCTTGAAACAGTTTTTAACTTAAAGTCTATTTTGTCTTAGAATAGCCACACTCACTATATTTTGATCACTCTTTGCATGGAATATATTTTTAATCCTTTAACTTTCAACTTATTTGTGTTTTTTGGAAGTAAAAACAATTTTTCTCCATCTGCACCATGAGGTTATAAAATATTTTTAAACTATCTGTACAATTCTTATTGCATTTTCAGATATTCCATGATAAATAGGCACTACTTTTATAGTCACAAATTACATTAATGCAGATTCAAACAAGAAAAGTACTGTAAAAGTATAGAAGAGGAAAGATAATTCTAGCAAATAAAAAAGTGAAAATAATCATTTTCCAGGAGCTGGTGAAGAGTTTTTTCTCTTTGCTTGAGGATAGCCTGCTAGCATTATAGAAATCCAGAAGATTAGAGTGCAGTCATAGACTATACAAGCATGAAGTTTTCACAGAGGAGATTGATTTCATCTTAGCCCGACAAAGAGAAAAAGAAAAGGAGGTCCAGGTGTAAGGAAATGACCTGAGCCAAGATACAGTTTAGAATTATTATAGAAGGTACATTTGAGGATACATGTCAAGTTGTGTGGATTGTTTGCAAGATTGCATTTCCTATCTTATTTAAAAGAAATCATCTTGCTGTTGAATGTCAGTCCACATGCTGCCTTGAAGAGATGGCTAAGATGGAAATGGCTTTCTAATGACACCTGAAGTCCAACTCACAAAGGAAAGGACTGATAAAGCTCCTAGGGCTATCACTTACTGTATCAACATAATTAATTTAACAATTTTTGTTTAGCTTTCTTTATTTGCTGGCTCATCTGATGTCTGTGTCCCCACAGTAGAAAGTAAGTTTCAGAAGAACAGGGACTTTGTCACACGTCTCCTGTATCCCCAGTGCTTACCACGGACTTGGCATGCAGTACGTGCTCAATATGTATTTATTGTTTGATAAATGTGATAATTTTAAAACTAAATAAAATAACATCTTTTCCATTAAAGGGCAGTGGGAAGATGCCTCTGGAATATAGACACTCAATCACTGAGTCATTGATTTCTTTACCATTTTGTAATAGACAGCTGAGAGAGCTATTACCCTTCTATAACAGATTTTTCTTTCAACTAACCCTAGGTTTCATATAAAATTAAAAAGTAGAGAATATGTGGTTAAGATCTTTGACTATCTTCGGAGAGCCAACCCTGCCTGACAGGCTTCAAGATGGAGAATGGCTAGAGGGTCAGGGGCTTTTGCAATACCACGTGCGAAGTTGGATTATTCTCTCTTAGCCTCTTGGCAGCTCTATTTTCAGCTGAAACCCTGGGAGGCAAGTCTGAGCACAGATGCAAAGTTATGACTGATGCTAGAATCATCAAAAGTCCTGACGCAGTGAAGAGGCAGCTTCAGCTAGCTTACATGATGTCTAGCTGAATACATTTTCCTTTTGGTGATTATTTACTTTTCTCAAATCCTAAAATTCCTGCCTGTAGTTCATTTTGCAGGAATTCCTGTGCCATGTGATATTGTCTTTCTTCCACGAGTCTGACACGTGCCTCTTTTTCCCCACAGGGAGCAGCATCCTTCTTCAACCAACTTACTAACATAAAAATTTTTTTAAAATAACATTTTTGTCCCAGTTTTTTGTATTTTATCATAGCAAAGGCTGTTTACAGGCATGAAAGGAGCACAGAGGTAGATGACTATTTAGAAGATTCAGATTAAGCCCAAATTGACCTTATTTTCCTTCAATTTCATCTCAGTGTCTGTTAGCGGTTGCCAAGAGCTTTCCTGATATCTCTTAAGTTGCTTTTTATATCACAATAATAATGCAACTATTAAACCATGCCTTCTTTATTCCTGGTACAGGCTTCACACAGAAGATGGCATTCATTGAAGAACTCAAAGCACAAGTTAAAACACTGAGAGCTAGAGCTGTGTTTTACTGAGCATTTACTATATTTAACTCTTCACAGCAACTTGCAAATTAGTGTTACTAGCATCCTCATTTGTAGATGAGAAACTAAGGTACATGCAAGTTAGGTAAATTCCCTACCATCACTCATTTTGCCAGGCTTCAGAATTCAAGCTCTAAATATAGTAATAAAAGGGTATGAGGGGCATTGTGTCTGCCAACAATGGAAAAATAGAATGTAAAGATACCAGTATATGAGGTTTTTGTGTTGAGCAAGAGTGAGGATTTGGTGCAGTTCAAATGTAAGTTACATTAAGAGAGAAGCTGAATGTGAGATGAAAAGTCTCATGGACAATAACTGAGAGGACAATGAGGATTTAGAAATAGCCAGATAACATTAACCTCTGAATGTTAAAATATGAAGTAAATGGGTTATAGGTGAGGTTGTAGAACCATTTTAAAGACAGATTCTTTCCAAGGTTAAGTCTTGACTGGAATCTGATTGAAGATATTAACTTTTAAAAGTCAATTCAAATATTTTTTTCAGCAACAGAACTATTCAGCAAGAAGTATCACAAAGGCAAATGGCTATGTTCTGTAATCAATGAAATTCATGGGAAGAGAGTATGTTTGACCCCAAAACATTCATCAGGATGTTCAAAAATGATGACACTGCTCGTACAATCATCAAACTAAGAAATTCAGTGAGGCGCATTTTTCATAGAAAATCTTCTTTTTCCCCAGTGAAATTTTATGCATAAATTCAATATACAATACAGAAGAAAGTAGAATTGTTTAGATAAGAAAGTCTTGGAGGATCTAGATTGTCCAGAACTCAGTTTCCTTTTATACGTATAATAATGATATAATTAATCTTGTAAGAAGCTACAATTCTTTGTTGTAATTCCAAGATCACAGTGAAACCTTCTAATTATGATTTTTCCACATAAATTTGATTGCAAGCAGGTGATTCTAAGCAGAAAACAGTCAGATTCTGTTCCAGGTGTCTGAAATGCATTTGTGCACAAAATAAGGCATCTAACAGATTTATTTCTCATATAAATTAATATAGTAGTGTTCTAGTTTATTCACTGGTCCCTTTCAAGTGGAGTTAACATGAATCAGTCTTATTCTGTTGTACACAGAATTGCACTACTAAACTTTAAAGGGGCTTCCCTGGTGGCTCAGTGATACCGAATCTATCTGTCAATGCAAGAAAAGGGGGTTTAAACCCTGGGTTGGGAAGATCTCCTGGCGAAGGAAATGGCAACCCACTCTGGTAAGCTTTCCTGGAAAATTCCATGGACAGAGGAGCCTGGGGGGCTATAGTCCATTGAGTCGCAAAAGAATCAGACATGACTTAGTTATTAAACAACAAAATCCTTAAAAACACGAAGAAACAACCTTTCTCTTGGTTACTCTGTACAAGCTCATCAGTATCTTCTCCTGAACAATTTATGTGCCATGCTAAGAAGTTTAAATTTAAACTCTCAGAAATCAGTTTAGTTCAGTTCAGTTCAGTCACTCAGTCACGTCTGACTCCGACCCCACGGACTGCAGCACGCCAGGCCTCCCTGTCCGTCATCAACTCCCGGAGTTTACTCAAACTCATGCCCATTCAGTCAGTGATGCCATCCAACCATCTCATCCTCTGTCGTCCACTTTTTCTCCCGCCTTCAATCTTTCGCAGTATCAGGGTCTTCTCAAATGAGTCAGCTTTTCGTATCAGGTGGCCAAGTATTGGAGTTTCAGCTTTAGCATCAGTCCTTCCAATGAACATTCAGGATTGATTTACTTTAGGATGGATTGGCTGGATCTCCTTGAAGTCCAAGGGATTCTCAAGAGTCTTCTCCAACACCACAGTTCAAAAGCTTCAATTCTTCAGCGCTCAGCTTTCTTCACAGTCCAACTCTCACATCCATACATGATCACTGGAAAAACCATAGTCTTGACTAGACAGACCTTTGTTGGCAAAGTAATGTCTCTGCTTCTCAACATGCTATCTAGGTTGATCATAACTTTCCTTCCAAAGAGTAAGCATCTTTTAATTTCATGGCTGCAGTCACCATCTGCAGTGAGTTTGGAGCCCAAGAAAATAAAGTCTGACACTGTTTCCACTGTTTCTCCATCTATTTGTCATGAAGTGATGGACCAGTTGCCATGATCTTTGTTTTCTGAATGTTGAACTTTAAGCCAACTTTTTCACTCTCCTCTTTCACTTTCATCAAGAGGCTCTTTAGTTCTTCTTCACTTTTGCCATAAGGGTGGTGTCATCTGCATATCTGAAGTTATTGATATTTCTTCCGGCAATCTTAATTCCAGCTTGTGCTTCTTCCAGCCCAGTGTTTCTCATGATGTACACTGCATATATGTTAAATAGTCAGGGTGACAATATACAGCCTTGACATACTCCTTTTCCTATTTGGAACAAGTCTGTTGTTCCATGTCCAGTTCTAACTGTTGCTTTCTGACATGCAGACAGATTTCTCAAGAGGCAATGGAGAGTCAGTAGTCTTAAAGTAAGAATTTGGCATATATCTATTTTAGCAAATATTTAGAGTTGGAAATTGTGTACAGAAAGATGGTGGAGGGCATTTCCTCTTTCGATCTCACCTAATATCATGTGGCTAGAAGCATACAACATCACACTTTGTACTATGTACCCACACTACTTTTAATACTAGGGATACAGTGATGAACAAAACAGACAAAAATGTCTATTTCCATGGCTCAGGCTTCCCTCGTGGCTTAGATGGTAAAGAATCTGCCTGCAATACAGGAGACCCAAGTTCTATCCCCGGGTCACCAAGATCCCCTAGAGAAGGGAATGGCAACTCACTGCAGTATTCACGTCTAGAGAATTCCATGGACAGAGGAGCCTGGAGGGCTACAGTCCATGGGTCACAATGGGTAGCACACAACTGAATAACTAAAACTTTTATTCTAGAAGGAGCTAAAAGGCAGTATAGAAACCAAAAAAAAAAAAAAAAGAAAAGAGAAGAAAAGAGAGAAGCGTCATACAGAGCAGGGGTTAGCTATTCATAACACATCCAGATTGCTACTTATTTTGGAAATAAATGGCCACTCTCATTTGTTTAAATATTGTCTATGGCTGAATTCAAGCTACAATGGCAGAGTTGGAGAGTTGCAACAGAAACTAGCCTGCAAGCTTCAAATATTCACTATCTAGTCCTGTACAGAAAAAGTTTATTGACCTCTGGTACAGAATATTATTTCAGTTGGCTGCAAATGCAATAGAGTGAATAAAGCAGAGAAAGGGAAAAATGATATGGGGAAACTGCTAATATATAACATAAAGTAACTTAACAACATAATTTAATCTGTGCTGAATAAATAAACACGATGTTTGAGGAAAGCCTCAGCAAAAAAGGTGTTATCCGAACAAATACCATTTACCTTCCAAATCAGTCCAACTGACATTTTTATGGTTAATCTTTCTGTGGATAATCTCTTCAATCCAATTCCAAGATAAATTCCCTGTATCAGTGCTGTGTGACTTTGTACTTGTACACCTGCAAAAGCACTGTGGCTTAGCTGTTGAATATCTGTCTCTCTCCCCAGCGACCCAACCCACTCTATTTATCCATATGAACCTTTTTGAATGATTTCATTCCCTGCTCAAAAGCTTCTGCAACTTCCCATTAACTATAGGATGCAAGTCTAAAATGTTTCCTTAACCAAGATTCAATATCCTTTAAAATCTCCCGTAGTAACCTATCCAGAATTATCTATCCTCCTACGCCTTAAACTGCAGTCAAACTTACCCCCCATGGTTTCTCTACCATTTTGAAGGTTTTAGGTTTACTTTGATGCCTAACTTGTGCCTCTTCCGCAGCCCTGCATGATGTAATGAGAAGTATCATTTGAGTAGAAAACTGAAAGGGAAGGGGGAGTGAGCCCTGCAGAGAGATTCCTGGGCGGGGACGGGGGTGGGGGGTGGGGAAGCAGTCCAGGCAGGGTGCAGGGTAACTGCAAAAGCTCAGTGGTGGGAGTGTGCTTCCAGTGTGTTTGAGGGCCAGCCTGGGGGCTGACATGGCAGGAGCATCATGCGGAAAGGAGACTGAAAAATTGGATGAAAGAGGCTTGGGAAGAGGGAGTGAGATGATGGTGAGAGCTTAGATTTGGTGACACAGGAGCAACTGAGGGTGTTTAGGGGCTTTCAATAGACAGAAAGGTGATCAGACTTCAGTTTTGAAAGGATCAGTTGCTATTGTGGGCTTCCTTGGCGGCTCAGACAGTAAAGAGTCAGCCTGCAGTGTGGAAGACCAGGGTTCAATCCCTGGGTCAGGAAGATCCCCTGGAGAAGGAAATGGCAACCCCCTCCAGTATTCTTGTCTGGGAAATGCCATGGGTGCAGGAGCCTGGCAGGCTACAGTCCATGGGGTTGCAGAGAGTCGGACACGACTGAGCGACTTCGCCTTCACTTTTCTGGCTGTTGTGTTGTGATAGACTGTACAGGGACAGGGTAAAAGAGGAGGGCAGGTTAGGAGAATTTTTTTCTTTTTTTAAAATTTAGTTCAGTTCAGTCACTCTGTCATGTCTGACTCTTTGCAACCCAATGGACTGCACCACGCCAGGCCTCCCTGTCCATCACCAATTCCCAGAGTTCACTCAAACTCATGTCCTTCCAGTTGGTGATGCCATCCAACCATCTCATCCTCTCTCATCCCCTTCTCCTCCTGCCTTCAGTCTTTCTCAGCATCAGGGTCTTTTCCAATGAGTCAGTTCTTCGCACCATGTGGCCAAAGTATTGGAGTTTCAGCTTCAGCATTAGTCTTTCCAATGAACATTCAGGGCTGATTTCCTTTAGGATTGACTGGTTTATCTCCTTGAAGTCCAAGGGACTCTCAAGAGTCTTCTCCAGCACCACAGGTCAAAAGTATGACTTCTTTGGTGTTCAGTTTTCTTTATAGTCCAACTCTCACATCCATACATGACTACTGGAAAAACCATAGCTTTGACTAGACAGACCTTTGTGGGCAAAGTAATGTCTCTGCTTTTTAATATGCTGTCTAGATTGGTCATAGTTTTTCTTCCAAGCAGCAAGTGTCCTTTTATTTCATGGCTGCAGTCACCATCTTCAGTGATTTTGGAGCCTTCCAAAATAAAGTCTGGGACTGTTTCCACTGTTTCCCCATCTATTTGCCATGAAATGATGGGACTGCATGCCATGATCTTCGTTTTCTGAAGGTTGAGTTTTAAGCCAACTTTTAAAAATTGAAGTATAATTAATCCACAATGCTCTGCCAGTCTCAGATGTGCAGCAAAATTGTGTGTGTGTGTGTGTGTGTACATGTAAACATATTCTTTTTAAGACTTTTTTCCATTATAGGTTATTACAAGATACTGAATACATACAGGTTATTATACTACACAATAGACCCTTCTTGCTTACCCATTTTATATATGGTGGTGGTGTTTTAGTCACTAAGTCATGTCTGGACTTTTGCAACTCTATAGACTATAGTCTCCAGGCTCCTCTGTCCATGGGATTCTCCAGGCAAGAATACTGGGGTGGGTTGCCATTTCCTCTTCCAGGGGATCTTCTTGACCCAGGAATTGAACCTGGGTCTCCTGCATTGCAGGCAGGTTGTTTACCAACTTAGCTGTGGGAGAAGCCTTTCACAGTGTGTGTATATGGTAGTCACAAACTCCTAATTTATCTTTCCACTCTCACCTGTCCCCTTTGATAATCATGACTTTATTTCCATATCTGTGCGTCTATTTCTGTTTTGTAAATAAATTTGTTTGTATCATTTTCTAGATTCCACATGTAAGTGATATGATATTTGGCTTTTTACGTTCAACTTATTTCACTAAGTATGATACAGTATGATAATGTCTAAGGCTACACATGTTGCTGCAAATGGCAATATTTCATTCTTGTTTATGGCTGAGTAATATTTTAGTGTCTATATACACCATATCTTCTTTATCTATTCATCTGTCAATGAACATTTACGTTGCTTCTATGTCCTGACTGTTGTAAATACTGCTGCTGTCAACATAGAGGTGCATGTTTCTTTTCTAATTAGGGTTTTTTTCTGGATATATGCCCAGAAGTAGGACTGCAGAATCATATGGCAACTCTAATTTTGTGTTTTTTGTTTTTTGTTTTTAAGGAGACTCTATACTGTTTCACATGTTGGTGCACCAATTTACATTCCCACCAACAGCATAAGGGTATATTTTGCACACCCTTTCCAGTGTTTATTATTTGTAGATATTTTTAAAATGATGGGCATTCTGATTGGTGTGAGGTGATATTTCATTGCAGTTTTGATTTGCGTTTCTCTGATAATTAACAATATTGGAAATCTTTTTATGTGTGTGCTGTCCATCTGTCTGCCTTCTTTGGAAGGAATTGGAAAAGACCCTGATGCTGGGGAAAATTGATGGCAGGAGGAGAAGGGGGTGACAGAGGGTAAGATGTTTGGATGGCGTCACTGACTCAGTGGACAAGAGTTTGAGTAAACTCCTGGAGATAGTGAAGGACAAGGAAGCCTGGTATGCTGTAGCCCATAGGGATGCAGAGTCAGACATGACTTAGCAACTGAATGACAATTATTTAGGTCTTCTGCCTGTTTTTTGAATGGGTTGTTGATTTTTTTTTAATATTAAGCTGTATGAGTTGTTTGCAGATATTTTATTAGGAGAATGTAGAAACAATACACATGAATGGTAGCATTTGAACCAGGGTGGTAATTGCAATAGAAAAAATGTTGGATTCTGGATAGTTTTGAAATAGAATCTACAGGATTTCTAGTGGATTGAATGCAGGGTGCACAGAAATTGTGGAATCAGAGTCTGATGTTTTGGCCAAAGAGGTGACATTTACTGAGATGAATAAAAAAGTGAAGGAGGAAAGGACATTTTATGTGCTATGTCTGAAATGCTTTTAGACCTTCAAGTAAACATATTTGAGGAGAAATTTGGACATATGGGTACTGAGATTAGAGCAGGGGTCCAGGCCAGAAATAGACATAGACTCTTGCCTACATACTCATATTTCTATCATGATGGTTTGTAATTATGGTGTGTATGAGAGAAAACTACTTATAATTTACTGAAATTAGACTCGAATTCAAATTTACATAAAAATAAATGTATTTTGTGTACAGTGTTTATATATATTGAATTTCCATGGAATGCAGCTGTTATGTAAATCAAAGAAATATTAAAGACAGTTTTGTTAAAAAGTTTTAAAAATAATTATTCACCATTTTGGAAAGTTGTACTGCTGACAGTCATGATGCCTGAAATAATTGAGTCATCTGCAATGTTCCTGTATCCTTTAGTACTTGAGAGAGTAGGACCATAAACAAGGCTGCAAGGAGATGAAACCAGTCAATCCTAAAGGAAATCAACCCTGAGTATTTACTGGAAAGACTGATACTAAGCTGAAGCTCCAATACTTTGGCCTCGTGATGCAAAGAACCAACTCACTGGAAAAGACCCTAATGCTGGGAAAGACTGAGGGCAGGAGAAGGGGGTGAAAGAGGATGAGTTGGTTGGATGGTATCACCGACTCAATGGCATGCATTTGAGCAAACTATGGGAGAGAGTGAAGGACAGGGAAGCCTGGTGCGCTGCAGTCCATGGGGTCACAGAGAGTCAGACATGACTGACTGAACAACAGCAATTCTTTTGTACTTGGAGCGATTGCTTTTAGACTGATTTGAGATATAGAAGTAAGCATCTCTATTTAAGTCACTAATATGGCTTTACTTGAGTATTTATCGATTGCAATATTTATTGCTTTGTTCTAAGATTATTTTACTTTTATTCTGTATCATAGTTCCTACATGCTTATATATTAATTTTCTTTTATTTCTGTTTTATGTCATTTCTAACCTATCAGGTGTCATTCTCTACCACTGCTTCTTTCTGAAACGTTTCTGCTTCATCTACGCTGGCAACTATGATGAAGTCTGCCTCCCTGCACTTGAATGGCTGCATTTCACAAGCATAAAGGGGTCTTACAAAGCATCTGTGATAAAAAGTGTGTGTTGGGGAATTCTCTGGCAGTCCAGTGGTTAGGACTCAGAACTTTCACTGCAGGCAACACAGATTCCATTCCCTGGTCAGGGAACTAAGGTCCTACATGCCACAGGGCACAACCAAAAAAATAAAAAGATTAAATTGCATTCATTAAACTTAGTTTCTTAAAAAAAATAAAAAGTGGGGGGATGTGTTTAGAGGCTACGCACTCCCTGAGCCTCATCTTCCAGTTCCTCAGTGCTCATCACAGGACGCCTCTAGCCCCACTCCTAGGAAACTCTCAGGGGACAAGGACAGATGATAAATGAGACACACAGTTAATGAACCACAGAATGGGCATTATCCAAACCATAAGGCTGGGCTGGCCTTGTGGGTTTTTGCTTTTGCTTCATTGATTTCAGCTTTAAGTAAATCTAAAAATGGCAAAATTAGCATTTCTACTACCATTCTTCAAAGACATAAATAAAATGAACGGCTCACCTCTAGCCTGTTCTCTGAGCTGAGCACAGTTTATTTTTCAGTGCTTTTTTTCAACACCCCATCCACTCCTCTCCTGTCAGCCCTGCTTTGGGAACGTGCTTGATGATTTTTTTCACTTTCTTTCCTTGGTCATCAATTATAATTCACCAGCAGATGCCACAGGCCTCCTTATTTGTTTAAATGGGCACCGGTATCTGTGTGTGTGTGTGTGTGTGTGTGTGTGTGTGTGTGTGTGTGTGTGTGTGATATGTGGGTGCTTTATTTCTTCTGCTTATGCACGGAAAGCCCAATGTAGTTTCCTTGACAAATTAATTCAGGACTGCAGATTTGAAGTGTATTCCGAATGTACTTTTCTTAAGCAAGGCTTAGAAAGCTCTCAAATCCCTTTTAGTCATTTGAGGTAACATTGCCTGTTTAGAAGACCTGGGGCTCAAGAAAGAAGGATAATCCAAGGCCAGTAAGATTTGAAATGAACTGACATAAGCATATAGACCGTACACACCAAGGCAACAGAAACAGAAAGGTTTAACCACCAGGTGGCCACAAAAGAGACGAGTGCAATCAAAATGAATTGTTGGCAAATCCAGTTTACTCAGAGCCAGAGCAGGCCTAGATTTTCTAACTCTAATTGGTTAAAGCTTTAAAAATAGTTATTCCTGCATCTGAAATGTAGATTTGGAAATCTGGCTATTCAAATGCAGGAGTTTTTAGAAGTCATAACAAGACAAGCACAAGAGTGTGTATATGTATGTTCTTGCACATGCTCATGGATGCCTATGGGCTGTGTGTGAGCGTGGGTATATATGTATATGTACATGCATACAAGTATATTTTTATATTATAGCAATTACAGGAATTGGGCTTCCCATCTATCAAAATTGATATCGTTGTTCAGTTGCTCAGTCATGTCCTACTCTTTGCAACCCTATGGACTGTAGCACACCAGGATCCTCTGTCCTCCACTCTCTCCTGGAGTTTGCTCAAATTCACGACCATTGAGTCGGTGATGCTATCTAACTGTCTCATCCTCAAAATTGATTACATGTTTTATAAATTAATAATTTTATAAATTTTTCTCAAGTTATTACTTCAGTTTAAGGACTAAACTATTATTATTTCTTACTTCAGGACCTTAGCAGATACGTTCCTCCTATCTAAAATGAAATGAAAAATCACTCTTTAGATGGCTAATCCCCACCCATCACTCGGGTTTTAGCAAAGCTACACATTTCTAAGAGAGATTTTCTTAATTCTCAGATCTAAAGTATAATGCTCCTTATATGTTCTTTGGTACTAGTTTTTATTTTCCCTCGGCATTTTAATAGAAATTCACAATACTTTATGTATTTGATCATTTGTTAAATATCAGTTTCTCCAACAAAACTGCAAATTTCACTGGGATGGATACCTTATCTGTTTTGTTTACCACTACCTCTCTATCACATATAAACATCTAAAAAATAGTATTTATGGGCACATAAATATAGGAGATCCAGAGGAATCAAGAATGGGAAAATGGGAAGAATGCAAAAAAAATCATATTTTGGAAATAATTCTTTAACTTTCATATTTCCTCTTTTTAAATCTCTTCCTGAATATATTAAAGTTCAAACATGTAGGAAGTGATAATGTGATATGACAGTCTGTATTTTGTTTGTTTGATCTCCTCTGTGGATGTTATTAGTTCCTGGGTTTCTTCACCCAGCAGCTTAGTGGTATGTCTCATTAGCAACTTTCTAAACAATGATACATGTTTTCGCTGAGGTTGCCTGGGTAGAAGAATCAGAGATTCCTGCAATTATTCCAATATAGGTAACAAAGAACTAAACATTTAAACCACAAATAAATGTAAGCCCCATTAAGTATCTTAATATTTTTACATGTACAGAACCACATTCGTCCATGAGGGTTAATTGATCTTTAAGACAAAGAGTTCCTTTCTGTAGATTTTTTTTTTCAAGTGAGGGAGGGAGCCTATAAGAGAG
Organism: Ovis aries; assembly: GCF_016772045.2. NCBI lineage: Eukaryota > Metazoa > Chordata > Mammalia > Artiodactyla > Bovidae > Ovis > Ovis aries. The sequence goes on along the minus strand of NC_056074.1, from coordinate 28,637,103 downwards.
AAAATGTCATCTCCAGAGTCTTGTTGCTACATGTGAACCTTAAAGAACATAGGTTCAATTCCCATTTCTGTTACTTCTTTGCCTGGGACTAGGGATCAGCTTTTCAGTCCATCTTCAATTCTTTCCACTGTAAAATCAGGAAAAATCTGGGTTAATCCAAACAACTACTTCCTCCACTTCATAACTTGAGTTGCTAAGAACAGCTAAAGAAAAAGAACTTAGACTGGGGTCATTATCAACAGAACAACTCCACACAACACTGTCTCCTTTCTTCTTCCAGAGAGCAGCTTCTCTAAGCCTTTATACAAACTCTAATCACAAAGCACTGGTCAGTGTTCTTACTTGAAGGCAACAGAAAACACTGCCTAATTTAAGCAGATAAATCAGCTGTTGAGTCTAAAAATAGTCCATGGAATCATGAGGAGGATGAACAGACTCTAGCCTCGGGTTCCAGGAAAAATTCCCACAGCCACCTTGTGAACCTAGTTCACCAAAGGAGCTGCTGCTGCTGCTTCTCTGATTGGGGAGCTTTCAAATCATAAACAGAATAATCTTGGCTGAGCTCAGAACAGGGATTCTTTGGCTGTAAACTGTCAGGGGATACCAGACCTTTGTCCTGTTGCTTTCCCCACATAACTCTGTTCAAATCACATTTCATAGTACATCTGACTTAAACACCCAAAATAGGTCCAGACTCTAATCACAAAGGAAGCTGGGAGATGTAGCTTTGGATGGGAGTTCTACATTGCTAAAGCAGATTTATGTTATGAGACACTATCAAAATGTAGGAAAATCCTTCAAAACATGAAAGATTGCCACAAAGGATACAATCCAAAATAACTTGCTCTACTGATTGTCTTGTAGGCAATACGCCACCATCACCACCTCCTTCACAGATGTCCAGTGAATTTTAGACAGTGAATTACATTTCCAAGAACTCCCTGATGTTCTGTCCACTTAGCACCTGCTAGTGAGAGGCGCTTGTAGGGGGGTAGCTGAGAGGAAGGAGAAGCCATCGTTCCCTGGAGGTGGTTGCTGTGAGATGTGCTTTTGACATAGAATTTGCAGCAATTTCGTAATCACTCCAGAGAAGGCAGTGGCAACCCACTCCAGTACTCTTGCCTGGAAAAATCCCATGGACGGAGGAGCTGGTCCATGGGCTGCAGTCCATGGGGTCGCTATGAGTTGGACACAACTGAGTGACTTCACAATCACTTTTCACTTACATGCACTGGAGAAGAAAATGGCACCCCACTCCAGTGTTCTTGCCTGGAGAATTCCAGGGACAAGGGAGCCTGGTGGGCTGCCATCTATGGAGTCGCACAGAGTCAGATACGACTGAAGCGACTTAGCAGCAGCAGCAGCATAATCACTCACTGTCCTCAAGCAGACCAAGATATTTAGTCAACACTTCTCAAAATGTTTTTGAGACATCTAGCAGTTTCCATGCTTGCCCTTGGAACTTCTGTTTTGTAGTTGATGGCTGAGATTTTTCCTGTTGGCTACTTGATCTCCATTCTCTCAGCTTTTCCAATATTTGCACAAACCACTAATCTTCCTGAAGGAAAACCCTTCATTCTCAGAATGAATAAAAGAGCTTTTGTTTCCCAACTGGACCTAACTGATACATTATCATTCCAGCATTTCCTCTCCCTTCCTCCCAACAACTTCAAAAATTCACAATAAGGAGTCTAATTTCCCGCTTATCAGAAAAGAAAACAGAGCCTCTGTGGAACACTTTGTGACATATTCTTAACCATAAATGCATCCATAGTCCATTTTAGGCATTCAGTCATGTCCTGCTCTTTGCGATCCCATAGACAGTAGCCTGCCAGGCTCCTCTGTCCAGACAAGAATACTGGAGTAGGTTGCCATGCCCTCCTCCAGGGGATCTTCCCAACGCAGGGATTGAACCCTGGCCTCCTGCATTGCAGGCAGATTCTTTACCGTTACCATCTGAGCCACCAGGGAAGCCCAAGAATACTGGAGTGTGTAGCCTATCCATTCTCCAGGGGATGTTCCTGACCCCGGAATCGAACTGGGGTCTCCTATGTTACAGGCAGATTCTTTACCAGCTGAGCTACCTGGGAAGCCTTATTGATTACCATAAATGTATTCACAGTCCATTTTAGCTGCTGACCTTCTGTATCAAAGGATGAGGTATTTCTTTTCCTGCTGAAAGTTAAATCTTCCATTAATCTGAGATCCTCCATAACCCTCTTTCTCTCTTCTGAATCTCTATTGTTTGTCTTTCTGCCTGGGATGTTTTATCTTTGCCTCTGTGGTTGCTTTTTTCTATCATTCAGTTCAGGTCAGCCACACAGTCATGTATAACTCTTTGTGACTCCATGGACTGCAGCACACCAGGCTTCCCTGTCCATCACCAACTCCTGGAGCTTGTTCACTCGTGTCCATTGAGTCAGTGATGCCATCCAACCATCTCATCCTCTGTTGTCCCCTTCTCCTCCTGCCTTCAACCTTTCCCAGCATCAGAGTCTTTTCCAATGAGTCAGTTTGTCACATCAGGTGGACAAAGAATTGGAGTTTCAGCTTCAGCATCAGTCATTCCAATGAATATTCAGGATTGATTTCCTATAGGATTGACTGGTTGAATCTCCCTGCAGCCCAAGAGACTCTCAAGAGTCTTCTCTAACACTACAGTTCAAAAGCATCAATTCTTCAATGATCAGTTTCTTTTTATAGTCCAACTCTCACATCTATACATGACTACTGGAAAAACCATAGCGTCAACTAGACAGACCTCTGTCAGCAAAGTAATGTCTCTGCTTTTTAACATGCTGTCTAGGTTGCTCATAGCTTGTCTTCCAAGGAGCAAGTGTCTTTTAATTTTGTGGCTGCAGTCACCATCTGCAGTGATTTTGGAGTTCAAGAAAATAAAGTCCCTCAATGTTTCTGTTGTTTCCCCATCTATTTGCCATGAAGTGAAGTGATGGGACTACATGCCATGATCTTAGTTTTCTGAATGTTGAGCTTTAAGCCAACTTTTGCACTCTCCTCTTTCACTTTCATCAAGAGACTCTTTAGTTCTTCTTCGCTTTCTGCCATAAGAGTGGTGTCATCTGCATATGTGAGGTTATTAATATTTCTCCCAACAATTTTGATTCCAGCTTGTGCTTCATCCAGTCCGACATTTCCTATGATACATTCTGCATGTAAGTTAAAGAAACAGGGTGACAATATAGAGCCTTGATGTACACCTTTCCCGATTTGGAACCAGTCTGTTGTTCCATGTCCAGTTTTAACTGTTGCTTCCTGACCTGCATACAGGTTTCTCAGGAGGCAGGTCAAGTGATCTGCTATTCCCATCTCTCTAAGAATTTTCCACAGTTTGTTGTGATCCACACAGTCAAAGGCTTTGGCATAGTCAATAAGGCAGATGTTTTTCTGGAACTCTCTTGCTTTTTCGATGATCTAACAGATGTTGGCAATTGATTTCTGGTTACTCTACCTTTTCTAAATCCAGCTTGAACATCTGGAAGTTCACAGTTCACATACTGCTGAAGCCTGGCTTGGAGAATTTTGAGCATTACTTTGCTAGCATGTGAGATGAGTGTGATTGTGCGGTAGTTTGAACATTCTTTGGCATTGCCTTTCTTTGGTATTGGAATGAAAACTGACCTTTTCCAGTCCTGTGGCCACTGCTGAGTTTTCCAAATTTGCTGGCATATTGAGTGCAGCACTGTCACAGCATCATTTTTTAGGATTTGAATAGCTGAACTGGAATTCCATCACCTCCACGAATTTTCTTTGTAGTGATATTTCCTAAGGCCCACTTGACTTCTCATTCCATGATGTTTGGCTCTAGGTGAATGTTCACACCATCATGGTAATCTGGGTCATGAAGATCTTTTTTGTATAGTTCTTCTATGTATTCTTGCCACCTCTTCTTAATATCTTCTGCTTCTGTTAGATCCATACCATTTCTGTCCTTAATTGTGCCCACCTTTGCATGAAATGTTCCTTTGGTATCTCTAATTTTCTTGAAGCGATCTCTAGTCTTTCCTGTTCTATTGCTTTCCTCTATTTCTTTTCACTATGAGGAAGGCCTACTTATTTATCCTTGCTTTTCTTTGGAACTCTGCATTCAAATGGGTATATCTTTCCTTTTTGCCTTTGCCTTTAGCTTCACTGTTTTCTTAGTTATTTATAAAGCCTCCTCAGACAACCATTTTGCCTTCTTACATTGTTTTTTTCTTGGGGATGGTCTTGATCATTGCGTCTTATACAATATCACAAACCTCCATCCATAGTTCTTCAGGCACTCTGTCTATCAGATCTAATCCCTGAATCTATTTGTCACTTCCACTGTATAATTGTAAGGGATTTGACTTAGGTCATACCTGAATGATCTAGTCATTTTCCTTACTTTCTTCAATTTAAGTCTGAATTTGGAAATAAGGAGTTCATGGTCTGAGCCACAGTCAGCTCCCGGTCTTGTTTTTGCTGACTGTATAGAGCTTCTCCAACTTTGGCTGCAAAAAATATAATCCATTTGATTTGGGTGTTGACCATCTGGTGATGTCCATGTGTAGATTCTTCTCTTGTGTTCTTGGAAGAGGGTGCTTGCTGTCACATTCTCTTGGCAAAATTTTGTTAGCCTTTGACCTGCTTCATTTCCTACTTGAAGGCCAAATTTTTATATCACACAAACATATAAATGTATCTCTGTATTAAACACAAGCCCACAGACAACACACCACAGGCATCAAGTTGGCTAAATAATGCTATGAAAACAACCCCAAATCTTCAAAGTCTTAAACAAGAATGACTTTGCATCCACGCTGCATGTCCTAAAATCTCTGCTCATCCTCCTCTTTCAAAGATGGGGTGTGACAGAGGCATTTTTGTTTTAACAATGGTTTCAGGGTTTAATGTTGCAGACAAAGAGAGTCTGAAGATCCCAGCATGAATTCTAAATGATTCTGCACAGAAGTCACTTGTCACTTCTTTTTTATTTTATGACCAAAGAAGTCACATAGCCATGTCTATATTGGGGGGAATAAGACAGAGGCTGGAATGAGAGACATTCTCAAATGACTGGTGAATGACCTTTCACAAACATACACATCTTTTTCAACCCTACACAGGTGTCTGTTACATTTTGTAGTCATATTGCTTCAGTGGTCAGTAGACTTCTGGAACACTGACACCCAGTTAGACCAGCAAGACAGGGCATTTGCCTACTTCTCATGGTTTACAACTACATCTGTTTCCTTCCCAACAGATGACTATCCTGTGTTTCTGCAGACCAAATTCTAATTGTTGATAATTTCCTTCAGGAATTGTTAAAAGGTTTTTCCATTGTGTTCTGGAATCCAGTGATGCTGTTGAGAAATCTGATGCTATTCTTCTTGATCTGTTGTATACAGTGTTTTTCTCTGCATTTTTAAAGGTCACTATCTTTATTCTAAGTGTCCTCATATTTGGGGATATAGGTTTTACTTTTATAGCATTTTTTTTTGGAATGATGTGGGTCTTGTTTTAAATTTATTGTTTGGGGCACTTAGTGGCTCTTTTCAAGTTGGTCTTTTTTTTAATTTCCCTTTGTATTCTCTTTATTATTGATAAAATAAGGTATAGCAATGCATTGATTTGGGAGTAGACAATAAATTAATATTATGTAATATTCAAGCATACTGGTTTTTTTTAAATTATTGGATAATTTTCTTCTCTCTGTTTTCTTAATTCTCTGGTTGTCTGGAATTCCTATTAATCTGAGACTGATGCTTTAATTTAATTCTCTTTCTTCTTTTATAACTTCAACTCAGTCTTTTTATTCAGTTGTCTGAGAACATTTCCTTTATCTTTTAACACTTCTGTGAAGATTTAATATCCTTCATATTCTTCAGTTTCAAGATTATTTATTCTATTAATGCTCCTTTTATAGCATTTGTTCTGACTTTATGACTGCACTCTTTTCTTTTACATTTTGGAGTATATTAGTGGGTACATTAGTGATTCTAGTGAAGTTTTCTTTTCCTCTCTAGACTCTCTCTTTCATCTAATTTCTTTTTTTTCCTCCTGATCATTTTCCTTGCTTTCTGACCTTTATATTAGCGGCTTTCTTTAAAATTTTATTTTAATCTTGGTTGTTAATTCCTTTAAAAGGGAAATGTTAAAATGTTTTTTAGGAAGTTATGTATGCACAGGCAGGTCTTTTGCCAAGAGGTAGATTTCCTCATGGAATGCTTAGGTAGGAATCTTAGGATTTTCTCAGGAAAATGGCTGACTGTAAGTAATGATATGTTTTTGTTTTTGTTCTCTTACGGTCATCATTTCACCATGAGAAGTAGTCAAATGCCCTGTCTTCCTGGTCTAACTGGGTGTCAGCATTCCAGAAGTCTACTTTAATCATTTATTGCTGCATGACCAATTAGCCACCATATCTGTGACTTAACAACCTTCATTATCTCATAGTTTGTGTGGTCAGGAGTTTGGGTGCAATTGAGCTGGGACTTCTGGCTCCAGATCTCTCACAAGTAGGATCAGCAGTCATCCAGGTTTGCCCAGCATTGTCCAGGCATTAGCTGTAAAAGTCCTGAATCCCAGGAATGCCTCAGTCTTGGGGAAACCAGGACATCTGGTTACCTTACGAGTCTGTGGTCATCTTACAGCATGACTGGGGAGTTCTACTTGTAGCTCACTCACATGGCTGTTGGTGGGATTCAGCCCCTCACAAGCTGCTGGACAGAGGACTCCCTTAGTTTCTAAGTGGACCTCTCTGTGGAGCTTGCTTCAAAGACTGAGTGAACAGGATGTCAAGAAAGTGTCCGCTGGAGTCTCAGCAAGACACACTCACAGTTCTGGTCACTTAATGATGGGAATGACTTCTCATCACTTCAGTTCAGTTCAGTCACTCAGTCGTGCCTGACTCTTTGCGACCCCATGAATTGCAGCATGCCAGGCTCCCTGTCTATCACCAACTTCCGGAGTTCACGCAGATTCACATCCATCGAGTCTGTGATGCCATCCAGCCATCTCATCCTCTGTCGTCCCCTTCTCCTCCTGTCCCCAATCCCTCCCAGCATCAGAGTCTTTTCCAATGAGTCAACTCTTCACATGAGGTGGCCAAAGTACTGGAGCTTCAGCTTTAGCATCATTCCTTCCAAAGAAATCCCAGGGCTGACCTCCTTCAGAATGGACTGGCCGGATCTCCTTGCAGTCCAAGGGACTCTCAAGAGTCCTCTCCATCACCACAGTTCAAAGCATCAATTCTTCGGCACTCAGCTTTCTTCACAGTCCAACTCTCACATCCATACATGACCACAGGAAAAACCATAGCCTTGACTAGACGGACCTTAGTCAGCAAAGTAATGTCTCTGCTTTTGAATATGCTGTCTAGGTTGGTCATAACTTTTCTTCCAAAGAGTAAGTGTCTTTTAATTTCATGGCTGCAGTCACCATCTGCAGTGATTTTGGAGCCCAAAAAACAAAGTCTGACACTGTTTCCACTGTTTCCCCATCTATTGCCCATGAAGTGATGGGACCGGATGCCATGATCTTCATTTTCTGAATGTTGAGCTTTAAGCCAACTTTTTCACTCTCCTCTTTCACTTTCATCAAGAAGCTTTTTAGTTCCTCTTCACTTTCTGCCATAAGGGTGGTGTCATCTGCATATCTGAGGTTATTGATATTTTTCCCAGCAATCTAGATTCCAGCTTGTGTTTCTTCCAGTCCAGTGTTTCTCATGATGAACTCTGCATATAAGGTAAATAAGCAGGGTGACAATATACAGCCTTGACATACTCCTTTTCCTGTTTGAAACCAGTCTGTTGTTCCATGTCCAGTTCTAACTGTTGCTTCCTGACCTGCATATAGGTTTTTCAAGAGGCATGTCAGGTGGTCTGGTATTCCCATCTCTCTCAGAATTTTCCAGTTTATTGTGATCCACACAGTCAAAGGCATTGGCATAGTCAATAAAGCAGAAATAGATGTTTTTTTCTGGAACCCTTTTGCTTTTTCGATAATCCAGCAGATGTTGGCCATTTGATCTCTGGTTCCTCTGCCTTTTCTAAAACCAGCTTGAACATCAGGAAGTTCACGGTTCACATATTGTTGAAGCCTGGCTTGGAGAATTTTGAGCATTACTTTGATAGCATGTGAGATGAGTGCAACTGTTCGGTAGTTTGAGCATTCTTTGGCATTGCCTTTCTTTGGGATTGGAATGAAAACTGACCTTTTCCAGTCCTGTGGCCACTGCTGAGTTGTCCAAACTTGCTGGTATTTTGAGTGCAGCACTTTCACAGCTTCATCTTTCAGGATTTGAAATAGCTCCACTGGAATTCCATCACCTCCACTAGCTTTGTTCCTAGTGATGCTTTCTGAAGCCCACTTGACTTCACATTCCAGGATGTCTGGCCCTAGATGAGTGATCACACCATTGTGATTATCTGGGTTGTGAAGATCTTTTTTGTATAGTTCTTCTTTGTATTCTTGCCACCTCTTCTTAATATCTTCTGCTTCTGTTAGGTCCATACCATTTCTGTCCTTTATCAAGCCCATCTTTGCATGAAATGTGTCCTTGGTATCTCTAATTTTCTTGAAGAGATCTCTAGTCTTTCCCATTCTGTTGTTTTCCTCTATTTCTTTGCATTGATCGATAAGATAATAAGGTTTTCTTATCTCTTCTTGCTATTCTTTGGAACTCTGCATTCAGATGCTTATATCTTTCCTTTTCTCCTTTGCTTTTGGCTTCTCTTCTTTTCATAGCTATTTGTAAGGCCTCCCCAGATAGCCATTTTGCTTTTTTTTGCATTTCTTTTCCATGGGGATGGTCTTGATCCCTGTCTCTTGTACAATGTCATGAACCTCATTCCATAGTTCATCAGGCACTCTATCTATCAGATCTAGTCCCTTCAATCTATTTCTCACTTCTACTGTATAATCATAAGGGATTTGATTTAGGTCATACCTGAATGGTCTAGCGTTTTTCCCTACTTTCTTCAATTTAACTCTGAATTTGGTAATAATGAGTTCATGATCTGAGCCACAGTCAGCTCTTGGTCTTGTTTTTGCTGACTGTATAGAGCTTCTCCATTTTTGGCTGCAAAGAATATAATCAATCTGATTTCGGTGTTGACCATTTGGTGATGTCCATGTATAGAGTCTTCTCTTGTGTTGTTGGAAGAGGGTGTTTGCTATGACCAGTGCATTTTCTTGGCAAAACTCTATTAGTCTTTGCCCTGCTTCATTCCGCATTCCAAGGCCAATTTGCCTGTTACTCCAGGTGTTTCTTGACTTCCTACTTTTGCATTCCAGTCCCCTATAATGAAAAGGACATCTTTTTTTGGTGTTAGTTCTACAAGATCTTGTAGGTCTTCATAGAACCGTTCAACTTCAGCTTCTTCAGCATTACTGGTTGGGGCATAGACTTAGATTACGGTGATATTGAATGGTTTGTCTTGGAGACGAACAGAGATCATTCTGTCGTTTTTGACATTGCATCCAAGTGTTGCATTTCAGACTCTTTTGCTGAGTAACCATGATGGCTACTCCATTTCTTCTGAGGGATTCCTGCCCACAGTAGTAGATATAATGGTCATCTGACAGAATGTGGTCCACTGGAGAAGGGAATGGCAAACCACTTCAGTATTCTTGCCTTGAGAACCCCATGAACAGTATGAAAAGGCAAAATGATAGGATACTGAATGAGGAACTCCCCAGGTCAGTAGGTGTCCAACATGCTACTGGAGATTAGTGGAGAAAAAACTCCAGAAAGAAAGAAGGGATGGAGCCAAAGCAAAAACAATACCCAGCTGCGGATGTGACTGGTGATAGAAACAAAGTCCGATGCTGTAAAGAGCAATATTGCATAGGAACCTGGAATGTCAGGTCCATGAATCAAGGCAAATTAGAAGTGGTCAAACAGGAGATGGCAAGAGTGAACGTCAACATTCTAGGAATCAGCAAACTAAAATGGACTGGAATGGGTGAATTTAACTCAGATGACCACTATATCTCATCACTTAGCCACATTTTATTCATTAGATGTAAGTCTCCAGGACCAGCTGACATGAGACAGGCTAGGATCTAGGACCCTTTGTTGCAGTGCTTGTACCTGGACAAACATCTACTCTAGCCCCAAAATACACAGATACTATCAGTTCAGTTCAGTGGCTCAGTCATGTCCGACTCTTTGCAACCCCATGAATCACAGCACGCCAGGCCTCCCTGTCCATCACCAACTCCCAAAGTTCACTCAGACTCACGTCCATCGAGTCCGTGATGCCATCCAGCCATCTTATCCTCTGTCGTCCCCTTCTCCTCCTGCCCCCAATCCCTCCCAGCATCAGAGTCTTTTCCAATGAGTCAACTCTTCGCATGAGGTGGCCAAAGTATTGGAGTTTCAGCTTTAGCATCATTCCTTCCAAAGAAATCCCAGGGCTGATCTCCTTCAGAATGGACTGGTTGGATCTCCTTGCAGTCCAAGGGACTCTGAAGACACTATAGAGGACTAAAAATAACTGTTCACATGTGCAGTTCTGGCAAATTATGAACAATGAGATGTAAAAAGACCAAAAACCCAACTGCCACTTCTGAGGAGCCAGGACCAAAATCGGAATACTGCACATGCCCCCTTGCATTCAATACCACTGAGAGGGTGGGCAAACCATGTAAGCCACTCCTCCAGCCCATCACCTGGGCTCACCTCTATCCCCTCCTATGTAAGGAACCAGCTAGTCCTCTTTCCCCTGGTGGCTCAGAGGGTAAAGAATTTTCCCTCAATGTGGGAGACCTGGGTTCAATATCTGGGTTGGGAAGATCCACTGGAGAAGAGAATGGCTACCCACTCCAATATTCTGGCCTGGAGAATTCCATGGACAGAGGAGCCTGGCAGGCTATAGTCCATAGGGTCGTAAAGAATCAGACAGCACTGAGCGACTTTCACTGCACTGAACTGCAGTCCCACCTTGGACAGCAAACAAGTGAACCTGTTACTTGTTTTTGCTCCCTTCTGCTGCAGCAGGAGTCCCAGTAAAGCCTTTTCCGAATCTTTTGTCTGTCTTTGTATCAATTTCTGTTGATTAAGGAGGCCAAGAATGCTGGCTGGAAACATACATACAAGGGAGGGAGGGACCCACGAGGGCTTGGGTACTAGCAAGGGGGAATATTGTATGCTACACCAAAAGCTGCCTGCTGCAGAATCTATCTAATGAGGGAATGGAACAGTGCAGGGAGACTGCTACTTAATTCATATGAATTCAATCTGTCCCCCAAACAGTATCTCTAATTCAACTCCTTTTGCAGAGAGTGAAATACCCATATTCTGCAGAGGTCAGGAATGTGGTGTCATTGGCTGTGCAGGGTGTAGCATGAGATATAGGGGTAAAATGAATCTTATACAGATTTCAAAACAATCCTCCTGTTCATTGTTTCAACAGCGATCCTAACCTCTAATTTGCTTCATCCTTCAACTCTTGGGTCTTTCCAGGGTTCTGAAACACAAGAAGGCCTGCCTAATTCCATTACCTATTCAGATTTCCTGTATAAGATATGTCAGTTTTCTCTCATCCAACTGCTTTATATTTGCATACATGTAATCCCATTCATGGGGAAACAGTGGAAACAGTGTCAGACTTTATTTTTTTGGGCTCCAAAATCACTGCAGATGGTGATTGCAGCCATGAAATTAATGACACTTGCTCCTTGGAAGGAAAGGAGCATAACTTTCCCTCCAAGGAAAGTTATGACCAACCTAGATAGCATATTCAAAAGCAGAGACATTACTTTGCCAACTAAGGTCTGTCTAGTCAAGGCTATGGTTTTTCCTGTGGTCATGTATGGATGTGAGAGTTGGACTGTGAAGAAGGCTGAGCACTGAAGAATTGATGCTTTTGAACTGTGGTATTGGAGAAGACTCTTGAGTGTCCCTTGGACTGCAAGGAGGTCCAACCAGTCCATTCTGATGGAGATCAGCCCTGGGATTTCTTTGGAAGGAATGATGCTGAAGCTGAAACTCCAGTACTTTGGCCACCTCATGCGAAGAGTTGACTCATTGGAAAAGACTCTGATGCTGGGAGGGATTGGGGGCAGGAGGAGAAGGGGACGACAGAGGATGAGATGGCTGGATGGCATCACTGACTCGATGGACATGAATCTGAGTGAACTTCGGGAGTTGGTGATGGACAGGGAGGCCTGGTGTGCTGCAATTCATGGGGTCGCAAAGAGTTGGACACGGCTGAGTGACTGAACTGAACTGAACTGAATCCCATTCTTTGCTTTCTATTGTTATTTATATTGGGTTTCCCTGGTGGCTCAAATGGTAAAGAATCTGCCAGCAATGCAGGAGACCTGGGTTTGATCCGGGTTGGGAAGATCCCCTAGAGGAGGACATGGCAACCCACTCCAATATTCTTGCCTGGAGAATCCCCATGGACAGAGGAGCCTGGCGGGTTACAGTCCATGAGGTCGCAAGGAGCTGGACATGACCGAGCGACTAAGCACAGCACAATCCTGTTCTTTGCCCTCTTTTCCTTTCTATCTTAGTAACTTTGTTCTTGCAACTTTATACTTTTTATAAAACATCTTTAAAAAACTAAATATTTTTCATATTTTTTTCTTGGTATGCTATGCAGCTTTTGGAATCTTTGTTTCCGGACTAAGGATCTGTGGCCTCTGCATTGGAAGCACAAAGCCTTAACCACTGGACCACCAGGGAAGTTCCAATAATGATGTTTTAAGAGGAGATAGATAAATACTTGTTCAGTCCTCTAGGTTAAATCAGAACCCCTATGATTTTCTTAAAAATCTCTGTGAGGCATCCTCTTCCCACCTCTCATGGTCATAGTTTTATTCACGAATCTTCAGTGCCTGGTCTAGTCACTAACACATAACAGATATTTTAAAATTAATAACTGGATGAAGCTAAATCAGCATGACTCTCTTGAGCATAATGTGACCCAAATTACTCAAGAAGAAATTTTGATGTAATGAAAAAACAACCTAGCAAACCAGTAAATGTCACCAACATATTGCCCTCAAGTCTTAAGAAGAAAAATGAGCAGGAAATGAGAAATGCTGTAGAATTTTAGATCTGAGAAATCACAGACATTTGTTTTATTCACTATTGGATCCGCTGATCAAGAACATTGACTGCCATACAGTAGTGAAAGTGAACGTTGCTCAGTCCTGTCCGACTCTTTGTGACCCCATGGACTATTAATTCCCCAGGCCAGAATACTGGAGTGGGTGGCCTTTCCCTTCTCCAGATCTTCCCAACCCAGGGATTGAACCCAGGTCTCCAGCATTGCAGGCGGATTCTTTACCAGCTGAGCCGTACAGTAGGTGCTCAATAAAGGTCCATTTTTGTGTGTGTATGGCTATGCAGTGACAGGAGTACACTGTAAAACCAAGAGACTTGAATATAGAGTAAAAACAGCTGGGTTACTTCAAGCAAGGTACCCATCCCACTTAGTCTCTCTTTTTTTTTTTTTTTAGCTCTAAAGCAATGACTGTGATATTTGCCCAAAGATATTCACCATTTAAAGTATGAAATAGTGTCACAATTTTTGAATGTAATTGTTCCTCTGTGGACATTCTGAAATAAGCTATGTCACTGAATATATACAAATTCAAGTGCCTAACTGGAATTTGTGAATGCATACAAATTTAATGAATTGCCAAATTCCATTTGAGCAATATGTTCTGATAACTTCTAACATAACCCTCAGATATTTGAATGCACTTCTGAATCTAATTTTGAGTCTTAAAATATTTTTTCCTTCCTAATGAATGGAAGATTTAATTCAAAAATTTGATACTACTAAATAGAAATTCCAAATACTTCAGATTGTGTTTAAGTCAGACGTGGACAGCAAACTTTTTCTCTTTGAGGACTGAGTACATGTGCGGATGAAGAGAAGCAGTCATCATTCATAAGGATTTTACTGATAACATGCCACGAAGCAATGAGAGAGGCCCTCAAGTTGGCTAGGAGGCTACAGAGAAATTTATTCTTCCTCTGGAATAAACTATGTTTTCTAGTCATTAGAGCAAATCATCTCTTGTTACCCATCTAGGAGACTTGGTTCTCCCTATACCCAAGACCCTGATGCAATTTCTCTGCCCGGCTTCCATCCCTCCACACTGACCACTTGCTGACCTCAGCCATATAAGTCAAAGTTGGAGCTAATAAAAGTTGACAGATATCTAACCTCTTAATTGAATCTCTAAGCTTTTATTGACTTTCTCCCCTTCATCCCTCCACCTTTCTTCTTTCTATTTCTCTTATTTCAGAATGAAGTTTTCTTTTTATTAATTTATTTTTTATTAGTGAATACACAATATTTAGTTGTCTGACATCTCCAAAGTGGTAGTGACTGCACTATACATTAGCTTGAATGTTCATTCCCAGCTTCATAGGCCTGGAGAGAAATGGATGCACTTCGGCTAAACCAGGAAAGCTGATTGCTACCTGAAGAACTAATTCATCTTCATAGCAGATGGGTGTCAAGGATATTCAAGAGGAGATACACCCAAGGTCATGCCAATTAGTTGTGGAGAAGAGCTTGACTAGAAGGTAATTTGAGATATAAACAGCTTTCATTTACCGGACCCAGATTCATAATGAACACCTTATGTAGGTGAAAGGCTTTGGAAAGACGTCCACCCTCTTCAAGGGCGTGAGGGCACCTGGCGATGAGGTCTTCATGAAATGACGTGTCATCTGGAGGAATTATCAACACAGAGGGAACATAGGGATGTGACACTCTCTCTTTAACTCCTTTGCTGCTGTTTTTTTTTTTTTTTCTTTTGTTCCTTTACTTGCTTTGTCAGATTCACCTTGGTGGCAAAAGCCAGGTGTTAATTTTCCCTAGTGCTCCAAAAGGAAACCATGCATGATGAAAGGAAAGGTGTGAAACAGTTAGAATATATTTAGCCCCAACATTGGGAGGATGCTGAGTTCTGGAGGAAGTTGTGTGCACTACCACTTCAACAATCACTTTTTAAACTCGGACACCGGTATCCGGAATTCAGGATTCCTTGGTGGCTTCACAGCAAAGAATCTGCCGCCAATGCAAGTGACCCGGGTTTGATGCCAGTTCCATCTGTGTTCGATCTCCAAGGAAGATCCCTTGAATAAGGAAATGGCAACCCATTCCAGTGTTCTTCCCCGAGAAATCCCATGGACAGAGGAGACTAGTGGGCTATACAGTACATGGGGTCACAAAGAGTCAGACTTGACTGAGCGACTAAACAACAACATTCCAGAGTTCACAGGCAACATCCCACATATATGAATTCTCATCTCACAGAATGCAGCTAGCTGCACAGATCCTTAGTTCATACGATCTAACTTTTGGAAACTTTGATCCACTTTGTCAGATAGCTAGTTTCCAACCATTAGTGGTGAGTTCAGTTCAGTTCAGCCACTCAGTCATGTCTTACCTTTGTGATACCATGGACTGCAGCATGTCAGACCTCCCTGTCCATAACCAGCTCCCAAACTTGCTCAAACTCATGTCCATCCCATTGGTGATGCCATCCAACCATCTGCTCCTCTGTCATCCTCTTCTCCTGCCTTCAATATTTCCCAGGCTCAGGGTCTTTTCCAGTCAGTCAGTTTTTCACAGCGGGTGGCCAAAATATGGGAGTTTGTTTCAGCATCATTCCTTCCAATGAATATTCAGGACTGATTTCTTTTAGGATTGACTGGTTGGATCTCCTTGAAGTCCAAGGGACTCTCAAGAGTCTTCTCCAACACCACAGTTCAAAAGCATCAAGTCTTCAGTGCTCGGCTTTCTTTATAGTCCAACTCTCACATCCATACATGACTACTGGAAAAACCATAGCTTTGACTAGATGGACCTTTGCTGGCAGAGTAATGTGTCTGCTTTTTAATGTGCTGTCTAGGCTGGTCATAGCTTTTCTTCCAAGGAGCAAGCCTCTTGTAATTTCATGGCTGCAGTCACCATCTGTAGTGATTTGGGAGCCCCAGAAATAAAGTCTCTCACAGTTTCCATATCTATTTGCCACGAAGTGATGGGACCAGATGCTATGATCTTAGTTTTCTGAATGTTAAGTTTTAAGCCAACTTTTTCACTCTCTTCTTTCACTTTCATCAAGAGGCTCTTTAGTTCTTCACTTTCTGCCATAAGGGTGGTGTCATCTGTATATCTGAGGTTATTAATATTTCTCCCAGCAATCTTGATTCCAGCTTGTGCTTCATCCAGCCTGGCATTTCACTTGATGTACTCTGCATATAAGTTAAATAAGCAGGTGATCCTATGCAGCCTTCACGTACTCCTTTCCCAATTTGGAACCAGTCTGTTGTTCCATGTCCGGTTGTAACTGTTGCCTCTTGACCTGCATACAGATTTCTCAGGAGGCAGGTCAGGTGGTTTGGTATTCCCATCTCTTGAAGACTTTTCCACAATTTATTGTGATCCACACAGTCAAAGGCTTTGGCGTAGTCAATAAAGCAGAAGATGTTTTCTGGAACTCTCTTGCTTTTGCGATGATTCAATGTATGTTGGCAATTTGATCTCTGGTTCCTCTGCCTTTTCTAAATCCAGCTTGAACATCTGGAAACTCACAGTTCACAGTACTGTTGAAGCCTACCTTGGAGAATTTTGATCATTACTTTGCTACTGTCTGAGATGAGTGCAATTGTGTGGTAGTTTGAACATCCTTTGACATTGTCTTTCTTTGGGATTGGAATTAAAACTGACCTTTTCCAGTCCTGGTGAGTAGTGGCATATGTTTGACATCAATAGGATGTGTGATCACTTTTATTTAGGCTAGAAATATCATGTGGTGATGCTGTTCAGTGGCTTTACTGATGGTCAGGTTTGATATCCAAGTCTGTGCCAGATGGGGAAGTATATTCATGACTAGGTTGAAGGCCTTGAGTGTCCTTGATTTCCCTGGTATCATCCCAGAGCAAGTGCGAAACTTTGTCCAGGAAAGAAGATCAAAGAATGTAGAACTTACCAGAGTAACTCTTCAAGCCCAGGCATGTAAAGTTTTATAAGAGCAACATTATCAGCAAGAACCTTTGTCATCGCCACCTTTTATAGACAACTCCCTGCTGTGTCTATAGTCCAACTCGTGGTTAGGTTTCTCCACGTTGCTGGGAGCTCTGTTAGGCTAATTCGATATTTTAAAAACTCTGTCACCATTGTTCTTATTTAATAAGTAACTAATCAGTTCTGCAGTCTGTTGTGCCCTGCTGTTGCTAGCAAAGCTAAAATTGGACACTTTGATTAATTTTTCTGTTTTTGAGCAATATGTTCTGATAACTTCTAATGTATTGACCCTATATTTGAATGCATGTTCTGAGTCTAATGCTGTGCCTTGTGGCAGGTGTTCAGTTATGGAGATAATACATTTCCAGGATGAAAATGTCATCGGTGTATAACAAGCATGTAAAAACCTTTGCAAAGCCCAGAGAATGGATATCCAGACCATATGACATTGAGCATATTTCTCTGAATAAATGTCCCAATAATAAAACATGCTATAGAATTTCAGGAAGACTTTCCAGAAGCAATATTGTTACAAATTCAATATTGCTTCTGTTTTTTGTTTGTTTTTTTTTTTTTTGGCCATGAGGCATGTAGAATCTTAGCTCCCCAACCAGGGATCAAACTTGCACTCTTTGCATTACAAAATGAAGTCTTAGCCACTGGACTCCCACAAAAATCCCTATCCATTGATTCTTTTTTATACACATTGTGACAAGATGCCCTGTCATAATCCTATTATACCCCTGTTTTCCAGACTACCCAAAGTAAACAGGAAAATATATATTTAATTGGTGTGGGATTATAGCATAGTCATATTGAAAATAATAATCAATTCTAATTTTGCAAAAATATTAGCCATGATTGCTTTAGGCATTCAACTACAGTCTTTAAACGTATTTCATTTGAATGAACATATAATATGCATTCAAACATACGAAATTCCTGCATTGCATAAAATTCTATTTTACAGAGTAACAACAACAACTGTAATAATATAGATAATAATAATAACGATGGATAAGATCTGTTTAGCACTTATGGTGTTTAAGCCTCTCCTGCAATGTTCTGCAGGGCTGGATGGATGGTCCATTGGTTTGCTCAAAATATCTGGTTGTTATATTCTCTATGGAATAGCATTGACTTTACCCTTTAATGAGGGGAAAACACAAGATGGTGCTATGTTGCATTAAATGGAGGAACACACATTTTTGTCTAGGTTGCCCTTATTAGAAGAAAGATCACTGTGAGAAACTATTTTGGTCTCTCAGCCTCAGTGAATGAGAGACACTGAAATTGGGAAGAGACACATCTCAGATAACGGAAGAGTTTGGGCTATGTGAGTTTGTAGAAAGATGCTCTGAAATATGAGGTAGCACCAACTTTCACGTAGAGTGTCCTTCAGTTATTATAAATCAGTCACGAGCTCCAGAGAAATGACATATACTTCTAGACTGAAAATATATACACACACACACAAGGGAGTAAATAAGTAAGAAATACTGGATGAGATAAACAGACTTATACTGCAGAACTTCTCATAGCTTTTAAGGTAGTATTGTGAATCTTCAAAAAGTTGACAGATAATTAACTGTATTCTTTTCTTTTTTGAAAAAAATTAATATTTATTGGAGTGTAGTTGATTT
The DNA here is from genome assembly GCF_016772045.2 of Ovis aries. NCBI lineage: Eukaryota > Metazoa > Chordata > Mammalia > Artiodactyla > Bovidae > Ovis > Ovis aries. The sequence continues at coordinate 28,618,472 of NC_056074.1, read as the reverse complement.
GGGGCTTCATTGGTAGCTCAGATGGTAAGGAATACATTTGCAATGCAAGAGACCCCAGTTCAACTCCTGGGTCAGGAAGATCCCCTGGAGCAGGGATAGACTACCCACTCCAGTATTCTGGGGCTTCCCTGGTGGCTCAGTTGGTAAAGAATCCACCTACAATGTGGGAGACCTGGGTTCTATCCCTGGGTTGGGAAGATATCCTGGAGGAGGGATGGCAACCCATTCCCGTATTCTTGCCTGGAGAGGCCCCATGGACAGAGGAGCCTAGCAGGCTGCAGTCCATGAGGTCACAAAGAGTTGGACAGGACTGAGTGACTAAGCACAGGACAGCACAAAGTTGATTTACAATGTTCTGTTAGTTTTAGGTGTACAGCAAAGTGAATTGGTTATATATATACATATACCCACTCTTTGGCAGATTATTTTCCCATATAGGTCATTACATAATATTGAATAGTTTCCTGTGTTAAAAGGTAGGTACTTTTAGTTACAGTTTTGTTTCAAACCAGCTTCTTTCTTTATCTCTCTCTCCATGTGGCAGAATGACTAATTTTCTGAAATTTTACTCTGGAAAATAATATTTTATACCATTTGAGTATTATTCAGAATTAAACATATAATCAGTTCAGTTCAGTTCAGTCGCTCAGTTGTCTCCAACTCTTTGCGACCCCATGAATCACAGCACGCCAGGCCTCCATGTCCATCCATCACCAACTCCCGAAGTTCACTCAAACTCATGTCCATCGAGTTGGTGATGCCATCGAGCCATCTCATCCTCGGTCATCCCCTTCTCCTCCTGTCCACAATCCCTCCCAGCATCAGAGTCTTTTCCAATGAGTCAACTCTTTGCATGAGGTGGCCAAAGTACTGGAGTTTCAGCTTTAGCATCATTCCTTCCAATGAACACCCAGGGCTGATCTCCTTCAGAATGGACTGGTTGGATCTGTTTGCAGTCTAAGGGACTCTCAAGAGTCTTCTCCAACACTACAGTTCAAAAGCATCAATTCTTCGGTACTCAGCTTTCTTCACAGTCCAACTCTCACAACCAGAAACATATGATAGGACTTACTAAACATCTACTGATTCATTTATTTAGAATGATACTGCACCTTGTTAAAAAAAAAATTAAATAGCTGAAAATGAATGACAGTGTAAAAGATATTCTTCCTAATGAAATTAGGCACTAGGTCTAGAAAAGAAAAAAGGAGACAACATAAACCCTACCATCATTTTGCTCATAGAAATAATCTTCAGCCCATTATCTTGGAGATTGTTATTAAGTCCATGTGTAATGGATTATACAAAAGAGTTTTATCCATTTTTAAACAACAAGAGAATATTACTTATTCTTAGAAAGGTAATATGATATTAGTCATTTTTGTTGTTCAGTTGTTAAGTCGTGTCCGACTCTTTGCTCCCCGCCCCCTCCCCCCGCATGGACTGAGGCACGCCAGGCTTCCCTGTTCTTCACTATCTCCTGAGATTTGTGCAAACTCATGTCCATTGAGTCTGTGATGCTGTCCAGCCCCTACTTAAAATTATAAGATCAGAGCTAAAATGCCAGCACTACCAGTGATCGTGCCGGTGATCTGGCAAAACAGTATTACATATTATACAGGATTGATACAAAAATTAAATGAGATGATAAGTTCTTAGCAAACCTTAAAACACCAGAACAAGATTTCTCAAACTGAGGTTCATGGGCATACATTCAAGGACCCACTCTGAGTTTTGTTTATTTCAATAATAATCTTAAAAAATTTACTTTTATAGAATTTGCAAAATTTACCCAACAAAACTACTTTACAATGTTAATTTTCTATCAAAAGACATTTTCAAAGTGCAAGTTTTTATGTTTTACGTTTACGTTTCTCACACTGAAATCTGTGGCTGTATTCTTGAGGTTTGTGAAAAATAACTTTCTTTAAAATGACTCTTGGAATACACAATTTTTAGAATCACTGCCCTGTAATTAATACATATGTTACAGATACTGATTAAATTTTTAAGAGCACCAGATAAAGAAGCTTATAATCAAGGGAAATGGATCACCTTCCTCTATATCTGTTAAACAACGTCAAGAAGATCTTGCTTAGAAATTTTACTCTATGAAGTCATGAAATTCACATGATTGTTAAACATGCAACATCAATAAATTATTCAATATTCAGAAGAAAGATGTATGATAGGTCTGTAACACAATAAGCTGCAATGCTTAGGGTGTGGCATTTTAATTTAGAAATAAGTATTGAGGATGTTAAGTATATGATGTGACTTCATATCATCCCCAATGAGACAGTTCACTTTTCTCTCTCTCTCTCACTCTCTTTTTTTTTTTTTTTTTTTTTACAAATTTAAAGCAATTGCCACAGTATGGGAATGTCATCTTACATTGAATATGTAGGATTTCTGTTTTAAAGCCCTGGCAAATACTTGCAGTTTGCCCATCCCCAGATGGGACTTCCTCTTCAAAAAATACACAGGCAGAGTTCCAAGGATAGTGGCCGACAGAGTGCTCAGCATTCCTGGCACTGAGACATCAGTGAAGCAAAGCCCACTCCAGGTGGGCTCCTGTGTTTCCTCTGCTTTGACATTGCAGGTCTCTCTACAGCAGGTGTGCTCCCTACAGCACAGAGTCTCTCAATAGGAGAGATGGGATTCAGAGAGGGCCCACGTCAACAACTTGCACAGGTGTGAGTGCCCTGGAAAACAAACAACGGCCTGGAGGATCTTCTAGAAGCTTCCATAATTCTGGCAGCAAAAGCAAGAATTCTTATACTATTAATAGTTGAAAGTGAAATTGTCATGCACCACTTCTGGTCTGAAGCTTTGGCTATCTTATGAATGGACTATGTGATTCTGATATATACATGTATATTTTCTCTTTCTTGTTAAGTTCCCCTGAACTGTGTAAGAACAAGTTATGAAAAATTAAGAGAGCTAAAAATTTCTAGTTAATGAGAAGTCTTTTCTTTGAAAGTGAAGTACACAAGGCTCTCAGGGACAGCATGTACTCAGAGTGGGTAAAACAACTGGATAAATTCAACTATAAGCTAGATTTGGACACTTTCTCTTGTTTCCATGCTATTATTGATACCATTTTCCTGTTACAATTTTAGTGAGCCTATTGGGTTTGTTTTTTCTGTGAGGGTATATAGATTAAAGGCCCTCTGTTAGGGAAGAAGGAGAAGGCAATGGCACCCCACTCCAGTACTCTTGCCTGGAAAATCCCATGGTCGGAGGGGCCTGGTAGGCTGCAGTCCATAGGGTTGCTAAGAGTCAGACACGACTGAGCGACTTCCCTTTCACTTTTCATTTTCATGCATTGGAGAAGGAAATGGCAACCCACTCCAGTGTTCTTGCCTGGAGAATCCCAGGGATGGGGGAGCCTGGTGGGCTGCTGTCTATGGGGTCGCACAGAGTCAGACACGACTGAAGTGACTTAGCAGCAGTAGCAGTTAGGGAAGAATGGGCTTCCCATGTGGCCTTAGAGGTAAAGAACCTTCCTGCCAGTGCAGGAGACTTAAGAGACCCGGGTTCAATCCCTGGGTTGAGAAGATCCCCTGGAGGAGGGCATGGCAACCCACTCCAGTATTCTTGTCTGGAGAATACCATGGACAAAGGAGCCTAGAGGTCTTCGGACCATATAATTGCAAAGAGCTGGACACAACTGAAGTGATTTGGCATGCAGCACAAAAAGGAAGAATAGCTGATATTGCAATTGATTTTGGGCTCAATTCATTTTGAAAAGATAACTTTGATTAAATATACTATTGCAGGCACAAAACTAATTGTTGTTGCTGTTCAGTCGCTAAGTCTCATCTGACTCTTTGCATCCCATGAACTGCAGTGCACCAGGCTCCTCTGTCTCCTGGAGTTTGCTCAGATTCATGTCCATTGAATCAGTGATGCTGTCCATCTTCTCATTCTCTGCTGTCGCCTTTTCCTGTTGCTTTCAATCTTTCCCCCAAATAAGGTCTTTTCGAATAAGTCAGCTCTTCATATCAAGTGACCAAAGTATTGGAGCTTCAGCTTCAGCATCAGTCCTTCCAGTGAATATTCAAGATTGATTTCCTTTAGGATTTACTGATTTGATCTCCTTGCAGTCGAAGGGACTCTCAAGAGTCTTTTTCAGCATCACAATTCAAAAGCATCAATTCTTTGGCACTTAGCTTTCTTTATGGTCCAACTCTCACATCTGTATATGACTACTGGAAAAACCAAAGCTTTGACCAAAATTAATAATTGTGGCTAAATATTTCTGAGCACCCTCTACCAGTGTTGGTGCAAGTACTTCAGATTTTATTCATACAATTAACTTTGTTTATACATTTAAAAATTCTGTTATTTTTATGTAAGAAGGTGTCAGATCTGGAACTTAGTCTTGAATAGTCAGATTTCCATTGGTTTTAAGGACCAACACTCTACACACAAAAGGACAGACTTTTTAAAAACCAGTTTACTACCTTTTTTCTAGTATTTTAACAGGAGGTGAATCAGAGGAGAACAAGCATTGCACTAAGAAACTGAGATAAAGAAGACATGGATTTGAGTTTAACAGTACCATTCATAACTGTATGACTTGGGGAAGTCACTTGACCCTTTGAGCTCCATTGTTCTAATTTGAAATGAGAGAGCTGGATTAAATCTTGGAAGACAAATGCACAGCAAACATGATGCTAATTTAGTCTATGTTCTTGTTATAAATCATTATCCACTCTTCTACTGACTTGAACATAAGATTGTAACCTTCTCAGCTCAAGTTTCCATATAATCGTATTTGATTGATTGGCACTGGTGTGTGAGGTAAAACCCAGCTTTCATCCTGGATGATATGATATATATGCTTTCTTCCTGTTCTAATATTAAATGGTTCTTTACACTTAATAACATAATTATACAATGGGGAGGATGTTTGTGGTTTAAAATGGAGACAAGCAGAGAGCTCTACTGATGGATTGACAATAGAGAGAATTGTGAAGACACCATCTGAGTCTTGAAAAACGTGTTCAAGGCTGACTCATGCCTATGTCTTGAGCAGTAGGACGCCTTCCCCAGTGAGAAAATTTACTTCCCCATCTAGTCCCTACTCACTGTCTCAGCATGAAGCCAGAGCACTGAACTTATTACCAGTACAATGAATTATTTCATTTAATCATAAGCTTGGATCTTGCTGTTGCACCTTCTCTCTAACTGTTTCATTTCCTGTACATGTGAATTAGTCCTTATCCACAATCTGACATTTTCTTTCAGATCACATGGTATCAAAGAGTAGGAATGTTATCCTGTATTATATTTAAATAGCCACATGCATTTGGATTCCTAATAAAGAGAATTCAACAATAGTATAAGAAAGAAAGCAAAGGAATAAGGGGAAGGAGAAGAAAATTTCTGATAGTCACGTAATTCAAGGCACTTTTTAGTTTAATCCACTGGAGAAATTCCATGTGATTAAAAGCTTAATGGCTTTAACATTCAAAAATGAGAATTACATGTGCTTTTATTGTTTTCTCCTTATTAGAACCCGTGTGTGTGTGTGTGTGTGTGTGTGTGTGTGTGCTCAGTCACTTCAGTCATGTTTGACCCTTTGTGACCCCCAGGCTCCTCTGTCCATGGGATTCTCCAGGCAAAACTACTGGAGTGCATTGCCATGCCCTCCTCCAAGGTATCTTCCCAAGCCAGGGATTGAACCTGCAACTCCTGCATCTCTTGTATTGCAGGCAGATTCTTTACCACTGAGTCACCCTTTCTGATTAATCTAATTCCTTGCAGCTGATTTTTTTTTTTAAGTGCCTGTATCTTAGGTAGATCTCTCTCTGCTGAGAAAGTCAGGGAACAATCAGGATGAGGAATAGGGAAAAGCAGGGTTTTGTAGACTGCTCAGACATGCCTTGAACTTATGGAGGCCAGAGGTTTCAGGGTTTGGGGATAGCTTGTTTCTGAATGTATCATCTTTATGTCCCAAAGCAATGAGCTGAATCTAGATTTAGAAGTTCAAGGTTCTGGCATAACTCATCACATCAATCAAATAAAAACCAGATAATACATTTTTTTTTTCAGAAAAGCTGAGAAAAGCAAATATTAAACAGAAAAGATAACACATTTCTCCTTTGGGGTATGGTGAAATAATTGTATCAGGTAAACCCTTCAGTAGAGAACAGTTTTTTAAAAGTTGGATTTGAAGGACTAGAGAGAGGAACATGGTACAAAGAAAAAAATTCTTCACTCCTACTTGGGGTTTTACAATGTATAGCATGAGACGTAGAGGGAAAATAGGACACAGAAGACAAAGCCTTTTGGAAATAGCATGGGAGAGAAAAAACAAACTATTAAGGATTATGGCTAACAAATTACCCAAGGTTTGGGAGGCCAAGAACATGGAGAAAAGGAGACAAGAAAGATGTGAGATAAACATTCTACCTGACTTGTTCTCAAAACTTTGCTGTATCCTGTGTTACACAGGATCAAGAGAAAACTAAAAAGAAAGTGGTTACCAAGAATATAACAGCTAACCAGAGGTTCTGGCAATATAACAGAGCAGAGCAATCTAAAGTTGTAATTCAGGATCCTTTGAAGGGAAGATGGTCTTTGGAAATATCTCTAGCTTTGATTTTAGAAGTGTGAAGCATTAAAATTAATGCTCAGAATTAAAAGCAAATTATAAATAAGTCTACCATCAAAAGTCTGAAATTCATCATTTTATCATCTCTGTCCCTTGATAAATAAACTTGATGTGCTCCTTCTCAAACTGCTAGTTAGAAGAAAAGAAGATTTTCCCAGCAGGAAGAAAAATCATACAAAGACTATACAGTTTTTCATACATAATGTTCATTATCTAAATAAAAATTATCAGGAATACTAGGATACAGAAATAAGCAACTGATAAGTAGTAGAAATAGAAAAAAATTTGAAGATAATGATCAGAATTCTTAAACACAGGATATATTTGACACAGAGTTTAAAATAACTACTTTTTAAACATTCAAATTAATGAAAAGATATAGAATTCCTCCAGGGAACCATTTATAGACTGGTATAATGAAATTCAAATTAGAAACAAAAATATAGTTACTAAAATAATACTTTAATTGATAAATAAACCAGTATGTTAGACAATATAAAAGAGAAGACTGTTAAAGTGGAAGATATAAAGGATTAATAGAAAATATTTGGACAAAAGCACATGAGACAGATTAAAATATGAGACACAAAAGTTTAACATATATGTAACTGAAACACCAAAAGGCAAAAGGATACAATATTTGAAGAAATGGTGACTGAGAATTTTCCAAAACTTATAAGAGAATAAAAACCTATTTTAAAGAACTCTATAGATTTCATATACAAAAATTACAAGTAAAACCACACCTAGGCATTTTGTTGTTAGGCTGATAAATACCAAAGACAGATAAAACATATAGAAAGCATTTAGAGAAAAAAGAGGTACATTAACCTCATGTGACAGTAGAACCATAGTTACCATTTAATCAGAAATAAGTCATAAACATATACTTGCAGTATGAAAAACTAATAATGGTTGGCCTACAAGTCTACATCAAGGAAGAATATCTTTCAGTAGTAAAAGATGAATTTCTGTGCTTGATATGATGGAGTAAAAATTGGTTGGCACAAAATTGGTTTCCTTATTGTAAACAAATATAAAATTATAAACTGGACAAAATGTATGAGGACTATTTAAAATTATTTGACAGCACAAACCTCATTTGACAACACAAGTAAATGTAATCCTTGAGAAAAAGGAAATTCATGAGTTGAGCTCATGTTTACAATGATTCTACTTGAGCTGTTTTGAAACTATAGCAAAGTGAGCTGGAATGAATCATTCTGCTCTTAAAAGGTGAGGGAGCAGAAAACAAAATTTGTAGCAAGTGACAAGACTGGGGCTTTCAGGGTGGTTCACTGCTAACTTGGAAACTTTCTAAAGAGAAGTTTATTCTAGGAATGGAGAGCATCAAAAATAAATCTAATTCACTGTATTAACATAACAAAAAGAGAAATTAAATAATCATATTGATAGATGATTAAAAGTCACTTGATAAAATTCAACACCTACATGAACTTTCAGCAAAGAATGGGAAAGAACATTTTCAGACTGAGAAAGAATTACTCTGATAAGCTTTTAGCTAATATTGTACATTAGTGGTGAGTGATTAAATAACTTCTAGCTAAGACTAAGTAGAAAAACAGCCAGTATGCTTCCATATTTCTATTAAGTATTATCTGGGATAATGCAATAAAGCAAAAAAAAAAAAAAAAAGGTATAAACACCAGGAAAAAAAAAAAAAGAAACAACTTTGAAAAATAACAAAGTTGGAGAACTTATACTACCTGACTTCAAGACACTATGATACTGGTGTATCAATAGCATAGAATTCAATGTTCAGAAATAGACCCACACACATATAACCAATTAATCTTTGACAAGATGCAAACTTAATTCAGATAAGAAAGAGCAGCCTTTTTTAACAAAAGGTGCTAGAGTAATTATATATCCATATGTAAATGTATGAGGTTTGATTCATATCTCACACCATCTATAAAAATTAACTCAAAACAGATTATAGATCTAAATGCAAAATCTACAACTCTTAAACATCTCAAAGAAAAGAAGAAAATCATTATGACTTTAAGGTAGCCAAACAATTCTTACTTAAACATCAAAAATATAATTCATAAAGGAATTTATACATTGGGTTTTGTCAAAATTAAGAATTCTCCTCTTTGAATCACAAAGGATATGAGTATAAAAAGAGAAAAACTACAGCTTGGAAGAAAATATTTGCATTCACATAAACAATAAATGCATTGATGCAAATTAAGTAACTATTTCTTAAAATTCAATAATGAGAATACTCAATACAAATAGCAGAGTATTTGAACAGACACATTATAGAAGATATGTAGATTATAAATTAGTATGTGTAAATATACTCAGGGCTTCCTCTGTGGCTCAGATGGTAAAGAATATGCCTGCCATGTGGGTGACCAGGGTTCTATTGCTGGATTGGGAAGATCCCAGGGATAATGTAATGGATATGCTTCCCCGCTGTTCTCTCAATTTGTCCCACTCTCTTCTTCCCCAACTGTGTGCATTAGTCTGTTCTCTATGTCTGCATCTCCATTGCTGCCCTGCAAATACGTTCATCAGTACCTTTTATCTAGATTCCATACACGTGTGTTAATATAGTTTTTGTCTTTCTCTCTCTAACTTACTTGCTTCATTTTGTATAATAGGCTCTAGGTTCATCCACCTCACTAGGATTGACTCAAATGTGTTTTTTTTTATACCTGAGTAATATTCCATTGTATATATGTACCACAACACAATATTGTAGAGCAACTGTCCTCCAATAATTGTATTTTGTCCTATATTTCTCAATATTGTATAATTATAATCTTTGATAATTTAAAAAAGAAAAAAATTAAGGAAAAAAGCTAATAACTCACTGGAGCAATGTTAAATAAGACAAAAAATTATTCCCAGAATGTTAAAAATTATAATGTTAACCAACATATTTGCAAATTATATTGTCTTAGGTTGGTCACTGTTGCGAAGTTATAATAGACTTAAAAAATGGACAGAAAAAGTATACAATGGGTAATTTCATTCATGTAAAATAATAGAAAATGTAAACAAACCTATAAGGGCTTCCCTGGTGTCTCAATAGTAAAGAATCCAGCTGCAAGGCAGGAAAGTCAGGTTCAGTCCCTAGGTTGAGAAGATCCAATGGAAAAGGAAATGGTAACCCACTCTAGTATTCTTGCCCCAGTCAGTCAGTTCAGTTGGTCAGTCATGTCCGACTCTTTGCGACCCTATGGACTGCATCACACCAGGCCTCCCTGTCCATCACCAACTCCTGGAGTTTACTCAAACTCATGTCCATTGAGTCGGTGATGATATGCAACCATCTCATCCTCTGTCGATTCTTGCCTGGAGACTCCCATGAACAGAGGAACCTGGTGGGTTACAGACCATGGGGTCACAAAGAGTCATACATGACTTGGTGACTAAACCACCACCGCAACAAACAAATCTATAGTTACAGAAAGCAGATTAGTAGCTGTCTGGAGATGTGGAGTTATGAGGAAGGACAGGAAAGAAAGATTACAAAGGGAGTCAAGGAAACCTCAAGGGGAGATGAATATCTCATTATCTTGAAAATGATGACATATGTACCCCAATGTTCATTGCAGCACTGTTTATAATAGCCAGGACATGGAAACAACTTAGATGTCCATCAGCAGACGAATGGATAAGAAAGCTGTGGTACATATACACAATGGACTATTACTCAGCCATGAAAAAGAATACATTTGAATCAGTTCTAAGGAGGTGGATGAAATTGGAGCCAATTATACAGAGTGAAGTAAGCCAGAAAGAAAAACACCAAAACAGTATACTAACATATATATATGGAATTTAGAAAGATGGTAACGATAACCCTGTATGTGAGACAGCAAAAGAGACACAGATGTATAGAACAATCTTTTGGACTCTGTGGGAGAGGGAGAGGACGGGATGATTTGGGAGAATGGCATTGAAACATGTATAATATCATATAAGAGACGAATTGCCAGTCTAGGTTCGATGCAGGATATAGGATGCTTGGGGCTGGTGCACTGGGATGACCCAGAGGGATGGTATGGGGAGGGAGGTGGGAGAGGGGTTCAGGATTGGGAACACATGTACACCCATGGTGGATTCATGTTGATGTATGGCAAAACTAATTCAATATTGTAAAGTAAAATAAAGTAAAAAAAATAAAAATTAATTAAAAAAATGATGGTTTCAAGGGAGTTTGTATACGTTTGCTCCAACTTATCAAACTGTACAATTTAAGCTTGAATATTTTTTACGTATCAATTATATTTCAGTGTGCTGTGTGTTTAGTTGCTCAATCATGTCCGACTCTTTGAGGTCGGTCATCGATCGCATGGTTGGACACAATTGAATGACTAAGTACACAGCACACTGAAATAACAGGTTGCAAAGAGTTGGACTACAGCCTGCCAGTCTCCTCTGTCCATGGGTATTCTCCAGACAAGAATACTAGAGTGGGTTGCCATATCCTCCTCCAGAGGATACTCCTAATCCAGGCATTGAACCCAGGTCTCCGCACTGCGGGCAGATTCTTTACCTAATAAACCAGTAGGGAAGCCCAATAAAGTTGCTTTAAAAGAAAAAGGGAAACAATGATCATAAATATATGGGTTTATTAGGATTGCAGGCTGGGAGTATTTTGTACCAAGTAAACTCAGGCAACTGAGTAAGTATCTCTGAATGGCCATAAATTGAAGTATCAGTTTTATGACTGATACAAAGAAACAGAGACCAGGGCACATAATTTTTTATCATCTTTAATGGTCCTTTTAATAACCTTTAATACTAATTTTAAGCTGTTCAGTAAAGTTTGGGGGCAGAGTAAAGGGATGCTGGGGAAAAATGGAACTTGCTTCTAATTCCACATTTTTCTTATTTCCATTATCAAGCCACCACACTGATTCATTGATCTCATTTTCCACATTTAATTACACAGAAAATGTGAAAAAGTACTCAAGGGACAAGTTTTTCCTTCAACTTCCATATCATTTATTCATTAGATTAACTTAGAATAAATAAGGAAAATCTAGCTGGTAGATTTGAGAATAACACATCAATAAATTTAGACACTATTGTGAGTGAACCAAAACAAATCAATGTATGACTATACATGCTTCCTTTGCTCTATGTGTAAATTCACCAAAAAGATTATATTCAGAATGTATAATGAATTGGATTGACCAAATAAAAATAAACACCAAATTAGAGGCATTTTGAGGTCTAAGTATACCATATCAGTTGACTGCTCTTATTAATACTTTATGAATATCAACTTAGAGCCTCATTCTATTTGGAGTACCTCCTAGCACTCCTCAGGGCTGGCTGCTCTAATCCATGGTATTTCACACCATGGGTGGACTCAGTCGATTGGAAAAATCTTTCTCTGTTGTCAACATTCTTATACTCTTTCAACCTTCAAAATCTCAACAAAAACCTCTATTTGTATAATAGAAGTGAGTAGGGAGAATGCATTTTTGTCCAGGTTTATGGTGACATGGTCACTTCCAAGGGTGAAGAATGCAGGACACAGGAGATGCCTTTTTTTTTTCTACTACATGCTTCATATTAATAAAGAAGCAGGAATACAATTCACAGAATAGAAAGCCCCTCCCTGAACTGGGCATGAGACCTAAAAAGTAACTTAAGCCTCTTTCTGATCTTTCAGAGATCTCTCATCCTAAAAATGTGGAAGCTGTCTGTTCTCTCCTAGAGGGAAAACTAATAATCTTCTTTTATTTATTTGGTTTTCTAAGTGTCTTAAAGAAACTGAACACACTTGCAAATGGTTAAACTCCTACTGAGACTAAAATACCATTTCCATAGTTTATTAAGCATGATAATATCACACAGGTTTTATTCTCAATTCCTTTGAAGAGAGTCTAACCCCACCTCACTCCTGCATTTTTCCTTTATAATGCACAAATATCTCTATTATTTCTTTCTTAGGGGAGTGAAATAGTAAAAATATGACTCACAGCCAAGTTAGAGACTTATAAAATGAAGATAATGAAATAGTTATAAGAACAGTTTCTTTCAACTGGGCTGCCCCTTACAGAATAGAAAGCTAGTACAAGTGAATTTAAGCTAAACATATAGCTTAAGTAAAGTGATAAAACAACTCTAGTGATCACCAATGAAACTTGTTTAAAGCTGATACTTCAGTATAATATTTACAAATTGATTCAGATGGAAATGAACTGCCAGTCCACAAACCTGTGCTGGTGGAATGTGCTCCACCATGTATGGAAATGTCATTGAGCTTGGAAGACAGCCCCAAACGTGCACCACCGCCTCTCTATCTTAGAGACAACCCCCATCTTCTATCGTGATTTATCTGTAAGTTTAGCAGGTGCCAATTTAAGGGATTAGATCTGATAGACAGGGTGCCTGAAGAACTATGGATGGAGGTTCAAGATATTATATGGGAGGCAATGATCAAGACCATACTCAAGAAACAGAAATGCAAAAAGGCAAAATGGTTGTCTGATGAGGCCTTACAAGTACCTGAGAAAAGAAGAGAAGCTAAGGCAAAGGGGAAAAGGAAAGATATACCCATTTGAATGCAGAGTTCCAAAGAATAGCAAGGAGAGATAAGAAAGCCTGCCTCAGCGATCAATGCAAAGAAATAGAGGAAAACACAGAATGGGAAAGACTAGAGATCTCTCAAAGCAAATTAGAGATATAAAGGAATATTTCACGCAAAGATGAGCACAATAAAGGACAGAAATGGTAGGGACCTAACAGAAGCAGAAGATATCAAGAAGAGGTGGCAAGAATACATGGAAGAACTATTCAAAAAAGATCATCACGACCCAGATAACCACGATGGTGTGATCACTCACCTAGAGCCAGACCTCGTGGAATGCGAAGTCAAGTGGGCCTTAGGAAGCATCACTACGAACAAAGCTAGTGGAGGTGATGGAATTCCAGTTGAGCTATTTCAAATCCTAAAAGATGATGCTGTGAAAGTGCTGCACCCAATATTCAAGCAAATTTGGAAAACTCAGCAGTGGCCACAGCACTGGAAAAGGTCAGTTTTCATTTTGATCCCAAAGAAAGGCAATGCCAAAGAATATTCAAACTACCACCACAATCACATCCATCTCACACACTAGCAAAGTAATGCTCAAAATTCTCCAAGGCAGGCTTCAACAGTATGTGAACCATGAACTTCCAGATGTTCAAGCTGGGTTTAGAAAAGGCAGAGGAACCAGAGATCAAATTGCCAACATCTTTTACTGCTATGCTAAGTCACTTCAGTCGTGTCCGACTCTGTGCGACCCCATAGATGGCAGCCCACCAGGCTCCACTGTCCCTGGGATTCTCCAGGCAAGAACACTGGAGCAGGTTGCCATTTCCTTCTCCAATGCATGAAAGTGAAAAGTGAAAGTGAAGTTGCTCAGTTGTTTCCGACTCTTAGTGACCCCATGGACTGCAATTTACCAGGCTCCTCTGTCCATGGGATTTTCCAGGCAAGAGTACTGGAGTGGGGTGCCATTGCCTTCTCCTTTAGATCATTGAAAAAGCAAGAGAGTTTCAGAAAAGAGAGTTCCATTTACTTCGGCTTTATTGACTACGCCAAAACCTTTGACTGTGGATCACAACAAACTGTGGAAAATTCTTAAAGAGATGGGAATATCAAACACCTGAATTGCCTCCTGAGAAACCTGCATGCAGGTCAAGAAGCAACAGTTAGAACTGGACATGGAACAAAAGACTGGTTCCAAATTGGGAAAGAAGTAAGTCAAGGCTATATATAGTCACCCTGCTTATTGAACTTATATGTAGAGTACATCAAGTGAAATACCAGGCTGGATGAAGCACAAGCTGGAATCAAGATTGCTGGGAGAAATATCGATAACTTTATATATGCAGATGACACCACCCTTATGGCAGAAAGTGAAGAACTAAAGAGACTCTTGATGAAAGTGGAACAAGGAGAGTAAAAAAGTTGGCTTAAAACTCAACATTCAGAAAACTAAGATCATGGCATCTGGTCCCATCACTTCACGGCAAATAGATGGGGGAGCAACAGAAACAGTGAGAGACTTTATCTTTTTGGTCTCCCACGTCACTGCAGATGGTTACTGCAGCCATGAAATTACAAGAGGCTTGCTGTTTGGAAGAAAAGCTATGACCAACCTAGACAGCACATTAAAAAGCAGAGACATTACTTTACTGACAAAGGTCCTTCTAGTCAAAGCTATGGTTTTTCCAGTAGTTGTGTATGGATGTGAGATTTGGGTGATAAAGAAAGCTGATCGCTGAAGAATTGATGCTTTTGAACTGTGGTGCTGGAGAAGACTCTTGGGAGTCCCTTGGACTGCAAGGAGATCAAACCAGTCTATCCTAAGGGAAATCAGTCCTGAATATTCATTGGAAGGATTGATGCTGAAGCTGAAACTCCAATACTCTGGCCACCTGATGCAAAGAACCAACTCATTAGAAAATACCCTGATGCTGGGAAAGATTGAAGGCAGGAGGAGAAGAGGATGACAGAGGATGAGATGGTTGGATGGCATCAACGATGAGATGGACATGAGTTTGAGTAGGTTCCAGGAATTGGTGTTGGACAGGGAAGCCTGGTGCGCTATAGTCCATGCGGTTGCAAAGACTTGGACACAACTGAGCAACTGAATTGAACTGAATTTCAATGAAGCTCTCTGAAATACCAAACCATTTTATTTGATTATTTTTATTTTGTTTGTACTTCCCTTTTATTGAACAAAAAGGGAAATGTTCCCCTTTTTTCTTTGTACCCCATGCTGTTCTCGACTCTGCAGCTTATGTTTAAGGTGACCTTCAATTTTTCAGAAGAAACAAAGCAGGACTCTGTAATATTCAACAATTCTAGTATATTAACCTTTCTATGTCCTCTTTGTCCATGGGTGAAGACTTGTAGAAGGTCATCATGAGGGTGGTCCCTACATGCCAGCTTATGGGAAGGTTATGTTTTCAGAGTTGGGTGAGTTCTTTCTTTCCTTTTCTTTTCTTTTAGGTCCCCTCGGTAATGAAGATCATTCATTGCCAGCTGCTCAAGAAACTCAGGGGTTTTAAAATGTTGGAAATCTAGATTCCCAAAGAGGAAACTTATGGAGGGGAAAGACAAGGAGCTAGTTCACCCACCATAGTTTAGCATCAGAGGGCCTCTTTTTTATTGGTCCATAGAGAAAGAAAGATACCATTTTCCTTGTCCTTGGGCCATTGGTGCTGATGCTCTTAGTTCAGCTGTGCAGCTGTAACAGATCACCTGGGACACCAGGTGCCTCCCACTCATGGATTTGGACATAAAAGGCAGGGCTCACAGAGAAAGATGAAACCCTGAGATGCTGTTTCTCCAAGAAAGCCCCAAGACAATGCTGAACAAAGTGAGGCTGAGATGGCTTCACATTAAATGCTATAAATGTTTGCTCAAATAGAACTGAGGCCTCAGCCTTACATGTTCTACCATGGAGGCCATACATTTCTCTCTCAAACAAGTCTGATTTCTTAAAAGAAATAAAGCAAAGTACTGCTCTTAGGTGGTGCTAGTGGTAAGAATCTGCCTGCCAGTGCAGGAGATATAAGGGACGTGAGTTTGATACCTGGGTCAGGAAGATAACCTGGAGGAGGTCATAGCAACCCACTCCAGTATTTCAGAACTTCTGTCAAGGAACCTGGTGGGCTACAGTCCACAGGGTCCCAAAGAGTCAGATGCGATTTAGCATGAATGCACTTAGGGACAGTAACTGGCAGCATAAATGTTCTTGGCTCTAGGGACAGAGATAACAAAATTCAAATTCCACCATGCTCATGCTATATTCCATCTCTGCTCTTGGACTGCTAAACCATATGAGTGTCTCTCTTCTCCTTTGTAACATTTGTAGAGCAAAAATTGGGCAGTAGTTATGTGAAGAAAATGAGCTATTGATAAAAAAGGCCCTTCTACAGAATGTGTCATTGGCAGTAGGTTCTAAGTAACTGTTAACTCTCCGCCTTCCTGGATAAGTCACTTTTCCTTCCCTTTCCTTTTTAAAAAGAAAACTTCTGCTTTAATTATAACTTGGAGACTCTCTGGATTTAAAATCAAGCAAGAGTATAAATCCTTTGTCATCAGTCTCATTCCCAGCATGCCACACTCTTCCCAGAGTGTCTAACTATAACCGAGGTCTGAAGTTAGGACACTCTCCCAAGGAGAGATTAAACACTGCATTCATTACAGCAGCTGGAAGGCTGCATTATTGCTCTTCCAAAAGGGAGAGATTTATGGCTGTACTTAATGAATGCTAATAGTTTTCTTATCAGTGGGTAGCAATACAAACATTTTTGTGTATGGTAAGGTTAAAGTAAACCTTCAGAGTAGCTTTACAAAACTTGAAAGCTAGTGATTAGTTCTTGACAAGCTTGGCTAATAACAGGAGCTCCTGGAAAGCTATATAGGTCTAGCTTAGCCAGAATACATTATTCTTCAGTGTTTTACAGTTTCACATCTGTCCTTTAGGAACTGGGTTGTCACATAAAGGCATGAGGCTTTTGTGCTTTTCTTAAACCTCAAGGCAGTTGCACTCTAACCAATGTTATCTGGTTGCTGAGTAAAGAAAAGCCAAAAAAAAAAAAAAAAAGCTTTCCTAATCAGTTAACCCCTCCTCCTCCAAAAAAAAAGAAAGAGAGAGAAAGTATTCCCATAACCCAATTTTGTTTTGCAAATAGATTCAGTTTCAGCTAATAATTTCTGGGTCTCTACTATTTATGGGAAATGTTAGACTCTTTCACATATATATGCCATTTAATCCTTCTAATATTCCTTTGAGGTTTGGTTGCTGAGGAAACTGGAACTTTTGAGAGAGTGTGTGAATTGTCCAAGGTCATGTTTTTAAACCTATATCTGACTCCAAGTCCAATGCACTCAGCCCAGGCTGTACATAGTACATTTCAAGAGCAGTCAGCCTGCTTCTTCAAGGTGTCCATGAACAGTAATGATAAAACGAGGCTAGCGTGCTCAAATGCAAACATTTCCAAGAGGAGATGGTTTCTAAGAGCCTATATCCTTCAGGTTTCTGAAGCTGAAAGTGTGCTTTCTCAAAACTAAAAATGAGTGTTTTTATATAGATAAAGTCATATCAATTAATTTATACAAATTATATACTAAAACAGATTTTAAATACTATCCTCTAATATGTAGTTATAATAATAGAAGCTCAACAAAATTACATTTAATAATTAGCCTCAGCCTTGCTCAGTCTATCTGATGCCTCCTACAGAGACTATGATTCAACCCAATAAAAGTCAGATATTTCATGTCAAAAAGCCCATTACTTCTAAAATCACCCTGAGTAGGCTCACTCCAAGTTTTATAGCTTTTTCTTCTCCTTCTCTTTCAAGAAAGAAATTAATAGAGGAAAATTATATATTATATATATATAAATACATCATATATGTATTTATATATTATATATATAAATGCATTATATATATAAATACATTATATATATACATATATACATATATACATATATACATATGCTAGTGTGAAGAAGCTCTGATTTCCAAAGGTGTTCCTACCTTCAGAAATGGTTTAATTTTGAGGAAGTTAGTCAATTTCTCTGATCATGGTTCCTTTATTTTTCAAGTTAGTGTGAATGATGCCGTCTAATTCCTAGGGCTGGATTCTGGAACAGCATTGGTCAAACTTCCATTTACGGACTGAAAACCCTCTGCCAACATCACACAATTAACAATTTTTCCCTTCTTGTGAAGGGACAAATGAAACTAACAAATCGTGACTGATTTCTATTATATTAAAGTGAGTCACACCAAGGATTGTGTGCAGCTTTTCCTGGAAGATAAATTCCACACTCTGTAACAGTTGGAATATGCAGTCCCTCCTTAGTGTTTAATGTTGCTACTTAGTAACCAGGGAGTCTGCTGACTGACTTCCCTGAGATAAAGGTAAAGGGGTCAGGATGGACTCCTCAAGACCACCAATCATTTCTGTGTCCAGGCAGAGAATAATATAAGTCAGTCTGTCTCAGTCATCTAGTGTGGACAAATTTCTGTGCCACACACCCTTCATCCCAAAGGGTGGTCTGAAACTGCTTAGATATTTGAAAAAGAACAAATCTCACAGGCAGAGTGGTTGAAATCAATGTGGGTAAAATCTAAATGTTATTTAACCCTATTTTGTATAGATAACACAGGACCCCAAGAAAAAGACTTTGGCTTGTCTTGATTCTGAGTCCTGAAACGTCTGTCTTGCTTATTTTAAAATAGCAAGCATACAAGACTCCTCTCGAATCATAGCATACACTGAGAACAGAAGACATGAGTGAAGTTCCTAATGAAAGTCCATAATTGGACATTAAGGGAAAATTAGATGCTTACTGCATGCTCAGTGGCTGTCATGCCTGGCTCTTTGCAACTCCATGGACTGTAGCCCACCAGGCTCCTCTGTCCATGGGACTCTCCAGGCAAGAATACTGGAGTGGGTTGCCATTCCCTCCTCCAAGGGCTCTTCCCTACCCAGGGATTGAGTGCATATCTCCTGTGTCTCCTGCACTGGCAGGCAGGTTCTTTACCACTGATCCTCCTGGGAAGCCAATATTTATTTGACTTCACTGGGCATTAATTGCAGCACATTGGGTCTAGTTCTCTGATCAGGGATCCAAACCTGGCCCCTTGTCTTGGGAACGCAGAGTCTTAGCCACCAGACCACCAGGAAAGTTCCTAGATGCTTTCTACACCTTGGTTATTTACTAAGATGCACCGAGTGACCCTCAGCACAGCCAGGAACCATGTAAACGACCAACCACTCTTAAAAGGGGCTATCACTGTGCCAGTCCTTAGCAGGAAGGGAATTTATCTTGCTTTAACCCAGCCCAGAAGATCCACTACTAACTGGATGAACCAGTTTAAAGAGCTGGCATTTGTGGGGTTGACTTGCTGAAACTGCATTTATCATTGTGACCACTGAGGGGAGGGGGAGGGCTCTATGATGAACTCAGTAAATCAAGAGCATCTAAAAACACCTTAACTATCTCCCCAGGAGACACTGGCCCAAAAGGATCTGACAGGACCCTCTGATTTACCTAATTCATTCTCTTCTTGCTATTCTTTCTCACAGATCCAAATACGTAGTGGCATGTGGCTGTTCATGACCATATGTGAATATCTTCAGTGTCTATTTATGCAGTAGAACATAAACCCAAAGAGGAGACCTTGCCTTGGGGAATGCCATAGATGTCAACCACTGCTCCAACTGACTTTGCCACTTTAAATAGCTCTCCACCTTCTTTGAGCTGTTGATAGAGGCAGTTTGGTTAAAGTCATAGGATAGGTGAAGCTTCCAAGAATGTAATCTGTCCTGTAAACCAGTCGATGCAGAAAATAAAAACAGAGAGAAAGAAATTTCTGCTAGTAGATGTCAGAGTCAAGGTGTCAATTCCATCCATTAGAAAAAGTTTGTGTTTTGCAATCTTCCTTTTCTACTTAAAAGATATGAAGTCATATCTTGAACTCAACTCCACTCTGTCTTTTCTCCCTTAATGAATCAACCCCTGTATTATTCTTGGAGGTGGAGTCATTTGGGAAGGGGAGGAAATTTATCCTTGTATGTGTCAAAGTTTGTCAAATATCTCAAAGTCTCTGAGAATGAGGATGGCAGACACCCATTAATTCAAGACAAATATAGAAACCTGACAATAAAGCCTCTTGAGTTGCAAATCTCTCACCTTCCTAATCTGCCAAAACTCAAATTTTGGAAGCCTGAAATACTGAGGACATGACAATGAGAATACAGTTTCTGGCTGCAAAAGAAAATCAGCTTCACCACCACTGTCTCCTTCACATCCTTAACCCCCCACCTCTTCTCTTGTTCAACTTAATCCTCCAGAAAACAAAGCAGGGTCAGCAGAATGTGCTTGGGGTTAGATTGGCCCATTTGCTGAAGCCTCCAAGGTAGAAATTGTGTCCAGATTAAGATCTCCATCCCAGATTCTCCATCTCACTGCCACGGTGCTTCCTGTCTTTGCTGGGCCATGCTCACGGAGCCCCTTCAAAGAGGGCAGCATTTCCAGGCTGCGGAGGACAGATAAATGCCTGTTGTTTTACACGGGCTGGGTGGGGGAGCGGGTGTAAACCTCTTTGCTCTGCACAAAGGCAGCCTGATAATGACAAATTGCCTTGTCAACCACAAGAGATACTTAGTTATTAATGGAAATAATAGCAGATTATATCAGCTTTGCACACTATAATCAAAAAGGAAGATCAAAGGGAACTAATGTTACAAACAGTTACCAGTGAAGACATGCTAATGAGATAAAAACCACTTTCATCTCCCCCTTCCCAAATGTACCAGTGGCATCATCATTGATAATAAACATCATCATTTAAACTTGGACAATATTTTTAACACCCAAAGTCCAGCCACACCAGGGCTGCTTTCCTCTATTCAATAAAATTGTTTTCAATGTTTTAAAAAAACAAAACCCAAACACTTGATTGCATTCTGCTTGTGTTATAGGAATACATGTTTGTGAACCATCTAGCTGATCTCAACTGGTTCAGACTAAACTCCCATCACCATTGACTGTGGCTGCAAATATTTGAACATAGGGCCATTTGGTTCTTTAATAATCAAGTTAGGATATATAACTCTTCTCTGATGTGTCATTTAGGAGAATATTGCTATACAGTAGAATACTTTTCATATTTACCCAATCTTCCCTACCATTAAGTCAGCCCTTTGTTTTTTTGAAGCACTTTACAAATATTAGTGTGTGTCAAGGCCATTCTCAGAAGGTACACAGGTATTTCTATCATCTTTTCTCCTATACAGAAAATGACAAAAAGAGATCACTGACCATGGATCATTTTATTCTTACAAAAATCTTGATTTGAAGTTTCACATTCAGAGTAGTGAAATGGCATCACTCCACACTAAGCACATGATATTTAGATGATAATTTATATGTCTTACCAAGGACATTTAATAATCTTGAGCTTCTTTATGAAAAATGAGGGTAAGAATGCCTAACGTCAGTGGAAAATGTAAGAACTCATTCACATAAAATTTCTTAGTAGGAATCATAGAGTAACTTTGAAGTAAAGTGATGTGTTAGTTACTAAGTCATGTCTGACCCTTTGAGACCCCATGAACTGTAGCCCACCAGGCTCCTCTGTCCATGGGATTCTCCAGGCAAGAATACTGGAGTGGGTGGCCATTCCTTTCTCCAGGAGGTCTTCCCAACTTTACCTTCCAACAAATAAACCAAAGCCTGGAGAGTTTATGGGTTTTTACCCCCAGCTGCATCATTTGATTATTTTATAATTAGGAAATATATCCATTTAATATAAAAATATTCATTTAAAAAAACTAGTGACATTGATTCTTATCCTTCCTTCCTCAGAATATAGACAAATTAAAAGATTTCACCTTGTCAAGTGTGTAACATACTATGAAAATAAAAAGTCATGATGCAATATTGTATACAAATCCTGATAAGAACCATATCCCCAAAGTAACTTATTTTTACTTTCAATGAAAAGCAGGGTAGAAAACATCTCCAGGAGAAAACCAGGAATATTTTTGAAAGATAGAGATAAAAAGATTCTCACTGAAGGACAAAATCAGAGTGGAAGGAAGGAATTTCAGCAGCAAATAAAAACAGATGGCTACAGAGCTGAAAGCTATTCTTCCAAGCAGAGTTCCAGGGATGCTCCAACATCTACATGGCAGGTGTGGGGGACATGACTGGGCTCTGGGTCAGAAAAAGATTAATTATAAAGATTCCACTATATGAAATATTTGGGCCACGTGTCTTCTCTTCTCCTTCTTCTATAATTTCTGTTCATGCAGTGAGATAAACAATCCACTTGCCCTGAAGAATAAAGCAGTTATATCAAAAGAATGTGAGGACTTATTCAAAAGCCAAATACAGGATAAGTTGAGAATCAAAATAAATCATTACTGAAACAGATTGTAATCTGTCAAATAAACTAGGAACCCACGAGCCCATACTGATACAAATAAACAAATACATAAGTGAGAAAGGAAAAGCCTATCACAGTGTAAAGTGTCAAGTAATATAGTTGATAAATGTAAATACTAATTAACATTAGAGTATAAAAACCTTGCAGACACCATCTTGAACATGTGATAAAACATAGTGTCACCAGTAACAAAATGAGTAGTCATTAAGTATCTTCCAATGAGAGGAACCAGCATCCCCTGCTGTGATAGTGTTCCCAAAGTTCTGTAACCAGAAGCTGGTCATCGGGAACCTCACAAGTTTAACTGAGAGATGTTCTGCCAAATAACTTCTCTATATTTTTCAATAGCAAGGTCATTGAGAAAAAGAAAAGACAAAGTATTTTCTAAATTGAAGTCTATCCAAGACCTTTGATGACTAAATGCTACATGGGATTTTAGAAGGAATCATCAATCTATAAAGAATATTTTGGGAATAAGCAATGAACTTTGAATAGGCCTTTGAATTAGAAGGTAATATTATCTCAATGTTGATATTCTGATTTTGAAAGTTATATTGCGGCTTTCTAGAGGTGTATCCTTTTTTTTTTTCTTTTAAAATTTTTATTTTATCTTGGAGTATAGTTGATTAACAATGTTTTAGTTTCAAGTGTACAGCAAAGTGGTTGTACATATATATGTATCTATTCTTTTTCAAGTTTCTTTTCCCATTTAGATTATCAGCGAATATTGAGCAGAGTTTTAGGAATAAACACTAAAGTACTGAGAGATAATGAGAACTCATGTCTGTAACTTGTTCTCAAATGGCCAGGCATAAAATAATAGAAATATGTAAAAATAAATAGAGTAATAAAATAAATGCCGACATATTAACACTGGTGAACCTGGGTATTAAGGACTGAGCTGTGCACCTCTGAAATGGAAATGTTGAAATCGGAAGCTTCAGTACCTCAGAATGTGACAGGTATATGGAGACAGGTCCTTTAAAAAAGCGATTAAGATTACACAAGGTCATATGGGTGGGTCCTTATCAAATCTGACTGGTGTCCTTATAAGAGGAACTTGTAAAAATTCACCAGGGTGGTATTTGATAGCAGAAAGATTATGTAAGGACATCGTGGAAAGGTGGCAATCTTCAAACCAAGGAGAAAAGATTCAGAAGAAATCAAACCTGCTGACACCTTGATCTTACACTTTTCATCTCTACAACCATGAGAAAACAAGTTTCTAATGTTTTGCCACCCATTTGTGACAATTTGTTATAGCA
This sequence comes from Ovis aries, assembly GCF_016772045.2. Classification (NCBI taxonomy): domain Eukaryota; kingdom Metazoa; phylum Chordata; class Mammalia; order Artiodactyla; family Bovidae; genus Ovis; species Ovis aries. The sequence goes on along the minus strand of NC_056074.1, from coordinate 28,594,616 downwards.
GCACTTTCAGACTCATATAATAGAGTATATAGGCAATTTTTGTTCCATTCTTACAATTTTTACATAAGCTTGAAATTAATTTTTCAATTTTAAAATAGAAAGGTAAAAATTAAAGAAAAATGGTACACATCTGTATAGTCTAACACAGAAACAAAAATATTGAAAGGGTAGTATTAAATTTTATTAATTAATTAATTAATTTTAATTGGAGGCTAATTACTTTACAATATTGTGGTGGTTTTTGCCATACATTGACATGGATCAGCCATGGGTATACACGTGTCCCCGTCCTGAAATCCTCTCCAACCTCCCTCCCCATCCCATCCCTCTAGGTTGTCCCAGTGCACTGGCTTTGAGTGCCTTGTTTCATGCATCGAATTTGGACTGGTCATCTATTTCACATATGGTAATATACATGTTTCAATGCTATTCTCTCAAATCATCCCACCCTCGCCTTCTCCCACAGAGTCCAAAAGTCTGTTCTTTATATTTGTGTCTCTTTTGCATATAGGGTCATTGTTACCATCTTTCTAAATTCCATAAATATATGTTAATATATTGTATTGGTATTTTTCCTTCTGACTTACTTCACTCTGTATAATAGGCTCCAGTTTCATCCACTTCATCAGAACTGACTCAAATGTGTTCTTTTTAATAGCTGAGTAATATTCCATTGTGTTTTCTTATCCATTTGTCTGCCAATGGACATCTAGGTTGCTTCCATGTCCAAGCTATTGTAAACAGTGCTGTGGTGAACATTGGGGTATGTGTGCCTCTTTCAATTCTGGTTTCCTTGGAGTGTATCCCCAGCAGTGGGATTGCTGGGTTGTATGGCAGTTCTATTTTCAGTTTTTTAAGGAATCTACACACTGTTCTCCATAGTGGCTGTACTAGCTTGCATTCCCACCAACAGTGTAAGAGGGATCCCTTTTCTCCACACCCTCTCCAGCATTTATTGTTTGTAGACTTTTTGATAGCAGTCATTCTGACCAGTGTCAGAATGGTACCACACTGTGGTTTTGATTTGCATTTCTCTGATAATGAGTGATGTTGAGCATCTTTTCATGTGTTTTTAAGCCATCTGTATGGCTTCTTTGAAGAGATGCCTGTTTAGTTCTTTGGCCCATTTTTTGATTGGGTTGTTTATTTTTCTTGTATTGAGGTGCATGAGCTGCTTGTATATTTTTGTGATTAATTCTTTGTCAGTTGCTTCATTTTCTATTATTTTCTCCCATTCTGAAGGCTATCTTTTCACCTTGGTTATAGTTTCCTTCATTGTGCAAAAAGTTTTAAGTTTAATCAGGTCTCATTTGTTTATTTTTGCTTTTATTTCCATTACTCTGGAAGGTAGGTCATAGAGGATCTTGCTGTGTTTTATGTGAGAGGGTGTTCTGTCTATGTTTTCCTCTAGAAGTTTTATAGTTTCTGGTCTTACAATTAGATCTTTAATCCATTTTGAGTTTATTTTTGTGCATGGTGTTAAACACTTCAGTATTCTGGCCTGGAGAATTCCACGGACTGTATAGTTCATGGGGTCACAAATAGTTGGACACAACTGAATAACTTTCACTCACTCATGTGGTGTTAAAAAGTGTTCTAGTTTCATTCTTTTACTGATGGTTGACCAGTTTTCCCAGCAACACTTGTTAAAGAGATTGTCTTTTCTCCATTGTATATTTTTGCTTCCTTTGTCAAAGAAAAGCTGTCCATAAGTGTGTGGATTTATCTTTGGGTTTTCTATTTTGTTCCATTGATCTATATTTCTGTCCTTGCACCAGTACCATACTGTCTTGTAGTATAGTCTGAAGTAAGGCAGGTTGATTCCTCCAGTTCCATTCTTCTTTCTCAAGATTGCTTTGGCTATTCGAGATTTTTTGTGTTTCCATACAAACTGTGAAATTATTTGTTCTAGTTCTGTGAAAAATACCATTGGTAACTTGATAAGGATTACTTTGAATCTATAGATTGCTTTGGATAGTATACTCATTTTCACTATATTGATTCTTCCAATCCATGAACATGGTATATTTCCCCATCTGTTTGTGTCATCTTTGATTTCTTTCATCAGTGTTTTATAGTTTTCTATATATAGGTCTTTTGTTTCTTTAGGTAGATTTACTTCTAAGTATTTTATTCTTTTCATTGCAATGGTGAATGGGATTGTTTCCTTAATTTTTCTGTTTTATCATTGCTAATGTATAGGAATGCAAGGGATTTCTATGTATTAATTTTATATCCTGCAACTTTACTATATTCATTGATTAGCTCTAGTAATTTTCTGGTGTTGTCTTTATGGTTTTCCACATAGAGGATCATGTCATCTGCAAACAGTGAAAGTTTTACTTACATCTTCTTTTACAGTCTGGATTCCTTTTATTTATTTATCTTCTCTGATTCCTGTGGCTAAAACTTCCAAAACTATGTTGAATAGTAGTGGTGAGAGTGGGCAACCTTGTCTTATTCCTGACTTTAGGGGAAATATTATCAATTATTTGCCATTGAGTATAATGTTTGTTGTGGATTTATCATATATGGCTTTTATTATGTTGAGATATGTTCTTTTTATGCCTGCTTCATGGAGAGTTTTTTCATAAATTGGTGTTGAATTTTGTCAAAGGCTTTCTCTGCATCTGTTAAGATAATCACATGGTTTTTATCTTTCAATTTTTTAATGTGGTGTAACACATTTATTGATTTGTGAATGCTGAAGAATCCTTGCATCCCTGGGATAAAGCCCACTTGATCATGATGTATGATCTTTTTAATATGTTGTTGGATTCTCTTTGCTAGAATTTTGTTGAGGACTTTTGCATCTATGTTCATCAGTGATATGGCCTGTAGTTTTCTTTTTTTGCGGCATCTTTGAATGGTTTCAGTATTAGGGTGATGGTGGCCTCATAGAATGAGTTTGGGAGTTAACCTTCCTCAGCAACTTTCTGGAAAAATTTGAGTAGAATAGGTGTTTGCTCTTTTCTAAATTTTTGGTAAAATTCGCCTGTGAAGCCATCTGGTCCTGGGCTTCTGTTTGTTGGAAGATTTTTTATTACAGTTTTGATTTCCATACTTGTGATGTGTCTGTTAAGATTTTCTATTTCTTCCTGGTTCAGTCTTGGAAGGTTATACTTTTCTAAGAGTTTGTCCATTTCTTCCAAGTTGTCCATTTGATTGGCATATAGTTACTGATAGTACTCTCTTATGATCCTTTGTATTTTTGTGTTATCCATTGTGATTTCTCCATTTTCATTTCTAATTTTGTTGATTTGATTCTTCTTCCTTTTTTTTTCTTGGTGAGTCTGGCTAATGGTTTGTCTATTGTATTTATCTTGTCAAAGAACCAGCTTTTAGTTTTGTTGATTTTTTGCTATAGTCTCCTTTGTTTCTTTTTCATTTATTTTTGCTTGGATTTTTATGATTTCTTTCCTTTTACTAACTTTGTACCTCAATACATAAGGCAAATGCTAACAAGTATGAAAGGAGAAATTAACAGTAACACAATAATAGTGGGAGACTTTAACCCCACTCACACCTATGGATAGATCAACCAAATAGAAAATTAGCAAGGAAACACAAGCTTTAAGTGACACAATGGACCAGTTAGACCTAATTGATATATATAGGATATTTTATCCCCAAACAATGAATTTCACCTTTTTCTCAAGTGCACACAGAACATTCTCCAGGATAGATCACATCCTGGGCCATAAATATAGCCTTGGTAAACTAAAAAAAAAAAAAAAAAAAAAAGGAAATCATTTCAAGCATCTTTTCTGATCACAATGTGGTAAGATTTGACATCAACTACAGGGAAAAAAACTATTAAAAATACAAACATATGGAGGCTAAAATACATGCTTCTGAATAACCAAGAAATCACAGAAGAAATCAAAAGGAAATCAAAATATGCATAAAAACAAGTGAAAATGAAAACATGGCAACCTAAAACCTGTGGGATTCAGAAAAGGTAGTGCTAAGAGCTTCATAATATTATTAAATTCTTAAAAGCAAGTCAGAAACAACATTCAATTTTTTGTTGAAATACATGATATGGGTATCTGAATAGAAAATGCCAGAATTGACATATGGTGGTTTAGTCACTAAGTATTGTCTGACTCTTTGTGACCCTGTGGACTGTAGCCTGCCAGGCTCCTCTGTCCATGGGATTGAGGCAAGAATTCAGGAGTGGGTTGCCATTTCCTTCTCCAGGATATCTTCCTGACCCAGAGATTGAACCCAGGTCTCTTGCATTGCAGGCAGATTCTTTACTGACTGAGCCACTAGGAAAGCTTGAGCTGACATATAATACAGTGTAAAACAATAATGACTTCTATGAAATGAGGTTGATAAATGTTAGAGAAAAAGAGGACATTTACTTTATACTTATATGAATTTGTGATTTTCAAAGTATTTTTACAGAGAAAGTGTATGTTATTTATAATAATAATAACAACAACAAATTCAATGAAAAAGAATTCCTATATAAAAGCAATACAGAATAAAACTCTCCTTATGTTGGTATTTGAAGTGGAGGTGGGACAAAATCTATTTTTATCCATCCACAAGCTCTAACACACTAGTGAACAGAGTCTGCTCACATTCATGGAGCAATGAAGTCCAGAGCAGAACCTATCTTAAGCAAATATATATATTTATCTATATACTTCAGAGATATTTACAGAAATTTATCATTTCCATAAACCAAGAAAAGGCTACTATGTAAAAGTAACACTGATGAAAAATAAAAAAGTGTTTAAAATGTAAAATACGATCATTTAAATTAAAAACAAAAAACGTCAGTAGAAGGTTTGAAACTGAAAGTAAAAAACAAAACAAAACAAAAAAACAACTCCAGAAAGTAGTTTTTGAGATCTAAAAGTAAAAAGAAGATGGCAATTATGAAATAAAATTTAAGAGATATAGTGGGCTCCATGTAAGATCTTCAAAGTCTAAAAAGAATTCAAGAGAATAGGAGGAACAGAGGGGCAGGGAGGAAAAGACAGAGGGGGAGGAATAATGAGAAGTGGTTGAAATTCTAGGATGGGATGATATCAGTCAATGCAAATGTAGAAAACAATTTCCTAGAGAAAAAACATCTACTTTCAAATCATTTTAATTATTTTATTTTTTATGCTTAAATATTTCAGAATTAACTATAGGCATTCTGACAAGCAGGGGCTTCCCAGGTGGCACTAGTAGTAAAGAACTTACCAGCAATGCAGGAGGAAAAGAGACGAAAGTTCAGTTCCTGGGTCAAGAAGATCTCTTGGAGATCCCTCCACGATCCCTTGGAGAAGGGCATGGCAACCCACTCCAGTATTCTTGCCTGGAGAATACCATGGACAGAGGAGCCTGGTGGGCTACGGTTCATGGGGTTGCAGAGAGTGGGACATGACAGAAGTGACTTAGCACGCAAGCACTCATGCACACATTCTGACAAACTATCACTGTATATTTTAGTATCCTTCTCTAAAATAAGAGCATGTTTCAAAATGATCAGAAAGTTGTTATTCCTAAAAATTAATAATTTCTTCATGAAATCTAATGCTTATCAGTATAAAAAGTTTCTGATTGTTCCAACTTGTAAGTGTCTGTATCTATATCATCATCTATATCCACAGACAATTCTCATTTTTCAATGCAGTTATATTCCATTAAGTCACCATGAACCATGAATTAACAAACACTGAACTATTCCTAATGCAGGAGGCTCTGGTCACAACATTTCACCTCAACTGAAACCCCATTTATGTTATGTAGGTTTGTTTGTCAATGCCCCTGTAAAAGAAGCCAGTCTCATTAGCATTAAAAACCTGCTTTTCTACATAACCTTTATTATTTACAACATTTAGCAGATATTTTTAAGAATTCCTTTGCAGATTCCTGATCACAGAACCTGCCTCTTCTGCAAGTTTAATATTTTTTATGCCACATTATCTTTTGAAAAGTGCAAGCCAGGCCACACTAGTTGAGAAGGTTTAACATTTTCCTGACCCAGGGTAACCTGACTGTAAATTACTTTGACTGTTAGCTTCACCACAATGCTGCATACTACACTTTCTTTTCAACCTACCATCACCATATGAATCCACACAAATGTATCCACTTTTCCATCTTTTCCACCACTTCACGCATTATAGTTGTTATCTTATACAGATCTATGAGTTTCCTCTTCCATTTTTAGATGCATCATATTTTTAATTTATTAACATTGAACTCAGAAGCAATAGTACTGTAATGTATACCTAAACAAAGCTCATCTAACAGACATTTTTTCCCCTTTAAAGCATATCACAGCCTTCTTGCGTGTAGGAATACTGGGTAATAAGTACTCCAAGACTGTACTTGGAAGCCATTTTATGTATGTATGTATGTTTGTATTTACTATTGGAGTGTAGTTGATTTATAATACTATGCTCATTTCAGGTGTACAGCATAGTGATTCAGTATTTTCACAGATTATACTCCATTAGAGGTTAATACAAAGTAATGGCTATAATTCCCTATGCCATACAGTATATTCTAATGGCTTATTTATTTTATACATAGTAGTTTGTATCCATTAATACCTATCCCTAATTTGTCCATCTCCCTTTTAGTAACCGCAAGTTTGTCATCTATATGAAAGTCATTTAAAATAAAAAAATCACTAAAAAAATGAAAACAAACAAAAATGTGGCATTAAGTATACAGAAAAAAGGATGTTTGTTTGTAGTAAGAGAGGTTAAATAAGAAGTCAGAGCATTGCCTTGTTTGACCTCACATGGTTAAATGCAAATGCATGTAGGGCAACTCAAATTTCATTTCACTCTACCTGTGTTCATGAATGAATATAAAGTTGCCTGAGTATTGATTTGGGAGATACAAGTAAATTTTAAGTGAATTTACATATACAGAATCTACAAATAATGAAGATCAGCTCTGTGTGTATGTGTGTGTGGAGGTTACAGGTATAGATATAGATAATGTGGGCTTCCCAGGTGGCACTGGTGGTAAAAACCCACTTGCCAGTGCCGGAGACTTAAGAGACATGGGTTTGATTCCTGAGTCAGGAAGATCCCCTGGAAGAGGGCACAGCAACCCACTCTAGTATTCTCACTTGGAGAATCCCATGGACAGAGGAGCCTGGTGGATTATGGTCCATAGGGTACCAAAGAGCTGGATATGACTGAAGCGAATTAGTCCACACACATAGATAATGTAGATATAGGTATAGATATAGATATATATTTTAAAAAATGAGTTTGGCTCAAGCTTCAATATGAAATAACATTGAAGCTACAGTTATGATACATTAGTAATGATGCTTAGAGTTCACTAGTGTGACGTCTATAACACTGAAAAAGAAAAAGAAAATGATATTGAGCATTTGATAAGCTATAAGATTTAAATGATATTGGACAACATTTACTTTTTCTGCAGTTCAAATAATGATGTTTAATTTTACATTGAATGACATTTATATAAACATGGTATAAATACCATTTATTGACTTTTAATGTTAAATCATTTTACAGACAAAACACAGATGCACCAACTAGAGTCTAAATGTTATAGAATAGCCGATGTAGGTTTTCTCTCATGGAAATTGGATGATGGGTGAGAGAGGTCAGTTAGAGAAAATGTTAGGGGCTCAATGCTTCTCATTTAGCCTAACTGGGAGTTAAGATAATTTATATAAGTTAGTAGAACAAGAAATATAAGATAAATTCCATTATTGTAAAGTCTCCTATTTTCATCAAGATCAGTTTTGGTATCTGACTAATCATCTACCTGAAACAAACATGCTGATGAAAACATATTTTTAAAAATATTTTTAAATGCATCAAGGAGTAGACAAGAAAATGAGTACTTGGAGACCAAAAAATAAATGATAGCTAGGATCTAATACAGGTAATCAGAACACTAAAGCTGGCTTTTGCCCTAAGGACATTTTAAAACAGAACATATGAGCTATGATATTCAAAACCTGGCAAGGCACAGAGAAAAATATATAGAGGCCAGGGCCAAGGAGAGAGAAGAGTATCAAAAAACATTCCCCAGAGGCTGCATACAGGCAACTCTGGGGTTTGCTGAGGCTTGTACAATTTTTAAGGGTGCATTTAAGAAAAATAATACAGCATTTCACATGTGCAAGTAAGGGGCTCTGAAGCTACAGTTCAATAAAACTGCATATATATATATATATATATATATATATATACACACACACACAAATGCCAATAAGCTTCATAGAAGAGCTTCCTCTGACAATGCTGCAGAGTTCAGGGGAATTAATAATGAAGTGCCAGGGGACTCTGTGACAAACTGCATTTTCTTGGGAAGCCATAAAATCAAACTGGCCTCCTTAAAGCTGTGGATGGTCAAAAAAAAGTCCAGCTGAGAATTTAAAAAGGTCTGAAGTTGGTAGTCCTTCCACTCATCTTGCAAGACCTTCAACCAATGTGAACCACAACCAGGAGACGATATTTAGAATTCAAAAAAAAAAGCGAAACCAGATTAGAATATAGAATCTATAACTCCTTAAAACAAAAAGAAAATTTAAAAAATAGGCAAAAATACCACAGAAAGGAAAGTTTAAATAGCAAAAAAACATATATCATGATTTTGGATCATTTGAATCTTTTTCATCTATAAAGCAAAGGAGTAAAAATGTATATTTTTCCAGTTATATCATTAGCAGGCTAGTGGTTGGCCCAGGAGATTTGACCAGTCTAGTATGGATGGTGGCAAGGATCTCTCTCTAGAACTGTGGCTCAGAATTTAGAGAAATATATGCAGCTGAGATATGAGGTTGTATCAGGACAGGACCAAATTCAACAGAGTGAAATTACTGGTAAAAGTTAGGATAAGAAAACAGATATCAGAGAGTTAGGGCAACCAACAGAAAGTGCTTCAGTGTGAAAGTAAATTGACTCTGCAGCCCCATGGACCCACTAGGCTCCACTGTCCATGGAATTTTCCATGCAAGAATACTGGAGTGGGTTGCTATTTCCTCCTCCAGGGGATCTTCCCTGGCCAGGGATCAAACCCACATCTCTTGCATCTCCTGCATTAGCAGGTGGATTCTTTAGCACCATGCTACCTGGGCTTCTCAAGTTGGCCCAGTAAGTCAAATACTGTTTTCTGAGGCTGGTATATAGGTATCAAACCTAACAGGATGCGTGGAAGGATCAACTATACTTAGAGGCTCAGAGCTAAGGGTGGATGCAAGTGATCTTCAAGATTTTAAACAACCAATGACTCTACTTTTATTGTTGAGTTTTTATGAGAAAGAATGCTTAAAAAAACCATATACAAAAGAATGAAACTGGATCACTATCTTGCACCATATACAGAAATTAACTCAAAATGGATTAAAGACATAAAGGTAACACCTGAAACCATAAGACTCCTAGAATAAAATATAGGCTATAGGCTCCTTGACACTAATCTTAGCAATGACTCTTTTAAAATCAAACTCCCAAAGCAAAGACAACAAGACCAAAAATAAAAGACTGCATCAAACTAAAAACTTCTGCAGGGCAAGGAAAATTATCAACAAAATGAAAAGGCAATCTAGTAAATTGCAGAAAACATTTACACATAATATATCTGAGTATAGGCTGATATTCAAAATATGTAAAGAACTCAAACAACTGAATAGTAAAAACAACCAACTAACCTGATTTCAAAATGTTCAGAATATAGAAAAAAACTTTTTTTTTTCCCAAAGAGGACATACAAATAGCCAACAGGTATATGAAAAGATGCTCAATGTCACTAATCATCAGAGAAATATAAATCAAAATCACAGTGAAATACCACTTTGTACCTGTAAAATAGCTAATGTCAAAAGACAAGAAATAGGGATTTCCCTGGTAGCCCAGTGGCTGAGACTCTGCACTCCCAATGCAGGGGCCCGCATTCCATCCCTTCTCAGGGAACTAGATCTCACATGCCCCAGCTAAGAGTTCACATGCTGCAGCTGAAGATCTGGCATGCTTCAACAAAGACTGAAGATCCCCATGCTGCCGCTAAGACCTGGCACAGCCAAATAAATAATTGCTTAAAAAAAAATTAAAGAGAACAAGAAATAACAAGTGTTGGCAAAGATGTGGGGTGGAGAACCCTTGTGCACCGTTAATGGGAAAGTAAACTGGTTCAAACTCAATGGATGACACTATGTTGCAGAAACTAAAACCACCGTATGATCCAGCAATTCCACTTTCTTTCCTCTGAAGAAAATGAAAACATTACCTTGAAAACATATCCACCCCCATGTTTACTGCAGCACTATTTGCAATGGCCAAGATACAGAAATAACTTGTGTTCATAGACGGATAAATGGGGAAAAAATGTGGAATATATACACAGTGGAATGTCACTAGCCATAAAAAGGAATGAAATATTGTCATTTGTGACAGCAGAGGTGAAATTTGAGGGCATTATGCTAAGTAAAATATGTCAGGCAAAGAAAGACAAATACTGCATGATCTCACTTATATATGAAATTAAAAACAACAACAATAAGAAAAACACCAAGCTCACAGGCACAGAAAACAGGCTGCTGGTTGCCAGAGATGGGGGTTGGTTTGGGAGGGGGGTGTTGGTGAAAGGGATACAGGGAGCCTAAGGGTACAAGCTTCCCCTAGTTATAAAATAAGCAAGCCATGAGAACGCAGTGTACAGAATGGCAACTATAGCTAATAATCCTGAATCGTATATTTGAAGGTTGCTGAGAGAGCAGAGAGTAAGCACATACTAAAGGTCTTTGTTATAACAAAAAATTAACTATATATGGTGAGTGAAGTTAATTTATTGTTGTGATCATTTTACAATGCATACAAATATTGGTTCATTATGTTGTAACCTGAAACCAACAGAATGCTATATGTCAATTATATCTCAATTATTAAAAAAAAATTGAAAACAGAATGCTTTACCAAGAGGAAACTCAATTGAATAGCTATAATACAAACTGAATGACATTGAGAGTGGTCACTCAGAACTGCAAAAGTGGAAAAATGCTGGTGACTATCCTCATTTCACGTTGACTTCTCCGTTTTATGAAGCACCCCAGAGGTGAGCAAAATGTTCCATTAAAGAAGAAAATATTAGAACTTTCTTTTTAAATTTATAGCAGCCTTTTGAAAAAAAATTTTTTTTCTGTCTTATAATACATTAATTTGTTAACTCAATAGTAAGTATATTCATCCTTTTACTTAACAATATGGAGTACCTTCTATCTCACCATAGTGTAAAGTGTTAGTCACTTAGTCAAGTCTGACTTTGTGACCCAGTGGACTGTAGCTCACCAGTCTTCTCTGTTCATGGAGTTCTCCAGGCAAGAATACTGGAGTAGGTGGAGCCATACGCAATCCAGGGGTTGGACTGAACCCTGGTCTCCAGCATTGCAGGCAGATTTTTTTTTTTTAACCATCTGAGCTGCTAGGGAAGCCCCTACTTCACCATACTGAATATCAAACACTAATCTCCCATTTTAGCATTTTAGCCCTGAAGACATAGATATGAATAAAAATGTTTGCTCTCATGGAGGTTTCATGGGTGAGACAGAAAATAAACATGTAAATATATGTCAAATAATGATAAATAATACATATAATATATATATATATAATGTGAGAAGGAAATGGCAACTCACTCCAGTATTCTTGCCTGGAGAATCACATACACACACACATACACACACACATACATATATAAACAACCAATAGAAACAGTCAATCATACAAACAAACAGGATAAGGTTGGAGCCTGTCTGAAGGGCTTTGCACAAGGAAGGGAGGTGGGCAAAGCCTCTTTGAGGAGGTGACATTTGGAGGGAATCAGGCAAAGATCTAGATAGCGAACACAGTGAGTCACAGGTCTTGAGACAGAACCAGCTTGGACATTTGAGGAAAAACAAAGGAACATGTGTCCAAAGTAATCAGATGGCAAATGATAGGAGAAGGGTTCAGAGAGGGATTCGGGAGGCAGATTATATGCAGCCTGGTAGAAGCCTGCGAAGGTAATATACAACATGGCGACTATAGTTAGTAATCCTGCATTGCATATTTGAAAGTTGCTGAGAGAAGATATTAAAAGTCTTTGCCAGCCAGCCCTTCAGTAAATAATTTGAATTTATTCTGAAGGAAGAGAAGCCATCAGAGGATCTGGACCACATGATTTGGTTTACAATTTTAAAAGATCCCTCCAGTTTCTGCGTAGAGACTAGTCTGTATGGGAAAAGAGTAAGGAAATGAGAAAGAAAGGAGTCTACTGAGAGTGTAGGCAAGAGGTGGTGACATGGACCAAGAGTAATAATGTAATTAATAAATAAATGAACAGTACATGCTTTGAGGCTGTGTTTGTAGGTTATGTTTTATTTTGGAGAGTTGTACTATCAGAAGGACCAGGAATCTATTCTAAAAGAAGATTTTCAGGACAGGAATGTGATTACACCACAGACTGAAATATTTCCTAATATTTTATAGAATGTCTTTGTTCTGGAGCTGTCAATTCATTGGTAGTAATAGTAATTTTAAGAAAGACATGCCTCTTTCAAAAGATACATAAAAAATTTTCAATTGTGAAGAAAATAATGCAAACATCAGTTGGCAAAGGGCATATATTTTCATCTCAGAAGTTTAGTTTCATTTTGTTTAAATGTATAAACATTTACTGGGACGCAGTCTGTGCTCACAAAATGTTTGTCTGCATTCAGGGTGAGATGTTAGGATTCCAAGTATACTATAGAAGGAATAAGAGGTAACGTGTGTGTGTGTGTGTGTATTTTAATTAATGAAAATGTGTGTGGAGAAAAATGTACTTTGCCTTATAAGTATCCATCGCACAAATCAGGGCATGCAGCCAGCTGTAAATCATGGGCTTTGGTCCTAGTCAGATTTGGACTGGTTTCATAGGTCAACTATTTGAGAGGTATTTGTTCCTGGGCAAGTTATTTAATGTAACCAAGCCTCACGTTTTGCTCAAGAATTGATGCTTTTGAACTGTGGTGCTGGAGAAGGCTCTTGAGAGTCCTTTAGGCATCAAGGAGATCAAACCAGTCAATCCTGGAGGAAATCAACCCTGAATACTCATTGGAAGGACTGATGCTGAAGTTCTAATACTTTGGCCACCTCATGTGAAGAGCTGACTCACTGGAAAAGACCCTGATGCTGTGAAAGATTGAAGGTTAAAGGAGAAGGGGCGACAGGGGATGAGATAGTTGGATGGCATCACCAATTCAATGGATATGAACTTGGGAAAACTCCAGGAGATACTGAGGGGCAGGAAGGGCTGGCGTGCTGCAGTCCATGGGGCTGCAAAGAATCAGACATGACTTATCGACTGAACAATAATGAGTTATATAACCTAACTGAGCTTCAGATTTTGTTTTGTTTTACTTTCATTTTAAACACTGTATTTTTTTAGAGCAGTTTTGAATTCACAGAAATGTTGAAGGGAAAGGCACAGAGATTTCTCATAGACGTCCCATCAAAGTGGGACATCTGTTACAGCTGAGGGTCCTACAGTGACACATCATTATCCAAAATCTTTAGCTTACATTAGAGTTTAGTCTTGGTGGATTTTTACTTTCTATGAGTTTTGACACATATGTGACAGTAGGTACCCATCATCATAAGAGCATACCACCTCTTCATCTCTCCCTCCTCCCTAACCCCCAAAGCCACTGATCTTTTTTCTCCACACTTTTGCATTTTTTTCAGAATGTTGGTATTTGGAATCATACAATATGAAATCTTTTCAGACTAACTTCTTTCACTTAGTATATGCATTGAATTTCCCCCCCGCCCCATGTCTTTTCGTAGCTTGACAGTTCATTTCTTTCTAACTTTGAATAACTTTCCATCGTTGGAATACACCACTGTTTATTGACCCACTCCATTATTGAAAGACATCTTGGTTGCTTTCATGCTTTGGCAATTCATGAATAAAACTGATGTTGTAAACATCTGTGTGCTGGCTTGTGTGTGAACACAGGTTTTCAACTCCTTTAGGTAAACTCTTGTTGAATTGTATGTATATATATATATATGTGTGTGTGTGTGTGTGTACACAAAATTTCAGAAGTTTCCTCATGCTCTGTTAAAAAATATAATTATTTACTTATTTGGCTGTGCAGGTTCTCAGTTGTAGCATACAGGATCTAGTTCCCTGACCATAAATTGAACCCAGGCCTCTTGCACTAGGAGCACGAAGACTTTGTCACTGGACCACCAGGGGAGTCCCTCTTCACACACTTTAAGATATTCTTCATGTCTTGGAAAGAAAGTAGGATTTGAATCCAGAGTCTGCAGTTTGAGACAGTGTTGCCTGCTCATTACCACGTTGGGAAAGTTAGTTCACTTCCCTGAGCTTTACTTTCTAAAATGAAAATAATATTTACCTAATAGTGCTCTAGTTCTCTTAAAAGGACTGAATATACTAGTACTAATATTTATTTCTGGTTAAAATGGCTGAATATCAACAATTTTATACAGTTCAGCCTGAATATAGTTAAAAGAAACTATCCCAAATTTCAAATAGAGAAAAACAAATGAGGTATAAAGGTCTTCTTTTTGGCATCAAGTTCTGCTTTAATTCTCTCTCATTAATAAGTATGGTTGGAACACTTATTAGGTGCCAGATGCTGAAGCTCACTATCTCAGTGAATCCCCCAAACAACCTTACATATCAGGAATAATGAACCATCTTACAGCACAGAAGGGGAAACTGAGCAACAGATCAAAACCAAAGGACACAGCATGTACACGGTCACTCCAGAATTTTAAACCAAGGTAATCTGACACCACAGTCCAAGTTCTTAGTGATTATACCTCACTGCCTCTTCAGCCAGTTCGATTCCAAGGATGAAAAGGGCTTATTTTTAGATGCTAGGAGTCAGTTTTTTTAATCTAGTTCCCTGTTGCTTTTTCTGAACTGTGCCTAGAATTGAATTAAACCCAACTCATCTGGCTTCAGCCTCTCCCAGTATACAAAACACTATCACCTTCCATCCATCGCCACTCCTCCTCCTGTCAGCCCTGTAGATGAGCTTCGATATTCGTCTCACAAATGCAGAACGTCATTTTGGTTTCTTAACTACAATAGAACAGCCTGTCCACTTAAAAATTTCATTAGGAACTGCACCCCGAGGCTAGGATATGATGAACTCAGATGATGCTTAAATCCGAGGCAGAGAAGTGCTGGGAGGAGGGAGGACCCCACTTGCTCTAGAAATGTGAGGAAGAGGGTTTAGTGACAATGGATGTCTGAAAAGCAGCATAAAGAGTCTCTCATGAAGACCTAAAGCTCCCATTGCTTCAGAAGGCTGTAATTCACAAGTTCAACAACAAAGGCCACAAGGCTGAAGCTAAAAATAAGAGGAGAAAAAAAGTAAAGTTCTTTCTGGAAGATTAACTCAAGTTCAGGGATGTCGTCTGTCAAGGGGTACATGGGTGGAGAGCAAGGGAGGAGAAATATATTTTCTCATGCTCCTCGGTAACCAGCATCATTAGTGTAACAGCAGAATGGGAAACATGATGTAATTGTAGTTCACAGCACTCTTGATTGGCACAGAACACAATTAGACAGGCTAAATGGAGACTAATTTGCCATCTCTAGTCTGAACCAACTCAAAATCAATGGTCCACTGCAGATTACCCCATGGGGAACATGGAGGCAAGGGAGACTGGCAGTGGCAAAGTAGGTCGTGGGTGTCTGTGTTCCCCAGCCCACTCCTCTATCCATCAAACTGATAGGCGCATACAAACAAATAGCAGAAGCAACCGCTCTGTGAATGGCTCATGATTACAGCAAAAGGCATTGTTGAGAAAGGAAATGAGGTCTGAATACGAAGAGATTGCAGTTTGTCTACCAGATGCACTATAGGGATTTGCATGTTCTGTAGCCACGTTCTTAGGGTTTCTTTGCTTCAGCAAAGAGAACAATTCTATTGATGAGCTCACCCATCCTCCTCCACCCTATCCCACAGGTGGTTTTCAAATGTTATTACACATAAAACCACCTGGAATAAGTATCTAAATGCATATTTCCTGGCCCCAGGCTCAGAGATGCTGACTAGGTCCATTGGGGTTGAAACCTGCACAGCAGTATTTAACAAGCATTGCAGTTTTTTTTGATGGATATCATTTGTGGGCCACATTTGGAAACGCAACTAAGGGTAATAGATGTGTATGCGTATACATGTATGGGCTTCTCTGGTGGCTCAGTGGTAAAGAAACCGCCTGCCAATATAGGAGACACAGGTTTGATCCCTGGGTTGGGAAGATACCTGGAGAAGGAAATGGCAACTCACTCCAGTTTTCTTGCCTAGGAAGTCCCATGAGCACAGGAGCCTGGCAGGCTATAGTCCATGGGTTCGCAAAAGAGTCAGACATGACTTAGCGACGAAACAACAAAATACATGTATAGAATTTACATTATTTATATTTGATCTTCTGAAGTAGGGACTATTTAGTATTCAACATAAAAATATCACAAGAAAGCTTATCTCAGGCTCCCTACTCCCACATCTATGCCTGATTTCCACTGTTCCCAGGATGGGGGCAGGATTAACTGCCAATCACAAATGATAAATCTACATTATCAAAGGTAATTTGCTTCTTCCTTTAAGTAATTGGATTTTAGATGTTTCATTGAGAAGTAATTGACATACATAACTGAAAGTTTAAGGTGTACACCTTGATGGTTTGAGATATATATATATATATATATATAATGAAATATATATATACATGTGTAATAAATATATGTATATCTAAACCACAATAGGTTCATTTAACTTTCATGATTACATATAGATACAATAAAAAGAAAAAGAAAAAATATTCTCCTTGCAATGATTCTTAAGATTTACTCTCTTAACAATTATTCTGCGCATCTTACAGTAGTTAACTATGGTCACCATTTTGTATATTACTTCCCTAGTACTTACTTATCTTATAACTGGAAGTTTGTAATTTTTGAGTTTTCTACCTCCGATTCCTCCTCCTCTCAGATTCTATAAACACTATTTACAACTGAACATCTACCATGCCCTCTTGTGCAGTAGCTAATTTCTGAATACTAACTGTTGATAGAATTAACAGGCAGATTTAGTATGATTTTTCTCTTGATGCAATATTTTATGTAGTTAATTAATTGGCATCATAAAGTGAAAGGTTTTTATGTTTACTAGTCACTTTTCTGTGTTTATTTTTTAAAGGCAATTAATCATTCACTGCAGAAATACTTTTAATTAAAATGATTCCTCATTCCCAGCCTCAGAAATATATGAAACGAAAACAAAATAAATGAGGATGAAAACTGAAAGTTTTGACAGTTCAAGTAGACATCACTCACGTTCTGTGTTAGTTTATGAATTGCTACATGAAAATAAAGCCAGATGAGTGGTCAATATGGACCAGGTTAATAAATGCAATGATCCTATTATCTCCTAGGAAAGACATTTCTCATTTTGTTTGAAAATTTAGGAAAAAATATTGTCTCTGATCACACTAAAATCCAAATATAAATATTTTTGAAAAACCAACAGTATCCCTCAGTGTAATGGCCACAATCATGCTTTTTCTTCCCCTCTTTATGTATCCAGTGCCCCCCACATGGCAAGTGCCCAATAAATGAGTACAGTTATTGAGGAAATTCACTAAGTTGGTCTAAGTGAAGAAGATGCCATTTGAATCTATAAAGCAATTTTCAATCATTATAATCTTATCTTTTATTATATTTAGTATCATAAATTAGTAGACACCAAGTACAAGTTCTACAGATTATGACTATAATATAGCTTAAATGTTGATTTTAGCTATGTTGATCCTTGGAAGAAAATCTTCCAAGGATCTTCCAAGGATCCTATGGAAAAGCTATGACCAACCAAAACAGAATATTAAAAAGCAGAGACATTACTTTACCAATAAAGGTCTGTCTAGTCAAAGCTATGGATTTTCCACTAGGCATGTATGGATATGAGGGTTGGACTATAAAAAAAGCTGAGCACCAAAGAACTGATGCTTTTGAACTATGGTGTTAGAGAAGACTTTTGAGAGTCCCTTGGACTGCAGGGAGATCAAACCTGTCAACCCTAAAGGAAATCACTCCTGAATATTCATTGAAAGAACTGACACTGAAGCTGAAGCTCCAATACTTTGGCTACCTAATGCAAAGTACTGACTCATTTGAAAAGACCCTGATGCTGGGAAAGATTGAGGGCAGGAGGAGAAGGGGACAACAGAGGATAAGATGGTTGGATGGCATCACCAACTCAATGGACATGAGTTTGGGTAGACTTCGGTAGACAGGGAGGCCTGGCGTGCCATAGCCCATGGGGTCACAATGAGTCAGACATGACTGAGCGACAGAACTGACTGAAAATACTGATACTCATAGATTTGCGTACAGAGTCTCTAATGTTTGGGGGTTCTCATTCTGTCTGATATGCAAAGGACACCTCAGGACCCCTTCATTCCCCTATCTGACTGGAATCTTTGCTCACGAATAAAAAGGACGGTGTCCAGGATTAGATGATACCACTGGGTAAGCTGGGAAATAGCCAGAAGTGACCAAGAAATGCAAGCCCTGTGGCATCTGAGGGGCTGGAGTGGGTATAGATTTTCAGCTTAAATGGGCCTTGCTCCAGTTAGATTACATGAAAGTAATATCTCTAAGAATCTTGGTTCTAAATATTTAGAATTTCTTGCACTTATTACTGCATTCTGTACAGAGGGAAGAATGATGAATGACTTAGGACAGTGCAGAAAGATCAAATCTAAATGCCTACAAAAACATATTCTAACAATAGCAAGTTGATTTGCCCTAGAATTCTATATGGGATAAAAACTTAGAGGCATCACTTATCAAGGAAAGTGGGGGTGAGACAAAGTAGCAGTGACAAGAGACGTAAATTAAGAATCTACAGGAGATGCTCCAAAGCCCCCAGGTCCCTGTCTGCGTACAGCAAAGAGACACCCGCTCCTTTATAAATCGTATAGGAGCTGGGAAGTATTTATGGAGACCAATTAAGGGGGAATCTGGGTCTAAGGTCAGTAAACACAAAACACAGCTGTGGGCTTCTGGGAAGAAAAAAGTCATTGCATTAAAATTATGTTCTAAATATATTCTAAATAGAGATAATACCGGTCCCCTCCCTCAACCAACTTCAGAATACTAATCACGAGGCATGTACATCCTCACTCTCTAGGCGTAAGAAACAAGAAGAGATTTTCAAGAAAGCTGAAAATGTCTAAGAAATGAGCTATAGAGACTGATAGGTGAAAGACTTTGATTAACAAAAATAAAGTGAACACTGAGTTGTCACTGTGGTTGTTTGGTCCCTAAGTCTTGTGCGACACTTTTGTGACCCCATGGACGGCCAGGTTCCTCTGCCCATGGAATTTCCCAGGCAAGAATACTGGAGTGGGTTGCCATTTCTTTCTTCAGGATCTTCCCAACCCAGGAATCAAATCTGTGTCTTCTGTGTCTCCTGCATTGCCCGTGGATTCTTTACTACTGAGCCACCAGGGAAGCCCCTAATTTATGTTTTCATGTCTCATTCTCCAGTTCAGTCAGTTCAGTTCAGTGGCTCATTTGTGTTCAACTCTTTGCCACCCCAATGAACTGCCGCACGCCAGGCTTCCCTGTCTATCACCAACTCTAGGAGCTTGCTCAAACTCCTGTCCTTTGAGTCTGCAATGCCATCCAACCTTCTCATCCTCTGTCATCCCCTTCTCCTCCCATCTTCAATCTTTCCCAGCATTGGGGTCTTTTCCAATGAGTCAGTTCTTTGCATCAGGTAGCCAAAGTACTGGAGTTTCAGCTTCAGCATCAGTCCTTTCAATGAATATTCAGGACTAATTTCCTTTAGGATTGACTGGCTGGATCTCCTTGCAGTCCAAGGGACTTTCAAGAGTCTTCTCCAATACCACAGTTCAAAAGCATCAGTTCTTCAGTGCTCAGCTTTCTTTATAGTCCAACTCTCACTTCCATACGTGACTACTGGAAAAACCATAGCTTTGACTAGACAGACCTTTGTTGACAAAGTAATGTCTCTACTTTTTAATCTGCTGTCTATGGTGTTCATAGCTTTCTCATTCTTAAATATCTATGTATCCATTCATCCATTCATCCATGCATCCACACAGAGTCACTAGTTAGTTGATAAACACTTCTAAGAAAAAATAACAAGGTAAACAATTAGGAAACAAACAGAAAAAAATAAATTTGAAAGTAAGAGAGTTGAAACATAGAGCAGAAGACTGTTACAACAATACCAAAAAGTCTCCTAGACTAATTCTCAGGGAGATAAGAGAATTAATTGTTTCATGTCTAGGAAAGAACAAAAAGAGAGGAAAAAGCAATATACACCGAGAAGAGTATAAAAGTCAAATGAAATATTGTAAAGTAGTCTTAACAGGTGTAATGTGGATATGAAAATGAAAGGAAAGTGTTAAAAGAGAGGGGACAATACTTTAAGAGATTCTGGCCGAAACTTTCAAATGTGATTTCTAAAATATCAAGCAACACATTCAGGAAAATTTATAAAGCCCCAGAGGTACAAATGCAAAGAATACTACATGTAGCCATATCAGAGTAAAACTTCTGAAAACCAAGGAAAAAGAGAAAATCTTAAAAACAGCCAGAGGAAAAGGATACATTACCTTCAAAGGAGAAACTATAAGATTGACAGTTCCTTTTTGCAACAGAAAAAATGGAAATCAGAGGACAACATAATGATATTATAAATGCTAAATGTATAATTCTCAATGTGGAATTTTATACCCAGTGAAAATAAACTTCAGAAAGATGAAGTAGACTTCCCACAAAATTTTAAACTAAGAGATTTAATCACCAGCATATCCACAGAGAAATAAATTCTAATAAGGGGTTTTCATGAAGAAGAAAATATATCTCAGATGCATAGCATTAGTGAATAAGGGACAATGGTTTCTCTTTGGGTAAAAAAAACAAATGGTTTTTAACTGTTTTAAACTGTAACAAGAAATGTCCTATGAACTTTGTCCTATGAACTAAGAATTAAAACAAATGAAAACAGCATAAAAGTCAATAGGAAAAGTATTTGCATTATGGACAGTAAAAAATAAATATTAGATAGATTTGATAGGTGAAAGTGGATGCTGTAACCTTTGAAGTAATAAATATAAGAAAAATTTAAAAATTATAATAAGGCAAATAGAATAATAAAAGATATACTTGGTAATTCAAAAAGAATGAAATTATAGAGAGATAAGACCAGAAAAAATTAGACAAATATGAAACCAAGAAATCCACTTCAGGTACAAAAATTAGCATATCAGAAATGACATTAAATGTCAGGGACAAAATACTTTATTAATGTATAAAATTATTACACTAGATAACATAATGCAAGTTTTCTTACAAATGGCACATTTTAAGAATAAGGATACAGAATATTTT
Organism: Ovis aries; assembly: GCF_016772045.2. NCBI lineage: Eukaryota > Metazoa > Chordata > Mammalia > Artiodactyla > Bovidae > Ovis > Ovis aries. Next base: position 28,573,184 of record NC_056074.1, on the reverse strand, counting down.
AAATAAAAAGCTGGAAAATATTTCATATAAACACTAAGAAAAATTAGAAAACAGGTATAATTAATTTAATATCAGAAAATTGGACTTTAAGGGAAGAAATATTACTAAACAGAAAGAAAAACATTTCATAACAAAAAGGGTCCACTCTACCTGAAAATGTACTAATTTGCATGTATCCAAGGAGGTACTTTCAAACTGTGGTGTCAGAGAAGACTCTTGAGAGTCCCTTGGATGGCAAGGAGATTTAACCAGTCAATTCTAAAGGAAATCAGTCCTGACTATTCATTGGAAGCAGAAGCTCCATACTTTGGCCACCTGATGGGAAGAGCCGACTCACTGGAAAAGCCCCCCATGCTGAGAAAGATTGAAGGTGGGAGGAGAAGGGGACAACAGAGAATTAGATGATTAGATGGCATCGCTGACTTGATGGACATGAGTTTGAGCAAGCTTCGGGGGTTGGTAATGGACAGGGAAGCAGTCCGTGTGGTCTCAAAGAGTCGGACATGACTGAACAACTGAACTGAACTGAACTAAAAAGGTAGCCTGAGAAAGTATCACGCAAAAGTGAATATGCAGAAAGGATAAATAAATAAATAATCATAGTCGGAGATTTTAACACATTCCTTTCAATATCTAGCAAAAAACAGATATAAAAATCAGCAAGCATAAAAGAGATTTGCACACATTATTAACAGAATTACTTTAGCTGACATGCATAGAACATTGCATCCAAAAATTGAAAAATTAATAATTTAAATGTGCTTATAGGATGTGTTCCAAAATAAGTCATATACTGAGCCATAAAGCATGTCTGAAAAAGTTTCAAAGGATTGATATCATACAAAGCATATTCTCTTATCATATTCTTAAGCTAGAAGTCAGTAGCAAAAAGTTTGTCAGAAAATCCCCAAATGCTTGGATGTAAATAATGTATTTCCTAATCATAATGGAAATTAGGATGTATTTTGAACTAAATGATAATAAAAACAAAATATAGCAAAATTTTTGTAATACAGCTAAAGCTATAGTTAGAAATATAGAGCCTTAAACATATTAGAAAACAGGAAGTACTGAAAATCAGTGTAAACATCATGTAAACAAAGTGGAAAGAGAAGAGAAAATTAAACCAGATGAAGCAGAAGAAATGAAGTAATGAAGTTAAGAGCAAAAATCTATAAAGTAAAGAACAAATATAGAATAAAAATGACATGAAAACTAAAAGTTATTCTCTGCAAAGGACAGTAAAAATGCTAAGAATTTTAGAGAGATTGAACAAAAAAAGAGATGTCAATAAAATACATATTACTAACATGACACCACTATTGATCTACAGATATTACAAAGAAATTAAGAAGACAATCTAAATTTGTGCAAATAAATTTGAAAATTTAAAAGAAATAAGTTCCTGATAAAGAGCAACTTGTCAAAGATAATGTGAGACACAGAAAAATTGGTTATTTCTTTATGCATGTAAAAACCGATCTCTAATTTAATACTCTACTACATGAAAAATTTCAGGCCCAGATGGCTTCACTTGTAAATTTTTCCAAATTTTAATGGAAGAACTAATGCTCATCTTTCATAAAGTCTTCCAGAGAATAGATAGAGAACACTTCCCAATACAATTTTTAAAAGTGATTTTAGAGGGCATCAAATGACTTTCAGGGATACCAGAATTGACAGAAGGACAAAAGAGAGGCATTTTATCTTATGAATATAGTTGAAAATTTTTAAACAGAATATTAATGAACCAAATTCAGGACTAAATCATAATGTCCAAGTAACGTTTATTCCAAAGATACAAAAATTGTTTCAAGATTTAAAAAATTATCAGTGCAATTTATCACATTAGTAGAATATAAAAGAAAACCACATGATCATCTTAATGAATGCAAAGGAAATATTTAATAGAAACCAACATCAATTAATGATTATGAAAAACTTCAATTTTTCTTTTTATTCTTAGGAAAATAGGAAGAGAATTTTCTTTATATGGTAAAGATTATGTTTTTAAAAACCCTAAAACAAATACTAGAGAAATCTGGAAGAAGATAAGAATGCCTGCTTATTCCAATTCAATTTATTATTGTAACAATGGTTCTAGCCATTGCAAAGTACAAAAAAATAAAAAGTCTAAGTATAGTCAGGAACAAGACAAGGGTGTCCACTTTCACTGCTACTATTCAACATAGTTCTGGAAGTTTTGGCCACAGCAATCAGAGCAGAAAAAGAAATAAAAGGAATCCAAATTGGAAAAGAAGAAGTAAAACTCTCACTGTTTGCAGATGACATGATCCTCTACATGGAAAACCCTAAAGACTCCACCAGAAAATTACTAGAGCTAATCAATGAATATAGTAAAGTTGCAGGATATAAAATCAACACACAGAAATCCCTTGCATTCCTATACACGAATAATAAGAAAGTAGGAAAAGAAATTAAGGAAACAATTCCATTCACCATTGCAACGAAAAGAATAAAATACTTAGGAATATATCTACCTAAAGAAACTAAAGACCTATATATAGAAAACTATAAAACACTGATGAAAGAAATCAAAGAGGACACTAATAGATGGAGAAATATACCATGTTCATGGATTGGAAGAATCAATATAGTGAAAATGAGTATACTACCCAGAGCAATTTACAAATTCAATGCAATCCCTATCAAGCTACCAGCCATATTTTTCACAGAACTAGAACAAATAATTTCAAGATTTGTATGGAAATACAAAAAACCTCGAATAGCCAAAGCAATCTTGAGAAAGAAGAATGGAACTGGAGGAATCAACTTGCCTGACTTCAGGCTCTACTACAAAGCCACAGTCATCAAGACAGTATGGTACTGGCACAAAGACAGACATATAGATCAGTGGAACAAAATAGAAAGCCCAGAGATAAATCCACACACATATGGAAACCTTATCTTTGACAAAGGAGGCAAGAATATACAATGGAGTAAAGACAATCTCTTTAACAAGTGGTGCTGGGAAAACTGGTCAACCACTTGTAAAAGGATGAAACTAGATCACTTTCTAACACCGCACACAAAAATAAACTCAAAATGGATTAAAGATCTAAATGTAAGATCAGAAACTATAAAACTCCTAGAGGAGAACATAGGCAAAACACTCTCAGACATAAATCACAGCAGGATCCTCTATGATCCACCTCCCAGAATTCTGGAAATAAAAGCAAAAATAAACAAATGGGATCTAATTAAAATTAAAAGCTTCTACACAACAAAGGAAAATATAAGCAAGGTGAAAAGACAGCCTTCTGAATGGGAGAAAATAATAGCAAATGAAGCAACTGACAAACAACTAATCTCAAAAATATACAAGCAACTTATGCAGCTCAATTCCAGAAAAATAAACGACCCAATCAAAAAATGGGCCAAAGAACTAAATAGACATTTCTCCAAAGAAGACATACGGATGGCTAACAAACACATGAAAAGATGCTCAACATCACTCATTATCAGAGAAATGCAAATCAAAACCACAATGAGGTACCACTTCACACCAGTCAGAATGGCTGCGATCCAAAAATCTGCAAGCAATCAAATGCTGGAGAGGGTGTGGAGAAAAGGGAACCCTCCTACACTGTTGGTGGGAATGCAAACTAGTACAGCCACTATGGAGAACAGTGTGGAGATTCCTTAAAAATTGCAAATAGAACTACCTTATGACCCAGCAATCCCACTTCTGGGCATACACACCGAGGAAACCAGAATTGAAAGAGACACATGTACCCCAATGTTCATCGCAGCACTGTTTATAATAGCCAGGACATGGAAACAACCTAGATGTCCATCAGCAGATGAATGGATAAGAAAGCTGTGGTACATATACACAATGGAGTATTACTCAGCCGTTAAAAAGAATTCATTTGAATCAGTTCTGATGAGATGGATGAAACTGGAGCCAATTATACAGAGTGAAGTAAGCCAGAAAGAAAAACACCAATACAGTATACTAACACATATATATGGAATTCAGGAAGATGGCAATGACGACCCTGTATGCAAGACAGGAAAAAAGACACAGATGTGTATAACGGACTTTTGGACTCAGAGGGAGAGGGAGAGGGTGGGATGATTTGGGAGAATGGCATTCTAACATGTATACTATCATGTAAGAATTGAATCGCCAGTCTATGTCTGACGCAGGATTCAGCATGCTTGGGGCTGGTGCATGGGGATGACCCAGAGAGATGTTGTGGGGAGGGAGGTGGGAGGGGGGTTCATGTTTGGGAACGCATGTAAGAATTAAAGATTTTAAAATTAAAAAATAAAAACTAAAAAAAAAAGTCTAAGTATTAGGAAAAGAAAAAAAACAACAATAATTGTTATGGGCAGATAGTATGATTATGCATTGGACATTCAAAAATAATATGCAGATAGCCTTTGGAATTAAAATGTAAATTAAGCAAGGTAACAATATCAAAATATGAAGTACCAATTGTATTTTATTCCATATCAACAAGAATCAATTAGAACATAAAAAAGAAGTCATACTAGTTTACAAGAGCGTGAAAGAAACATCAGCTAGTAACAAATGTAGTGAAAGTTATTGAAAACCTCTATACATAAGACTAGAAATATTATAGACAAATGTTAACAATGATCTATGAAATATGGGAATAAAGTACTTCTAGATGAGAAGAAATAATATTGTAAATTTGTCAATTCTTTCTAAATTGGTCTCTATATTCAAAGACATTCCAAATAAAATCAAAGGAAGTATTCTAAGAAAGAGTAGTAAGCTCTAAAATTTATGTGGGTAATACATGAAATTTAAATTGACATTCTTAAAGAGAAAGAATAAAATTGAAAATGTGTAGTAACAGGCACTGCAATACTGTTTCTTAACAGAGCTACATTATTGGAATAAGACATTTCTCCAAAGAAGAAATGTAAATAACCTTACATGGTGAATACTTCAGAAAATACTCAATGTATTAATCATCAGTTCAGTTCAGTTCAGTTCAGTCACTCAGTCGTGTCCGTCTCTTTGCCACCCCATGAATTGCAGCACGCCAGGCCTCCCTGTCCATCATCAACTCCCGGAGTTCACTCAGACCCACGTCCATTGAGTCAGTGATGCCATCCAGCCATCTCATTCTGTTGTCCCCTTCTCCTCCTGCCCCCAATCCCTCCCAGTATCAGAGTCTTTTCCAATGAGGTGGCCAAAGTACTGGAGTTTCAGCTTTAGCATCATTTCCTCCAAAGAAATCCCAGGGCAGATCTCCTTCAGAATGGACTGGTTGGATCTCCTTGCAGTCCAAGGGACCCTCAAGAGTCTTCTCCAATACCACAGTTCAAAAGCATCAATTCTTCGGCACTCAGCCTTCTTCACAGTCCAACTCTCACATCCATACATGACCACAGGAAAAACCATAGCCTTGACTAGACGGACCTTAGTGGGCAAAGTAATGTCTCTGCTTTGGAATATGCTATCTAGGTTGGTCATAACTTTTCTCCCAAGGAGTAAGCATCTTTTAATTTCACGGCTGCAGTCACCATCTGCAGTGATTTTGGAGCCCAAGAAAATAGAGTCTGAAACTGTTTCCCCATCTATTTCCCATGAAGTGATGGGACCAGATGCCATGATCTTCATTTTCTGAATGTTGAGCTTTAAGCCAACTTTTTCACTCTCCTCTTTCACTTTCATCAAGAGGCTCTTTAGTTCCTCTTCACTTTCTGCCATAAGGGGGGTGTCATCTGCATATCTGAGGTTATTGATATTTCTCCCGGCAATCCTGATTCCAGCTTGTGTTTCTTCCAGCCCAGCGTTTCTCATGATGTACTCTGCATATAAGTTAAATAAGCAGGGTGACAATATACAGCCTTGACATACTCCTTTTCCTATTCGGAACCAGTCTGTTGTTCCATGTCCAGTTCCAACTGTTGCTTCCTGACTTGCATATAGGTTTCTCAAGAGGCAGGTTAGGTGGTCTGGTATTCCCATCTCTTTCAGAATTTTCCACAGTTTTTTGTGATCCACACAGTCAAAGGCTTCGGCATAGTCAATAAAGCAGAAATAGATGTTTTTCTGGAACTCTCTTGCTTTTTCCATGATCCAGTAGATGTTGGCAATTTGATCTCTGGTTCCTCTGCCTTTTCTAAAACCAGCTTGAACATCTGGAAGTCCACGGTTCACATATTGCTGAAGCCTGGCTTGGAGAATTTTGAGCATTACTTTGATAGTGTGTGAGATGCGTGCAATTGTGTGGTAGTTTGAGCATTCTTTGGCATTGCCTTTCTTTGGGATTGGAATGAAAACTGACCTTTTCCAGTCCTGTGGCCACTGCTGAGTTTTCCAAACTTGCTGGCATATTGAGGGCAGCACTTTCACAGCATCATCTTTTAGGATTTGAAATAGCTCAACTGGAATTCCATCACCTCCACTAGCTTTGTTCGTAGTGATGCTTTCTAAGGCCCACTTGACTTCACATTCCAGGATGTCTGGCTCTAAGTGAGTGATCACACCATCGTGATTATCTTGGTCATGAAGATCTTTTTGTGCAGTTCTTCTGTGTATTCTTGCCACCTCTTCTTAAAATCTTCTGCTTCTGTTAGATCCATACCATTTCTGTCCTTTACTGAGCCCGTCTTTGCATGAAATGTTCCCTTGGTATCTCTAATTTTCTTGAAGAGATCTCTAGTCTTTCCCATTCTGTTGTTTTCCTCTATTTCTTTGCATTGATCTTTGAGGAAGGCTTTCTTATCTCTTCTTGCTATACTTTGGAACTCTGCATTCAGAGGCTTATATCCTTCCTTTTCTCCTTTGCTTTTGGCTTCTATTCTTTTCACAGCTATTTGTAAGGCCTCCTCAGACAGTCATTTTGCTTTTTTGCATTTCTTTTCCATGGGGATGGTCTTGATCCCTGTCTCCTGTACAATGTCACGAACCTCCGCCCATAGTTCATCAGGCACTCTATAATCATCAGGGAAATGGAAACTAAAGCCACAATAAGATATCATCTAACATCTGTACGGATGGTTTTTATTAAAGAAAAGACAACAAGTGTTGGTTAGGATATGGAGAAACAAGAACATTTGCACACTGTTGGTGGGATTGCAAAGTAGTTCTGCTGCTATGGAAAACAGTATGGAAGCTCCTCAAAAAATCAAGACTAGAACTATCATAGGATCCAGCAATTCCACTTCTAATGTCTATTTAAAGTAATTAAAATCAGGATCCCAAAGACATATTCCCACTCTCATATTTATCACAGCAGTATTCACAATAGCCAATATATAGAAGCAATGTAAATGTTCATGACAAATGAAGAAATAAAGAAAATCAGAATTCTATAAGGTGTAAATAGATATTACTCCCACAGAGAGGTAAAACCAATTCTCACCCTTTTATTCTGAGGTTTTGCTTAAGGACTTGTTTTCAAAGAGTAAATACGGAAAGAAGAAAAAATAGCTTTACAGTACAGAAATCTTACAAACTGTACCTTAGGTCCTCAAGGTTAATATCAATGATAAGACATTACTTACATATACACTTGATATGATAGCTCAGCTGGTAAAGAACCCGCCTGCAATGCAGGAGACCTGGCTTTGATCCCTGGGTTGGGAAGATCCCCTGGAGAAAGGAAAGACCACCCATTCCAGTATTCTGGCCTGGAGAATTTCATGGACTGTATAGTCCCTGGAGTTGCAAAGAGTGGGACAGGACTGAGTGACTTTCACTTTCACTTTGATATGATATGTGGGAAACAGTACTTCACCTCTGTAATCCTCCTCTCTAAAATGTAGTTTAACTGTGAGATAAAACACCTGGCAAGCCCCAATAGAGGGACGTTTTACAAAATATCTGTTAGTAACCCTCAAGGTCATCGCCAGTGCTTCTGAGGCCATCAAAAATAAAAAATACCTGAGACACTGTCACAGTCCAGAAAAGCTTAAAGGCACATGATAATATAATATTGTATCCTAGACGAAATCCTAGCATACAGAAATCAGGTTATGGAAGAAATTAATTAAAAATGAATAAAGTATGAGGTTTATTTAATGATAATATATCAGTGTTGGTTCATTGCTTGTAATAAATATAGCCTACTCATGTAAGATGTTAATGTAAAAGAAATCAGATATGGTGCATTCAAGAATTCTCTATACTATCCTTGAATTTTTTGCAAGTCTAAAAGAAATTCCAAATAAAGCAATTATTTCAATTAGAAAAATCACTAAGACATTTGATAAGTAGCAAAAATCCCCAAGGGATATGATTGCTTATATACTCAAAGAAAAATATAAGAAAACTGTATGACAGATTCAGATTTCTACTCCACTCTCCCCAAAAGAGAAAATTAGGGGAGGAAACCATCAAATAATTCATTCAAAGCAAACATTTCTAGAACTGAAGAACATTACTTCAGATTTAAAGGGACCAACAAGCAAAAAGAAAAATTAAAGGGGAAAAAAGAGAATCCCTCTTCCATGGTGGTGCAGTGGTTAAGATTTTGCCTTTCAGTGCAGAGGTTACAGGTTCAATCCCTTGTCGGGGAGCTAAGATTCCCACATGAAAGTGAAAGAGTCAGTCCCTCAGTCATGTCTGACTCTTCACAATCCCCACGCACTATAGTCCGCCAGGCTCTTCTGTCCGTGGGATTTTCCAGGCAAGAATACTAGAGTGGGCTGCCATTCCCTTCTCCGGGGAATCTTCCTGACTCAGGGGTTGAACCCAGGGTCTCCTACACTGCAGGCATATTCTTTACTGTCTGAGCGACCAGGGAAGACCCAGAAGATCCCACATACACTGGAGCCAAACAACCAAAATATGAAACAGAAGTGATATTGTAACAAACTCAACAAGGGCTTTTAAAATGGTCCACATCAAAAAATAGAAATTTAAGAGGGGAAAAAAAAACCCAACAACACAAGGAGTAGGACTTCCCTGGTGGCCCTATGGTTAGGAATCCGAGAGCCTTTCCACTGCTGGGGGCTGGGATTCTATCTGTAATGTTCAACAAGACTGCATGGTATATCTCATTTTTAAGGTCATTAAAAACCAATATAATGAATACGGAACTAACCAAAAGTCAAAAATACTATGTTTTCTGGGTGGGAGAAATGAAAGAAATATTTAATAGAAATACCACAATACATTTGCTGAATTAAGAGAGAGCAGTATAAACATAAAAGATATACATATTAGATTAAAAATAAGAAAAAGCCTAAAGTCTTGAAATTAGTTTTCTGTAGGACACAAGAAATGGGTTAAGAGTGATAAGGACAGTACAAGGGCTAGAAAAAAAATTTAAATAAATTTAAAAAAAGAGTGATAAGGACAAAGAACTGCTATGTTTTGTTTTTGTTGTTGTTGCTGTTATTGTTATAAACCTTCAGCATGCTTTGATTAAAAAAAAAGAAACTATGCCCATGTGTTTACTTAGATAAAAAATAACTAACAAAAGAATCTGCTGCAATGAAGGAAACCTGGGTTCAATTTCTGGGTCGGAAGGACCCCCTGGAGAAGGGAACGGCTACCCACTCCAGTATTCTTGCCTGGAGAATTCTATGGACATAGGAGCCTGGTGGTTATAGTCCATGAAGTCGACTATAGTTGGGCATGACTGAGGAAATAACAGACAAAATTAATACAAAACAAAAATAATATTCCATTTAGTGATTTCTCTATGAAAGGTTTACATATGAATTTGTCATGGCATATTAGTTGAAAAACAAGTGGAAATATTTCATTTTTATTCACAGTAAACCAGAATGTTTCCTCAGAGCTCAGATGAATGTAATTTCATATGATCACTCCAGCTAATGAACCAGTATATCTTCAATAGTCATATGGAAACCATACTTTTTACTTTTTAAATGGTGAGATTGTCAGATGACATGTAAGGATTAATGATTTTTTTGTACTTCTGAACATTCATTTACCTACTATTTTTAAAAATTAGACTGAGCACTTCTGCAGAGTAATGGTGAGCCCTTTTTTTGAACACAATACTGTGCGTGAAATTTTCTTCACGGTTTACAGGCATTTCTATGCCTGACAGGGCCAAACTTTTGATAGAATCTACTTATTCCCTCTGAAACCTGTATTTAATCACTGAAACTCTATTTTGTCCTTAAGCATCAGATAATTGGACTCATTAAGTGGTGTATCAGAGAAGAACAAGGTTTCTAATTATGTTTACAATGAAATATATGCGTTAATAAGTAAAATGTGATAGTAGTCTATTAAAATGATTAAGAACTTCTAGAACAGAACATGCCACATCAGGTATATTAGCATGCACCTTTACACATCAACATCACTACATGTACTGTGTTAAGGCTAGTCTTTGGGATTCAAACCAATAACCAATGGACCCAGTAAAATGTAAATATTAAAATATATGAAAGACAGAAAAGCCCAAAGATTGCTTGATGCAAACTTTAAGATGTAACATATTCTCACCTCTGAGCTTTTGACATTCATGCAGAGGAGACTTCCACACGTGGTTTTTTTAAAACAACATAAGACACCTCACATATGCAGAGCCAGAGTGGAGGGATAGTCTTGTAAGCTATCCCTTAGTGGGACTGCCTGCCAGGACCAAGGTGGAGAGTTTCTGTGTACGGTCAGTAAGGAAGAAGCTTTGACTTTTTCCTTCTAAGCTGTCAAATCTTGTTTCAAGGTCATGCTTCTTCTAGAAATATGGTGTGTTAGATTTGGAAGGTTGAAGTTCAGTGTGTTTGTAGGCTAAATAAATCAGCTAAAGCTGCTGCCATCTGGGCATGAGTTTCTTTATCTACTTCATATAATTTACCTGGAAAACTTAAAAAAAATAATTAATGACACCAAACAAACTTACTTTATATTTAGCAGTGTCTACTAGCACTGTTAGGGTTTCCTTGATAGCTCAGTTGGTAAAGAATCTGCCTGCAATGCAGGAGATCCCCATTGGATTCTTGGGTTGGGAAGATCTGCTGGAGAAGGGATAGACTACCCACTCCAGTACTCCTGAGATTCCCTTGTGGCTTAGCTGATAAAGACCCACCTGCCATGTTGGAGATCTGGGTTCGATCCCTGGGTTGGGAAGACCCCTGGAGAAGGGAAAGGCTACCCGCTCCAGTATTCTGGCCTGGAGAATTCCATGGGCTGTACAGTCCATGGGGTCACAAAGATTAGGACATGACTGAGCGACTTTCACTAGCACCGTTGCAGATATATACTTCAATTGAAATGCTCTGAATTTCATCTTTAAATGTATTTATACTATTTTCTGTTTATACACATATGTTAGAAAAAAGTACAAGAATTACAGATGGAGAATTTGAGCTTAAAACCCATTTCTACCATTTCTTGACGATATGACCTTGGGCAAATTGCTTAAATCTTAAAATAGCTATAAAAGACATTGATTTACCTAATGGCAAAAGAGAGTTTCCAATGAGAAAATATGTTTTAGAGCATTCATAAAAGATGAAGCACTGGTAAATACTAGTTATTTTTCTTCTTTCACTGGTTAGTTCATTTTCAGCTCCGTTTACCTTCTCTCCTTCTCAGGAGGAATTCATATTCTTTCGAGCTGTCCCCGAAGGCTCATTACTGTTGGAGGCCATGTCAGTGTAGTTCCAGCTATGCGACTCCCAGCAATGTTTCCTACTTCCCATTTGTCTCTTCTCTTATTTCCTTGAGTCATATGTTTTCGTTTTCTCCTGATGGACTTCATTTTGTCTATTTCTTGTCTCCTATTCACTGCTAAAAATACTCACTATTCCACCTAGATCTTTGCCACATTTATCTTATTTCCTCCAGTATTTTCCCAGCAGCACAATGAACAGACACTTTGAAAACCTAACTTGTAAAGGAATGGCTTGTGTTCAGTTAAAAGTTTTGTGGTTTGGTACTTAAAAAGAGTTCCACATCTTTCCTGGGGACTCTAAAATATCTAACATGCTCTGCTCATGGATCATTGACCCAGTGGTCACTCATGGGGGTCACCTAAGACGGCCCCAAGCTCTTAAGGTGCTCACCTTCTGTCTGGACTTTGTAGACTCCAGTTCCCTTGATATTTTCTGGACTAAATAGTTCTCTTACTTACGTGTCTTAAACATCAATGCTAAAGGTTCTGGAAATCTCTTCTGGCTCTTCCTGCTCCTGTTCACCTTTCACAGACTACCCATGCTAACTCCAGTTTATTGGAATTTAAGCTCTGACAGTTGTCTTCATTACTAGTGCCCTGTTCACAGGCACACACCTGCACACACACGTGCACACACACACACATAAAATGAATGACATTTATGTTAAATGACCAAGATATTATTAAATTTAACAAGTAAATAGTGAAAGGGACTAGAAAAGCTCTCTATTCCAGTTCTCTAAATCACGTTACAGATTTGTGAGGTCAGTGAGAATTCATCCATGTCTAATGGTCTCCTGAAGAGATTTCACAACCACCTCTATAATCTGTTCCAATGTTTAACAACTTTCATTTCTTAGACATTTCTCTCTCTTTTTTTAAAAAAAGAAATAAAGGAAACCTGCAGAGTGTGTGAATAATTCATTTGCTTTTGCATTTACATACTTTCCCATTTGGTTGGATTTCCTGGTTTTGACTTTTCAGCATTTTCAGCTTTGGTTGTTCTTGAATTAATGCTGAAATGAATATGGGTGCAGATACACTAAGAAAAAGAAAAGGAGAGGATCCTTACTTGTGCACAAGGCTTTCCATACTGAAGTGCAGTCAAACAAATTTCTCCCATAGGAAGATAAACTATACAGAGGTGAAACTTACTAGCTTGATACTGAAATGGCCAACAGCCACACAAAACTACTCATATTTTGCTTATTTTTTCATCCAATTTTTCACCTCTTTAAGCCAATTTAGGGTATACAATACTGTGTGCAACATTCTTCCCATGGCGACAGGAAGGACTTCAGCAAATATATATTTTATAGGAAACAGGAAAAAGTGGTATCCCAGTTCTACTTCTCTCCCTTCTAATTTGGATTAGGAGGTGGACTTAAACAACTAAAATCTGGTTGGTATGAGCAGCGGGACTCAGTTGGTCTGCCATGATCAGAGTAAAATCCATGCTATAGAATACTCATTTTATAGACAGAGATAAAAAGGGTTAGTTGCTCAGTCGTGCCTGACTCTTTGCGACCCTATGGACTGCAGCCCACCAGACTCCTCTGTCCATGGGATTTTCCAGGCAAGAATGCTGGAGTGGGTTGCCATTTAGAAAGATCAAACATTAATAGTCATAGATATTCAAGACATTCAATTCCCAAATATCTCCCAAGTAAATTTCTTCAGTGTTCCTGTTTTTGCCTTGACAGATAATTTCCTGATGAAAAGAGACATAAACTTTATCCCAGAACATCAGACACTTTTAAACCAGTGCAGACTCTCCCTTTCAAGGGCAATGATTTTGTGGAAAATGGTAGCAAACTTGCATGGAAAAAATATTCTCTCCTATAAGCCAATCCACCACATACTTCTTTTAATTATTTTCTCCACACTGTGTGGTATGAGGGGTCTTAGCACCCTAACCAAGGATCAAACCCACACCCCCTGCATTGGAAGCACAGAATCTTAACTGCTGGACCATCCAGGAAGTCCCCCCACCATGTATTTCTGATTTAACTTCTTTGTCTGTTTTCCGATATGAGTCAAGCAAAAGCTATTCGAATTGGAAGTTCTGAGCTTTCACCTACATGGACCTTGGAGAGATAGCTGATGCTTTGCTTTCACATTTAAGAAAAAAACCTTTCCGATTCCTTTGAGCAAATCAACAATAGATGGGAAATGTAGGACACTTTTTTTTGTGACATTTACATGCTGAGTGGCTCTGAATATTGCTATAATGACTTAACTGAGTCAAATAATGAACAGTTTCCATCCAAGGAGCACACGATTTTTTTCTCCAAATAAAAATAAGTTTAGCTTTAACAACTTTTGATTATTGTGTGGTAGGTTTTCTATAATGTAGATTATCACAAAACTTTAACACTGAACTACTTTTCTTCTTGACACCCAAAGAGCCTGACTTCTTGGAAACAGAAATTCATTTTAAAATTAGGCTACATGAAAAAGAGGGAAAAATGAAAGTTGTCATTAAATCATACTTGAAAGCCAACTATAAATGAATTTGGGATCTCTCTGCATTCCTATTCCCTTCTGTTAGGGCAGATAATCAAATATTGGCACCAATTCTGGGGGTAAGTTGGAAATATAAAAATATGTTTGCTTTGTTTTAAGTTTCCTGGCTGATTAAGTACCACAGAATCAGAAATGGCCTTGGCCTAAATCCCTCTGGGTGAAAATGCCTGACCATTACTAAGCTATCAAGAGACCACCCAACTGTCCCTGAGAAAGAGTCCAGCATGGCAAAGAGGAGAGATTGCCACGGAAATCCATGTTTGGGGTTCTGATGTCATTATAAATCGTCCATTCCTGTCTATCTAAATTACTAAACAATTACTGGTTATTGATCCAATTTCTAAATCATTCACACATACCAGTAATTCCATTTGATGCCAATACATCATTATTTTTAAGTGCCATCAGTGTGTGTCTGTGTGTCTGTGTGTGAAGTGTGTATATATGTGGGAGTGTATGTGTCATGCTTTAATACAAATTTAAAAAGTAAGTGGTCTATTTCTCCTTGTAGTATGGGGACTTACTGGTTTCCTTGTTGCATTTACATTTCAAACATCAAAATAACCAGATTTTTATCTCTGACATTAAATTATAAGTAATGTGATGTTAAATTAAAAATAATACATCATTCTACTTCTAAAATACCTGCCCTAAAGGAATTCATCATTGTGCTGGATCAGGTATTTAGAGAACAGATAATATACTTTGGTTGACAAGTTACCAGGTCAGAAATGCAATGTATGGACCTAAGAGAGAGAGCCTGGCCTCTGAAGAGGAAGTAGAAATTGGGTTTGATTTTGGGTTGTCCTCCTTTGTGGATCATATATTCTACATGTGGGGGGAAAAGGTATATGTGCATGTTTGGGGGCCAAAAGGATGAATAGTGGCAGAGACTAATAACTGTCAAGCAAAGACACATGCTTAAAAAAATAATTGCTCAGTAGAGGCTGCCCACTTAGGAAATTTCCCAGCCTCTTTTGCACAAACTGGGGCATATAACTAATTCTTGCTGGTGGAATATGAGCAGAAATGAAGTATGCCCATTACAGGTTCAGGTGGCCACACGTTTTTCTTGTACTCTTCCTTCTCCCATTAGCTACCTGGGTCAGGGAGACTGCAAAACACCCAAGGCCTTATGAGATGTCAAGTCCAAAAGGCCAAAGATGCCCGAGTTCATGAATAACAACCACAAGGAAAGCTGCCCTCAGTTAGAAACATCTGTTTTAGACTCAAAGTCCTATGAGTTTGACCATATTTAATTTGGGGGTTTTGCTTGGTTATAGTAGCTAATATTACCTTAATGCATCATATAACTTGATTTACAAAAGTCATTCTGAATATGTTTTGCAATTTCTTCTAACACTAAGTAAAACTCTAGGGGTGTGTGTGTGGGGGGGGGCACACTCATGTTCAGTTGCTCAATTGTGTCCAACTCTTTGTGACCTCATGGGCTATAGCTCACCAGGCTCCTCTGTCCATGGGATTTCCCAAGAAAGGATACTGGAGTAGGTTGCCATTTCCTCTTCCAGGGGATCTTCTCAACCTGGAGATCAAACCTGTGTCTCCTGCATTGGCAGGTGGATTCATTTTGTCCAATCAACAATACTGAGTAAGTACTAAATACAGGCCAACTTATTAATATATCAATTTTTCTTTAGGAAAATAGATTTAAACGATCAGATAATATTACAAGCCTAAAAATTATCTATTTTGAAGAGTCAAGAAAGAGTAAATTTGATCCTAAAATGTATTTTTTTCTATTTTTCAAGTTCAACCCTTACCTTTACTTCCCTCTTCCCATCCATCTACCACTGGGATGACATTGTCATTCCTTCTTGTACCAGAAACTAATTTTGCCATTTGATGAAACTGGGAGGGGATGACGTCTGTTCCTTGATGCTTACCATTGCTAATCTGCACAAATCCTGATAAATCCTTTCAATGTCAATGGGATGAGGTTGATCCTCCATGTGGCTTTCCATTATTAGCAAATTAAAATGCCTTTTGGGATCTGATTTCATTCCATAAGTCGTTTAAATACTGTATGGAGAACAGGTTTAACCTCAATACTAATCTCTTTGTATCTGTGCTGAAAATCACCAATGTGT